>NC_133409.1:3799500-4421500 GCF_049350105.2 Macaca mulatta | reverse complement strand
GCTTAATGACAGGAATACGTTCTGAGACGTGTCATTACAACATTTAATTTTTGTATGAATATCATTAGAGTGTACTTACACACACCCACATGGTACAGCTCACTACACACTTAGCCTATTGCTCCAAGGCTACAAACTTGTACAGCATATTACTATACTGAATACTAGAGGCAATTGTAACACAACATTAGGTGTTTGTGTATCTAAACATAGTAAAAGTACAGTAAAAATATGGTCTTACAATTTTGTATATGTGCTCCATGATTGTCCAAAATGTTGTTGCACTGGGCATGAGTGTATATAAATAACTCAAACAACTCAATAGCAAGGAAACAACACTTTCTACAGATGGACGAAGCATCTGAGTAGACATTTCTCCAAAGAAGACATACAAATGGCCAATAGATTTATGGAAAAACACTCATCACCAATCATCAGGAAAACACAAATTAAAATCACAATGAGATATCACCTCACACCTGTTAAGACGGCTGTTATCAAAAAGACAAAAGATTTAACAAGTGTTGGCAAGGAGAAAAGAGAGCCCTCACACACTGTCGGCAGAAATATAAATTCTGTTGGCAGAAATATAAATTAGTACAACCATTATAGAAAGCAGCATGGAAGATGGGGGAGGAGGGAAAGAGAAGGAGAGGGAGGAGAAAGACAAGGGGAGGGGAGGAGAAAGAGGTGGAGTGGAAGAGGGAGAGGTAGAGGGGGGAAGGGAGACAAGGCAGGAGAGGAGAGGGTGTTTCCAGCTATGGTGAAGTTCAGGACAGGGCATGGATGCACTCATTTCTATCTTGCCTTCTGCACCTGCTCACCTCCCAACCTGATATCCGCTGAAGTGGTCCTTGCCAGAGCACCATGGAGAAGGTGCTGACATTTTCCAAACCAAAACTTGTAGATGTGGCTGACTCTGGATTAAATACTTGAAATGTGTGACCTGGAACCCTGGTGGGGGTCTAAGCAAGACCCAATGCCATCATCAACAAGTTCTTTGAGTAACTCATTTGCCATTTCTGAGCCTCCATTTCCACAGATTTAAAATAAGGAGGCCCAGGAAGAGATGCCCCTATGGACTCTTAGTTTGTCAACATTTTCCTAAGAATCTAGACCTCCTCAAGAGTTAGGTCCTAATTTTCAAGGAACGAGTCGGCTGAGCCCTACAGTGCCCTAGTCATGTTGACACAGATGTGGACGCCAGCCTGGGGACAGGATTTAGCAACTCAGAGCCCAGGAGACTCCTGCCTGTCTAGCTTCTAATGGCTCGTGGAGCTAGGACTAGGGAGGAGTACAGAACTAAAGTGTTCCTTCCTCTGCTAATAGAAAGTGCTCCATTGAAATTCCAACAATTATCCATTCTTCCTTTAGCATTTAATCATCTGGACACTTTCAGAGAGAATCATGACAGGCATTGCTCTCTGTGAGTTATTCTCCACAGCACCCCAGCGGTGTGGCCTGACTGCCAGCCGATTTGTTCAGATGAGTCAGCAGCATGAGAAAAACTACACAATGATGAGGCCAAATAGTAGTAGAAATCGGAGCTAAATAACATACAGATCCCCTTTGTGTGGCACTGAAACTGAACAAGACCCTGGGAGTCTACAATGACACAGGCCTTTCCTGCCTGCCGTGTGGACCTGCCAAGTGAACCGCACCACACCCAGCCACTGAACACCGACCCCCAGGGAACCACACACGCAGGCACACACATGCACACACGTGCCCGTCTTGTCTGTTCACCTATTGGGAGGCTGCTCTTCTTTGAGGCCAGGCTCAGAAGCCCTGTGGTCCGTGGGTAGGCCATGGCAAGCATCCTGGGCAGGCCATGGTAAGCGTCCAGGGCACCATCAGGAACCCTACCCGAGGGGTGTGGGGTTATTTTGACCCGCTCTCCTTTCTGAGTGACCTGAGAGGTGTGGACAGCTATCACTGAGGATCCGCTGTGTGGTGCCGCCAGCCTGTGCAGGCTTCCTCAGGGTCTTCTCTCCTCCATTCAGGCTCCACGTTTGTCACCAATGAAAACTGTGGGATGGTCAGACCCGAGGCCCCACACAGAGGACGCCATGTGAGACCCTGCTCCAGCCTCCTCCTTCAGAGGAGCCCACGCCAACCTCTGGCTGAGACTTTTCATCCAACGAGGTGCTTCCTACAGTGGAGTCTCACTCCTAAATTCCTGTCCAAGAAACCCACCGGAAGCTGTTTTAGGGCAGGTGGCACCACAGGGCCATGAGCAGAGGAGATTGTACCCTGAGCTTCCGCTCCCTCTCCCAAAACAGGAGTGCTGCTACCCCTCACCCTACGCCCACCCCCAGCCCACACCCCACAACCCCACACCAGTGGCTGCAACTCCACAGGTGAGCCGGCCTGCATGGCACGAGGACACGGTGGTGATGCCACCTGACTCACCTTCAGTAGCCTGCGGACCCAGGTGGAAGGGGGCTCCACGAGGCGGTGGCTCATGCCTCCTTTGGGAACCACATGTTCCAACGCAGCGGCCAGCCCTCAGGTCTGGAGCACCGCAGCACGGCTGCAGGAGAGGGAAGTGCCCAGATGGACTGGCGGGCAAGGACCCTCTGGGTCCCATGCCCAGCGCAGGTTGTGGGGAGTAAACCACATCCCCCTAAAGGAAGTTTCCTTCACATCTTCACCCCACAGACCCTGCCTTTCCCTCCGAAACAGCCCTGCCCAAATCCGCAGGGAGGAAGCAGAACCTCCTGCGCCCTGGAACGTGTCAGGTCCCCGGGGGCTGAGCAGATGGCGCCCAGGCCCTTAATCCATGAATGGGAGCCTTTAGAGCCAATGTTTTAAACGCCCACTCTCACACAGTCGGTCGGAAGTTTATGGAACTCAATACTGCTCTTTAAATTAAGGAGTCCAGGCAAAAATATAAATGCTCTCCGATGGGTTTGGCCAATTTCTGAACCACAGAGCTATAAAGGACGTCTGCAGGAGACTGAGGCACAGCAACACCAAGGACAGTGTCAGAAAACAAACTACCAGCTGGCACATCACATCTCAGGAGATTCTGCAGAGGCACAACAGGAATTCCCAGACTTCTAAGATGCAAACAGTCTCAAAGCCTTGGGTGAGGCACATCACCACCACAACCTTCACCCTCTGGGTTCTTAACCCAGAACACAGACATACAGACACAAATGTGCACACAGCACCACACCACACCATCACCTCCCTATTCGGAAGATGCACACACACACCATTACCATCACCACCTCCACCACCATTATCACCTCCACCTCCACCACCACCTCCTCCTTACGCCCAAACACAAACATGCTCACAGCACCACACCACACCATCACTTCCCTATTTGGAGAATGCACACACACACCATTACCATCACCACCTCCACCACCATTATCACCTCCACCTCCACCACCACCTCCTCCCTACACACAAACACAAACATGCTCACAGCACCACACCATCACCTCCCTGTGCAGAGAACACACACACCATTACCATCACAACCATCACCTCCACCTCCACCACCACCTCCTCCCTACACACAAACACAAACACAAACATGCTCACAGCACCACACCATCACCTCCCTATGTGGAGAATGCACACACACACCATTACCATCATCACCTCCACCACCATTATCACCTCTACCTCCACCACCACCTCCTCCCTACACCCAAACACAAATGTGCTCACAGCACCACACCATCACCTCCCTATGTGGAGAATGCACACACACACCATTACCATCACCACCTCCACCACCATTATCACCTCCACCTCCACCACCACCTCCTCCCTACACCCAAACACAAACATGCTCACAGCACCACATCATCACCTCCCTGTACAGAGATCACACACCATTACCACCACCTCCACCACCATTATCACCTCCACCTCCACCACCACCTCCTCCCTACACCCAAACACAAACATGCACACAGCACCACACCATCACCTCCCTGTACAGAGATCACACACCATTACCACCACCTCCACCACCATTATCACCTCCACCTCCACCACCACCTCCTCCCTACACACAAACACAAACATGCTCACAGCACTATGCCACACCATCACCTCACTATGCAGAGAACACACACACACACCATTACCATCACCACCACCATCATTATCACCTCCTTCTCCACCAACACCATTATCACCACCACCTCTCTACATGCAAAACACAAACATGCACACAGCACCACACCACATCATACCCTCCTATGCAGAGAACACACACACACCATTACTATCACCACTATCACCTCCATCTCCACCACCACCACCATTATCACCATTATCAACACCACCTTCTCCACAACCACCACTTCCTACATACAGAATGCAAACACACACAGAACCACACCACACCATCATGACACCACACAAAAGACATGCATGTGCGCGAGCGCACGTGCGTGCGCGCGCACACACACACACACTATCTCTACCACCACCTCTACTACCACTGCCACCACTATCACCACTATCAATATCACTTCCCCCTCCCCACACAGAGAAGACACATACACACATATGGCACCATCACCACCACCACTTCCACCACCCCACATACAGAACAGAAACAGACACACAACACCACACCACTACCATCACTACCCTATGCACAGACAACACAAACACGTATCACCACCACAACCATTGCTTCAATCATCACCACCACCATCATTCTCACTACCACCACCATCACAACCTCCACAGCCATTACCACTATCACTATACCCTCCACCACCACCACCACCACAATCATGGTCTCAATCATTAATACCACCATCACCACCATCACCATCATCACCTCTACCAACACCAACACCACCACACTGTCATCATTACTATCACTACCATTACCTCCATCACCACTGCCATCACCATTACCTCCACCACCATCCATCATGACCATCACCTTCACTACCACCACCACCACCATCACCTCTACCACCACCATCATCACTCCAATCATTACTACCATCATCATCACCACCACCACCATCACTACCAACACCATCACCTTCACCACCATCACCACCACCATGGCCTCAAATCATTAATACCACCATCACAACTACCACTATCATTACCTCTACCAATACCACCACCACCATCACCACCATCACCACCACCACACCATCATCACCATTACCACAACCACTATTACCTCCACCATCACTACCACCACAATTACTACCACCACCACTATCACCTCTATCACCACCGTCAACCCAATCATTACTACCACCATCATCACTGTTCTCACCTCCACCATGACCACCATCATCACCACCTCCATCACCATCATTAACACTATCACCACCATTACTTCCATCACCATCATGACCACCACCATCACCTCTACCACCACCACCATCACTCTAATCATTACTACCACCATCATCACCACAATCACCCCCACCGCCACCTCCATCACAATCACCACAATCATCACCACCACCACCATTACCACCATCACCACCACCATTGCCTTCATAAACACCAACATTGCAACCACCTCCCTACATACAGAACCCACACACAGAGACATACACCACCACCGTCATCACCCTCATCACCTTGGTTTGTTTCTCTTCAGATGTTCACTTTATACACTGGCCCTTCCTTGCATCTGGAACTTAATTGTGTCATGCACATACATTCTGATAATCCCCTTAGCATCCTGCTCCTATGTCAAGGCTCCTCCCCAGCTGCACACTGTGCCGAGAATATCCTTACCCTCAGTTCACCAAGTTTTCTTTCTTCTCATATTCAAAGAAATTTCTGAAATCCTGACTCCTTTAAGAAATTTTCCTTTATTGAAAGAGACAGTAGTTACTTTCATCTTCCTCAACTGTGCCTCTGCACATATTAGTACATATGACATACTTGCCCCATTCATTCATTCAACATTGATTCAAGGCTGCCCTGTATAAACTTGCTTCTTCCATTCATTCGTTTGTTCATGTATTCAGTGTTGATTAAGTGCTTCCCTATACACACTTGCCTCATCTATTCATTCATTCAGTGTTCATTAAGTGCTTCCATATTTATGCTTGCCTCTTCCATTCATTCATTCATTCATTCATTCATTCATTCAGTGTGATTAGGGCTTCCCTTATGTGTTCATCACTTAGGCCCTGGAGAAACAGTCAATACTCAGACTTGTAGGCTGCTTTTCGATGTTATGGACTTCCATGCTGAGTATGTGTCCATTGAATACAATTTTTCAAAAAGGGCTGTTTCCTTTCTTAGCAGGTGGCTAATAAGGTTTTGCTTTTCCAGAAGCCAAGGTGTACCCATGTTGGGTCATCCTCCCGCAATTAAATGCAGTCGTGCAAACCAGGAAGGAAAGAGGAGCATGCATGGCTGACTGCACGCGGTAAACACGCTGCAGCACTCCCGGAAACAGTCCTCCTGCAGCAGGTGCCTCAGAAATGAGCTTCCCTCTCCAGGTGAGTGAACTGAATGCCTCGGACTTTTCCCACGTTTAAACTTTCGACACCATATAGGAAAACTGACATAGTTAGATCTCACCTTACGCTTTCGAGTGAGAAAAGCCACGTGTACAACAGCATGAATTGTCTGAACCCACTTACGTAACCCTGAGAGTGTGTGTGTGTGTGTGTGTGTGCATGCACGTGCATGTGTGTGTTTGAACACAGGGAGAAACGGGAGGGAGTTCAGCAACATTTTGATGGTAGATGTCTTGGGTGATGTGATCGGGTGTGGGGAGGTGGTAGTTTTACTCCATGAATGGAAAGGATGTAGTCTTTGGGGTTAAAACAACTAGAGCTCAACTCCTCGTTCTGATGCTACCAAATTTGTTCTCTTTGACAGGCTCATGCTCTGACACTTGACTTTCTCACCCGTAAGATGGGAATAACAGCGGCGCCTTCCGTGTAGATATATGTTAGGTTTGATGAGATGGTGTCTGGCATAAAATCAATGCACAAGGAATGTTTGGATTTCAAGTTGTTCTCTATTTTTAAATCTATATGTGCATTTATCTTTTAAAAGTTTTTTTTTTTCCTTTGCTCATCATGGTTGAAGGCTGGGACCCCCTTGTCCCTTTTTCTTAAAGGCCGTGCCATCTAACACAGCATCATTTCTGAGGCAAAGTCAGAGCAGAGTGGCCGCCAACTGTCAGAGTCTACAACTGCATGGAATTTTTTTTCTTTTCTTTTTTGATGAGAGTAACACCAGGAAGCAGGACACAGAGCCAGAGACTCCCCCACTTCGGTTTCCATCATATCCTCTGTCCTGCCTGCAATTTCCATCATGATGCTACCCAGACCTGCTATATGAACAGCCATGTGGGAAGGAAGGGGGCTTAGAACATTGGCCTCAGCTCTGCATAAAGCACCACAAGGAAACTCATGCAAGAGGCCCCTTGAGCTAAGCCGGGTGTGGATTCCACCACCGATAAGGAAGCCAACAATCTGGTGGTGGTTTGTTCGCAGTGCTTGGTGACTGGGGGGATTCTTAGGTATATCCTGTGTCTTTCTGTCAGGAATCTACTTCTGTGCAGTCAGGAGGAATGGGATCCTTCTATGCTCCTCACAAAACCCAAATGCCTCCACATGGAACGAGGAGGGTGTCAACACATGCACGGCACATCTCAGGCCACCCGTGCAACATTTTCCAAACCATAGAGCTGGTCTTGCACTTCAGCTCACTGGTTTATAATGAACACTACACATCTCAGCACCTTGCGCAGACCAGTCTGCCACCCTGCGTAAGCCTTAGCCTTGAAGAAGAGAGGCTCGGGTCCTGGGTCAGCTGGCACTTCTCCCTGCCACAGCAACTCTGAGCCAGAGCCTTTGAAAAGCAACCTGGACATGTCTTGAAGTGGCCAGGAGGCACCGCCCAGCCCACCACTCTTAGGAGACCCTAGCAAAGTTTTCACTGGAATCATCTCTTCTTTTACAAAATTGCCTGAATCAGAAAAAATGACACATTTGAACCTTTCCCCTGTTTTGATAAGCCTGGTGACCCATTTAGGCCACTCTTAAGCAACTTTGGCCAGCAAAACAAGAATTAGACTTTGCCAAGTGTCCAGGTCACTCCACAGGCAAGCCCCAGGCTGGCGTTGTGTGTTCTAGATGCACACACACACACCCATGCGTGTGTCATACATATGGATTACACTTTGAGTAGACATGTATTAGAGATGTAGATATGCTCCTATTAAAATATGTGCATATACTGTTTTTAAATACATAATAAATATGTAATCTATATTACATTCATATACATTTCTATTTTTGTGTATGAAATACAAACATTTTAAAATTCACATCGGGATACTAACGGTCCTTGGCCTATTCTAGACCACTTCTGGGCTGGCTCCTGGTCCACTCTGGGAGAAGTTCTGAACTGCTGTCTGTTAGGAAGTATTAGGGCCCCATAGAGCCTGGGCGGAGGCTGCCTGCCTCACACAGAGAGGGAACCCGGGGTGCTTCTCTCTGTCCCCCAGAACTCAGGCTATCAGCAGCAGGGAGGAGTCAGGGCCGGGGCCTTTCAGCTGCTCCTCCTAGTCACCCAGCCTATGGAAGGAAGAAGAAATGAGGCTGAAAGCAGGGACAGAACTCTCAGAAGATGACCAGGGTCAGCGGCCTCTGTGATTGGCAAGGTAGGAGTTCACACTTCTCTGGTCACATCCGTCCTCATCACCCTCACCGGAGAGGCTCCACTCACTCCACTCTGCCCAGCACATGCGAGCCACGTAGGCCTGTAGAGCCACGTAGGCCTGTACGCCCCACTACCCACCCCAGGGGAGCAGCGACCTCGGGCTCTGCCCCGCCCACCCTGCCCATCTGCAGGGGTTCCATCCGGAGCATGTGCTGGGCGCCACCCCGCACTCTGATTGGACAGCAGAGCTGATCAGTTCTAACTTCACACTGCAAGCTATTTATGGGCTTCAGCCACAACCTTAAATAACAGGGAAATTATCACACATTACAGTTATTTGAAGCCACGAAAACTTCCTCTCAGCATTTTTTATTTGCGACTTGGCTATCACTCCTGGAAGCTGCCAATGGCTGCATGACCATGTAGGTCTGAGACTTGGAGGTTCCCCTTTGCCCTCCTCACCCTCCAGCCGGCCTCCTCCTCGGTCCCCCAGACCACCCTTGCTCACCGACACCCTCTCCTTCAGAGCCTCACAGAACCCTGAACAGCACATATCACGCTTTACAAATTTAAATTACTGCATGCCATTAAATGATATAGCATGCCATTTAATATAAATTCTGCTTTTCCCCCCAAACAAACTATGGGATTATTTTTCTGATTATAAAATCACCCACTTTAACAGTGCCTGAAACAAGAACACTGTTAATGGGCCGACAATTTTCTTGTTCGAATTGTTAAGTAATACTTTCACTTGGTTCAAAATATAAAACTATAGGATACATGTGGCAGACCATTTCCTCCAGAGGCAACAGATGTAACCGGCTCCCTGTGTACTGCATGATTCATGAGCTATTGTAGCATATAAAAATAAATGCACATGCATTACATAAAGCCCTAAAGAAGAAAATGAGCCTTGCCCCTAGCCTCACCCCTGGGGAAGAGCCACATGGACACAGGGTCACCTCCTCAGGCGTTCTCCCAATTCATGAGAGAGTCTCCCAGGTTTGTTTGTTAATAGCACTTCAAAATACAGTACCCCTGACTTTGAACTCTTCTTCATTTTTCATTAAATACTCTGCAGAAATGGATAATGAGCAGAAGAGTTGAGATTTGACCCAATCCAATGTATCTAAGTTTCCATTTGCTTTGCTCAAATAGGAAAGCCTGTTATTTTTAACGTTTCTATTTGCTCTCCTGTGTCTTCTTATGTATTATCACATTAACAATAGGTTCAAATTATAGAACCTTCCCCAAATTTAGCAGAAATCTCCACTTTTTTTCTTTCCTATTTCTCCCCAGCTAGACTTCAGGGGTTGATTCCAAAGTGGGAAGGTCCCCGCATCCCCCGACGACCAGCATCCCTTCTCTCCAGGTGACTAAGAAAGGAGGCAGGGCCAGTAGCTCATGCCTGTAATCCCAGCACTTTGGGAGGCCAGGCAGATCACGAGGTCAGGAGTTCAAGGCCACCCTGACCAACATGGTGAAACCCCATCTCTACTAAAAATACAGTAATTAGCCAGGCCTGGTGGTGCGTGCCTGTAGTCCCAGCTACTCAGGAGCCTGAGGCAGGAGAATCACTTTAATCCAGAAGGTGGAGGTTGTAGTGAGCAGAGATCACACCACTGTACTCCAGCCTGGGTGACAGAGTGAGACTCTGTCTCAAAAAAAAAAAAAAAAAAGGAAAAAAAGAAAAAAGGAAATTATAGACTCTACTGGGGATAATAAAGGAACATGCATTCAATGGGAGAATCGGTGGCAATGAAATGAGCCAATGCCACCTGCACGTCACAGAGCAGGGGAGCCCTCAGCACCAAACCACGCAGCTATCTCCATCCACACACCCGGGACCCCATGGACTGGGGTGCACAGCACAGGCAACACACGTGAGGAAGGGCAGGGAGATGCTTCCCATTGAGCCAAGGATCGTGCCTTCCTCCTGTGGGACAATTTGTGATCACTGTCACCCACAGGACCATCTATGCACTGACCTGACCAGTAGTAGAGCTGTGGTTCACCTTGAGATTGTATTTTCTACATTTTTACAAAGCAAGTAAAAATAAAAGAATAAATGTAAACAGAACATCCGGCGCCAGAGAAAGAAATTCACACAATTCACAAAGTTGTGAAGGAGGGGAGACAGACATCTATATGAATTTATGATTGTTATAAACTTTCTTAATATCTCACTGTCTGGACACTTGAGCCATTAATTCATTTTATCACAGAAAAGTTTAATATTGAACTTTAATTTCTTGAAGGCTTTTTGACCAAGAAATCTCAATATTACATCACAACCTCAGATTTTTATCAATCCAATTTCCCGTAAGCCAACAAAGAATATTAGAGGATTCAATGGAATTAATAGAAAAATCATCCAAATGAGATTCTTAACTTTCCCCCAAATTTTAAGTCAAGCAGTTTCTTTAGTTTCACATTACTGGGGTGCCAAAGAGCCGGCTCATGAAGACACCAACACATCTGGAGTATCCTGCATGTTGACGGGAATCCCATGTCCACGCTTCACTTCCACCTTCAGGGCTTCCACAGTGACTCATAGCCATTGCTAGCCCAGGATCAGAAGTTTGTATTTCCTCAAAAAACCAACACTGATCATTCAAAACATAATTGCTATAGGAAAATGTAGAGAAACAATGCAAATTTCGACTGAGTTTGGTAAGCCATGCCGTGACTCCAAAACCGTTTTTGCATTTTGTGACCAGTTTACAGAAACAGGAAGGAAACACAGTCCTCTAGATGACTCAAGGAATAGAGTTTAACAAAGCTCCCACAGTAGGGTGTGATTTTTGTCAGAATACAAAAAAGCTGATCAATGGCTGCTTTTTCATTTGGACCTAAATAGGACCAAGACCAGCGATTAGTTCTGGATTCCAGGGTTAGAGGAGAGCATGCTGACCGGTGCACACACATTATCGCTGTCCAGGGCAGAGGAGAGCATGCTGACCGGTGCACACACATTATATCTGTCCAGGGGCAGAGGAGAGCATGCTGACCAGTGCACACATGTTATCGCTGCCCAGGGTTAGAGGAGAGAATGCTGACCGGTGTGCACACATTATTGCTGTCTGGGGGCAGAAGAGAGCATGCTGACCAGTGCACGTGTATTATCACTGTCCAGGGGCAGAGGAGAGTGTGCTGACTGGTGTACACACATTGTCACTGTCCAGGGGCAGAGGGGAGCATGCTGACTGGTGCACACACATTATCGCTGTCCAGGGTCAGAGGGGAGCATGCTGACCAGTGCACACACATTATCGCTGTCCAGGGTCAGAGGGGAGCATGCTGACCGGTGCACACATTATCGCTGTCCAGGGTCAGAGGGGAGCATGCTGACTGGTGCACACACATTATCGCTGTCCAGGGTCAGAGGGGAGCATGCTGACTGGTGCACACACATTATCGTTGTCCAGGGTTAGAGGGGAGCATGCTGACCGGTGCACACATTATCGCTGTCCAGGGTTAGAGGGGAGCGTGCTGAGCAGTGCACACATTACCGCTGTCCAGGGTTAGAGGGGAGCATGCTGACTGGTGCACACACATTATTGCTGTCCAGGGGCAGAGGAGAGTGTGCTGACCGGTGTACACACATTGTCGCTGTCCAGGGCAGAGGAGAGCATGCTGACCGGTGTACACACATTATCACTGTCCGGGGCAGAGGAGAGCATGCTGACCAGTGCACACACATCATCACTGTCCAGGGGCAGAGGAGAGCATGCTGACCAGTGCACACATTATCACTGTCCGGGGCAGAGGAGAGTGTGCTGACTGGTGCAACACATTATGGCTGTCCAGGGCAGAGGAGAGCATGCTGACCGGTGCACACACATTATCGCTGTCCAGGGTTAGAGGGGAGTGTGCTGAGCAGTGCACACATTATCGCTGTCCAGGGTTAGAGGGGAGCATGCTGACTGGTGCACACACATTATTGCTGTCCAGGGGCAGAGGAGAGTGTGCTGACCGGTGTACACACATTGTCGCTGTCCAGGGCAGAGGAGAGCATGCTGACCGGTGTACACACATTATCACTGTCCGGGGCAGAGGAGAGCATGCTGACCGGTGCACACACATCATCACTGTCCAGGGGCAGAGGAGAGCATGCTGACCAGTGCACACATTATCACTGTCCAGGGTCAGAGGGGAGCATGCTGACCGGTGTACACACATTATCACTGTCCGGGGCAGAGGAGAGCATGCTGACCAGTGCACACATTATCACTGTCCAGGGGCAGAGGAGAGCATGCTGACCGGTGCACACACATCATCACTGTCCAGGGGCAGAGGAGAGCATGCTGACCAGTGCACACATTATCACTGTCCGGGGCAGAGGAGAGTGTGCTGACTGGTGCAACACATTATGGCTGTCCAGGGCAGAGGAGAGCATGCTGACCGGTGCATACACATTATCGCTGTCCAGGGTTAGAGGGGAGCATGCTGACTGGTGCACACACATTATTGCTGTCCAGGGGCAGAGGAGAGTGTGCTGACCGGTGTACACACATTGTCGCTGTCCAGGGCAGAGGAGAGCATGCTGACAGGTGCACACACATCATCACTGTCCAGGGGCAGAGGAGAGCATGCTGACCAGTGCACACACATCATCACTGTCCAGGGGCAGAGGAGAGCATGCTGACCAGTGCACACATTATCACTGTCCAGGGTCAGAGGGGAGCATGCTGACCGGTGTACACACATTATCACTGTCCGGGGCAGAGGAGAGCATGCTGACCAGTGCACACATTATCACTGTCCGGGGCAGAGGAGAGTGTGCTGACTGGTGCACACACATTATGGCTGTCCAGGGCAGAGGAGAGCATGCTGACCGGTGCACACACATTATCGCTGTCCAGGGTTAGAGGAGAGCGTGCTGACCAGTATACACACATTGTCGCTGTCCAGGGGCAGAGGGGAGCATGCTGACCGGTGCACACACGTTATCGCTGCAGCTCATTGTAGTTATGTGGAGTTTTTCACTTTGTTGTTCATTTTGTAGCTGAATGCATGTGAGACAAATGTCCCTACCTGAAGGCTCCTTGAGCTCCTGGCCCAGACCCTTCGATGACCACCTCCACGAAGGTCATTAGTCTTCCAGGAAGGGAGCCAGGCCCCCTGGGCCTCTTTCTCCTGGGAGTGTGGTTCAGCAGCCCCACTGAAGCTCACATCTGAGCAGCCTCCCCCTAAGCCTGAGGCACCCTTCCCTTCCTTTTCCATCTCCTTCTGCACCCAGTGATTGGCCACCTCCACTTTTTCTTGGGAGTTGGTGGGCGAGAAGGGAGGAGGAATTAGATCACAACCAATTCAACTCCTTTTGAGACATTTCAACAGATTTGAACAATTTATTTCAATAAGGAACTGTGCCCTCCTCCTTTGCAGCTCAGAAATGCTGAGATTGGAGAGTCGGTCTAGCACCCAGCACCGAGGCCACTCTCTGTTGGGTCAGAGAATCCCTTCAGGGCCTGGGAGACGCCGGAGTGTGTACTTTTCCAGAGTTCTTTGTACCATTTTCCACTCCTCTTCCCCCAGCTGTTCTGGAAACAAGTGCCAAAGTACATGCCACATGGAAGGAGCTGATAACCAGCTCTGTGTTTCCTGCTAAACTGGGACAATTGAAAGTTAAATTTGCACATAAACCATTGCCCCAGCTGGGGCAGACCCTAGGCTTGCCTGAGATTTATTTCTGCAAAGTCCTGGAAAACCAAGTAAACAGCATCAGAGTCCCCACAGTTCTGCGGTTGTGAGGAGAGCAAAAATTACGAAGCTATCCACCAATGAAGGGACAGTCAAGACACCTCTCTCTGCTTCAATGTCATGCCTGACTCTGCCCAGTGTGGCTACATCTTTGGAAGTCAGTGCGTCATGGAGTTGCCACTGCAACAGGCTGTGTGACAGGTGACTCCAAAACTCCAGCCTATGCCAGGAAACTCGATTCTGTGCCCACAACCTGCAGGTCCACAGTGGTTCATGTGATTAAAACTGACCTGGGATAGGCCGGGCACAGTGGCTCACACCTGAAATCCCAGCACTTTGGGAGGCCGATGTGGGCAGATCACCTGAGGTCAGGAGTTTGAGACCAGCCTGGCCAACATGGTGAAACTCCCTCTCTACTGAAAATACAAAATCAGCTGGGAATGGGTGCGGTGGCATGCATCTGTAATCCCAGCTACTGGGGAGGCTGAGGCAGGTGAATCACTGAACCCAGGAGACGGAGGGTGCAGTGAGTGGAGATCGAGCCTTTGCACTCCAGCCTGGGCAAAAAGAGCAAAACTCCATCAAAAAAAAAAAAAAAAAAAAAATCTGGCCTGGGTCAGGTGACTGTTTGGTAAGCAAGGTTTGTCTGGTCTTGGGTGCAAGCTGCAGGCTCAGTTTAAGTCTTCTCCTAGTGCCTCTCATCCTCCTTAGATGCGTTTTTCTCAGGAGCCCAAGGTCCGAGTCAAGCAGGCAATTCATTCAGAGTTTCCGATCACATCATGGCCACCCACACTCCATTGGTCAAGGCCAGTCACATGACCAAACCCAAACTCTATAGGGCAGGGAAGTGGGGGGAAGGGGTAGCAGGAGGGGGGAATAGGGAGGTGGGGAGAAGGGAGAGCGGGGCCGGGAGAAGGGGGAGCGGGGGGCGGAATATCTGCTGATACTCAGCTCAACACAGAAGGTCTGGTACAGCAGCTCCTCACTGGCTGGAAGGTTGAACTTTGGAACACAGGGCAAACTAACTACAAAATAAAATACAAATCTTACAAGAGGCACAATTCCATGAAATAAATAAAAATAACGTGAGACAGCTATTCCACTCTCACCCACAGAAACAAGGCTGGGAAGGTCATCTTCAGTTGGCAGTGGAGGAGGAAAGCAACACAGACAATGGCAAACCACAAATTCCCAGAAGATTATCTGAATATCAGAGAAAGGCCTTTGGGAAGGCTGATGCAGACGTTCACAGAAGCTACCTAGGGTGAAAGGCAGGATCATGTCACGTAAAATTCTACGGGGAAAATGACACCAAACCCCCAGTGACCATTGGATTCCTTTCTCATTTCTTTTAAGTATTAGTCAGGAGTGAAAACTTAATTTTGCTACATATGTGAGAAAATACATTTATGTGCCTATCTTCTGATTTTCACCTTTCAAGATAATGTCCCAAACCAAACTGGTAATCACTAATTTTTTTGAATTTCTGTACTCACTTTAAGCAAATTCACCGTAGGTGAGTAGCCAGGACCTTCAGAATATAGGTACAGAGTGCAGGCTCTGTGACCGAGAGACTTTGGTTCCAATCCCCATGTGTCTTTGATCACTGTGTGACGTCTGGTGTTATTGAACCTCTCTGGCTGTGTTCTCACCTCCTCATTGAAAGGATTAGATGGGGTGATATATTTAAGAGAACTCCTAGCATGAAGTAGCACTCAGTACATGCTTGGTGTTACTGTTAAGATTACTAGACCATTCTACCTTGGCCCTTAAACTTTCCTATATTCTCTTTATTATTTTAGGACATCTAATTGTAATAAAGTTTACATAACTGAACTAAGCAAATGTCCTGAACCAAAGCTGCCTACACGTTTCGCACAATACCTTCACCCTGCTTTCTGGAACTTTTTTATGGAAAAAGATTTTTCTGGAACTTTTTCATGGAACTTTTGCTTTCCATAAGCAAAAGAGGATAAAAACACAGCAGAAATATGTTATTAATGCAAAAACTTAGCATGCACTGACGGAATGTCCTCCGAAGTTCCACACAGCTGGGTGTAAAACACACGTGTTTTGCGATGCTGTGGGAAGCAGAAAGTGCTGTGACAGACAGAAGGGGGTGCTGGAACTCAGGTGCGCCCACATGTGGAAGAGGGCGTCCCCCAGCCCTCCTTGCACTCCTTCCATCCCCCGTCACCTCCATGTGTGCTCAGGACGGGAGCAGCTGTGGGCAAACAGATGCTGCTGTGAAAAAAAACAGAGGGAAAGGAAGAAATGGAGGTGGGAGGGGGCCCGCTGCTTCTTACACCTTGCTACTGCAAAGACTTCGGGATCTATTCTGAATTTTTCAGCATTTGAAATCAAATAAACCAGTCAAAGTGCAAAAGCAAATTACGTGAACAGGTGACTGTAGACATTTCTCAGGGAGAAAAATACGTGTGTGAGTCCTGCCAGCCTTCACAGCCAGTGGGTCACTGAGAAGCTATGTAGGTGAGGCAGAGAAACCCACACAGGCAGTGAGACAGCTCAGCCCTGGGCAGGAGAGGGATCCCAGGCGGAGAGGGCAGCCTGGACAGAGCCTTGGAGACACAGGAGAGCAGGGGTGTGAGTGTGAGATGGAATGTGTGGTGTGTGCCTGTGTGTGAATATGTGTATGTGGTGTGTGTGTGTGAGAGTGTATGTGGTGTGTTTGTGAATGTGTGTGTTGTGTGTGTTGTGTGTGCCCTTGTGCATGTGGACTGTGTGTGTGTATATGTGTGTTTGGTGTGTGCACATGTGTGAATGTGTGTGGTGCATGTGTATATGTGAGTGCAGTGTGTGTGTGGTGTATGTCTGTATGTATGTGTGTGAGTATATGTGGTGTGTATACGTGTGCATGTGTATGGAGCATGTATGAGTGTGTGTGTGGTGTATGTGATATGAGTGTGTGTGGGTGGTGTGTGTGGTATGAGTGTGTGTGAGTGTGGTGTGTGTGTGAGTGTATGTGGTGTGTGTGTATGTTCTGTGTATGGAATATGTATGAGTGCATGTGTGGTGTGTGTGGTATGAGTGTGTGTGGTGTGTTTGTGAGTGCATGTGGTGTGTGTGTGTGCATGTGTATGGAGTATGTATGAGTGTGTGTGTGTGTCTGGTATGAGTGTGTGTGGTATGAGAGTGTGTGGTGTGTGTGTGTGAGAGTGTATGGAGTATGTATGAGTGCGTGTGTGATGTGTGTCTGGTATGAGTGTGTGTGTGGTGTATGTGTGTATGGTAAGAGTGTGTGGTGTGTGAGAGTATGTGGTGTGTAAGTGTGTGTGTGCATGTGTATGGAGTATGTATGAGTATATGTGTGATGTGTGTGTGGTATGAGTGTGTGTGTGGTGTGAGTGTGGTGTGTGTGAGTGTGTGGTGTGTGTGTGATGTGTATGAGTGTATGTGGGGTATGAGTGTGTGTGTGAGTGTGTGTGTCTCTTGACCTGCAAGTAGCCCAGCGTTGCCTACACGTATGTTGCAAGATGGAAAAGGGCAGAAACGAAGTGGAGAAGGAAAAGGGAAAGTTGCAGGGGCTATCCTGGAGGTCAGTGCTGACATGCAGGGCGAGGGATCAACCCTCTCCGAATTAGATGACAACGGGCACTCACCCTGGAAACGCACACGTATGTGCACATTCACACAGAGGTGCATCCAGCATAACACAAACGGGGGTACTCACATACCACAAGCAAGCAAGCAGCTCCCGCATTTTCGCCAGGCAGAGGGGCTGCGGGGAAGACAGCGCCCCAAGCTGTCCCCACAGTGGGATGCAGAAGGGGACTCACAAGGGGAAATTGAGAGGAGGATCCCCGGATGGCCAAGAGTGCCTCACCCCCACGACCACTACCATGAAAACGGAATGCACACGCCCCTCTCCTCACCACAGACCCCCCATGACTTCAGACAATAGAAAGTGAGTTCACGGCAAACGCCCACGACTTAAGTGGAAGCTCAGAGGAAGCAGGCCTAAGTGGAATGGAAGGGGAAGAATCCACACCATATCAGAACCACCAGGAGGGCTGGACAGGGCTGATAAGAAATCACAGGGCCACAGGGAAAAGGAAGAAGGCGGCACGGGGCTCTAGACCACAGCCCAGCCTGGGAGCAGCTAACCCACGGCCAGGCGGAAACCCCCACCAGCACTTCCCCGGCTAAGAGGCTGTGATTGCCAGGGGAGGCCAGGGGAGGGCAGGTGAGGCGGGGCTTTGGTGGTGTTGCAGGAAGGGTTGGAGAGCCCCGTAGGGAAACAGAACTGGGTAGAGCCCTCAGAACGCAGCTGTCAAGGAAACATTCCTGCCCACAGGGGCGATGGTGTTGGTAACAGCATTGAGACCTGAACGCGCTGCAGTTCTGCAGAGTGGGGAGGCCGTGATGATACTGGCCGGACGGTGGCTCTGAGTATGGTGCATTTGTGAGACGTCGTGGGGATCTATGGCATATGTAGGACAAAGGCTGGCCGTGTCATCTCCCATCTCTCCCTTGCATCTCTGGATTCCCGTTCTTTACTTTCTCTCTGGCCCATGTTCCTCTGCCTGGTGTTAAATGTCAGAACTCCTAATGGCCTGATGCCAAGCTTTCCTCTCTCCTCATCCCATGCTGCTCAGAAATCTCACTGTGACTCCAGTTAGCTTTTAAATGAAGGTGACTTCCAAACTCCTAACTCCGGCTCCAGCCTGTTTGGTAAGCTCAGGGTGTGTTCGTCTAGCCTTGATGTACAACCCAAAGTCAACATACCCGAGATGGAAGTGTTAACCTTCACGTCCCCCAACAGGTAGTCTTCCCAGGTCCCCGTGCAGGTACCTGGTGCCTGCAACCATGCAGCTCTGCAAGCCAGGCTGGGATAGCATTTTGGACAACTCTTGCAGCCTTGCACCCAGCCCGGCTCCAGTGTCTGTGTGTTGCCTCCCAAGTGTCTTTGGAATTCGACCATCTCTCTCCATCTCCACAGCCACCAGGCTTGTCCAAGCTCCCATGCCCATTGGTCTTCCTGGAGGTTCCTGCACCCTCCCAACTGCTCCCTCCACGTCACTCTGCTCCCCATGGAACACCTGGTGTGCTGCAGCCTGAGCGAGTTAGGAGAAGCACGCTACTCCTACCCCACACCACTGTCCCACTTCCTCTAACACCCGATTGCCCTGCACACTTGGGATGGGTTGGTCCCCATAGACCAATGTGTGGGGCCCATGGACGTTTTTTCAAGGTGGGCAGTCATCCAAAGAGTAACCTATAAGATTATTTAAGCTAAACTCTGAGATTAACATAACAAAACAAAAATAAACAAAAAAACTCTCAAGAAAGCTGACTCTTTTCCACTGGCCAAGAACAGCAAAGCACACAGCCCAGACAGTGATCTCAGACAGGAGTACCATGGACAGGACTCCAAGAAGCACAGCCCAGAATTAGAGACACAAACCAGGTCACATTGTTTATAGCTTGGGACAAGCCCTCTCCTGAGGTTTGTTTAGCTATGTGATCTGTTAATCCACCCACCTTGTTTTCCTAAACCACGTTGACTCAGGTTTTCTGTAAAATTAACCAAAAGAATCGTATTACAGTTAACATGTTGCTGATCACAGCCTTACCCTCTTGGCAAAGTGTGTCAATAGCTTCCCATGACCCATGGTTCTTAGGATAAAAACTAAAACTCCTTAATATGGCCACCAAGGCCCTGACGGATCTGGGCCTGTTTACCTTCCCAGCCAAATGGCAAAGCTCTCTGTGCCTGCTCTTGCCTCCAGTAACATTGAGTTTGCCTCTGGGCCTTCATACAGTCCTCCCGCAACATGGTCTTTGCTCTGGATGCTGCTCCTCACCGCTTCATCCCCTACCTCCTCCCAGTCATTCACCTTTTCCTCCAGAGAGGCGATCCACATGAGATTCCTGTCCCTTTCTTTCATAGAATCATGCTTCTTTCCTTCAAAATAATTTTCATCATTTATAATTAAATAATGGTTAGTGTGATTATCTGATTGTCTGCCTCCTGCACTAGACAGCAAAATAAGCAATGATCGTAGATATCTGTTTCTGCTCATAACTGCATCCCCAGCAGCTGATGTACATTGTGGATGCTGGAAAATGCCTAGTGGGTGGGTGGGTGGGTGGATGGATGGATGGATGGATGGATGGATGGATGGATTGGATGAATATATTGATGGGTGGACAGATGGACAGATGGATGGATGGGTGGATGGATGGACAGACAGATGGATGGATGGATGGATGGATGGATGGATGGATGGGATAGATAGATTGATGGGTGGACACATGGACAGGTAGATGGATGGATGGATGGATGGATGATGGATAGATTGATGGGTGGACAGATAGATGCGTGGATGGATGGATGAATGGATGGACAGATGGACGGGTAGATGGATGGATGGATGGATAGATGGATGGATGGATGGATGGATGGATGGGTTGATAGACAGATAGACACATGGATGGATGAATGGATGGATGAATGGATGGACTGATGGGTGGACAGATGGATGGATGGATGGATGGATGGATGGATGGATGGATGGATGGAATGGATGAATATATTGATGGGTGGACAGATGGATAGGTAGATGAATGGATGGGTGGATGGATGTATGGATGGGATGGATGGATAGATGGGATGGATGGATAGATTGGTGGGTAGACAGATAGACAGGTAGATGGATGGATGGATGGATGATGGATAGATAGATGGGTGGACAGATCGACGTGTGGATGGATGAATGGATGGATGGATGGGTAGATTGATGGGTGGACAGACGGACACGTGAATGGATGGACGGATGGATGGATGATAGATTGATGGGTGGACAGATGGACAGGTGAATGGATGGATGGATGGATGGATGGATAAATTGTCAAAGAACTTTGGAGGGAGGAGTCAGAGACAAGAGCAATGAGAAGTTTCCAGCTTGAATTACCAGGTAGAGATGGTATCTGAGCTAGATGGAGGAGAAAGCTGGGTAAGGAGGTGTTATTTGCATGTTACTATTTAAATGGAGGGGACACCCAGTGAAATGAAAGTTTGGAGACAAGTTTCCTTCAATCACTGAGAGAAGCACTATTCTATCACTCATCATCACGTAAAAATATATTCAGATAATTTTACCCAGCCACAGTCTTTGCTCCACAGACTCCACAGACACACCTGAATCCAGATATTCCCAGGTCCACCTTTGTCGCTGAGCTCTACCTGGCTCCTGTCACTGTGCCCCCTTTCTGCACCCCCCACCAACTTCACAGCCCTTCGAGCTGCCTGCCATTAATAACTCTGCACGCAGAGCAATCCCTCCAAAACCTCACTAGACCCAAACAAAAAATGCTTATAATTTTACTTAATAAAGATAAATGTGAAAATCTAGCATGTACACAAATTAATGACTAAAAAGAGTGCTTTTGCTCAAGACTGAAAAGAACACGTTGCAGTCTTGATGTTCTTAAAGATGAGTGCAATCACACAGAACCAGGTATGTTGCAAAGTTAAGGTGTAATGCGAACATAGAATACCAAGATCTAAGTAAAGTTAGTGGTATTTTCAATGTAACCTAATTAAGTTAATTTTAATTCCCCTTGACAATATCTTCATGGTATATTATTTCTGATTATTCAAAAACAGGTGATTACAAACACAGATTATTTTAACTATTCCATACAATGGGAAAAGTTTATTTTATGTTAATTGTTTAATTTTGAATTATGATTGAAGCTTTTTCTCATGACATTTTCATCTTGGTAATGGTTGTTTTTAAATTATGGAAAGATTATGTGACACGCCATTATTTTTAAATATAGTTTATACTGATGTTTGCTAGATGTAGACACAGAATTTATACTGGAAAATAGAGAGAGAAAGCAATGCCTCCAAATAATTCAATTATCTATAATTCATGTCATCAATGTAGTTATACCAGGATCTCTAATACTGTCTCCTCAATCTGGCTTAGTAGGTTCCCCCTTAGATGTCACACATTTAAACTAAAATAAATAAATAAATAAATAAATAAATAAATAAATAAATAAACAAAAAACTCCTAGTAACTGAAAATATGTACAGAAAGGCATTTGGCAACTCCACTTATGGTTGGAGCATAAAAATTGGAAATGTCTAATTGAAATTAATTAATTAATTAATTAAAATAAACAAAAAACCATGCTGCTCCATTCATCCACAGAGGGAGAATTGGGACTGCGCTCAGCAGGGAGTGGAGGTGGAATTTTAAACTCGCAGGATTACAGCTCCCGGGGCCACCTGTGGAGGCTCGTTCTTCCTTCTTCCTTAATACTCAGGTTCCATAGCATAGCTGGACACATGAAATCCTGGAAAAGCAGACAGCTTGCTGACATGGTTTGGGTCTGCACCCCTGCCCAAATCTCATGTTAAATTGTAATCCCCAGTGTTGGAGGGGAGGCCTGGTGGGAGGTAATTAGATCATGGGGGTGGATTTCTCCCTTGGTACTGAGTGGTGATAGTGAGTGAGTTCCTGTGAGATTTGGTTGTTTGAAAGTGTGTAGCACCTCCACGTTCCTCTCTTCCTCCTGCTTCTGCCATGTGAGGCGCCAGCTCCCACTTCACCTTCTGCCATGATTGAAAGCTCTCTGAGGTCTCCCCAGAAGCAGAAGCCACCATGCTTCCTGTACAGTCTGCAGAATGGTGAGACCATTAAACCTGTTTTCTTTATGAACTGCCCAGTCTCAGGTATTTCTTTATTGCAATGTGAGAATGGCCTGACACACTTACTCACCTTCCCTGCAGCTAAGGGCTGTGGACTGAACTGGGTCCTCCTAAATTCCAAAGCTCAAGCCCTACTCGCAGTGGGATGGTGTTTGGAGGTGGGCCTTTGGAGGGGGAACTAGGTTTAGATGAGGTCATGCAGGTGGGTCCCCATGATGTGATTAGGGTCCCTATCAAAGAGGAAGAGTCCGGAGCTTGTCTCTCTCTCTCTGCCTCCCTGAGGAAAGGCCATGTGAGGACACAGCAGGAAGGCTGCCATTTGCGATCACAGGCAGGAGAAACGGACCACCTGATTCTCACCAAGTTCTCACCAGACCATGCCGACATCTGGATCTTGGGCTCCCAGGCTCCAGAACTGTGAGAAATAAATTCACCTTGTTGAAGTCACCTGTCTGCAGTACTTCATCGTGGCAGCTTGAATCAACTAAGACACTGAGTATGGTCAGAGGTGTGTTAAGGTGTGGTTAACAACTACAGTAGTCCCCCCACCACGGATTCAATTTCCAGGGTTCCTGTTAACGGAGGCCCCAAAATATTAAATGGAAAATTCCAGAAGTCAGCTATCCACACATTTTAAATTGCACACTGTTCTGAGTAGTGTGATGAGGACTCTCACTGTCCCTCATCTCCTTCCCCAGAGATGAGTCCTCCCTCTGTCCAGCGGATCCACACTGTGGACATTCCCTGCCCATGAGTCACTTTGTAGTCACCTTGGTTATCAGATCAACTGTCAACGTCTCCAAGTTCAAGTCTCCCATTGTTCAGGTCACTCCTGGTTCACTCAGTAGTGGCTGCAAGGGACTGGCCATTTGGTTCTGCCAAGAAGAAGAAGCCATGAAGTGAAAAGATGTCAGTTCTCAATAAGCAAAGGAAAGAATCGTATGCTGAGGCTACTAAGATCTATAGTAGGAATGAATCTCCTATCAGTGAAACTATAAAGGAAAAGAAATTTGTGTTGGTTTTGCTGTTGCATCTCAGAATGCAAGAGTTACAGCAGCAGTGCATGGTGAGTGCTTAGTTAAGTTAAAAAAAGGCATTGAATTTGTGGGTGGAAGACATGCACGGAAGCGTGTTCTGATAGACAGCAAGTGGGTCTGGGAGTATGGCTGTGTCAGGAGGCCATGGGGGGTCTTGGAACGCACTCCCCGAGGATACAGGGGGACCACTGTGCAGGGGTGTCCTCAAGAGTGGCTCGCAGGGCTTACCTCCCTTCTTCTGGCTGCAGTGCCAGAGTGCAGGCCCCAGCTTGGGCTGCCATTTCAGACTGAGAGCTGGAAGCCATTGAGGTTGACCCAGCAGTGAGACAAAGGAGCCCATACCCTGAAGCTGAATTGCAGTCCCAGGCTGCTGCCCTGTGGTTTTAAGACAGTGGGGTGTGTGTGTGAGTGTGTGTGTGCGTGTGTGTGCAATGGCCACTTGCAGCCAAACTCAATCCTGATTGATACATGGCCTGAGGACTGGGGCCAGGCTCCTTGCTCCTCTCCTTGGGCCTGTGTTCAATCACTGCTTTAGAGCTGGTCTGTGAAGGGGCTCAGTGCCCTGGGAGGACATGTCCTCTTCTTGCTCCTGCATGATGAGGTTGACAGGATGGCAGAGCAGCTTGGCAATCAAGCTGAAGTGTAGATACACACACACACACACACTCATACACACACACATATACATACACATACACACACACATATATATTCATTTCTATATACACACATATATATACACACATGTTCATACATATGGACACGTGTTCATTTATATATACACACATATACACATATATGTACACATGTACACACATATGCACACACATGTTCATTTATATATACACATATACATACATATACATACATACACACACATTAATTTATGTATATACACATATACACACATATACATACATACACACATATTCATTTATATACACACACATAAACATACACACACATACATATACACACATTACATACATATGCACACACATATATTCATATATATACATGCATACACATACACACATATACATATACATACATATGCACACACATATGTATTCATTTATATACACACACATGTTCATTTATATATACACAAACATGTGTACTCATTTATATATACACACATATACTTATATACGTATACACATACCCACATACACACACATACATATATACACACATATATATTCATTTATATATACACACATACACTTATATACATATACACACCCACATACACATACATATATGCACACACATATATTCATTTATATATACACACATACACTTATATACATATACATACCCACATACACACACATACATATATACAAACATATATATTCATTTATATATACATGCACACATATATACCTTTATGTACACACATGCCCATACACACACGTATACACACATATATATTTATATATAAACCTTGTAAAATAATATATAAGTAATATACATAAAGTAATGCTTATATCGATATTTCTATTTCTCATTCCATTAATTCATTGGAAACTTTGTTCATCTGTTAACAGAAAGCAAGGTGACAAATATCTATGCATTCCAAATGAACCAGATTTCAAAACTGACTGATTCTATAATAACAAAAAGTCAAAAGGTGAACTGTGGCTACCTGAGACCTGCCCAGTTAGAACTGGTGAAGGTGGGTAATAGTGGGTCCAGACAGGGATTTTACAAAGAAAGAGAAGCCAGCGGCTTAAAATAACTGCATGTGGGCTCCAGGCGTGTTCTAAACTTGTGAAACAGCATGCTAGTCAGATGAATTTGGGTTGTGTGGAAAAAGAAATATTTAAATTCCTCTCTCTTCTCTGAGTGCTGTGGAATTCTTTTTAATAGAGAAAGATTAAAGCGAATGCCAGAGGAGTTAGTTCCAATATGAATATTTATTAAATGAGCTGAACAATTCATACCGGGTCAAAGGGGCCCCCGATGGGTCCATTCTCTTTCTAAATCGTAAGAAGGCCCTTTCAGTTAAAAATTGTGAAGAGTTAAACTAGAAAGGGAACCATAAGGTCAATCTTTTTCTGATGTCCTAAATCCATCCAACTTCCTGAAATGTGCACTTTACCCAACGTGCTCCTCATCTCCTGGACATCGGTGATGTCATCTCCAAGATCAAAGGAGTCCAGAAAATTCCAAAATCAATTTCTAATGGGGCAACCCTAAACAGACCAGGGCATTCTATAACAGCGCTGGTCCTGGCCTGGCCACCCATCCCAGGATGTGCTGGATCCTGCTTGCACCAGCTCCTAAGAGCCAATTAGTAACTTCTGGGGAATTTTTCAAACTGGTTAGTCACAGCCATGGTGAGAAAATGCAGAATTAAGGACTGTTCCCACCCCTGCAACTACACAAGAAGCTAAAGTGGGCCACTCACAGTTGGTAGTGCTGAAACTGACAGCTTTCATTTAATCAATAAAGTGTGTATGAGGTGATATGAGGAACCATTTAGGAGATCATATCAGCTTAACAATGAACGCATGGAGAAAAGTGAGCAGGTTGAAAGTAGCCTGGTTACCACACCGTGGGAGGATTGCACCCAGAGACTGTCTGCAGATGTGAAAGCTGGGCAAAAACCACCAAAATGACCTGTGGGCAGGTGCTGGCTGCTCGGAGTGTGCAGTGAGTGTCATAGGTGGCTTTCTATTTGGAAGTTGCACAACTTGCCTCCTTTCTATCAAAGATTTATAACACGTATTCTCATAGGTGCTTTTTTTTTTTTCTGGAGAGCCAGTTGTTAAACATTTACCAGCACTGCTCCAGCGCCCAACCCTCCCTCCCACCTCCTCCCACACACTCTCCTCCTGATCTAAAAATGCATTTTCTAGTATTAGCCGGGGACTAATCCCATCCAAGTTCCCAGCATCTTGGGGCGAAGGGGCCCTTGTCTTGCTTCGGAAGTCCTTCAGAGCCAGAAACATTTCACTTTTCATGGCCGTGCCTGGAGGCTGGGAGGGTCACCGGCTGCCTAGAAACAAGGTTGAAGTTTTGGAAAAGAGCCTTATTCCTGTGATTGTTGATCCACAGATTTCCAGTGTTTCTTTAATGGGCGTTCTCCGGCCTCAGCAGCCTCGCAGGCGCTCCTCACACCAACCCCGCTCCGGGCTTCCGGCACTTTTGAAACTGCCTTTTGGACTCGCCCTCAGGGCTGGTGTGTGAGCTGCAGAAGTAACCCCGTCATATTTCAGAATTTTCACCCAAAGTGTTATTAACCCAGCATGATTTTTTATTTCATTTACCCGAAAAGCTCCAGACGATGGTGGCCTGTGTGTGCAGGAAAAATGCAACTTCAGAGCTGAAAAGCAGAGGCCGTGGAAGGCAGTGGCCTGAAGGGTGAGAAGAGACATTTTACAACTTCAGAGCTGAAAAGCGGACGCTGTGGAGGGCAGGGGCCTGAAGGAAGAGGAGCGACATCTTCATCTGTAGGACGCATCGTTCAGGCCACAGAGCCCGCAACTCTGGACCTTCCCCACGGTCACGATCACTGGCGCAAGTGCGGGGCCTGCAGGTGGTGACTGACGGGCGGTGCAGTCGCGATCCCCGAACTCTTCAACGTGTTTCATGGCGCTGCTTCTCAACCTGAGATTGGAGGCTCC
Organism: Macaca mulatta; assembly: GCF_049350105.2. Taxonomy (NCBI): domain Eukaryota; kingdom Metazoa; phylum Chordata; class Mammalia; order Primates; family Cercopithecidae; genus Macaca; species Macaca mulatta. Next base: position 4,393,790 of record NC_133409.1, on the reverse strand, counting down.
AGAGGCCTCACTGGCCACGCCGCTCCCGGGACCCCTCAGACCTCCCAGCCCGGACCTGGGGAGGCAGCTGCGGGAGGCTGCGTTTGCCGTTGCGCTCTCTGGAGCTGGAGAACCACCACGCGACTCCTGCACCCACTGTCAGGACCCCGATGCCTCCCGGCTTGGAGAAAAGGACCCACTCCTCTCCGCGCTCTCTGCCCGTCGCCTGGCGCGGGGCCTCGCGGGGCTGAGATCCTGATGCCCAGGAGGAGCCACACCCGGCAGAGCCCCTCCTCTGCCGAGCCCATCTCAGGTGGCTGGTGAGGAGGCGTGAAGGGGTAAACTGAGGCACTAGGAGGGCCTCCCAGGCACTGGCTGGGCACTTTCCCATGCTTGTTTAGTCCTCAGGCCGCCCGCCAGCGAGGCGCACCCCAGGCCATCCCCTGATGAGCGTCAGAGGTGCCCAGGGAGATGCCCCCGCCCGTGTTACCTGAGCTGTCCCTGCTCGTTGCCCCGTGAGCCCGCCTGGGTTCTGGGTGGCACCGGCGGCAGTGGCTCTGCCCTCGGGAACCTGGGGACAGTGCCGGCTGCTGGAGCGCGGGCCTCTGTGGCTGCCAGTCCTCCAGCAGCCTTCAACATGCAGCAGCTCACACCGGCCCTGCCTCCCAGGCCCCCCAGGCTCTGGAAACCCGCAGCCTCTCCCAGAGGGGAAGGGACGGACTGAGGCTCTGCGGGGCCACCGTGGGGGCCGCGTGCTGTGCATAGTGGCTCACAGGAGTCCCCTAAGGAAGGCGTGGACTCCACAGGACAGACAGACCAGCCCCTGTCCTTTGCCTAGGGGAAGGAGACGGAGGGCGGGCAGAGGGTGCAGAGGAGCTGAGCTCAGAGCCACGAGTGTGTTATTGGTGATGGTGTGTTGTGTGGTGATGGAGATGGTGTGTGTGTGTGTTCATGCAGACGGTGTGTGTTGTGTGTGTGCTCATGCAGATAGTGTGTGTTGTGCGTGTCTGTGTGTGTGTTGATGGAGGTGGTGTATGTGTGTTGTTGGAGATGGTGTGTGTGTGGGGATGGAGATGGTGGTGTGTGTTCATGGAAATGGTGTGTCCAGAGGCCAAGCAAGTGCCAGAGCCACCCCAGGCCACACCTTCCACTGCAGGCGGCCCCACACCCAGAAGGGTCCTGGCCGGCCATCCCCAGAAAGGTCCTGCAAAGCCCATTCCTGACCCCTCATCCCACACACACGAGAGCACACAGACGCCACCTCCATCAACACACACACACAGACACACACACAACACACACCACCTCCATGAACACACACACACACCGTCTCCATCAACACACACAACACACCATCTCCATCAACACACACACACAACACAGCCCACCTCCATCACCACACACACACCATCTCCATCAACACACACACACAACACACACACAATACACACCACCTCCACAAACACATACACACACCATCTCCATCAACACACACACAACACACCATCTCCATCAACACACACATGACACACCCCACCTCCATCACCACACACACACCATCTCCATCAACACACACACACCATCTTCATCAACACACACACACCATCTCCATCAACACACACAGACAACATCTCCATCAACACACACACACCATCTCCACCAACACACACACACCATCTCCATCAACACACACAGACACCATCTCCATCAACACACACACACCATCTCCACCAACACACACACACCATCTCCATCAACACACACAGACACCATCTCCATCAACACACACACACCATCTCCATCAACACACACACACCATCTCCATCAACATACACACACCATCTCCATCAACACACACACACCATCTCCATCAACACACACAGACACACCATCTCCATCAACACACACACACCATCTCCATCAACACACACACACACCATCTCCATCAGCACACACACAGACACACACAACACACACCACCTCCATCACCACACACACACACCATCTCTATCAACACACAACACCCATCTCCATCAATACACACAAACACATACAACACACACCACCTCCATCACCACACAACACATCATCTTCAACACACACACAGACACACACAACACACACCACCTCCATCACCACACAACACACCATCTCTATCAACACACAGACACACACACAACACACCATCTCCATCAACACACAGACACCACCTCCATCACCACACAGACACACCATCTCTATCAACACAAACATGCCACCTCCATCAACACAGGCACACACACAGCACACACCATCTCCATCACCACACACACCATTTCCATCAACACACAACATACCATCTCCATCAACACACACACAGACACACACAACACACACCACCTCCATCACCACACACACACCATCTCCATCAACACACAACACACCATCTCCATCAACACACAGACACACACACAACAAACCATCTCCATCAACACACACACACACACAGACCGCCTCCATCACCACACACACAGACACACATCTTCATCAACACAAACACGCCACCTCCATCAACACAGGCACACACACAGCACACACCATCTCCATCACCACACACACCATTTCCATCAACACACAACATACCATCTCCATCAACACACACACAGACACACACAACACACACCACCTCCAACACCACACACACACCATCTCCATCAACACACAACACACCATCTCCATCAACACACAGACACACACACAACAAACCATCTCCATCAACACACACACACACACAGACCGCCTCCATCACCACACACACAGACACACATCTTCATCAACACAAACACGCCACCTCCATCAACACAGGCACACACGCAACACACACCACCTCCATCACCACACACACACACCGTCTCAATCAACACACACACAGACACACACAACACACACCATCTTCATGAATACACACACACACATCATCTCCATCACCACACAGCACACCATCTTCAATAACACACACACAGACACACACCACCTCCATCACCACACACACCACCATCTCCTTCAACACACACATACACCATCTCCATCACCACACAACACACCATCTCCAATAACACACACAGACACACACACACAACACACACCATCTCCATCAACACACACACAATACACACCACCTCCATCACCACACACCCACGATCTCCATCAACACACACACGCCATCTCCATCACCACACAACACACTATCTCCAGTAGCACACACACGTAGATACACACACACACAACACCATGACCAGCTAATTTTTGTATTTTTAGTAGAGACAGGGTTTTCCCATGTTGGCCAAGCTGGTCTCGAACTCCTGACCTCAGGTGATCCACCTGCCTTGTCCTCCCAAAGTGCTGGAATTACAGGCATAAGCCACCATGCCTGGCCTACTTAGCAAGTCCTTGACACACAGTAGGCACTTTATAAATACTGTGACTTTCAAGTCTCAATTCAATTTCATTAACTGCTTCTAATAGGATTTTCTTTTAAAACCACAGACTTGTTTTTCCTCCTCACCTCAAAGGTTGCCTTTACTGAATTATTATAAATTCTCATTAGAGCATTCAATGGCCAGATGACTGATTTGAAAACATTGCATGCAATTTATAGACATTCAGCTGGCACAGGTGGTGTGTTTCCCTGAAACTTGATTCTGAGTCTGCATTTCATTTGCACCCATTTTGGGGGATGGCACTTTGAAGTCTCCTTTCCCCTCTGGGCTGGGTTATTCCGAGTATCCGTTACCTTCAGACTGAGGTGGAGTAGTTTGTCGGCCTTCACGTATTGGAGGTAGTTTACACTTTGCAACCCTTTCTCTGTCTTGGATTGTCACAGTGACTCACCTTCATGCTCCTGCAAATGGAGGTGCGCGTCTCTAGGAGATGGTGAGGTCCAGACAGCGGGAATCCTGCGGGGCTTCCTCTCTACCTTCTCCCCTTTCTCTTCGGGAGAGGGGCCCTGAATTGATTCTCAAGCCCAGTCTGGATGGTAAAAAATGTCCATTCAGGTAAGTGCTGCCTACATGGACACTTGACCTCTGCTGTGGCTTAAATTCTGCTTTCCAAAGCTCACACTGAAATTTAAAGGCCATTCAACAGTATTAAGAGGAAGGGTTAATGCTGTTATCTCGGGAAAGAACTACTAATAAAAGAATACATTCAGCTCCCACTTTTTCTCAGCCCCATGGGCTCTCTTGCTTTTCTACTTTCCACCACAGGCTGGTGCAACAAGAAGGCCCTCACCAGATGACTGATCCAAGGCTAGCACTATAGCACCATACCCTTGGACTTCCCAGGCTCCAGAACCATGAACCAAATACATTCTTATTTATCAATGACCGAGTCTGTGCTGTTCTATAACTGCAGCACAAAATGGACCAAGCCAGACTCTTTAGTGCTTTCTTATTGACCTGTGTACTCTAAGACACTGGTTCCTTTAGATGAGTGTGCTTTGAGAGTGTCCCTCACTGGCAGGGTGACCTCATGGTGTCAGTGATGCTTTTGCTGCTGCCCGTTTTGGTGCCGCCATCATAGTGGAGCCTGGGGGAGAGGCAGAGGCTCTGGAGCCATTCTGGATTCTGCCTCAGGCTGGTGACTGGTTAATTTCTGTGAACTTTAACCTCCTCATTGGTCAGGTTCCCTAGGAGTAATACAAGGGGAAAAGGATGCCAATTTCCATGGATCACCATTTTCCAAGGTGCCGTGCTCGACACTTCACCAACTGTTGCTTCTCCCAAGGCCTTGAGGAAAGTAACAGTCATACCTCCAGGTGGGAAAACCTCAGGGAAGCCTCTTCTGTCCTCCTAACTGGGAACAACTAAAAATTCCTGGCGCGAGAGATTTGTTTTTATGGCACTGATACCGTAAATGGGATACTTCACCACTCCCCTTTCTGTGCAGGTGCTGAGAAATGTTAGCAGAACCAACCCAGCGGCCAGCGCATGCCGTGTGTGAACGTCCCTCCGATGTGCACATTTCTACTCACGGTGGGCCTCTAGGTTGTCCCTGCTATGTTTTTCTGCTTCATCTCACTCCAAGCTTTTCCTTCCTTGTTGCATTTTATAAATAAGCTCCTGCTTCTCCTTTCTGTATATCAGACAGATTTAAACAAAGAAAGAAAAGAAACACACAGGTGATGAAGCAAGTCGTGCTCACCCAGGCTATGTGGCAGGGCTCGGGCCTGGGTTTGACCCACATTCAAGCCAAGAGTGTCCGATCCTGCTGCTGCGCCGTCTCCCTCTGTCGAGTCGAAGACCGTTTACAATACCTGAGGAGGCCAGAGGCTTTTCCTCACTCGGGGCACTCACTTCTCAGGGTCACGTCTCAGCAGCCTCCTCAATAGCAGACCCCATGGGATGCACTTATCCCATGGCCTTGTACCCACCATTCTTCCGTCTGAAGGTCCTGGGTGTGAGTGACTGGTTGGCAGCTGGTGGGTGGGGTTTCCAAGTGGGTGACAGCGCTCTCTGGCAGCCAGGAACACCGTGTCCACACTGACCAGGCCTGTGGAGAGTGCTCAGCCTAACCTTAGAACACATTTGTAACTGAACGCACTGTTTTCACTTTGTATGGAATAGTTAAAATATTCTATGAAAGTTGTGAAACGTGAACCAAAAGAAAAAACCTGGTGAGGTTATGAAGGCTCAACTGCACCAAAATCCTGGCCTTGAAACCAAAATCCTGGCACTGACTCTCTTAGCAATGTTATGGGGGCTCTGCAAAGCTGAGAAGCCGAGTCCCATAAGAAGATAAAAGGTTGTGCCTGGATGGCTTGTGTGTGGCAGACGGGGAGGCTCCTCCTAGTCACGCCTGAACCTTCGGTCTGAACTGGAGCTCCACGGAGTGACGCTGCCCTGGAATGCGGCAAACATCCGCCTCCCTCCTGTGGCCGGTGCATCCTCCAGCGTGTCCTCTGCTGGAAACGCACGTTATCTCTAGAGCTGGCAGGTGCAGGACGCTGAGGGCTGAGTGTCTCCGGGAGCACGTCAGATGTGAGAATGAAAAGAGAGTCAGAGATTGCCCTAGCCCTGCCTGGCGTGGAAAATGTGGAGCAAAATACATCAGTGACTCCTGCCAGGCCTGTGGGAGAGTCATGCCAGGCGTTTGCCATGTTTGGTAACAACCAAGGAAGAGCGGCTGTGACAAAGTCAACACTTCTCCCTCGGGTCCCTGCCCATCCCTTTCTGGAGTCAGTGACTAACATTTCAGGGAGCACTGAGGTTGCCAGCTGATCTCCCTTTACATGGGGCCATCCCCTTTTTGAATGAGCTTAAAGCCAGGTACTTCACGCACTGCCATGATGTACAACCTGTTGCCATGGGACCCCTTTCCAGTCTCGGGGGAGGACAGTCCACGTGCCTGGATTCTAGAACCATGCCTACCACACCATTACAGGGAAGACGCCTCTAGGAATTTAGCCGTGCCTTTCAGACAGGGATAATGTGGCCCACAGATACCACCAGGCTCTTGTGAATACAATCATGAGGTCACAGTGTGCCCAAACAGACGTGTCTCAGACAAACCGGAACCTGGGAAATGGCCACTGACATGGAGTCAGGAGCAACTTACTCTCAGGGTGCAGATTGATTCTAGAGTCTATGTGAAGAAGAGAAGCCCAGATAGAAACTGGGGAACAGGCCCAGGGGAAAGTGACCACGCGAGGAGAGCAGAGAATCCAGGACGGTGGCCAGAGGCTGGAGCAGAGCTGGGGAGCAGGCTTCAAGCTCACACTTCCAGCACCTGTGTGTGTGTGCACGTGTTATGTACATGTGTGCGCATGCATATGTGCGTACTTGTGAGCACATGTGTTTGCATATTTGCATACGTGTGTGCACAGGCATGTGTGTATTGCGTGCTTGTGTGCACAAATGTCTTCCCGTGTTTACATGTATGCACATGTGCATACTTCTGTGTGCATGTAGACATGTGTGTGTATGTGTGCATGTCTGTGCACATGTGTGTGTGTTTCTGAGAGAAGATCAGGCCAGCTCAGACTGCCTGACTGAGCACTGTACAGAAAGGCAGAGAAAATAGCCTTTACCAGCATTCTCGTTTGTTCAAAATAAGGGAAGCTGTTAGATTCTGAAGGGCGTGCTGCTGTAATTCTTACTACCACCGTCTAATTTATGCAAACACTTGCCTGCAGCTGCTTCAGGAAAAGGCCTTTATTATCCCAAAGCCCCTCTTCCTCCGCACCCTCTGACCTGCATGCAGAGCCCTCGGGAGCCTATGTTTCCTGCCTGTTTGTGGGAAGTACTGCCGCAATGGCCTCTGCGTGGGAGCCTGGTGATGGGTTCCGCAACCTGGCCCTCCATAGCCTCTTCAATCACGTCTCCTTCAGAGAACGAATAGCCTCCCACACAAACATGAGTGATTGGGAACCTTGGGAACTGTGGAAGTTTCAGCTTAAATTCTTCTCTGAAGTTTATCCAAAGTCCAGCTGACACTGAGCATGAGGATTTGAGGAGAAAAGGACTTATGTGTTTCACTTGAATCTTGCAAGCTTAGTTTCCTTCAAAATGTACAACACATAGGTTGGATTCCTCCTCCACTGCTGATCCCCATCCCCCAAGCCACCAAGGTTCAGATCCTGGAATTTAAAGGGGTAGTGCGTGCACACACACACGGATATGCAAACACATGTGTGTGCTCACAATTACACACATACACATGCACACACATACATAACACGTGCACACACACAGAGGTACTGGAAATATGAGCTTGAAGCCTGCTCCCCAGCTCTGCTCCTGCCTCTGGCCACCGTCCTGGATTCTCTGCTCTGCTCACCTGGTCACCACCCCCTGGGCCTGTAATTTGAAGAATTTCTCATTGGCTGTGTGACACTGGGCAACTGACTTAACCTCTCTGTGCCTCAGCTGTAAAATGGACATAGTAATAATAATGCCCTCCCTCTTGAGGCTGTGATGAGAATAAAACAAGTAGATGCATTTGAAGTACAAGTGGCACCCACCGTGTGTCGCTTGTGTACATGCATGTCATTCTCCCCGTATGACCACTGGGAACGTTCAGGCCCACCCCAATCTCCAGGAGGACAACTGGGGCCGAAGCTGAGTTGGTCACCCATGGCCAATGATGTAATCAATCACAGCTCTGTAATGAAGGCTCCATAAAACCCAAGAAGGCTGGGATAGAGGAGCCTCAGGGTAGCTGGCCGTGTGGAGGGTGGCACCTGCGGAGCGCAGGGAAGCTTCACCCCCTCCCCCAGTCCTCACCTACACATTGCTTCATTGGCCCGTTCATCTGTGCCCTTTGCAATAAAGGGGTAAACATAAGTCAAGCATTTCCCCGAGTTCTGTGAGCCGAGCTAGCGAATTAACCAAACCCAAGGAGAGGGTCTTAGGAACCCTGATGTACATAGAGCCAGCCGGTCAGAGATACAGGGGCTTGCGATTGGCACCTGAAGTGGGGGCCTTCTCGTGGGACTGAGCCCTCAGCCTGTGGGTCTGGCACTCATTCCAGGTGGACAGTGTCAGGACTGGTTGAACTACAGGACCCAGGGCCCCTCCTGACACTGCCCCGTCTCGGAGGTGGGGACGCGCTTGTCTGGGTGAGTCCCTGCTGGGGATCTGACACTGGAAGACCTTCCAGGCGGCAGGAGGCTCAGGACCTCCCCCAGAAGCCCCTTCCCCTCCGACACTGGAAATACAAGGTTTCGTTTCCACAAACCTGTGAGTTTGTGCATATTCTGCACTAGGATGCAACACGGGGTCAGGAGACACTGTGGGGAAAATAAGCAAAACATGGCCAGACCCATTTTCTTACCAATTTTCAAGTGGATTTCGGGTATCAAACTATCATCCTGTTTGGTTTATTTGTGCAGCAGGATATGAACCAGCGTTAGAGGGAGGGAGATTCTGGGACAGGCTGCGGCGCGGATGAGCCTTCCGGCTGCTGAGTGACATGAGCCAGTCACTGAGAACAAATCCTGCCCAACTCCACTTAGGCGGGGTCCAAAGAGTTGACAGGTTCACGGAGACAGGGAAGAGAAGGCAGGTGCCAGGGGCTGCGGGAGGGGAGGGAAGGTTTACTGAGGGCAGAGTTTCCGTTTGGGAAGATGAAGAAGCTCTGTGGGTGGAAGGTGGTGACGATGAACGCACATAATGCCTCCAAAGTGTACAATTAAAAACGGCGACAAGGGCCCCAGTGTTATGTGATGCACATTTTACCGCAATGAAAATCACACCTCATTGGGCCAGCCCTCTCCACTCAGAGAGGAGGAAGCTGTTCTTCCCCAAAGCACACATTTTCAGGACGGCCTTTTTAGACGTGCTGCGTTGCATGAGGACTGTGGAGAGTGTGAGAAGGGGAGGCCAGCCAGGCAGGGCCCACAGAGAGCAGGGGTCAAACCATGGACATCTTTAGGGCATTTGTCCCTCCTGGTCCTTGGGAACAGCCCCAGTTGACCCCCTGACGTGTGTCTGTGGCATGGGGGGGCCCCTGGAGCACCAGGGTTGGGGTGGGCACTGGGGTGGGCAGAGCGCTGTGAGCCGGGGCTCACAGTGGCTCCTCTCCTTCCAGCCAATGCACAGCGCAGTCCAGCTCGGTCTCTGCGAGCCCAGTCATGGAGGACTCCACACAGGTACAGACCCATGACTTTCACTCCGGGTCTGCTGTGAGTCGCTCGAGTTCACCAGCCAGCACCCTGTCTTTAGACAGCGGGTGTGTAAGTCAGCCAGGTTCTGTGTCACTGAAGGCTTCCTTCCTCGATGTGTCCCAACACAGCCTCTCAAGCTGTGGGGTGAGGCCTGCAGTCCTGCCTCTTGTGTCTGGGGAGCACGTCGGCTTCCAGGGCAGCAAACTCACGGTGCTTCCTCTAAATGCTTAGACTATGGTGCAAAAGATCCAGGAAATGCCGTTGGCATTCGGTTCCCCTCGCTGTGTCCTCCTGGCCTTTTCCATGAACCTTTTGTTCTGACAGGGAGGACAGCCGGTGGCCTGGGTCTCACGCTCCGCCTCTTGAGTGCCCCGGGGGCCTCTGCAGGCTCCTCTGCGGGCCACATGTGTGTGGTTTGAGCAGAACGGGAGATTCACAGGCTTCTGCTGGGAGCTCACTTGTTTATTTTGGACGAATTGTTTGTCTCTGTTGCTGACCATGCAGCCTGAACCCTGTTTTGTTATTTCGCTGTCCACGAGTTCTGTCAAAGACCAGTGACCTTCTGCCCTCATCCGCTGACCGCCCGACTTCACTAAGCAGCATTAGATGACATTTTTCTGTCACTGAATTTTTAGGTCAATCCCATTCTATCACTGCAGAAGAGATAACTGGATGGCAGCGTGACAGCCTTTGGGGCAGGGCGGCCATCTCTGGATCAGACACATTTTTCTTTTTCCCAGGCACGCGGCCTTTGCCATTTCAGAGCCAGGGCTTTTCCCAAAGACTACATCTCCATCAGCTGCACCTTGTGCAGGTCCCACCCCCTTATGCCCCTCCCTTACTTTAACAGGTGCAGAAGCGGAGGGAATGTCTGTGTTTTCCAGGTTGCTTCCTTTCTGTAATGTGACTCACTTGTTCTGCAATGGTTTTTAAGCATTTACAGGCTGCGCAGAATTGTGGAGGATGAAAGTTTGACAGAGACTTGGGGCTGACCTGAGGGAGTCGTGGGCAGCAAGGCCAGCGGCGAGGCAGATACAAGAATAACTGTGGTGTGGGGCTGAATAGTACACGCTGCAGCCTCCCGGGGTGCAGCCACTGGGGGATGAACAGACCCGTGGTCCTCCACACAGATATCAGCACACTCCCAGGTGCATCTCCAAACACAACAGGTTGGTGTGTCTGCCCGGAGCCCACAGCGCCCTGCCCTGCCCCCGGCCCACCCCATCCAGGGCCCTCACCGACTGCCTACAGCCACTGAAGGGTAGAAGGGGCCCGAACTTGGTCGGAGAGGAGGAAGCTGCTGTTCCAAAGCACACATTTTTAGGACAGCATTTTTAGAGGTGCTGCATTGCATGAGAACTGTGGAGAGTGTGAGGAGGGGAGGCCAGCTAGGCAGGGACCACAGAGAGCAGGGGTCAATCCATGGATATCTTTAGGGTCTCTGCCCATTTTGGTCCTCTGGAACAGCCCCAGTTGCTCCCCCTGAAGCACATCTATGGCATTGGGGCCCCCCGGAGCACCAGGGCTGGGGCAGGCAGTGGGGTCCGCAGAGCGCCCTGAGCTGGAACAGGAGGCGTCTCCTCTCCTTCCAGCCAATGCACTGGGCTGGACTCCCAGGTTTATAGAAAAGTGGGGCAGACACTGGAGAACTGCTTTGTCTTGAGATAGAGTACTCACCCCACCAGGCATAGCGTCCCTCCTTGCCCCTGGTAGTGCAAGGACCAGGCCGTACCCGTGGCAATGTGGAAGCTGAGTCCATGCAGCATCTGGTGGCGAGTGTCGTGCCCACTGGGAGGCTCACCGAAAGCCATCCAGGAGGTCTGGGCTCCTCTGAGGCTGACTCGAGGGGGCTACTCAAACAGAAAATCCCAGGCCTTGCTATTTCAATCTCAGACCAACCCACCTGTGAACACTGCCCTTTCATGTGGACATGGGGAATGAGGAGGAGACAGGGCAAGCTCAGGACCAAAGGAAGAAGAGGCTGACCTTAAAGCCTTCTCCAGGGAGGGACACAAAGTCACGGCCTCAGCTGGCAGAAGGTGCTTGATAAACCACAGCCTCCCGCCCCCAGTGCTCTGGCCCTGGGGACACTCAGACATGATAGAGTCCAGACGCATCCCTGAGAGTCACACCACACACCTCGCACCCCTGTTCTCCCATAAGAAGAGCCCCTCCAGGCAGAAAAAAACCTCTCATGTGTGACTCAACCACGCCATAAGAGAGGCTCAGGTGAAGAAGTTTAACTAAGACGTCAGTGGGGCGGAGTCCTGGGGAAACCCAGCAGCATCTGGCTCGGCCTTCTCCTGGCTGTCCCTGCCCCTCTGCCCCCAACTGAGACAGAGGGAGGCTGGGAGCCCCCGCCCTGGCCATTTGGTGCAATCTTATCAGGAATGCGTGTGCCCTGTTTTTCCTCAGACACTCCACAGGAATGTGTCAAAAGGCACATCAATGTGGCGTCACCAGGGCTGGTGACACAGCCCCTCTGGAAACCCGACTCCTGTGGCAGCTGGTGATGCTGTCTGCCCTGGGCCTCCATCCTGAGCAATGTCACAGCGTCAGCTCACTGTCCTTCCCTGGAGGGACCTCCCCAACACGAAACTCTGATCCAGAGAATGGGTGGTCTCAGCCTGCATCCCCCCGGGAGAATGAGGCCTCTCTTTCTCCGTCCTGGGCTCCGTGCAGCCAGAGGGGTTATCAAGCAGCAGGAGAAGCCAGGGATGATGCCAAGGACACATTCGGGTGACCGGTTATCACCCGGGAGACAGGAGGCATCCACACAGAGATGAGTGGACGCAGAGCCAGACCCCCCCGGATCCTCACGCCATCTCTTCCTCCTGTGGTCAGTGGGGACATGACCCAGGGACAGGCCCTTCCCCAGGAAGGCTAAGCACGAAGTCCCACTGTTCTTGTGATAGAGGCCAGCAGCACTGGTGTTCATGATGTCAGCCAAGGACGGAAGCTCGAAATCGCTCATTGCCCAGACTTGTGAAAACTAAATGGCTGCCCTTTTCCTTGGAACCTCTTTTCTGAAAGCGCACATGAATCTTCAGTTTTCCACAGAGACCTGGAAGGAACTGAAAACCCAGGTTTAGTACGAGGAGAGCATTAGACAGAGATCTTACTAAACATTTAAGGAGGCTAAGAGTTCAGCAGGCATTCTGTCTAAAAATCACAGGCTGCAAAAGGAATCAGTGACCCTTGGTCCCAGTGACCCAATCAACGCTGAATCTCAGAGTTGTGTTGAGAGAGTTACAGACTGATGGTTTCACCAGGACAGGCTGCATCAGAACGTAGAACACCTACGTGACCGACCCAATTCACTCCTATTCTTTTGAATTAAATAATGACAAAATCCAAGTTGCTGTTCAAATCAGTAGGAAACCCAGCTGCTAAGGTTTATGGCGATTGGGCCTGCTTGGAAGTCCCAGTTCATGTCAACGTAACCCCATGGATATAGGGCAGGCTGGCCAGATGAAATAAAAGCTTTCTATTCCACTTCTATTCTGCAGTCTCATGCAGCCAACCCTCTTCCTTGTTTAGTGTGGAAATGTTAGGTGCTCAGACCTGAGGCACTATAGTCACACTACCATCTTCAGTCACACTACCATCTACAGTCACACTACCATCTACAGTCACAGTACCATCTACAGTCACACTACCATCTATAGTCACACTACCATCTTCAGTCACACTACCATCTACAGTCATACTACCATCTACAGTCACACTACCATCTATAGTCACACTACCATCTTCAGTCACACTACCATCTACAGTCACACTACCATCTTCAGTCACACTACCATCTTCAGTCACACTACCATCTACAGTCATACTACCATCTTCAGTCACATTACCATCTATAGTCATACTACCATCTTCAGTCACACTACCATCTACAGTCACACTACCATCCTTAGTCACACTACCATCTTCAGTCACACTACCATCTACAGTCATACTACCATCTTCAGTCACATTACTATCTTCAGTCACACTACCATCTACAGTCACACTACCATCTACAGTCATACTACCATCTACAGTCACATTACTATCTTCAGTCACACTACCATCTTCAGTCACACTACCATCTACAGTCATACTACCATCTTCAGTCACATTACTATCTTCAGTCACACTACCATCTACAGTCACACTACCATCTACAGTCACACTACCATCTACAGTCATACTACCATCTTCAGTCACATTACTATCTTCAGTCACACTACCATCTACAGTCACACTCCCATCTTCAGTCACACTACCATCTTCAGTCACACTACCATCCACAGTCATACTACCATCTTCAGTCACATTACTATCTTCAGTCACACTACCATCTACAGTCACACTACCATCTACAGTCATACTACCATCTACAGTCACACTACCACCTACAGTCATACTACCATCTTCAGTCACATTACTATCTTCAGTCACACTACCATCTACAGTCATACTACCATCTACAGTCACACTACCACCTACAGTCATACTACCATCTTCAGTCACATTACTATCTTCAGTCACACTACCATCTACAGTCATACTACCATCTACAACTGCACTGCCATCTACAGTCACACTGCCATTTATAGTTGCATTGCCATCTTCAGTCACACTGCCACACTGTCATTTACACCCACACTGCCACCTACAGTCACACTACCATCTACTCTACAGCTGCATTGCCATCTACAGTCGCACTGCCATTTACAGTTGCACTGCCATCTACAGCCACACTGTCATTTACACCCACACTGCCACCTACAGTCACACTACCATCTACTCTACAGCTGCATTGCCATCTACAGTCGCACTACTATCTACAGCTGCACTGCCATCTTCAGACTGCCATCTACAGTTGCACTGCCATCTACAGCCACACTACCACCTACAGTCGCACGGCCATCTACAGCCACACTACCACCTATAGCCATGCTGCCATCTATAGCTGCACTACCACCTACAGTCGCACTGTCATTTACAGCCACACTGCCATCTACAGTGGTGCTAACATCTACGTTCATGCTGCCATCTGCAGTCATGCTACCATCTACAGCTGCACTGCCACCTGCAGCTGCACTGCCATCGTTATCACATGGGGAGGGACTGCAAGGACACCCAGTGTTCTCCCACCACATTTCACGTTTTTCTTCCTTGACATGCCTCGTTCTTGCATGAATAAAGTTTTCACATTGCATCTCTACTTCAAGAGAAACAAAGAAAAACAGTCCCACTAAACAGAATCACCAACTTCCCCGGCTAAGAGCTCAGAGCACTTAGAATCTAAACAGAAGACTGTTCCATGGTTGCTGTTCAACAGTGACACGTACCTGACACTATCCTATTCGGGAGGTCAGGATCCAAGGTAAATCAGAGAGGAACCTAATTAAGACTCTTTAATCAGTGAGTAACCAATTATTGAAAATTAACCATTACATTCATAGGAGAGTCTGGCTAGCAGTTCCCTAGGTGTGATGGCATGCTTCGATGACAGCCTTCAGTATTGAAGACCTTGATCCCTGGTGGTGGAGTCCCATTACAGTGAATGTCCCTCTAGCCCACACTACAGGGTAGGAGAACAAAATAAACAATAAAACTAGATAAATCAGAGTTGTTTCAGGCTTTTCAGGAGAAAAAAAAAATCCAAGAATCCCAGAGACAGATTCCAACTGAGTTGGAACATAGCAGGGCAGTCTCTCTTCTTATCCATCTGTCCCTCATTTACTCATGTGTGCATTCAGGAAACTCCCATGAAACACCTTGCAGATATTGGGACTGCAGAAACGAAGGTGCATAACACAGAAGACTTGCTCTCCAGAAGGGCACAGTCTGAGGTCTATGGGGAGATGGGCAAAGAAGAAGACATTTGAAAATGAAACAAAAAAGAAGGGCTAATAGTCACTGAACACTACATTTTTCTCCCAGCTCTGTCCTAAGGCCTTTACTCAGAATATTTCATTTAGGCTGGGTGTGGTGGCTCACACCTATAAACACAGTACTTTGGGAGGCTGAGGCAGGTGGATCACCAGGTCGGGAGATCAAGACCATCCTGGCTAACACAGTGAAACTCCGGCTCTACTAAAAATACAAAAAATTAGCCAGGTGTGTTGGCACACGCCTGTAGTCCCAGCAACTCAGGAGGCTAAGGCAGGAGAATCGCTTGAACCCAGGAGGTGGAGGTTGTAGTGAGCTGAGATTGCACCACTGCACTCCAGCTTGGGTGACAGAGCGAGACTCTGTCTCAAAAAAAAAAAGAACATTTCACTTAACCCCGATAAGGTGGGTAGTATCATTGGACCCATTGTACAGGAGGAAAAAAGGACAGAAGGTGTGGGAGCTGGACCAAGGCCTCAGATCTGGTGGTTGGCGGAGATAAATTCAAGTCTAGGGCAGCCTGGATCCAGCAGCTATGTCCTTGCCCTGCACTATCCTGTCTATAGAAAGGGTGTTTTCCATTTATTTGCTCACTTAAGGGTGGTTTCTTGAGCTCTGGGTAGATAGGGATGCATATGTTATCATTGCCATGGTCCCTGTCCTCATTCTGCTTACAACTTTGATCCAAAAAAGCTTCCGGAGATGAGGACAAGCTGGAAAAGGACCCAGTCGGCCTCCTTCCCTGGAATTCCCCTAAGACATTCCTGGGTTTCTCAGCAAGTGTTTGCTTGACCGTGTCTGGATTTAGCAGATTTCAGGGTTTTGGAGAGCTTTCCTGCCACTCATAGTTAGTTATGTATCTGAAGGCAACTGCAATTGTGGAAAAGTTGCTTTTTGTGTGAAAGTGAAATTTCCCTACCATTTCTACTCCTTGGTTCTTGCTATCTCTGCCCACGAGGCCACTATGGAAAAGATGCGTTCCTTCTGTTGTGTGTAACTTTGGGAATATTTGGAAACATTTCTGAGGTTTCCTGTATACCCTTTCTCTAACTTCTCCAACCTAGACATCAGCAATGCTCTCTCCCTGTCATCCAAGAAGTGGTGTCAGCATGTTTATCAGCATGGGCAGCCCCTGGGGGTGGACTTGAAGTTAGTGAAGTAAAAGGAGATCTAAGCATGGCCCGTACTGAGCTTCGGGGGGTGGGCGACACATGGCACACATTCACTTGTGGACGTTTCCTTGGGAACCTTACGTATTGGGTCCTGTGACATTCTCAGGGCAGCGGCTCACTACAGAGGGCATTAAAGAAAGCTGAGTGCCACTTTTGTATTCATCAGTGCTTTGTAATGATGGCAGAGCAGGCTGTGGACTCAGACTGCCTGAATTCAAAGCATACTGTGTAATCTTCAGCAACCTGCTCACTCTCCAAGCTGAGTTTATACCTTTGGGGAAAATTAAAATAGTTATGTATTAGTCTGTTTTCATGCTGCTGGTAAAGACATACCCGAGACTGGGTAATTTATTAAGAAAAAGAGATTTAATGAACTCCCAGCTCCACATGGCTGGGGAGGCCTCACAATCATGGTGGAAGGCAAGGGAAGAACAAAGGCATGTCTTACATGGTGGCCAGCAAAAAAGAGATATCTTGTGTAGGGGAACTCCTCCTTATAAAACCATCAGATCTCGTGAGGCCTATTAACTGTCATGAGAACAGCACAGGAAAGACCCACCTCCATGATTCAATTCCCTCCCACCAGGTCCCTCCCACAGCACAAGGGAATTATGGGAGCTACAATTCAAGATAAGATTTGGGTGGGGACACAGCCAAACCATATCAAGTTCCATATATTTGTGGATGTGCATGTGTGTTTATATATACAGTATATAAGTGTATATATGTGTAAAATATATACATATACAGCACTTATTAAGTGCTTGGTTCATGGTATGCACCCTGAAAACATTAGGTATCATCATTATAGCACAAAATCATTCTGACTCAGTCGGCCAGGACTCCAGACTTTGCTGCCTGTGCACTGTGCTCTGTGACTTTGCTGCTTGGCCTCCACCACTGCCTGACCATTTGATTCCACTGAGTTGGGTCAGCTCAGCTTTTCAGGTCATGCTGAAGTTTGATTTGTTATTCAAGTATTAACTCTGCCTCTAAGACATTTGAAAAGCATGTATTATTAATCTTTATTCAAATATCGCATTTTCTTGATCTTGGATGTACTGTTTCATATTTTCATGTTTGTGGGGAGAAAGGGTGCATCTCACATACAACATGGGCAGTATTTTTTTTTCCTGGAAAGTGATGATTAAGTCCTGGCTCTGTCTTACACCTGATGATACCTTACAAACGAGAAAATGCAGTGAGTTACAGCATTCACCGGGACAGGTAAAGGTTCTAAACGACAACACTTCTCTACAGTAATGGTTCTCAAACTTGGTTCCACAGCAATGGTTCTCACATTGGAACCATCTGGTGACCAGCAGTTAAAAAAAAAACACTGGTGCCCAGGGCTCACCCCCAAGAGATTCCACGACTAGCAGCTGGGATGTTAAAAAGCTTCCCAGGTGATTTGAAGGTGCACTTTGCACTAGACCCGAGTCAGCTCCTCTGCCATCGTCCTCCTTGGCTTCCTTCAGAGCATTTATAAGGACCGTCAATAATTGCTGGCATGATTAGCCATGTCTGTGCCCCATCCTTTGAGGACAGGAACATGCTGCGGCCAGTGTTTGGTGCAGAGAAAGGACTCAGCATGCACTACCTGCATGATCGTGTGGACTTCGGCCACTCACCAACACTGTTTGCTGCTTTTTGCCTGTGTGAATGTGTGTGTTTACTGTTTCCGCTGTGGCAGCAACGGCAGGACTGTGAACTTTGCCCTCATTTTTCATCGGCTTTATCTCAGCGAGAAACAAGCAGAGGAAGCAGCTGGGAAAGGCTGGACGGGAAACCGGAGGCCGCAGTCTCCTCCCAACACCACTGCCGAGTGAAGATGTTTAGGATGGCATCAAACCTGGGGACCCCATCTGCATAGGTGGGGTTCTATCAACCAGAGGATATATAAGCACCCTTCCAATTTGAAATCCTTTCAGCACATAGACCCGATGGCATGGAGTTAGCACCCCATCACAGCTTTATGACAGACCCAGTTTTTTACTACTTTGTGGCCATATCTACACAAAGTGAGATACATACAACGCAGTTGTAGGCTGGGTGTGGCAGCTCACGCCTGTAATCCCAGCGCCTTGAGAAGCCAAGGCAGGAGGATCTCTTGAGGCCAGGAGTTTACGACCAGCCTGAGCAACATGGCGAGACCCTGTCTCTACAAAAAAGTGTGAAAAAATTGGTGGGGCATGGTGGAGGGCACCTGTAGTCCCAGCTACTTGGGCGGTCGAGGCAAGAGAATGGCTTGAGCCCAGGAGTTCAAGGTTACCGTGAACTATGATTGTGCCACTGCATTCCAGCCTGGGCAACAGAGCAAGACCCTTTGTCTAAAAAAAAATTTAAATAAAAAGTTAAACCACGGTTATAGGTAACATGATCTTAGACAAAGACCACTGCCTCTTCTCCAAAAGTCAGGCCGTGGCCCCAGGAAAGTGCCCTGGTCAAGTCTTCCCCTTCACAGGCAAGCCAGGCTGGTTTGGAACAAAAGGCAGGAGCTTTTCCTCATTGGGACCTATTTCGCCTGGTCTTGACCCTGCCCAGGAATCCGAGCTGCCAAGTAGACGCCCTTTGTCCCTCCCATTTATTCTGTCATCCACCCACACCCTGGATTTCTTGCAGCCAGAGAGCTTCTTCCTGCAAGCACCAGCTGTTGAGCAGGACTGTGACAAAGAGCAACAAAGAGCAACAAAGAGCGACAAAGAGCAAGCTGCGGGAGGGACCATCAAAGAGGCATCAGCCCTGCCCCGGAGTGGCTGCAGATGCATCCCTGTGGGACAGGGCGGGGGCACAGGTGCTGCCTCCAGAACAGGGGGTTTGTTACCTTCATCTGCAAGGTCCTAAAGCCAGACTCTTCTCAAATCGTCACCATGTGTGTACCATACACTCCCTTCTGACTCCGGGGGCCTGGGCACCTGCTTAGTGCAGCCTTAAATTTTTTATGTACCAGTAAAAATACTGCATGTAAGAGTCTGTTCCTAGAAGGATAAAAGGATGGCCAGGGCTGGCTAAGCGGAGTCACGACGGACTAAAGGTATGGGAAAATGAAGACATGGACCTACCACATTCTCCTCTACCTGGAACTTAGGATTTGTAAATTGCATTTGTCACATTGGCAGGCTGTGGCTTAGTACACTCACAAAGAGGATTTTTCCAAGTATTTAAACTGTGTAGATGCTGCAAAAAACAAACAAACAAACAAACAAAAAATAAAACAGACTGAGGCAAAGCCCTGCAGCCAACCCCGGGAGGGAGAGGTGAGGACCCCCTGTCTGTCCTGGGCCCCACTCAGGCACTATCCTCATCTCTTAGAATAGTTCGTTACCTTTTCTTTCCTGAAACCTCATCAAATGCAACTTTTTCTATGGCATTCAGCGGACTTTTCCTTAAGGCAAAGATTACAGAGAAATTCTTATGCAAGTCAGAAAATCTGCTTATTATGGGTTCGATAAACCAAATTATGTTACCTGTTTATGGACATAGATTTCTATCAGCCAGACGTGTGCAGAGCACAGCACAAACCATAGCTACTCCTGTCGAAGTCTCCTTCTGTGCATTTCCCAGCCAGGCCCCCAGCTGGGGCCCCTGAGGTCACCTCCCACTCCGGCTGGAAAGAGACAGTGAATTCCTTGGAAGCCGCTCACCCTGCACCCAAGCGGGACTTGCACCACCAGCAGTCCCAGGAAAAGACCCTCCATTTCTTTCTCGTGGAGGCTCCGGAAGAAAAGCTGCACATTTACCCGGCGCGTTCTAACCGCCTTTGAGGTTCCCTCCTGCAGCCAAGGGAGCCGTGGTGGGGCAAAGCCAGGGCTGGGGAGAGGCTGCAAAGCTCTGGGGAGCAGTGAGGCGCCGTGACAGCTCCTTCATTCCCGTCATAGCCCCACACGGGCTTCGCTGGACACGTCCAGGACGCAGCGCAGGTAGCCACCAGGCGTTGAGCGCCTGCCCCTTGTCTGTACTAAGATCTCCCCATGCATTATTGCATTTATTCCAACAATGGGGTGAGGTAGGTATTTCCATTGCACAGAGTGAAACACTGAGGCTCATCCAGGGGCCGGTTTGGAAATCAGGGCTCAGCCCTGGGCCCCGGCTGTTTGGAGCTGGTGCGGTGGCCACCGTGACCTCACGCTTTCCCTGCCAATCGCTCCCCGCCGCATCCGGCCGCCCGCCCCGCCCTCGGCCTCTTTCCAGGGACTGAAGCCCGAGGTGGTGCTGCGAGTCCCCGCGGGGATTATTTTCAAACAGCTCCTCCTGCTCAGGCTCCCACAGCGCGGCCCCAGGCAGCTGCACCACTTTCTCCTCTCACCAATTAAAGCCGAATCCAGGGCTCCTTAGCATATGAATGCAGGCGCATCGGAGCCCCCACTGCTGGGCCAGCCCCTCCCGGGCTCCTCCCGTTCCGGGAGGTCCACAGCCCAGCAGCAGCTGCCTCTGCACGTTGTCCCCTCCGTCCAGCATCCTGGGGCCGAGGAGACAGTGCCCCTGGCAGGGGACTGCGCTGGCATCAACTTCCCATGGGCAAAACCGGGTCCCGGGTCAGTATTCCCAGAGGGTTTCAAACCCTGCAGGGCCCTGAAATGGCCTGGGATCCACACCAGTTGGAAGAAAAAAAAGAACAGAAAATGCAGGGATTCACCTCCTCTGCCGGCACCCTCGTGCCGAACACTAAAGAGCATGGTGTTGAAAAGGATTTGGAGATTTATGCAGGTCACGAGCTTGAGGAATTTTTCCACTGAATGCACCAGGCCTTGAGTTTCCCGTTTCCCACTGAAAACCCCATGGCTGACACTTTTTTGTATCATTACCTTGGAAGATGAAGAAAAACTCATCTGTTAGGGCTGCTCTGTGAATGCAGATGCTTTGAGTTGTTTTGAATGAATGATTGAATGTTCTGAAATGAAGCAGGAAGGTGCCTGAGGGATAATGACTGGTTTCGCAACCCTTGGCCGGGCACCCTAGACCCCTCTGATAATCAACAGAAATGGATGTATATTAAATTTAGCAACAGAAAAAGTAGAGATCCTTGAGTGTGCTACAACATTATTTTCCTATAAATCAACCGGTTACCACAGTCTTTAATTATCTTCCCCTTGAGAGGCATGAAGAAGAGACTGCTCTCGAGGACGGAGGGTTTTTGTGGTCTGAGGTCTGCAGACTGGCCAAGTATTCCAACAGTAATTACCACCCATCCTGGCTGTAGGTTCACCCCGCTGACCTGAGCAGACCCGGTGAAGCAAGCCACAACTGCTGGAAATCATTCCACTCTTCCGTTAAGTGAGGATTAGAAAGCCCTTTGTGAGAATTTTGCCCAGAGTATAAGTTGAGCACTTTGTCGTTTGCACACCTCATTTTCCAGCATACCGTTCACTCAGCTCAGTATCTATCCAGGCACTGAAGGTTCGGATGCAAGCACTCTCCAGCATGGGGCCAGACCAAGTAAAATGCACACTGAGCAACCGTGCAGCTCCAGGTCCTGGCGGCTCTTCACAACCAGACATTATCCCTGGCGGCCCTAAGCACCTCTTCCTCTGTTAGGGGAGCACAAAATACCCTGTCAGGGCGGCTTTGCTGCCTCTGGCACTTTCTTCATCAGGGGAGTTACGTCCAGGTGTAGCAGACAGGCCAGGGACCCTTCTCCTCCATGATGTCGCAGGGTTATCTTTTCCAAATGGAGGAAGCCAAGGGTATGGGGCGGTCCAGTTTCCCTGCCTTATCCTGCATGTCCATAACAGACTTCAGCACGAGAACCAGCGTTTCGGATGTGTCTAGCAGAGTGCCAAAGTCAGACCGCAGTGTGCCCCGAAAGTCAGGGCCTTCTGAGGGACACAGACACCGTTTGTCTCCCACGGGGCTGTGTGTAAGGCGAATACTGAGGCCTACAACCGTGTGTTCTGAGACGGTGGCTATAATAGAAACAGGCAGTCTCCAGACAGAAGCACAAAAGGCAACCTCAAGGAATCAGGATTCGTAGGCAGGGACCCACACTGAACAATTTGGACTAATGGCAAATGGATAAAGCTAATGCAGAAATTGGACTAATTGGACAAAGCTAATGCAGAATGAAAAGGACCGCCGTTATCCAACGACAGTTGGGCTGATGTTCTAGGAGAACCACATGTTTCACACAGCAAGGGAGAAATGAGGGCATATTTTAATCCCTTCCAGCTTCGTCCGGGAGGTGTTGTGACTTGAGTCATTCTCTTCCTCTAACTCCTAGCCCATCCGCAGCAGTAAATAACTTTGTAGTGAATGGATGGTTTTCTTAGAGCTAGGGGAGTAAACTCCTAGTTTGATAAAGCAGCTTAGGAGAGTGAAAGCTGATGGGCCCACCCATTAGCTGCCAAGCTTGGTAGCCAGCTCAGGCCCCATTGGAAGGAAAGGGGCAGTTGCCCAGTGGGGCCTGAGGAGCAACCTGGCCCCTGCTGTCAGGTGGGAGAAGGAGCACCTGGCACTGACCAGCCCTGGAACTCAGCCTGCTCGCTGAACATCACAGCACATGAGCGGGTGCTATGGATGGAATGTTTGAGTCCCCCAACATTTGTATATTGAAGCCCTATTTTCCAAGGTGCTGGTGTTAGGAAGCGGGGCCTTTGGGGGGTGATTAGGTCATGGGGGGCCTTGTGAATGGGATTAGTGCCCTGGTAAGAACAGAGGTGACCCATCTTTCAGCCATGTAAGGACACAGCAGAAGGGCCCATCCACACACCAGGCTGGAGCCCTCCCAACCATGGAATTGCCTGGCACTTGAATCTGGGGCTTCCAGCGTCCCAGCCTCACAAGAACTGTGAGAAATCCATTTCTGTTGTTAAAACCACCCAGTCCATTGTATTTTTGTTACAGCAGCCTGAACTGACTAAAACAGGTTGAATAACAAAAATGGCAGGTTAAAAAAAAAAAATCACTGTTCCTGGGCTTGTTCTAGACTAAATAGTTGGGGGAACCTCGGGATTAGGGAAGGGTCTGGAGAAAAGCTGCAGTTCAACACCTGCCCATCTCCTTGCTTCTACTGAAGGGGCTCGAGGAATATGACGACTTACTTGGGAAGGAATTCTGGGTCATGGAAAAAAAATGGGCAGGTCAGCCCAGGAAGTGTGGAGAGAAGACAGTGAAGCTGCTCTGTCGAGGACTCAGGAAGTCCCCCAAGAGGGGACAGGGGAGGTGGGAGGTGTGGAGTGGGTGGAGTGAGCCCCAGGGAGGAAGACCACAGTGATCCTTGTGGCAGAAATCCAAAATGTGGGGTTAAAGGAACATGAAGGCAACAAGTTCCCATTATGTCCTGCCCAATGCTGTATAGTCGCTTCACAGCAGCCTCCGGTGTTCACACCAACCTCTTCACACCAGCCTCTCATCTTCACACCAGTGTCTTCACACCAGCTTCTCGTCTTCACAACAGCCTCTCATCTTCACACCGGCCTCTCATCTTCACACCAGTGTCTTCACACCAGCTTCACAGCCTCTCATCTTCATATCTTCTCTGAGGGTCTTGCTCATGATGGCTTTGTCAAGAGATGCTTTTGGGGAAGGACGAAGCAGAGCAAAGCCCACCAGTGACACAGAGTGAACCGTAAAGGTGAAGACAGCAGGGCCCCAAGAACCAGGGATGCAGAAGTTCATGGAATCTGGAGTTTGAGGCAGGAAGCCTCTGGAAAAACATGAGTCTCCTCTTACCCCTCCTTCACCATCACCTCCAAAACATGGACATCCTCAGAAATATCTGGGAGGATACTGGATTTCCCACATGCAAAGATAGGGGCTCAGGTCCAATTATTCAGTTGCCAAAGGAAAGAGTCAGCCAGAAGTTTAGAAGGTACAACTGTGCTCAGGGTGCCTGTGTTTTGTGAACTAACTCAACAACAGACAGCATGAGATACACAGAGCCACACTGTGGCTGGGAGCCCGGCCACCGTCTTCCTGACCCCTGGTGCTGATGGCCAGGAGGACTTTCTTACCAGGTGCTTCCCAGGAGCCTGGGAGGAGGTGACGCTGAGCACAGACACTGGGTCTTGCAGCCGTCCTTGGTCCAGTCTCACTAGGCATTCCCAACAGAGACCACACCAAGAGCTGCTGGGAAGGCATGGAGATGTGGGTCGTCGTCATCAGCTAAATGGAGGGTGGCATTCTGCTTCTACCATCCAGTCAGTGCCACAGATCAAAGAGAAATAAGCTTAGCAATTTTCCTGACATCACTTTGTTTTGAGATAAGGAAATTATCCACAATCAAATTATGAGGTGTCATGTCACATTCTGATTTTTTTTGTTTTTGTTTTTGTTTTTTGTTTTGTTTTGTTTTGTTTTTGAGACAGGGTCTCACCTCTTGCCCAGGCTGGAGTGCAGTGGCACAATCTCAGCTCACTGCCGCCTTGACCTCCTGGGCTCAAGTAATTCTCCCACCTCAGCCTCCAAATTAGCTGGGACTAAGCAGTCCATCCACCTTGGCCTCCCAAAGTGCTGCAATCACAGGCATGAGCCACTGCACCCAGCACATAATGTTGCATTCTAATGCAATAACAAATTGAGTCAAAGTTTGTCCAGTTCCTCAAAATTTGTTTGGAACAAAGAAAGTCTTTCATAACTTGGTCATATTAGATACTTGGAAAATACGGGTTTGATGAACACAACTCTTAGTGATCCTTCACAGAAGTACTTGTGACTGACAACAAACTCAACATCCCTGGGAATTTTTCTCGAGGAATTGCTAGGATGATTTTAGGGGCGTGCCACGCTGGCCGTGCCTGCTCACCTCTGTCCATTCCGCTGATAAAGGACCAAGTCCAAAGGATTCCTGCATTCTTTAGCTGAAATCTAAAAATGGAAATGATCTGTGTGAGTCAGCATCAGATGTACAATTGGGATGTGTTCGCACAGCCTCTTCATTCCGGCCTGAGAACAAGAGCACTTTGTTTCCTGTTTGCTTAAGAGGTCAAGGTCCCCCAGCCGTCTGCGTGTGGGTTTCCCTGTCTCAGACAACTTTGCTGTGAAAGTTTCTTCTGTGCATGATACTGGCCCCCCTCCTGCCTCTGGACAGAAGCCTGTCGTTATTGTCACTGGGGAGGAGACGTTTGTCCCCCATCACACATGAGGGACAGAGAAGAGAACTCCCGGCATACCATGGGGGATGGAGGGATAGGGGTGCAGAGGCACCCGCTGGCCCTCAGCCCTGACTCCTAGCCTCTGCAGAACAACTCTGTGACAAATCCTCCTTCTGAGCCTCAATTCAGTGTGCAAATGACTGGCTCCTGTCAGTGGGAGCTCCATGGGATGCTTCTAAATATGGAAAAAGTAGGAATGGCCCCACTAGATGCTTGTCCCGAAATGGAGCATCCCAGAGTACACATTCTTCATCTCTGCCTTGGAAAGATGTTCGCCCAAGCTGGCTTGCTTGATTTGCAGATAGAAACATTGTCCCCACTCTTGTGTGCCGTTGGAAGAATTCACAGTTGACAACTGAGAGTCTGCTAAAGGGAGAAGTTGGACCAGCGCCCAGTCAAACATGGGAGAAAATAAGGATTTAGGAAAACCAGCCCTGATGCCTGGGGGTCTGGAGCTCCAAGGGGCAGGTCCCATGAGCACCCCATTCCATGCGGTTTTTACCAGCCTAAGTCCCACCATTGGCACATTCCTCTCTGAAAAAAAAAAAATCAATTTTCATGGCAGCTAAGGCACGACACATAGTTCGAGACCCTGTGTTGATACAATGCTAGCTGCAGATCCAAGCCTGAGTCCTCTCCCTTCAGTGTTGAACATCCACACTGCTGCTGGAATGTGGTCAGCAGCCTTCACGCTTGTATCTTCAAATGAATCTTGTTTCTGGCACTCGGGAGTTCATGTCCAGGAGGGCTGTGATGGGAGTCAACTCCATCTAGGAAAGGCAGAAACACCTGAAACATAGTACTTTGCAAATTTTAAAAAGAAAAGACACATCCGTATTAATCCATTCTTGCATTGCTATAAAGAAATACCCGAGACTGGGTAATTTATATAGAAAAAAGGTTTGATTAGCTCATGGTTCTGCAGGCTGTATGGGATGCATGACTGGGGAGGTCTCAGGAAACTTACAATCATGGTGGAAGGCAAAGGGGAAGCAGGCACATCTTCACGTGGTGAAGCAGGAAGAAGAGAGGCAGCGAAGGGGGAGGTGCTAAACACTTTCAAATAACCAGATCTCATGAGAACTCTCTCACTATCACAAGAACGGCAAGGGGGAAATCTGCCCCCATGATCCAATCACCTCCCCGCAAGTCTCTCCTCCAATGCTGGGGATTACAATTCAACATGAGATTTGGGTGGGGACACAGAGTCAAACCATATCAACAGCATTTACCCAACCCTGGCCTGATTGCAGCAGAGTCCAGACTCACTGCGGTGTTTGTTCAACCTCAGGCCTTGCCACTGCCTCTGCCTGCTCCACCCTGGGGTGCTTGCCAGATAACGGGCAAAGGCAGTGAGCATGGAGCCTGGAGGAGGATCCCCAGGGAGTTTGCCTCAGCCACACCTCAAATACACCCCACAGAAACCACCACAATCTGGTTCTACCTGCCTGGAATGTTTTCCTGCTCTTCTGTTTTGTTTTTTTGTTTTGTGGGGTTTTTTTGTTTGTTTGTTTTGTTTTTTTGGCCCTGTCGAAACCTAACCTCTGAAGCTCAGTCCAGGTGTGGTTTCCCAGAAGACAGAGGAAGGACACTTACCTGCCAGGGGAGGGATCGTCTGAGCACACCTGCTCCCAGCTCCCCCGCATGGCCTCCTCCTCTCTGTGGTGACTTCTCAGTTAGCCATAAACTGCCCGCACACAGCAGTGCTTGCATTGTGGTTTTAAGAAATGGTCTCTTTGACTATTTAACTTTTTTTAATGCTCTGTATCTTGTGTCTAAAATGGTATCTTGTGTTTTAAGCTTCTGGAGGACAGAGCCCATGCTTCCTGAATCTTCCTGTTTTCCTCACTTCCTAGGGTGCATCTAGCACATATGGGAAGTTCAAGAATTCTGCAGGCTTCATTTTTCTGGCTTTTTCTGTCACTGAAATGTCTTCCTGAGGGGCACACTTTCCAGGCACGCTTTTGACCTTACAGGGAAAATTGCATCTTGAGGTTGCTCTCTGAGTTCTATTTTTTCCTGGCTTCCTCCTCAATGGGAACTCAGTAAGAAGTGGAGACAGCAGGAGCGCCTCCCTTTCCTCCGAAAAGGAAGTTAACTTAGTTAACGACAGAGGCTCCATCCTCTGGGGTAACCTTGAGAGCGAGTGAGGAGCTCTGGCAGTCACCACAGCTACTTGAGCCTCCCAGAGGAATCTTGCCTTTGGGGTGGCAGTGGCCACATCTTGGATGGCTCTTCCCCAAAGGCCAGGACTGGGGTGAGCCCATACACATGACCCCCATGGCCACCCCCTGCCCCAGGGCTCAGGGAGGGCTCCAGGAAGGTTTTGACAGTGTCAGTTGGGGCAGGTGAGGGGAGAAAGGACCCGCGAGTGGGGGTCACCTTTCTCAGCCTCTGCCCTGCACAGGGTGCTGGGAGGACCAGCCTTCTGGCATCCGGTTGTGATGGTACCCGGCGCATCTGCTTCCTGCCCCCCTGCACCTCACCACCCTGGGCACAGAACTGCTAAACGTGACTCAGGAAAAGGAACTTTCCCACATCGCTTCACTTCGTTGATTTTCAACAGCAGGAAAAATTTTACTCACTGATCTGACAAATAAATAAGTGGTTATATCTGAGCGTGTCTGTGTGTGTGTGCAGGTGGGTATACACGTGTGTATCTAGGCATGTGTACATGTGACTGTGTGTGTGGGTGTGCATGAGGGTGTGTGTGTGTGTGTGAGGATGTGTGTAGACTGAGTATGTGTGTGTGTGAGCATAAGAGTACATAAGCATGTGTGTGCACATGTATGTATACATTTGTGTGTGCATGTGTGTTTATATTTGTGTAAGTTCAAGTGTATACATTTGTGTGTGCTAATGTTTATATTTATGTGTGTATTTGTGTGCATGTGTGCATGCGTTTGTGTATGTACACATGTGTATATACATTTGTGTGTTCACGTGTGTGTATAGTTGTAAGTGTGCATGTTTATATTTGTGTGTATGTGCATGCATTTGTGTGAATGTTTATATTTATGTGTGTGCACGTGTGTATGCATTGGTGTGTGCATGTTTATATTTGTGTGTATGTGTGTATGCATTTGTGTGAGCATGTGTGTGCACGTATGTTTGTGTGTGCACGTGTGTGGATGCATTTGTGTGTGCATGGGTGTGTTTGTGTGCACATAGGTACATACAGTTGTGTGTATATTTGTTTGCACATATGTGTATTTTGTAGGTGTACATAGGTGAATACATTTGTGCATGCACATATGTGTATGCATTTATGTGTATTTGTGTATACATATGTGTATATGTTTTGTGTGTGCATGTGTATTTATGTGTGCAAATGTGTGTGCACATGTGTATATACATTTGTGTGTGCATGTGTGTACATGTTTGTGCACATGTGCGTTAAAATCTGTGTGGGCACATGTGTGTATGCATTTGTATTTGGTATAATTCTAAGCATATGTGTGAGCAGCGTTAAAATCTGTGTGGGCACATGTGTGTATGCATTTGTATTTGGTATAATTCTAAGCATATGTGTGAGCATGTGTGTGTGCATGTGTATACACTTGTGTTTGCATTTGTGTATTTGTGTATGCATGTGAATATACACTTGTGTGTGCATGTGTGTATTTCGTCAGTGTGCATATACATTTGTGTACGTGTATTTGTGTGATTGCATGAGCATATGTGTGAAAGTGTGTATGAGGGTGTGTGTGCTTGTGTGTATGTTTGTGTGTGCATGTATATATATTTGTGTGTGCACTTTTGTGTGTATTTGTGTGTATATTCGTGTGCATGTGTGTATACATGTGTGTATACATTTTGGGATATATTTGTATGTGATTGCATGAGCACATGTGTGAGCATGTGTATGTGGGTGTGTGTGCATGTGTGTGTACATTTGTGTGTTTTCATGTGTATATATTTGTGAGTGTGTGTGCATGTATATATTTCTGTGTGTATACATTTGTGTGTATTTGTGTGTGTTGCATGAGCGTATGTGTGATTATGTGTATGAGGATGCGTGTGCATGTGTGTGAGTGGGTGTGTATACGTTTGTGTGTGTATATTAGTGTGTATATGTGTAAGCATGAGTGTGTGTGCATGCGTGTGTATAGACATTTACGTGTGTGCATGTGTGTATGTTTGTGTGACTGTGTGCGTGCATGTGTACATCCATCTTGTCCTTTGTCCCCCACTGGAGGACGCAGTGTGACTGTGGCCTCCATTCTGCCCCTGCTGCTTGCTGGCTGCCCAGGGAAGATCAAATGGCAGCAGATGTCCTGCCTCGTTGTTGGCATTTTGCTCCAATTTGCTGGGTTTTTATTGAAATCACTTCTTTCTATAGCGGTGTGAGATCTGGATTTTGTGATTAAGTGTGAAGCAGATTTATCTCCTCAACAGTGAGAGATACCCCCAGGTGCTGCAGAATTAACTTGGATCCAGGCTCTTCTAGGGGCCAAGTTGCCCGCACCGGGAGAGCTGCACTTCTTTCTTCAGGGTCCTACCCTCCCTGGCTGCAGAATTTACTTGGAAGGTGAAAGGCAGACATTTTGGGGGCCACCAACAGACTTCCTGAACTTTCACTGATGAGAAGTCAAACACTTCTGGGAGAGCGGCCATGTGATCCAAAAAGAGGAGCCAGGAAAAAGGAACAGATGGAGGCATGAGGTAAGTGCTTTTTAGCACTCGAAGAAATCAGGAAGATTTTCAGAAACAGGAATCAGGAATCTGGAAGGAAAGCTCGGAATAACACGGTTGTTTCCTGCACAGTGGAAGGCCCTGGGCTGTGCCTCCCTTCACCTGTGATCTGTGTCAACGGGCCCCTTGCTGCAGGTGTCGGTGGTGGTCGTTTTCTATACGGAACCTCACACCCCGAATGGCTGTCAGTGTGTGTGTGGAGACCAGGAGTCACCTGTGCAGGGCTTGTGAGTTTCCTAAAGAAAGAGACCGACCATGTTTTCAAAACTGTGCCTCCGGAGTCCACTCCTTCTCCATGGGTGTGCAGGTGCCAAGCCACAACCTCCACCCTGCTCTCCCTCCTGTCTCTCTTCCCCCCGTGTCTGTGCAAATACAAGTGTCTTTGCATCTGAGTGGGAGGGTCTTCGTGGGCTGACAGCACATCTGAGCTGTTGGTCACCTACAGTGTGCGTAATGACTGGCACTGGTCTCCCCTTTCTTGATATGGCAGCAGGTAAGCATCTTCGTTGGAGACACACTGCTGTCAAAAGAGAGTAGGACCCCTGGCTCTAGCAGCCCTACTCACTGGAATCACCAGCTTTGTGCCTGGAATTTGGCTGCAGGAAAACACTCTTCTCTCCCACAGAGAGGGCTGGATGGTGCCCATGGCCAGGGTGCCATGCAGCATGTTCATCTGCCCCAGATCATCTGTGGATGGAGTGTGGGTGATGACCCTTCAGGTTACACCTGCCCCGGATCATCAGTGGATGGAGTGTGGGTGACGATCCTTCAGGTTACACCTGCCCTAGACCATCTGTGGCTGGAGAGTGGGTGATGATCCTTCAGATTACACCTGCCCCAGGTCATCTGTGGGTGGAGTGTGGGTGATGATCTTCAGGTTACACCTGCCCCGGGTCATCTGTGAGTGGAGTGTGGGTGACGATCCTTCAGGTTACACCTGCCCCAGGTTATCTGTGGATGGAGTGTGGGTGATGATCCTTCAGGTTACACCTGCCTCGGGTCATCTGTGGATGGAGAGTGAGTGATGATCCTTCAGGTTACACCTGCCCCAGGTTATCTGTGGATGGAGTGTGGGTGACGATCCTTCAGGTTACACCTGCCCCAGGTCATTTGTGGGTGGAGCATGGGTGATGATGCTTCATGGGGATCCTCCTGGAGGCACTGCTCACACTGCTCACAGCTATGGTGAAGTTCATTAACTTAAACGCATTTCACGTGTTGGTGCTTGGATTCTCCAACCATGTGACCCTGTTAATGAAGGCACCCTGCAATCAGAACAGAAGCTCTGGGTCTGGACTTGATGACTGTCATCCAGAGTGAGTGCCATCACAGGGGAGCAATGGGCCTCCTTGCAGGGCACCAGGAAAGCGGGACGATGTCAGAACCAGAAGCCGGTCAGCTCCCACTGCACCTTCTCGCTCGCACATTCCTGCACCTTTTGCTGGAAGATATTTGTCATTTAGCTACCTAGAAGGGATGAGATGAGGACAAATGGGGCTTATAAAAGAAAAGTTAAGGGCGGGCACTGTGGCTCATGCCTGTAATCTCAGCACTTTGGGAGGCCGAGGTAGGCAGATCACAAGGTCAACAGATCAAGACCATCCTGGCCAACATGGTGAAACCCCCGTCTCTACTAAAAATACAAAAATTAGCTGGGTGTAGTGGTGCACGCCTGTAGTCCCAGCTACTTGGGAGGCTGAGGCAGGAGAATCACTTGAACCTGAGAGGCGGAGGTTGCAGTGAGCCGAAACTGTGCCACTGCACTCCAGCCTGGGTAACAGAACGAGACTCTATCTTACAAAAAAAAAAAAGAGAGAAAGAAAAAAGAAGAAGAAAAAAGAACAGAAAAGTTAAACTGCTTTTTTCTTTCCTGCTCTGCATGGCTTTCTAGCTGACTGGTCTCCGGTCAGTTAATGGGCGCTGAGCTGCCACGATGGGTATTTACCCCCCATTCAATCATCCTGCCTCTCGCTTGTGTTTCTTTGAAAGCTTCCTTTCCCCTTCATCCAGGCTCTGATGGTGAGACTTCCTCTTAACCAGAATCCAGAATGGTGGAGCGAATCTCCCAAAACCATTCAGCACTAGCCCAGTGGTCCCTCAGAAACCCTCGTTTTGTAGGGACAGCCTTAGCCTTAAAGACCCCCAACAGCCTCAGAATCAGAGGGGGTGCCTGGTCTTCCTCTGGGGATGCTACCATCCTCACCTGGGAGCCAGGGGCAGCCTACAGCTCAGCTCTTAGTGGAGGCAGCATGGAGTCATTGTGACGCAAAGTGAGGACACAGTCCTTGCCCTGTAACTCATGTGTTGAGAGTTTTACAGATAATAAGGCCACATCTCTACTTCAGAGCTTCCACTCAGTCCCAGGGAGACCCTGCTGCTGGGGCCAGATCCAGCACGAGTGCCCACTCAGCACCCCGCGGCCAGGGGAGGCAGCAAGACTAAGCAGAATCCCATGGGCTCCAGCCAGTAGTTTCTAGGAGCAACCGTTCAGGGCTCCCTCAATATCTAAGAACAGGGAATCCCCCACATCACCAAAGGAAGGCAGTGCTGGCTTCTGAGCTTCTGTGCATTGGGCACAGGAAAGAAGGCACAGTTCCCCTGGTCATGCTTTTCGAGGGGGTCACCCAAGACCTGGCACAGTCCCCATTGTCCCTGAGGGAGGAGACAAAGCTTCACGCTGAGCACCTCCCGGCTATGTGCACTAGTGCGTGGCCCACCTCCTGACCCCACAGGCCAGAACATGGGAAAAGTCAGTATCAGGCAGGGGGGTTTCCTCCCCAGAAGTGGAATGACGAGCCTGCCATTTGGCTCAAGAGTTTCAGGGTTGCAGTTGACTGGGGTTATCTGTGGGCTTCATTGCTGCTGTCGTCAACTGAGAATGTTTTGCAGCTTGACTTTCATTGATCACTTAATATCAGACTTTCTGGGTCCATAGTGAAATAAGAAGCTTTAAATGAGAAATCACTTTCTGTGTTTTTGAAGATGATATTTTGTTCTGAGTTTAAATGAACTCTTGTGACATTTGGTTTAGCAGAGAGGAAATAGAGATGTCTGACAAGACACCAAATCACTAAGCTAAAGGGAAAAGCCAAGCTGAGAATTGCTTAGGGCAAAACTGCCTCCCATTTTTTTCAAAGTCATCCCTCTGCAGCTGGGCGCGGTGGCTCGCACCTGCAATCCCAGCACTTTGGGAGCCCAATGCAGGCAAATCACCTGAGGTCAGGAGTTTGAGACCAGCCTGAACAACATGGTGAAACCCCATCTCTACTAAAAACGCAAAAAATTAGCCGGGTGTGGTGGTGGGCACCTGTAATCCCAGCTACTCAGGAGGCTGAGGCAGGAGAATCGCTTGAACCCAGGAGGCGGAGGTTGCAGTGAGCCGAGATCGCACCACTGCACTCCAGCCTGGGTGACAGAGCAAGACTCTGTCTCAAACAACAACGACGACGACAAAACAAAGTCATCCCTCTGCTCCCTGAGATAAATACAGATCTGACTGCCTCCTCTGGAGAGGTTAATCAGAAACTCAAAACAATGCAACCATTTGTCTCTTATCTACCCGTGACCTGGAAGCCGCCTCCCCACTTCCAGTCTTCCCACCTTTACTTCCGGTTG
Source organism: Macaca mulatta (assembly GCF_049350105.2). Classification (NCBI taxonomy): domain Eukaryota; kingdom Metazoa; phylum Chordata; class Mammalia; order Primates; family Cercopithecidae; genus Macaca; species Macaca mulatta. Next base: position 4,359,711 of record NC_133409.1, on the reverse strand, counting down.
TCCCACCTTTCCGGACCAAACCAATGGTCATCTTGCATTTATTGATTGATGTCTCGTCTCCCTAAAATGTATAAAACCAAGCTGTGCTAGGACCTCCCTGAGCACATGTGGTCAGGACCTCCTGAGACTGTGTTACAGGTGCACGTCCTTAACTGTGGCAAAATAAACTTCCTAAATTCACTGAGACCCATCTCAGTTATTCAGCATTCATGGATGTGTGATGCCTCCTGGGTTCTCTGCATTCCTACTGACCCCCTCCCCACGCCTCTCCACTGGTCTTGTTAGATGATAAATGTTGACCTGCTCTAAGTCAGAATTTGCTCCCAGCCTCTGAGAGTTCCTCTCTCTCTCATCCACATGCACACTCTGAACTGAATGAGAGTGCCAGGACCTTCCCCCTGTTGTGCGGCAGTCTGTAATAACAGTGTGCCATCTGCACCATCCAGGGAATTGATTTAGGGACCCGAAATAGCCTGGTGTCATTTGCACTGTCATGATGTGCTGGTCGAAACTGCTGTGAGCTCTAAGCTTGGCTCCCGGTTTAAATAAAGCACCGGATTGAAGCATCTTCACTTTTTGGCATTTACTGTCAATATCTCTAAGGGCCAAAGCTCAAATTTAAAATACCACACTTGGTCTGAAATCATCTTGATAGGATTAATTCATGTTTTTATCACTCTAAAGAAAATAATGTTGAAATATGCCAAATATAAAACTTAGGTACAGAAAGAGGACCTTACTCACTACACCTTCCTGTTTCTCTGGGTTTGTTTGTTTTCTATGCTGTGTCACATCCTTGAAATGGCGTTCCAACGTCTGATCGCTGAACTGCCTGCCTTAAGTCTGTAAATCTTTCTTGAGATACTGTTGTCCTGATCCTTCTCAGGCAGTGGGTGCATGGCCTGAGAGTCCATTTGCAGAAGCTGACCACAGTGAACAGAGCAGGAACGCTGAACACTAACTTACCCAATAGAAGTGTGAGCCCGGGGCCCCGCATGACCCAGATGTCCAAATGGCAGACCTAGGAGATTCCTCCACCCAATAGCAGTGTGAGCCAGCGAGCCCGCGTGACCCAGATGTCCAAACGGCAGACCTAGGAGATCCTCCACCCAATAGCAGTGTGAGCCAGGGGCCCCATGTGACCCAGATGTCCAAACGGCAGACCTAGGAGATCCTCCACCCAATAGCAGTGTGAGCCAGGGGCCCCATGTGACCCAGATGTCCAAACGGCAGACCTAGGAGTTCCTCTAGCGCACACCTCCTGTGACAAAGGAATCTAGAGGCTTAAGGACTCTGCAGGAACTGTAGCTTCTGCCTGCTACAACAATTCCCAGCAAGAGTTGGCTTAAAAACACAGATTAGAAATTATGAATATGCACTCCACCGACCTTGATCTAAGAGGACAATTCAAATCTGACCCAGGTAAACAAAAGGCAGTCATGAAGAATCCAGCAGTGAAAACATTCCTAGGAAAAGACAGGCCAGAGTAGAACCTCCCCGTTCAAAGATGGATCCAACCCAGCAAGGAACGTGTAGAATGTTCCTGATCAGAAACAGAGGCCGGTGGGGATGGAGAGAGGGAGGGAGCAAGAAGCGGGAAGAGAAAGAGAAGGAAAGGGAGGGAGGGAGGAGAATAGAGGGTATCAGTAGGACATGAGAAACACAGCAATAAAAAGTACTGTGGGAAAGAAGAGATATTTTTAAATAATACAAACATCAAAGCATAACAGACAAAATACTACAGAAGGGAAAATTAAACTAGTTTCAGACTTATCCTCAGTAATCACAATTGCCTAAGACAAAGAAACGAGTGGAAAGAGGGAACGAGATCTCAAATCACACAGGCCCTCTGCACGTCATTTACATGAAAATGCAACAAAGTGACCTGATCGAATAGACAAAAACTTGGGTATTATAGCACTCATGAACCCTTTTAAAACATCTTCTTAATTTGAATAATGTAGTCAAATAAAACAAGTGAAAACAAAGAACTCCTACTTTTTTTCTTCCTCTTCCCTTCTCTCTCTCTCTCTCTCTCTTTAATATTTATTAGTTCAGGCTGGGTGCAGTAACTCATGCCTGTAATCCCATCACTTTGGGAGGAGGGTCACTTGAGGACAGTAGTTCAAGACTAGTCTGGGCAACACGGCAAGACCTCGTCTCTAAAACAATAATTTAAAAATGAATTAGCTAGGCACAGTGGCAGATGCCTGTAGTCTCAGCTATTCAGGAGGCTAAGGAGAAAGGATAGGTTGAGCCCAGGAGTCTGAGACTGCAGTTAGCTATGATCGTGCCACTGTACTCTAGCCTGCGTGACAGAGCAAGACCCTGGAGACCCTATTCTAAAAAAATATTTTAAAATAGGCCGGGCGCCGTGGCTTAACCATGTAATGCCAGCACTTTGGGAGGCTGAGGCGGGTGGATCATGAGGTCAAGAGTTCAAGACCAGCCTGGCCAGCATAGTGAAACCCCATCTCTACTAAAAATACGAACAATTAACCAGGCATGGTGGCGGACACCTGTAATACCTACTGGGGAGGCTGAGGGAGGAAAATTGCTTGAACCTGGGAGGCGGAGATTGCAGTGAACGGAGATCATGCCACTGCACTCCAGCCTGGGAGACAGTGCGAGACTCTGTCTCAAAATAAACCCAGAGTTCCCTTCCCTTCCTTTTCTTTTTCTTCCTTGACGCAGTCAGGGTCAGAGGGCTTTACAAGGCCAGAATCTCAGAGGGAGTCAGGACTGAGGAGAAAATTCTAAAACCTATCAGACTTTTCTAAAAGACCAAAGGCTGTAAAAGGAATTCTATTTTAGAAGTGATTGAGATTGCTACCAAACCATTATCTTCTTCTATCATGGGAACAGAGCCCGGGAGAGGACCAGGCTACAGAACTAGGGTGCATTTCCCAACCCCCTTGCTGCTACAGGAGATCATGGGGCCCAGTGCTCACAGGGAAACATGAGGGAAGTGGTACAACCGCTGCTCACTTCCTTAAGAGGAAGACTCTGGCCTTCCCATCGGAAGCCACGTGTTGAAGGTGGTGGAGCCGCCATCATCCAGGTTATTTTAATGACTTCTGGGAGCGGAGCTACCTGAAATTCTAGAACGTTACCTTGGACTGTTCATTGAGATGTAGATATATTTGTTGCTGTTGTTCTTTAAGTCCTAATTGTGGTAGATCAATTGGTTACATCAACTTTAACTTTTACCCTATATAGAGGAAAAAATTAACACCATAAACTGAACATGACTTTTCTCTTAATCCAAGGGAATTGCAACCAGGAACTTAAACGTGTCACTGGGTTGGAGAAGAGCCCCTAAAGATAATTCTTCAGATTTACATTTTTCCTTGAGAAAACATCCTTCTTCCATCCTCTGCTTTGCAATCATTTTTGGATAGATCCAGCCCCTGCCCAGAAGAGTTGGCCATCTCCATGACTCATGCTCCCAGATCTGATTGATGGCACCTAAGAAAAATTCTAGTGCTCTTGTTTAACAAAGAATAACTAGAATGTCTGGAAATACAGAATATAGTCAAGGCACCTAAAGACTCAAGGAAAGTATTAAACAGCAGATTAGACCAGCAGCTCAGTGAACTGGAAGACAGACAGAAAAGATTAGTAAGAATGTAGCACGGAGGTAAATGAGAAAATAAAAATGAAAGACCGAGAGATATGGAAGGTAAGATGAGAGGGTCCAATGTATATCATGCATCCCATAGGAAGTTGGAAGATGAGAGAGAAGAAATTAATTCAGTATTAATGGCTGAGAATGTCCCCAAATTAAAGAAAGCCATGGATCTCAGATTGAAGGAAGTCATGAAATACCAATCGAGATCCATTAAAATAGAATTATACCTGGACATATCAAGGAAAAACTGAATAGCATCAAAGACAAAAGAAAAACCTTTAAAACAACCAGAGGCTGGGCACAGTGGCTCACTCTGTAATCCCAAAACTTTGGGAGGCCGAGGTGGGTGGATCACCTGAGGTCAAGAGTTCAAGACTAGCCTGGCCAACATGGTGAAGCCCTGTCTCTACTAAAAATAAAAAATTAGCTGGGCATGGTGCCAGGTGCCTTTAATCCCAGCTACTCCGGAGACTGAGGCAGGAGAATCTCTTGAACCCAGGAGACAGAGGTTGCAGTGAGCCAAGGTCACACACTGCACTCCAGCCTCGGCAACAACAGCAAAACTCAGTCAAAAAAAAAAAGAGAGAGAGAGAGAGAGAAAGACATATTACTAGCAAACCAAAAGGCAACAATTTTTCTGTCAATTGGACTGACACCAGATTTCCACAAAATATGTTGAGCTAAACTACTGTTTAATAGGGAGAGAGAGAAAGACATTTTTAGACAATGACTAGAAGAACTTACCACTTGTGGAGCTCTGCTGAAATGACAACTATGGATGAGTTTCCCGAGTAAGAAGCAAACGAAAACCAGAAAGAAAAATGGGATTCACTAGGAATGCTGAGTAATGCAATATACAAAAGTATTGGTAAATGTGAACATTGATGATAAAAAAATCAATAATAATAATAACAAATACAACAATGGCGGCCATGAAGACTCTAAGGGCTTAATAACAGCCTGAAACTACAATACCAGCCCAGTAACAAAGAAGGTCAGCCAAGGCTGTAGACACTAAAGTGTTCCGAGGTCCACCTGTTCATCAGAGGAGGGTACGGAGATTGGTTTTTTAGGTCTTATTATGTGGAATAGGCTAAAATTTTTTGAGTAAGCACTAAAATAATAGATACAACTTCTAGGCCCTGAAGGAAAAGAGGGAATAAAACACAATCATTTCAATCAAAGACGAAAAACTAAATACTAATAAAAAAAAAAAAAAAAAGCAAGGACAATCATGGCAAATGGAGGGAACAGAATGGCATGGTGGCGGGAAGTCCACAGACACGAAGAACACGGGAAAGACACGCAGTCGCCACTCGCCGGGTGAGACCGCCGTGGTCTTCCGTCACTGCGCCCAGAGGCATCGTCTGGTAGGAGCCTTCTGGGCCTCAGCATGGACTCGGCAGTGGCAGATCTGACTGGGAACCTGAGAAATCACTGCCCTGGGGATTCTCACTCAGATGGTCTAAAGACCATGCTTTGAGAAACGCTGCTGAAACATGAAAGAAACAGTCTATCCTTCTGTTTGCAAGGCCTTCCACTCACAATAAAATCTGTATTTCACACAATTATACAGAACGAGGTTCGTTTAATGAGTTCATTCTCTCCCTCCCCTCTCTAGTAGTGTGGCGGGTCTGTTGGGAGTAAAAGCCTTGGCCTCCTAAAAGTTGCAACCATAGACCAAGACTAAGCTTTCTGCTTCCTTATAAAGGCCCACCTCAACTCCCCCCGCCCCTTCCCATCCTCTGATGGGGGAGGGCAGAGCAAGGCAGGTGTGGAACCTGGAGGTGCGCACTCACGCACATCTCTATGACCACGCTGCTTCACTCCTGAGGATCCATCCAAAGAAATCGTCACGAAGTCCACAAAGATTTACAAAGATCTCTATTGTAGCATGGTTTGTAATGGCAAAAATTGGAAAGAACCCAAATATCAATCAACAGGGATTTGGTTAAATAAATCACGGTGGAGCCATGCAAGGCAGCCGTTAAAAAGAATAAAACAGATCAATAGGCATTGATGTGCAAAGAAGTCTGAGACATATTATTCAGTTAAAAAAAAATGTACCAGAGCCATATGTAGAGCATGATCCAGTTCTTACAGGAATGAACTCATGTGCCCCCTTTGCCTCAGAACAGGCAGAGAGAAACAAAACCTGAAGGGTGTTTAGCAGTCACTGGCTCGAGGGGCAGTGGAGATGATGAAAGTGTTTAATTTCTGATCTTTTCTCCACTGTTTAAGTTTTTTGTTCGATATTTTTAACTGGGTTGTATTTCTTTTACAGACAGGAAAAAAGCAATAAAGAGTTTTTTAATGTAAAGTTATCTTTATATGAGTTTTTAAAATTGCTATTGTTCTTTGTAATAAGAAGGGATTTATCCTGACACCTCCGGCTGTATGTGATCTGTTTCTCTACTGAAAATCTTCATCTTCAGGATTATTGCTGTTGCATGATCCAACAGGGCCACGTTCTCCTTTTCTCTCTTTTTTTCTTTTTTTTTTGGGGGGGGGGCCTTTTATTTGTAGAGGGAGGAGTATGGTCTGTGAAAGACACATTTGGCAAAGGATTCTTTTTGTTTTGGCAAAGAATTACTTTTTAACATATACTAAAAGGTATTCTTATTCAAACAAAGCCCTCAGAAATGCAAAACCAGTTTCATTTATTATAAGATTTGTGTACACGTGATTTATACTGACAGAAAACACTGAGATAATCTAAATAACTTCTTTACACCCTTCACAATCCTTACACAACATTCACATCCCATAAAAACCTTTGTTTCATGAATGAATCACAGAATACTCTCTTGGTGATGGCGAGTCAGTGCTGTGGGTTCGTGAACGTTGGCTGCACCTCTGAGGGCTGTCTCCAGGCGGCCACTCTGGAACTTCTGGCCACTCTCCTCCTTTCAATCACGCCATCTGGCTGCACGCGGAGCATCTGTTCTGAGCCGCAGACTCAGGACGGTGGCCTTGCCCCTGCCATCATGGCGCACCATCTCCTTCTGTCTGTTCTTTTAATATTTTAAAGAGAGCCATTAATTTTCAGCAGGAAAAGACTTTTTGCTTTTCTACTTTCCTGAGCAATGAGCTAGATGCAAGGGCAGAAATTTCTTTAAAGTGAGGTTCGAAGGTTGTAAACAGGTATGTGTCCAAACTACCAGCCTCCAGTTCCTCTGCCACCGGAGTCCGTCCTACAGGTCAGGGCAATGGGGTCTCAGGTGCCTCGGTGCTCACAGACCCTTGTAAGCAGTTCCTCGGCCTGTGCCCACCCCTACCCAGGGAACCACAGGAGGGTAGAAATTGTTACCCACGTAGAGCTCTTATCACCTCCTAAGCACTTTGCAGTCACTATTTAACATAACACGTACACCATAAGATAATTACAATTTCCCCCTCCTTTCAGAATTAGGGCGATTAGAGGGCTTGCAGGGGTCACATGGTCAGTCTACACCGCAGCTGAGGTTTGAACCCAGGCTGTCTGTTTCTGGGTACCAGACGCTCAACCACCAGGCCCCAGGGTATGGGTTGGTGGGCAGCCTGGAATAGGACTAGTAAAAAAACACCTGCTCTCAGACAGGGATGCTCCAGCCTGGATCAGCCACTAAGTGACCCAAGGCAGAAGCGAGAGGCACCTTTAGAAGAAACACGCGAGTCCCAGGAGATGTCATGGCACCTGTGGGAAGAGCCGGGCAGCGTCACGGAGACCCTCACGACACTGTGAGGGCAGTGTGGGCAGCCCAGCACGTGGCAGCTGTGTGGTCCCCATCCCATCTCCATCTATGTCACTCAACCACTGCGAAGGCCTGCGTGTGGAGCAAGAACAGGCGGGGAGAGGAGACCCCTCTGTGGTCAGAGGGTCTGACATCAACAGGGCCACACGTCCCCTGCCAGGCAGCAATATTCCCCACACGGGCAGGAGCAGGCTGTGCATGCCCACAGCTGAGTACCCTGGGGCGGCGTCCGGAACCTGTCCCCACTGGCCTGGACGCCGTGCCTCCAGCCCCTCCCTCTGCAGCAACCAGGTCTAGGGTCGAGGCCACAGTCCACCCTCCAAGCACTGGACAGCCTGCAGGGCCATACAACGTGGAGCCTGCTCTGCAGAACCAACAATTCCCGAAGTCTGGAGCTGGGAGATTGCAGAGGGCCCCCACCCTGGCTGCTGTCGAGGTTCCCAGATCCAGCAATGAAAGCAAGGCCCCGCAGTGGGGGCTCTACGGCCCTAGACGTAAAAGCCCCACACTGGGGCCTCTGCCAGACTTGCCCTGTGAGTAGAGCCGGGTCCCCAGCCTCCACCGTCCTTTGCTCTCTTCTTCCCCCATGAGAACACAGACGGAGGGGATGTGAGAAGTCTCCCCCAGCTCCAGCCACAGGGACCACTTCTTTCTGCTGACAGGACCAAGATTGTGTTCCAATTCCCACCCATCCTCACACCCTCTCATCTTGTGGGGTTTCCTCCCCCAGCTGCAGGGAGGCCAGCTGGATTAGCCTGACTGGCTGGTCCCCAGCCTGGCGTGCATCAGAAACACCTGGGGGCCCGGCTTCATGTGGACTGCAGGGCCCACCCCGAGCTCTGCTGCTCTGGGGCTGCGGTTCTAACACGCTCTGCCCTGGCAGGGCCACAGCCGTGCAGCTCTCAGCGCCTGATGGTGCCTCCTCTAAGGAAAGTACTGGGTTCCAGGTGAGGACGGGGCTCACAGCCCAGTTGGGCTAGAGAGAAGGACTCAGGTTCCCCGTGGCTGGGGTTGCGTCCTGTCTCTGACAAAACCCAAAACTTCTTCTCATCTCTGACTGCAGGAGCCAGCCTGGGGCCAAAGCTGACCCTGGGACAGCAAGGGCGGTGACAGGAGCCCAGCCTGATGCCACGGCTAAGCCCTGGCTCATCGCCCTCCCACAGTGACGCCTGCCCTGTGCTTCCTGCTTCCTGGTCTGTGAAGTAAGACATTTCCTCTTTTCTTTTAAAACCAGCTTGAGTCAGAGTTTCTGTCTCTTGTAGCTGAAAGCACCACCTATTTCCTTTCATGGCTAAAATCCATTTACCCGCAGTCCTAGAACCATATAATCCAGCATACAACCACTGGAGGAAACTGGAGTCAGCTACAGACCTTCCTCCACACCTCACGGTGGAGGGGACTCTGGACAAGGGGCCGTCCCCCGGGAGCTTGCAGGAGCCTGTGTCATCCGGAACAGAATGCCAGTCAGGGTCTTGAACCCTCACGCTTTTGTTTTAAGATGTCCTTCAGAACCATTAGTACACGGAAATGTTATCTTCTAGGCCTATTAGGAGATTATGGGGGAAAAAAAGTACTGTATTTTAAAAGAAAGTACTGCAGGCCTGTGATTTGGTAGTTATTTTTACTTAAGAAAAAATGCTATACTGAGTTTTTAAGTTGAGTTAACTTAAGAAAAAAGTATCAGGTAAATAATGCTGTATGTGGTAAGAAAATACGACTGAAATTATGGGGATGGAAAAAAATGACTAAAGTTGGAGAATCGTAGAGCATGAGTAACACACCGTAGATGACCGGGTGTCCCCTGTAGAAATGAGACGAGGAGCTCCCAAAAAAGGAGCTGTGGAGAGCAATGCAAATGCATCTCGCCTTGCCTTTACCTCTCCCAGAGTCAGTGTGAGGGAGCGACTCGGCAAAATACCGTCAGCACTCAGGAGAAGACTCACGCACAAAACATGCAGGTGAAGATGGCCTCAGGTTTCCACTGTGCAGTGCTGGGCACCAGAGCCCGATGAACAGCAGGGTCCAGGGAGGAGGGAAAATGGGGTCCTCAGGGCCCAGCCCAGGCAAATCTTCCTCCCTGTGTAGACAGGCTTGCATGTTTAACATCGCATTCTTGCCCACTGGTCAATAAAGAGAACTTAATCAAAAGCAGTAGGAATTATGTCAAATATGCAAGAGCGTACGAAGTATACACCTTCCTGGGAAAATGAACTGCAAAATACATTCAGCCAACTGAGATAAGAAGCAAAGATTAGCTCAAAAATGCAAAAGTCCCACTATAGAAATGTTGGCCAAGTCCACCGAGACTGGTTAAAATAAGTGCTATAAGAGACTTCTACACATAAAAATTAGCTGGCCGTGGTGGCAGGTGCCTGTAGTCCCAGCTACTCGGGAGGCTGAGACAGGAGAATCACTTGAACCTGGGAGGTGGAAGTTGCAGTGAGCCAAGATGGCACCATTGCATTCCAGCCTGGGTGACAGAGCGAGACTCCATCTCAAAAAAAGCAAGGAAGGAAGGAGAGAGGGAGGGAGGGAAGGAAGAAGGAAGGAAGCAAGGAAAGGAAGGAAGGAAGAAAGGAAGGAAGGAAGGAAGGAAGGAAAGAAGGAAGGAAGGAAGGAAGGAAGGAAAGAAGGAAGGAAGGAAGGAAGGAAGGAAGGAAGGAAGGAAGGAAGGAAGGAAACTTCTAAATCTATTTATGATACTCAGTTCCTATAAAATCTACAAAATAAAAATTTGACTAGAGAAATGATCAGGAACAGGAACCCCAGATTAAATGAGTGCAAGGCCAGACGGGGAGCACGGGAGCGTGAGGAGAGTAAATGTCCTTCCGCAGCCTTTCTCCCAAAACCTACACACACGCCACATCTCATGGAGTGATATTTCACAAATATGTCAGGTAATTATTTTGAAAAGCTTAAACATACCCAGTCGTGTAACTTTAAATAAGCTGCGTGATCTTGTAAAATGACAAAGATAGTGACGGCAGAGAACATAGTCTGTTCACAAATACCAAAGTAAGATATGCCACATGGTACCCTAAAGAAAAAAGACCCCAAAAAAGATGCATGATGTGGAAGATAAGCTCTTCGGTTAGAGAGTATGTTTGATTCATGCTCTCCAATTCTCAAACTTTAGTAATTGTTTTCTATCACCACACTTTAAACCATGTTTTCTTACCATATATAGTATTATTTACTTTATACTTTTTTTAGTTGACTCATTTTTCAACTTAAAAACTCAGCGTAGCATTTTTCTTAAGTAAAATTAATTACCAAAGCATGGGCCTGCAGTACTTTCTTTTAAAATATAGTACTTTCTTTTCTCTAATATCCATTAAAATCAAATTATTCTGCATGCATTACCTGAAATGATTTCTCAAAACACCAATGATCTGTCTTCCACACCTGGGAAACACTTGTCAAGCACTTAATAAATAGTACTTGATAAGTTTAACTTATTTGCTTTCTATTTATCATAGATCACAAAGAACAATGATGGCCGGGCACCGTGGCTCACGCCTGTAATCCCAGCACTTTGGGAGGCCGAGGCGGGTGGATCATTTGAGGTCAGGAGTTCATGACCAGCCTGGCCAAATGGTGAAACCCCATCTCTACTAAAAATACAAAAATTAGCCAGGCGGTAGTGGCGCACACCTGTAATCCCAGCTACTCAAGAGGCTGAGGCAGGAGAATTGCTTGAGCCTGGAAGGTGGAGTGAGCAGAGATCACGCCACTGCCTGGGCGACAGAGTGAGATCCTGTCTCAACAACAACAACAACAACAACAACAAAAGAACGACGATAGTTTTAGCAATTATGTGGCTTTTGAAATTTAAAGCTTTAAACGCAGAGCCGACAATCAACCATGAAGAAGAGTAACACGCTAAAAATTCACACACGAACACTTATACTGAAATACAGTCAGGTGTCACCTAATGAGCCTAATGATGGGGATACATTCTGAGAAATGCGTCATTCAGCAATTTCATCAGAGTGCACCAACGCACAGCTGGGTGGAGCAGCCCACTACACACCGGGGCTGCATGGTGGAGCCTGTTGCTCCAGGGCTGCAGACTTGTGCCCTATGTGACTGTGTGGAATACTGCGGGCAACTGTAACACAATGGTAAGTGTTTGTGTATCTAAACATAAGAAAGGGACAATAAAAATACAGTACCAAAGATTAAAAATGCTGCACCTGTTTAGGGCACTTACCATGAATGGGGCTTGTAGAACGGGAAGTTGCTCTGGGTGAGTCAGTGAGTGTGTGGAGCATGAATATGAAGTCCCAGGTCGTGACCAGAACTACTGCAGGCTTTATAAACACTGTACAATTAGGATATATTAAATGTATGCAAAATGTTTCCTTTCTGAATTAATAGATTAACCTTAGATTACTGTAACTTTTTTATGTTATAAACTTAATTTTTTTAACTTTTTGACTCTTTGATAACACTTGGCTTAAAACACATTATACAGCTGTACAAAATTATTTATTTCTTTATATTCTCATTCTATAAGCTTTTTTCTGCTTTTAATTTTTAACTTTTAAAATGATTTTGTTAAAAACAAAGACGCAAACACACAGTGGCCTAGGCCCACACGGGTCAGGGTCCTCGGTGTCACTGTCTTCCCCTCCACATCTGGTGCCACCGGAAGGTCTGCAGAGGCAAAGACACGCACGGAGCCATCCCCTCCTGCCAGGACAAGGCCTTCTTCTGGACACCTCCCACAGGACCTGCCTGCAGCTGCTTTACAATTAACTTGTTTTCTAATTAGTAGGAGGAGTACACTCTAAGATAACAATGAAATGTATAGTAGAGTACGCGTCATCATTATCAAGTACAATGTGCTATGCACAACTGTACAAGCTATACGTTTATACGACTGGTAACGCAGTAGGTCTGCTTATGCCAGCATCACTGCAGACGTGTGAGAAATGTGTTGTGCGATGACATCACGAGGCAGTAGAAGTCTTCCAGCTTCATGATCATCTCAGAGGCCCACCGTTGTCTGTGCCATCCATGATGGACTGAAACGTTGCTAAGCGACTCACGACTGCACAAAGAATAAGAGCCTCACTGCTTCTTTCTGTTGCCTGCTGGACCCCCGCAATGGGTGTGCGGCCATGGACCCACTCCACGGTGAGTACGGGTGATCACTGCATTCACTGCATGGTGTGTGTACGGCCATGGACCCACTCCACGGTGAGTACGGGTCATCACTGCATTCACTGCATGGTGTGTGTGCGGCCATGGACCCACTCCATGGTGAGTACGGGTCATCACTGCATTCACTGCGTGGTGTGTGCGCGGCCATGGACCCACTCCACGGTAAGTACGGGTCATCACTGCATTCACTGCATGGTGTGTGCGTGGCCATGGACCCACTCCACAGTGAGTACGGGTCATCACTGCATTCACTGCATGGTGTGTGTACGGCCATGGACCCACTCCACGGTGAGTACGGGTCATCACTGCATTCACTGCATGGTGTGTGCGTGGCCATGGACCCACTCCACAGTGAGTACGGGTCATCACTGCATTCACTGCATGGTGTGTGTACGGCCATGGACCCACTCCACGGTGAGTACGGGTCATCACTGCATTCACTGCATGGTGTGTGTGCGGCCATGGACCCACTCCACAGTGAGTACGGGTCATCACTGCATTCACTGCATGGTGTGTGTGTGGCCAAGGACCCACTCCACGGTGAGTACAGGTCATCACTGCATGGTGTGTGTGCAGCCATGGACCCACTCCACGGTGAGTACAGGTCATCACTGTGTGGTGTATGTGTGGCCATGGACCCACTCCACAGTGAGTACGGGTCATCACTGCATTCACTGCATGGTGTGTGTATGGCCATGGACCCACTCCACGGTGAGTACGGGTCATCACTGCATTCACTGCATGGTGTGTGCGTGGCCATGGACCCACTCCACAGTGAATACGGGTCATCACTGCATTCACTGCATGGTGTGTGTACGGCCATGGACCCACTCCACGGTGAGTACGGGTCATCACTGCATTCACTGCATGGTGTGTGTGTGGCCAAGGACCCACTCCACGGTGAGTACAGGTCATCACTGCATGGTGTGTGTGCAGCCATGGACCCACTCCACGGTGAGTACAGGTCATCACTGTGTGGTGTGTGTGTGGCCATGGACCCACTCCACGGTGAGTACAGGTCATCACTGCATTCACTGCATGGTGTGTGTACAGCCATGGACCCACTCCACGGTGAGTACAGGTCATCACTGCGTGGTGTGTGTGTGGCCATGGACCCACTCCACGGTGAGTACAGGTCATCACTGCATTCACTGCATGGTGTGTGTGCAGCCATGGACCCACTCCATAGTGAGTACGGGTCATCACTGCATGGTGTGTGTGTGGCCATGGACCCACTCCACAGTGTGTGTGTAGTCATGGAACCACTCCACAGGGCGTATGTGGCCAATGAAGAAGGTGGGCATGGTTCAGGGCAGAGCTCAGCTCCTGACAGCCTGGGCTTAGCTGTTGAGGAACTGGGCTTGGACACGCTTGGCCTGTGGAGGGCTGACCCACAGCTCCTGGCCTCACTGCCCCCCATGTCCCACTGTTGGCACCCTTTGAAGACATTTCAGGAGGCCCCATGCCTGCCACTCTCCCAGGCCCGTGTCCCAGCTACACCAGCCTCCTCTGTTTCTAAGCAAGCCAGGTCCCTCCAGCCTCAGGCCCCGAGTGTTCCACGCTATTGGTAGCTGCCCCCACCCATGCGATTCCTCCCTCCTAAGACTGTCTCAGGCAGATGTCTCCATCTCCCACACAGCCCAAATGCCCAGGGAAGGCTGAGCCTCTCTCAGTGGAGGGAGCCGGCCTCTGGAAGGCAGCCCCAGCTCCCAGCCCAGACACAGACTCAGCCCTGGGAGGGGAGGGGGTTCCAGGGAGACTCCTCCTAGTTCTGGAAAGACTCCTCCCAGCTCTGGAGAGACTCCTCCCAGCTCTGGAGAGACTCCTCCCACTTCCAGAGAGACTCCTCCCCCCTTCCAGAGAGACTCCTCCCAGTTCCAGAGAGACTCCTCCTCATTCCAGAGAGACTCCTCCCAGTTCTGGAGAGACTCCTCCCAGCTCCAGAGAGACTCCTCCCAGTTCCAGAGAGACTCCTCCCAGCTCCAGAGAGACTCCTCCTCGTTCCAGAGAGACTCCTCCCAGCTCCGGAGAGACTCCTCCCAGTTCCAGAGAGACTCCTCCCAGCTCCAGAGAGACTCCTCCCAGTTCCAGAGAGACTCCTCCTCATTCCAGAGAGACTCCTCCCAGTTCTGGAGAGACTCCTCCCAGCTCCAGAGAGACTCCTCCCAGTTCCAGAGAGACTCCTCCCAGCTCCAGAGAGACTCCTCATCATTCCAGAGAGACTCCTCCCAGCTCCGGAGAGATTCCCCCCAGCTCCGGGAACGCATCTGAACGTGGTTGGCTAGTTTTCCTCTGGCCACTGCCAGGCCCCTGGATGAAGGTTCAGCCAGCAGGGGAAGACATAGCACAGCAGCCCCAGCAGACCCCAGGGTCAGCACAGAGCCCCTGCCCGGGGTCAGCCTGAGGCCCACCCTCCTCTGGCAGCTGTCGCAGGTCCTATTGCTTCAAACCACTATACTCCAAGCTCCTGGTTTTACTGCCAAATGCACAACACCAAGACGGCTTGAAATACTTTTTCACTGGTCTTGATGAGAGTCTTCAGGAAGCTTCCTCAAGCGTGAACTCCTACTCTCTCTTCATGTGGTAGGTCCAATGTCTCCTCCTCAGAGTGGCCTTCTCTGAATCCCCTTTATTTCTCTCCCTCACAGGGAAAGCCCTGTTTATTTTGTGTCTCCACCACCCAAACACAGAAGAAAGGTCTTGAGAGGGGTGTTTGGTAGGCCTCTCTGACCACAGCATCCTCAGAGCCCCTGAACTAGAGCTGGTGGAGGAAGGACCAAACCAGGAATCTACTTTTTCTTCTTTGTTATTTCTTTATTTAATATTAATTGCAAACAAATTTGTAATTACAAGCATACTAAAAAATATTTTATTAAGAGGCATGCACACTTTGCAGCTTCCAGGTGTCTGAGTTTACTGGTTCCACTTTTCAAAAGGCTGTCACACAACACTGGAGAGAAGCCCCCAGCTGCCGAGCAGGAGTAGGAGGAGGGCCAGGCCACAGGACGGCACCTGGGAGGCGCCAGCCACAGAGAACACGCACACACGCCTGACGGCTCGAGCTACACCAAGTGCATATCCTTAAAGAACGGAGGTGCAGATCTGGGCAGGGCAAGCTCAGTGTTGGTTATTTAAGAGGTTCTGCGCATCTCAGGCAGCCAGGCCTCTGGGTCGAGAGAGGCTGCGACGGTCCCACCGTCACATTCAGATCTAACCATGTCCAGTGGAAGAGGAAGAGATGTGTCTTCTCGGGCTGTTTTCTTAGGGACTAGCAAACCTTGTTCAGGCCCTGTCCACACAGGTCCTCACAAATACCAGTGCCAGAATTGGGCCACACAAGCCCCCCATGCTGGTACCTGTGGTTGGCAGAGACAGACATGCACCCCAGGAGGAGAACACCATGCAACTGGAGTTAAAATGAAAACACCTTTCTTCTAGAAGCACAGAGGACGCATTTCAAATGAGGAAGCTTTGTGCTGCTGATGATGCGTGAAACAGAACTCTGCACCCGTGGGATGTGGGCACAGGACCCAGCCCCAGCTTCCTAGAAAGCAGCTGGATGGGTACAGGGCAGGGAGGCTGCCAACTGCCTTTGGCCCAGGACCTCCATCTCTAAGAATACATCTTAAGGAAAGAAGTAAAGTGCATATGAGCAAAAATATTATGTATTGATATGTTCATTGCATTAATATTTTAAAAATTCAAATATCCAAAATTGGAATGCTTATACAAATTTTGAACTCTACAAATAACCCAATATTTACATGTTATTACACTGATATTTAAGAACAGTGTTCATTAAAATGAACAACAAACGTATACCCTTCAATGAAAAAAATTACATACCGTATAATGTCGACACTTGAAAAAGGAGTATATAGAAAAATAAAGGCACCCCTGCCAAGTGTTAATAATAGTTTTCTCTGCAGGGTAGACTTCAGAGTGATTTTCTGTATTTACACATCTTTATCCCTCTATTGTTTCCATTATCAGTTATCTACGGCCACAGTGGTAACCACAAGAAATAACCACAAACCTCTGTGCATGTAACCACCACCACCGTTGCCTGCTCACCGTCGAGGTGGTGTTGGGGCAGGGCTGCGATCTGAGCTGGGGCGGAGGAGAATGAATGTATCTGCTCAGCCAGTCGGCGGGGTGGCTTCGCTGAGCTTTGCCAAGCCCCCTCCCATGACAGGTGGGCCCCGCAGAGACTCTCAGCTCGTGACAGTACAGGGCTTTGTGGGAACTGCAAGAGCTCAGGGCGTCTTGAGCGTAGGCTGGGCCAGGCCCCCATCCTACTGGCCAAAGCAAGACAGAGGCTGCCCGGCCTCCAAAGGTGGGGAAGGAGCCCCCTGTTGATGAGAGGGGCTGCAGTTCGTTGCAGGGACGGGGCGGCAGGATGAGGACCTGCAGCTGGCTTTACTTCAGTCCACGATTGAGACCCGGGTGCCGTTCCCAACAGCTGTTCCCACCATAGCCTGAAAACCCAGGTATTTGCTGCCTCAATTTCCATGGCCAGTAGGGTAGTCACGTGGCCAGCTCTGGCCAATGAGACCAAGGGTAAGTCCAGCGGGGTGAGATTCTGGGGATCATTCTTCCTCCATGATTTAAAACAATAACAAAAAAAAAGAAAAAGAAAAAAAAGAGAAAGAAAAAAGGAGGGAGAGGAAGCAGCGCACAAGACACCCCCAGCCCCTACCGCCCACAGAAGCTTCCCTGCACCTGACCTTCCTATGCGGCCCGGTGAGGGAGGCCATGAGGCCCAGACACAGGTGTGAACGTGCAGCTGAGGAAGCCAGGAGAACAGCCCCCAAGTGTCTCCTCGAGGGTTTTAGGGGAGAAATCGATGCCCGTGGTTGAAGCCACAGTGAGCACGCCTCAGTGACTGGATTCCCTGTGCCTCTCAAGACATAGCACAGCCTACATGTCCATCCGGGAAAGGCATAACTGAAGAAGAAAGCATTTAAGCAAGAAACAGATAAGTCAAAAGTCTTATAAAAATGGGAAGGCTCTAAATGATTACAACATAACACAGAAGTTGCTTGGCAGTTTAAAATTTCACTCCCAGACAAAACTATAGTCAACCGAAGGGTATGACCTGGCTGACATGTTGTCCTGATTATTTCATGCTCTAAGTCTGCAGAAAGTGACCGTACCTCAGGCAGACATCTTACACAGCTCCTCGTCGGCGGAGTTTCCTGTGAAAACGCAGGCGGCCTGGCACCAGGGGCAGACGGGAAAGTCGGCAGCAGGGAAAGGGGCTTCGTGCTTTTCTCTCGTAGGAAGAAAGGAGCAAAGCAATTCTCTGAAACTGGAACGAACACGGTGCCTTAAGGTCACTTTATTTTCAAGTAGAAAATGGTCTCGAACATTGCAAAGGGAAAGGAAGGTAGGATTTGCTGAGAGGAGTATCACATCAAGAACCAAGAACATCCAGGGAAAGTCGGCACTTCCCAAATGCCCACATAATCAGTCACTGAAGAGACGGCGTGATGAGCAAACTCTGGTCTATCCGAGGCCGGGGAAGCTGGCTCAGAAGCAGCAGCTGGAGAACCACACGTATGACAGCTGTGGCATTTTGCTAAATATGCTGTCGTGATGCCCGATGGCAAGAAGGAAAGAGCTTAGCGTGTGATGGGGGGGTGGTAGACACCCCAACAATGCTCAGGGGGGAGGCTGAGCCTCTGCAGCCAGGTGCACCTCTTGACAGGGCAGGGCCAAGCCTCAGCCATTTACATCCAGACAAAGCAAGACGGGGTGCCTGTGTTGGCCTTGACCAAATGAGCATGTTTTATCTGAAACAGAGTCCATAGGGTAGAGGTGCTTGACACTAGCCTGCTTCATGAATACCTTCCAGGTAAGAGGCTACATCTGGGCTGGTCCAGGGCCGCTGGACACTCGCAGTCAGCCCAGCGAGGCAGCAGGAGCGCCAGCAGGACTCAGCGTCGAGCTCCTGGATTCAGAAACGACCAAGAATCGTGAAACATCTACGTATTCACCAAGGACGCAAACAGGGCTGCAGCCATCTCTAGAAAGCTCCTGGAAATCTTCCTGCAGCCTAGAAAAATGTTACCTGAACCACTGCAGGAAGATCCCGGGGCCAAGACAGGGTTCCCGCTCCACTGAGACCCCAGCCCCGCAGGCTCCCATCCCATCCACACCTGCCCTAGGCTGCCCTGGACCCATGAAGGGCCCAGGCACACCCCACAGCTGCAGGCACCCCAAAGCATGGCGCTGCATCCAGGGAGTCCCTTCCCAGGCCAACATCCTTGGGTGACACCTGTTGAATTTTGTTTTGATGATTCTTTCCTTTCAGGGTAATAACTTCTATACCTTTTTCTTGGCATGTTTCTGTAGCCCAGGTCCAGGAATAGATTACGCAAGAGAGCGTTTGGCATCTGCCCAGCAGCCTGTGAATAGCTTATACTTTTTCTGCTGTCCCACAGGGACTGTGTGTACCTCTGCAGGATGCAGACCCACAGGGATGGGGACAGCAGGAAGAGCAAGAGAGGCATAGAAGGGAAGGTCAGTGGAGGGCCTCCAAGCCGTCCCAAGGCAGTCTCCATTGTCACGTTCAGGCTGGGAAGGGAGGGAGAGTGAACAAGGAAGGGGTCCCAAGAGGAGCAGCCGCAGGGGAAGAAGGAAAGGATGTAAAGCTTCCAACAGAATCGTTCAGCAGGGGAAAGACGTCGTTCCTCATCCACCCTTGGTTCACGGCTGAAGCTTCTATCACAAAAGACGGATGGACAAGAGGAAAGTGCATGTTTTACTTAATCTAAGTTTTATGTGACACAGGAGTCTTCATAAGGAAATGCCAACCCAAAGAAACAGGTGAGCCTGAGCGTGTTTCATAGGAGGTTTGGTGAAAATGGGACGGTGGAGGGAAAGAACAGAATGAAGCGTCGTGATCTACTGGCAGCAAAGCGGGGGGACCTGGCAGGCCTGTGTGGCCCTCAGCTCCTGAGCTAAGGAAGCTCCACTCCACCCCACGGGGTGGCCACCTCTCACAGGCGGGGCTCCTAGACCAGCTTCCCAGGAGGGCCAGAGACTCCTGCCTGGCTGTTATGATCTAAGTCAGGAGAGGACGAGGGAAGGTGAGTGTGGCTTCCTGCTTCTGCACTTTTCTCAAATTCCTGCAGCTGAGAATGTCGGGGGGTGAACCTCGTCACCCATCACACCCCACAGCCTGTGAACCAGCCTGGCAGTTGCCAGACAGCACAGCTCAGAGGCCAGGGTGGCTGGTCCCCATTCATGTGGAGAGATGGCTCTCATGGGAACGGGTGGGCAGGTGCTCCTGGGGGCAGCTCAGGCTCCTGACAAATGTCCACCTGGGAGGTGGCTCTCGGGTCCAGGGTGCTGCTGGGTGCCCGGCACAGAGCTAAGTCCTCGATATTCATCATCCTGACCCAAAGCTCTCCCTCCTCCAAATAACCTCCCAGATGCACTGGTGAAGGCCCTGGGGAGACAGGAGGAGTTATTTTTTAAAAGAAAAGGAAAAAGAGAACCGGGAACATTGAGGGCAATGCCATCATCCAAGAAGTTCTCTGGGGCTCCAGCAAGCCACGCTGGCCTCATTGTACAGGCATCACATGGTAACTTCAGGCTCTTAAATATTCCTGTCTTCTCTCGTGGAAGCTTATCACAGAGAGAGCGCGGGCGAGCAATTACCTCCTCCTAATTTCCGTCAC
Source organism: Macaca mulatta (assembly GCF_049350105.2). NCBI lineage: Eukaryota > Metazoa > Chordata > Mammalia > Primates > Cercopithecidae > Macaca > Macaca mulatta. Next base: position 4,339,489 of record NC_133409.1, on the reverse strand, counting down.
ATCTTGGCACCTTCCATGCAGCTGGAGTTATCTTTGTGATGCACGCTTTTTATGAAGAATGAATCGGAGTCCTCGGGAAGCAAGTGCTCACCAGGGGACAGATGCGAACAAGTTCTCCCTTTCACACATGCATGGCAACCCCAGTGCCTTTGCTGGGTCTTTCCTGGTGGGTTTTGTGGTCACGCAGCCTGTGCTGTAGCGTGTGTGCATGCAGACCCCGCACCCGCCGGAGAGAGCCCAGCAGAGCCATCTTAGTGACGCTGAGAGCCAGCTCCTTCTCCGTGTTTCCAGGAAAAGCTACCAAAGAGGCCCTGCCAAGGAAATGAAGAGTCCTCACCACCTGGAATTTGCATAAAACAAAGGAAGAAAAGTAGAATATTCTAGAAAGTCAGTTGGAAATTTAAGTATAATGACAGGTTTCAGGGGAGTTAGGGATCGTTCTGAACTTTTATAATTCTCAATATGATGGCATTATTATATACTAGGTGAAAAAAAATCATGTGACAAAACCAGAATTTAACAGAAATGTCAGGTTTTGATGTGCAAATTGAATAATGCGCACAAAGAAGTCATGTAATTAGAATTTCTCAATAAAAGGTAGAAAGCTGAGTCCAATAAATATTTTTAATAATTATTTTAAATTCTAGTAAGTGGTGGCCTGTGCCTCTGAGTCCCCTAAGTATGGTCTATTAATAGAAGGTCACAAAAAAAGCGAGGAAGTGAAGAGTAATGATATCAGAAGTCATGATCTGAATATTTCATTTGTATGTTTTGCAGTTGAGGGTTGCTGCGGCGTAGGAGAGCAGGCCGGGCATTTGAGGGGGAAAAGAAGAATTTGACTCCAGGCTGGCTTCTCAAACAAGCCATGTAATTACCCCCAGCCCGTGTGCTCCTGTGCATGTAGAGACGAAGCTGGCTCGCAGAGCTGCTGGGAAAGAAGCTGAATGACATACAGGTGGTGGGGGGGGGTCCTCTTTCCCTCCTTGGGGGTTGACTGTGCTGAGGTTACTGAGCAAAGTTCTTTACTTTTCCTGTAACCCACTATTAATAAAGCTTTCCACTTCTGGCTATCTTCCCAGCCCAGGTAGCTACTTAATGTATGCAACAGACCTAATCTGGAAGTGGATTTTCATTTCGAGTAACCATGGCAGGCACATTGCCACCATCATTCAAGCTGGTAGCATCCCCACTTGAGGGGTAAGAGACCGAATCACGGAGCGTTTGCATGAGTGGTGGACTCAGGATGGGACCCCAAACCTTTTGCTTCTAATTCCACAGCTTGTTTCCATAAGAATTCACTTACTGAACTTGCACTAATGTGTTTGTTCACTGCCTGTGTGTTGTCTACTAGGTGCTGGGCACACTTGTGAACTGAAGAGAATCAAAACCCTTCCTTTGTGGAATTTGCCTTCTAGCAAGAGAAACAGATAAGGAGCAGGAAATAGGAGCACAGTGTAGGGTGTGAACAGTGACAATAAAACCGGCGGAGGTGCCAGGGAGAGTTGCAATTTGAAATGAAGTGCCAGGGTGGGCCTCACCAGAAGCCGCAGCTGAGCAGGGGAGCCGAGCAGAGATGTGCTTCCAGGAGGACCCTTCTAGGAAGAGGGAGGTCAGCACAGAGAGATGGGGCCTAGGGAGCCGCCTGTTATTCTGAAAGAGAGAGCAAGCCATTGTGGGAATCCCCTTCCTGAGAATAAGCAGAGGTTAAGCAAGGAGACTGAGAAATAATGCATTGCATAATGGAGGGTGAATGAGGGTGGCTGGGACTGGCGGGGAAGCTGGAGCAGCAGCGGGCTCTGGGTCTGAGCTGTGAAAGCGGAGACAGAATTTCCTGACAGGCTGGATGTGGGCGGGGAGAAGGAAAAGGGCCAGGGTGGCTCCCGGGTTGGAAGTTCCTCCCCTGGACAGGCTGGGATAGGGAGGCTGCTGGTGGCACGGGCTGGGTGAGGGTCCTTGGTGGGTGCCAGCAGAGCTGTCCCCATTCCATGGACCCACTGCCTGCTGGCTTCTGCCCTCCCCACCAGCTTCTGCCCACCCCACCCCACCCACCCCCAGCACTCAGGGTTCTCCTTGCCTCAGAGCTGGCCTGATTCTGCCAGGCCAGGGGCACTGCCAGGGCTGGGATGTGGATGGCAGGTGGCACGGGCCGGGGTGGACAGGGAACACCTGTGAGCCCTCCCATCAGGCATGCTGAGATGGGGTTCGGAAGACAAGTTCGGAAAAGAGAGGCGTCAAGGTCATCAATGCATGAAGGGGTTTAAACCCACAAGCCTGGACAAGACCACCAAGAAGGGAAAAGCAAGGCCCCAGGGACTGAGGCCTAGACCATGGCCACCGCGAGAGGTCGAAGGACCCAAAGGGGCAGCAGAGGAGGCAGAGGTGGGTGCGCAGGTCAGGAGGCGGCAAGAGCCCTGGAGGGTGGGGCACAGGAAGCCACACAGGCGGGGGTTGGAAGCAGGCTCGCCAGGCACTGGCCTCCACTTCAGCCCACGGCGTCCTGGGCTGCACTCCTACTACTTACCCAAGTCCAGGGAGCCAGGACCCCTCCCACAAGAGCTACGTGAAGCGGGTGACTACTTACAGATAGGCATCGAGGAACCACAGGAGCCCAGGGCTCGTAGCCAGGCAGTCTCCCAGGCTCAGGGAAGTGGCCGGGGCACAGAGGTCTCACCTGAAAGTGCCCCACTTGCACTGTGGCTGAGGACCCCAGAAAGCATCCCACCCTGGGTTTTATACCTGGGCGTTCCAGGACTCACTGGGATAAAGCGGGCAAGGCCATCCTGGTTTTAGAAGGGCTGGAACAGAGCGAGGCGATTGCAGCCAGCCCCTCCCATCTCAGGACCATGAATTCCCAGCATATTCTGCCGTGACTCAGGGGAACACAATGAGTGGTAGAGAGGGCTGGGTCTGTCTGAGACCATGCGGGGTCTCCAGGGGCAGAGACCTGTGTGTCAGAGGCTGGTGGAAGTCACCTGGGAGGAAGCCTAGGAATTGAGCATTGTGGAGATGAGCAGTGTGGAAATGACATTTGCATTTTACATTATATTTAAAACACACTAAGGGTCCTTCTCCAAATAAAGCCAGACCACAGAAACATCCTGTAAAACCTAATAAAACTGAACAATAAGCAATCAGTGAAAACCAGTTTTAAAACACAATAGTAACATCCAAAAAAGACTAGCTTCATGTCATCATCTTTTAAAAGTGAAGTCCAGGAGGAAAAAGTATGGGAATCAACAACAGGTTCCTCTCCCTGAGAAACAGAACCTTGGGGAAGAGGGTAAGCGGACAGTATTCTGAGCTTTTTTATGAATAAACCTAAATTCAAAAAGAACTGGTCAGCAGTTGAAGGAGAGTCTCTGGGGTTAAAGCCCTCACCTACCTCTTACCTCCAAGGAGCCCCAGAGATGAGCAGGAGGAAGAGCTGGAGAGGAAAATGGGATGACCAACTGACCACAGTTGTCCAGGGCAGATATTCTATAGCAGTAAACACATTAGGATAGAGGGAAGAAACTGGAAAGAGAACAAGACTCCTGCAGGCGAAGGGATCCTGCAGGACATCCAGGGGCAGCTCCCCACCTCCCCGTCCCCCTCTTTCTCTGCTTCCACTGGGTTGGGAGGAGCCCACACAGGGGTCCTTGTCTCTGGCAGAGGACAAATCGGGGCAATAAACGGAAACCCAAGGGCATCGCCTGCAGAACTGGCTGTGCCCTGAACTTGCAAGAGTTCCTCCATCATCCCAGACTACTAACAAAAATTGCACAAAGACGAGAGTTTCCAGCTGTACCTTCAAGCCCCACCGGAGCAGGGAGGACACAGAACCCATCAGTCCCAGGGAAGTTTCACATTCTGTTTAGTCAGAGAGAAGACTCACAGGGCTTCCCACGTTGATTGAGCTCAAAAAGAAGGAAGGCAGGAAGCGAGGGAGGGCGGCTAGAAGAGAGAAAGGCAGCCAGACAGGCACAGGAGTATCTAGACATAGTACAGCTGAGAAGAAAAAAAAAAGAGAGAGAGGAAAATGGCATGCAAAATACAAAGGTTAAACCTACTGTTGCAGCATACTGCAAGAAGTAAAAAAAAAAAAAAAAAAAAAAAAAAAAAAAAAAAAAAAAAAAAAAAAAGCTTCCAATAATAAATAATGTGAAAGTTAGCTAAAAATAAAGAGCGTAAGAATTCACTGAGAAAAGAATTCAAAAATAAAATGAGACAACTGGAATAAAATGCAAAGAAAAATTGAAGAGATACAGAAATAAATTGAGGCTACTAATTCTTCATTAGATAAATAATACCTATATCGGAAACCACAAGGAACCAGATAAACACAGCTAAATCTTGATTAGGTACGTGCAGGTAGGGCTTATTGATATTCACAGATAATACAATGAAAAAAAGGACAAGGGAAAAGAAAGGAATTTTAATTGGAACCACAAGAACATGTGAGCGGCTCTCTCTGAATTTTTATAGGTTTTAACAAGTGGTCAAAAATAACAATTTCCTATGATTCAACCTAATTAAATATGAAGACGAGCCCAATACAGGGACAACTGGTATATCTGAAACAGAAATAAATAGAACAGAAAAGAATATATGGATAAAATTGGAACAATTTCCCTGAACAAACCAAGTCTGCATCTGCAGATTAAAGGGACATGTTATTCCTGTTCCAGGAACAACTGGTTCACAGCCGTTCCTCATCGAGACACACCCGAGTGGAGTCACTGAGTCTCCAGGGTGAGAAAATGTCGTGTGAGTGTCCAGGCCGGGGAAAAGCCACCTGCAAGGCAGAGGCGTCCGCTGCCCAGCTTCGCCCGCGCCAGGCATTCTGGGTCAGGTGCCAGCTCCTCCTGAGGGAAGAGACACCCAAGAGTGATGGCAGACCCTTGAACAGCTTGTGGGCTAGCAGTGTGGACCCCCATGCAATTAAAACAAATCTGCTTAACTTTTGACTCCTCAAAAATGTAGCTCCTCATAGCCTACGGTTGACCAAAAGCCTTGTTGATAACACACACAGTTGATTAACACCTATTTTGTATGTTATTGATATCATATACTACGTTCTTATAATAAAGTGAGCTAGAAGAAAGAAAACGTTATTAAGAAAATAGTGAGGAAGAGAAAAGACATTTACTATTCCTGAAGCGGTGATGGATCGTCATAAGGTCTTCATCCTCATCGTCTTCACGCTGGGGAGGCCGTGGAGGAGGAGGAAGAGGAGGGTGGCAGAGGCGGAAGAAAATCCATGTACGAGTGGATCCGCGCAGCTCAAACCCCTGTTGTTTAAGGCTCAACCGTACATAGAACCTGCTAAGGTGGATTCTCAACCACAGAAGAATTCCACCACTATAGCACCCAGGAGCCCTTCTCGAGAAAAAATGTACTTGATGACAAAAATTTAGCCATACAGCAGTTGAATCATTAAAATGTTAAAATTCAGGCATGAAGAAGCTGGAATGAAAATGCTGAATGCATCTGAATGTGGAAGGGTCTCAAATGAAATACATGGTAATTGTAGCACAGAACAAAACGTAGATGATATAAAATGTAAGTCTGTAAAAATAGTCCACCCAACAAAAGTCATAGGGGAGAAAGAAAAGAGGGTAGGAGATGTAAGTTGTGCAAATTCAAAGGGAAGAAATCAACAGATCTTGTTAAAGTTATAACACTAGATTTTAAAAAAAAAAAAAAAAAAAAAAAAAAGGTTGACCCTAACACCAGCTTTGTAGCTTAACTTTTGAATTTTAGATTTTTAGGAAAAATCACTAATATTACTTATGAAGAAAACACACATATTCACTCATCCATTTCCTTCGCATTCAGTTTTAGATTCATTTTCTTCAGTTAAATACAAGTAATATAAAATCTAATGCATGATGTATTTCATTTGTGTAAAATTATTTCTATCTACTCTTCTGGTAGAAGGTACGCATTGCAAAAGCTCTAAAATGATGTTTATGAAACATTAACCGTAGTGATTCCCAAGAAGTGTGGTGATTCATCAAGAGCTGAAAACAGAACTACCATTCGACCCAGCAATCCCGTTACTGGATATATCCCCAAAGGAATATAAATCATTCAGCCATAAAGACACATGTGCATCTATGTTCAGAGCAGTACCATTCACAGTAGCAAAGATATGGAGTCAACCTAAATGCCCATCAGTGACAGACTGGACTTTACAGATGTGGTACATGTACAGCATGGAATACTACGCAGACAGAGTAAAGAACAAGATCATGTCTTTTGCAGGAACATGGATGGAGCCAGAGGCCATTATCCTTAGCAAACTAATGCTGAGCAGAAAACCAAATGCCACATGTTCTCACTTATAAGTGGGAGCTAAAGGATGAGAATTCATGGACACAACAAGGGGAACAACAGACACTGGGGCCTGTCAGAAAGTGGAGGGTGGGAGGAGGGAGAGGAGCAGAGAAAAGAACTATTGGGTACTAGGCTTAGTACCTGGGTGATGAAATAATCTATGCCACAAACCCCCATGACGGGTTCACCTATATAATAGACCAGCACGTGTACCCCTGAACCTAAAATAAGAGTTTAAAAAAAAAGTAGTGATTTCCAGATGACGAGACTGGGAATAAACTTTTGACTTTTTGTACTTTGTTTTCTTGATCCACCCCTGTCCTCTGCCTCCAAACAAATGTTAGGAGATAACATTCTCCTAAGCAATAACGCAATAGTTATTTCCTAATGAGAAGACAAGGAAGTCCCCTAGCAGCAGCCCGGGTCCGCCGCTCCTCGTGCTCACCTGGGCTCATCTCCTCCAGGATCAATGCACTCATCACTGCGGTCAGCAGCTGGGCTGCTTCTCCCTCTCCACCTTCTTTTTTTAACACAGACCCTGTCCTCTCCAGCCAATTGACATAGTCTGGGAAGATACCTCTTAGTCAAAAATGTCCTTTTGTTAAGCAAAAGACAATAATTACACCAATGGAATACTCATCAGTGAAGAGGTGGCCTGGCTAAATTACAGTGTTTAAAACAAAACTAAACACAGCAACCAAAAGGACTTCGGTAAAGTAATTATGATCATCCACAGAGGTCTGACCTGGACACTGGTCAACTCTTCTGCCTCCACCTCACCTGGGTGCTTGCACCTGAGGGCACCTGCACAGAACAGGCAACGCATGCAGCACTGAACCTTCATCCCCCAGAGTCCTGTGGAAACCTTGCTATGTGCCAGGCCCTGCACTCAGCTCTGGATACACCAGGGCAAATGAAGCAGCCTAGCTAGGCAGACAACCAGACTGTCCAGGTGAACAGGCTGCCTTGTGGAAGCATATAACACACATGGAGTCGAGGCATCTTGCACCAGGCTAGTCTAAGATGAGTCCGGGGCTGTGGAAAGAGGGTAGAGTGGAGAGAAAGAGGAGACATGGCAGATGGAACAAGGGGAGAAGCTTTGTACCTCACAGTCAGGTACTCTCTACCATGTATCCAATAGCTATTCTTCTCTGTTAGTCACAAAACTCCCATATGTTAGAAACAGCAAGGTGCCCTTCTTAAGAAACTAAATTTCCTGGCTCCCTGGCAATAGAAAGTTGTTGGGAGGGGATCCCAGAAAGGCCACGTGAAGGGGACAGATTCAGCTAGAAGGAATGCAGATGTGATGGCTACAGCTGTGGCAGCCATTTTGCAACCATGAGGAAATTTGGAGGCTAGAAGCTACACATGAGGGACTATGGAGCAGAAAGACAGAAAAAGTCTGGATCCCTGAAAACAGGCGATGGGAGTGAGATGAAGGGCAACAAGCCGACCCCAGACTTCCTACCTCCGGGTTTATTCTAGGTAAAGGGAATATCAACGTTTATCCAGCTGAAGACGCTCTGACTTGGCTCTGACTCTAGAACATGTTTTTTTAATTAGTATCATTATTAGTGGTCATATTAATTTCCAGAATGGTCAATGTTCTGCCAAGCTTAAAATTTAATAATAGCCTTTGGAGCAGAGGTTCGAATTCTTTCTCCGAGTCCTCTGGGACCCCTGACATGGATGCCCCATGCCCGTGGAGTTCCATCTCCCACTCTCTTTCCTCCTGGGACTGCACCGGGTTTTCTTAGATGGGATTTCTGCTACCTGCAGCTGAACCGAATCCTGAGTGATCCAGCTTAAAAGCCCTATAAAAAGTTAGCTATTTTTAGCATGTTCACTGCTACCCTAACTCCTCATCAATTTCCCTTTCCTTAGGCTCCTACAGAATTTATACTTTGCACTAAATAATTTACACTGGAATTATCTGTATATTTATTATTTATTAACTAACTGCATGACAGAGTATTGCCACCCTATAACAGGCTCATAAACTCCATGCATGGAAATAAACATAATTTATCCAAGCCTAGCTCAGGACCGAGCACATGATGGTGACATGGTTTGGCTGTGTCCCCACCCAAAGCTCCTCTTGAATTGTACCCTCATGATTCCCTCATGTTGTGGGACGGACCCGGTGGGAGATAGTTGAATCATGGTGGCAGTTTCCCCCATACTGTTCTCGTGGTAGTGAATAAGTCTCTCAAGATCTGATGGTTTTATTAGGAGTTTCCGTTTTTGTGTCTTCCTCATTCTCTCTTTGCCTGCTGCCATCCACGTAAGATGGGACTTGCTCCTCCTTGCCTTCTACCATGATTGTGAGGCTTCCTCAGCCACGTGGAACTGTAAGTCCATTAAACCTCTTTATGTCTTTATCAGCAGAGTGGAAACGGACTAATACAATGAGCTACTCCCTAAGTGCTGGCAGAACTGACACCACCATTCCCCTTCCTTTATCTGTCCTGTTGGTTACAGCCGTTGTGCTAAGAGGAGAGGAAAGCACATCTTGTGATCTGCTCACCAGCCCTGTGATGAGGGCCTTATATCCACGTGTTACAGGTGAGGAAGCTGAGGCTCAGAGATATCAAGTCACAGACCCAGGGTCATTCGGCAAGAAAACAGCAGAGCTGAGTTTCACAGCCCTGAGCATGCTGGCCTGTCCTCGCCACCACAGGGGCCTCATGGAATTGGTGGTGTCCATGCCCCTAGGGAACTAGTTTTACTCTGAGGAAGAGGTTTGCTGGGTGCACATTTCATTAGAGGGTAGAAACATGAAGATTATTTTTGTTTTGCTATTTTATGTTCAATCTAAAACAGATGGAAAGTCTAATTAATTCCCACATCTTGCCTTGCCAGCCCCAGGCAGTGGTCGCCTCACGGAGGAACAAGAACCTAAGACTACATGGAATACTATGCAGCCATAAAAAAGAATGAGTTCATGTCCTTTGCAGGAAGGACATGAAGTTGGAAGCCATCATTCTCAGCAAACTAACACAGGAACAGAAAACCAAACACCACATGTTCTCACTCATAAGTGGGAGTTGAACAATGAGAACACATGGACACAGGAAGGGAAATATCACACACTGGGGCCTGTCCATGGGTTGGGGGCAAGGGGAGGGAGAGACTAAGGACAAATACCTAATGCACATGGGGCTTAAAACCTAGAAAAGTTGATAAGTGCAGCAAACCACCATGGCACAGGTATACCTAGGTAACAAACCTGCACATTCTGCACTTGTATCCCAGAACTTAAAGTAAAATTTTAAAAAAAGAACTGGGGACTTGCACCTCCGTCCCTCCTGCCCATCGCCTGGCAGACCCCATCGCTGAAGGCAGCAGCTGGATTTGTCTTGTTTAGCCACTGCCTTTCTCCTCCCTCCGATGGATGAGCTGAGAGGTTCGAGTTCCACTGAGGCCTGACTGCTGTCTGGCCACCTTCCTGGGAATGCACGCCGCATGGAATGAGCTGGGTTTCTCTCACCCTTCTCCAGCACTGCCAGGACCAGAGGCTCATGGAGAGGAGGGGAGAGGAGGGGTCAGCGGTTCCGGGATCACTCCTCACGCTGTCCCTGCTCTCCAGCCTCTGCCTCTGCAGGAGCCCGTGGGAGCTGCCCTGGGCCCTCTGTCCCCACCTGTGGGTCCCATCCTGGTCCACCTCCTGGGGCTGTGCCTGCTCCCACACAGCGCTGCCAGTGCTGGAGGGTAAGACTCTACCTGCCATCTCTGCAGGTCTCCCGGTTCGCCTATAGCAATGGTTTAACAAAATATCTGTTCTTTTTTTTATTTATTTATTCTTTTTTTGATTTTTTTTATTATACTTTAAGTTCTAGGGTACATGTGCATAACGTGCAGGTTTGTTACATATGTATACTTGTGCCATGTTGGTGTGCTGCACCCATCAACTCGTCAGCACCCATCAACTCGTCAGCACCCATCAACTCGTCATTTACATCAGGTATAACTCCCAATGCAATCCCTCCCTCATCCCCCATCCTAAGTCAAAAGAACAAAGCTGGAGGCATCATGCTACCTGACTTCAAACTATACTACAAGGCTACAGTAACCAAAACAGCATGGTACTGGTACCAAAACAGAGATATAGACCAATGGAACAGAACAGAGTCCTCAGAAATAATACCACACATCTACAGCCATATCTGTTCTTTTTAATTAAACTTAGACACATCCTAAAGAATGCACCAAGACCAACTACCTACAGTTCCGGGCTCTGCACTTCCCCGCATGGTTTGGCTCTGACTCTAGAACATGTTTTTTTAATTAGTATCATTATTAGTGGCCATATTAATTTCCAGAATGGTCAATGTTCTGCCAAGCTTAAAATTTAGTAATAGCCTTTGGAGCGGAGGTTCGAATTCTTTCTCCGCATCCTCCGGGACCCCTGACATGGACGCCCCATGCCCGTGGAGTTCCGTCTCCCACTTTCTTTCCTCCTGGGACCGCACCCGGGGCCTGTGGACAGATTTACAAAATGGGGGAAAGGAATCTTACTGCTGACCCAGAAGAATTCTGTTCTAACACAGGAAAATAACTAAAATGTCAGAAACTCTTTCAACAGTAAGAGACCCGGCCCAGGGACCCTGGCCTCCAGCACAGAGCTGCTTTGTGGGTTTTAGATGGATGGGATTTTGTCCTCCAGTTGCCAGGCAAGGATGACGCACCATGGCCCAGGAGTCTGCGCGGTTTTGTCCAGCCAGCGAGGTATCCCTTGCACTGTATCCTGGCAGGAGAACTCTCTTCCTGCAGGGAGCACATTGCGAGTCATTTGAGTGGGGCCAACTCACTTTCCCATCACAACATTCTGCTTCGAACCACACGCTCCATACTCCAGCCCCCGTTGTGAGTTCAGGGGTGGGCACAGGCCGTGCCCCCTGAAATTCAGCACACAACCCCGAGAACAGAAGAGTCCTCTCTTTCTCTGGAAAGGTACACAGCACAACCACAACTGCAGACATGAACAGAACAAAACCCATCCGGCAGGGAGAGAAGCCTGCAAGAGAGGAGTGAGGGGCAGAGTTAACGATTATCTCAACCCTTGGATTCAGGTTGCCAGATGAGATCCTGGGTGCCCGCTTAAAGTGGAATTTTAGATAGAGAATGAAAGGGGGGCATATTTGAACTACAAAAAGGTCATTCTTTATGTGAAATTCAAATTTAACTGGGTGCCCTGTTTCTTTGTTTTGTTTTTTGTTAAGTCTGGCCATCTTAACCTGGACTCATCCGTGCCTGAAGCCAAATGCACCCTGGGAGTCCCAGGAAGGAGCATGTTTCCTGCACTCCCAGCTGAAAGACTGTTACTCCTGGGTCTCCTCTCCACAAACAAGCTAGGGGAGAGAAAATGGCCCCAAGGCTCCGTGAGCGCCAGCCCGAAGCGGCAGCAATGGCAGGGCATTGCGGAGCTGGTTTTCTCATACATGAAGAAGCATTAACTCCTCCAGAAGCCTTTTGCAGAGAAGTCAAAGTATTTTTTTAAAAAGAAGAGGAGACAGGAAGACGGTCTTTAAAGTGAAACTCCTAATCATCCTATGATAACAATGAAACCTGATTTTCCTGTCAACCGCTACCTGCTGGGTTACATGCTGCATTTTAACTCCTTGTAATCCTCAGAAGGCAAAGGATTTTTAAATCAATGTTTTAAAATTGTATTTGCAAATCACTTTCTTCTGTCAAGTGTTTTGTCGCCTCTGTGGTCCCTGAGCAAACACACAGACAGCCCACATGGTGTTTGCAAGTCTGCACATTGAGGATCTGGCATTTAAGTTTAACATTGATTCTGCCGTGATTAACATGAATGCCACTTCGAGTACCTCATTGCCCTCTGCCAGCCTCGGTTTCCTCATCTGTACAATGGAGACAATAACATTACCATTGTCATTTTGTGTAGCTCTGGGATTTTGTGCCTGGCCTGTCACAAGTCAGTACATAGTATTTATTGTTAAATGGCAGCTGCTCACACCTGCCACCACTTAGGAAGTTCTTGTCATGCTCAATATGACCTGAAGACTAGGGGCAGAGGTGGGAGGCTGGGAGAGAACCCGGCCCAGTTGCTTCCTGAGGAGCTGACGCCTCTGCTGACAGAGCACACCAGCCCGCAAGCCGCCCCTCGCTCAGCCTCACAGCAGCGCAGGACCTCTGCGTCATCTGCAGATTTGATTTTGTTTGTGACACAATTTTTATTAGCTGGAAATTTCAAACGCTGTCATTCTTGTATATTCTTTATCAGTATCCTGTTAAAAAACCAAAGCATTGAGCCACCCATTTCACAGAGAATGGAGACAAAGAGTGAGTGAGTGTCTAGTACACACACCAACCACTTCTTGGAGTACAAGGAGGGCTGGACCCCAGCTCTGCCACATTCTCATTCAGGCATTTGAGATAAAAACTCAGCCTTCCACTGCCTAAGTTCGGAGGGGAACGTGTGGCCCCACACACCTGGGGAACTGACTAGGGCCACAGGCTCCAGGTCGCCTGGAACATGCGGCTCCACAGAAGCTGCCGGGGTCCCACCCCTGCGCCTCCCTCCACTCTGTGCACCTCCCTTGGTTTGGTTCTTGAGACAGGCACCTGCAAGCACAGGCACAGGCTCCCCAGACTCCATCTCCCCAGGGCAGAGGGGCCGCCTTTTCCTGAACCTTCCAGAGGACTGACCCAGGGGAGGGTTCCGATTGCTCCTCCTGGATCACACACTCAGCTGCGGCCGGCTCTGGGACCCAGAGGAGGTGGCAGGAGTGACCCACCAGGGCCCAGGTCGGCCTTGCTCTCGGCCTTGCTCTCGGGAAGTGGAGGAAGCCCCACCCTAACTGCTTACGGAAGCTTCCTCTGGGGAAGAAAGCTGAGGTCCCTGGTCTTGGAGGACAGGAGGGGGAGGTGGGGCCTGGATAAAGGATGGCCACTACCCAAGCAGACCAGTGCAGGTATCTAGGGACCGCTGTTCCTGGGCACCCACAAGAACGTTTTTATTATGCAAGTTACACATGGAGTCATTTCCTTGTCAAAAGAAAACCTCACTTCACAGATGACTGACAATGCTGGTTCGCCCTGCACCCCACCTCCACGGCACCCCAGCGCTGCAGCTGGTCTGGCTTGCTGTGTCTTCACTACCCCTCTCCACACTGACACACAGAAACCAACAGGATTAGAAAATAAACAGCACCATACTGGGGCTCGGTGCTACATGTTTTCAGTAGATTCGGACTAAACACATTGCTCTGAAAATTACTTTATTTAATTAAAAAGATGCTGGGGTTGTCCCTTGTCATAAAAACTTAGGTTGTTTCCAATTTTTCACTGTTCAAAAAAATGCACGGAAATTAATATCCCTGCATATAATTCACAGTACACATAGGGTAATCTTTTTGCCTATGACAGACATCGACAATAATTTCTGGCTTATATAGTATATTGTTAAATAAACTGACTATAATTTCAAAACTCAGAACAGAGAAAGCTCCAGGCCTTGACGTCTTTTTTAATAAATTCTACTGAACATTTAAAAAAGAAACAACACTAAACTTACAATTAAACTCTTCCAGGAACAGAAAAAGAGAGAAAACTTCTTTTCTTTTTTTTTCAGACGGAGTTTTGCTCTTGTTGCCCAGGCTGGAGTGCAATGGCACGATCTCAGCTCACTGAAACCTCCACCTCCCGAGTTCAAGCGATTCTCCTACCTCAGCCACCCAAGTAGCTGAAATTACAGGCACCCGCCACACCCAGCTAATTTTTTTGTATTTTTAGTAGAGACAGGGTTTCACCATGTTGGCCAGGCTGGTCTTGAACTCCTGACCTCAGGTGATCTGCCCACCTCTCAAAGTGCTGGGATTACAGGCATAAGCCACTGCACCCAGCCAAGAAAATTTCTTAATGTGTGCTTATAAGGCCAGCACAGCCATTACACTAAACATCAGGTAAGAATATTACAAAAAGAAAAATTATGGGTCAATCTCTCTTTAAAACATAGACACCAGAAAGAACCTGAATGTAACAACATAGAAAAAGAAAATACATGGCAACCAAATTAGATGTACACCAGGAAGGCAAGGCTGGTTTAACATTTGAAAATCAATGAATATAATTCAACCTATTACTAGAATAAGGAGAAAGCCATAGCATCATCTCAAATGTGCAATAAAAAAAAAAATGTAATAAAATGTAGCAAACACTTATAATTTAAAAATTCTTGGCCAATTAGAAATAAAAGGTAATGTCCATAATCTGATAAAATGTATCTACAAAGGGAAAAAGCAACCTTCACCCAATGTCATAGATAAAATGGAATACTGAAAACTTGCCCTCTGAGTCTGGCAGTAAGGGGGATGCCTCCTTTGACGCTTCTATTCAACACTGTCCTGGAGGTCCTCGCCAGTTCTATTAAAAACAAAACAAAACAAAAAAGGCAACCATAAGGATTAGAAAGAAAAAAAAAAAAAAAAAAACCTCTAGTTTTGGCAGATGACATAATGGCATATTCAGGAAATACAAAAGGAATAAATCAAATAAAATGTGCAAGAACTCTACATAGAGAACTTCAACATGTTCCTGAGGTAAAGAGATCCAAGTAAATTCTGTGGTATTGGTGGACTGGAGCAATGGAACAGGAGAGCCCTGAACAAGACTCTCCTTGCAATGCTTGGTTTATGCTAAAAGTGATTCTGCACAGCCGTGAAGAAAGAAGTATTTCTGTTATCTGTTACTGCATAACAAAGCATTCTAAAACTTAGTGGCTTAAAACAATAAGATTCCACCTTATGTTCTGAGAGTTGGCTCCACTGCACTAGGCTGCAATCCTCGGGACTGACCATGCTGGAAAGTTCAAGATGGCGTGCTCACATACAGGAAGCCGAATACTGGCTGGGAACTCAGTGCCTCAGTTACCCTCATGAGACTTGAGTTTCTCACAGTTTGCTTTTAAGAGGGAGGATCCCAAGCCTTGGGTAGCAGAAACTGCAGCTATCCCAAGCCCTAGCTGTGAAATCACCTAGCATCACTTATGCACCATTCTGCCAGTCAAAGGAAGTCACAGATTTGTCTTCTTTTCTGCTTGTATATGACACTCCAATAAAAGTTATTTTAAAAATTTTAAACATCAAAAACTTTAGGAGGTCAAATTTATCAATCTTTTATTTCTTTGTCTTTTTGGATCTTAAGAAGACCCGTTCCCACCTCTGAAAACTGAAACATATTTTCATGTGTAAGTTTTTGAATTTTTGATATAACATTCGGTTCTCTGAAAATTATTTTTGTCAATACCGTGAATTGGGATCTCTTCTTCCCAAACACATAAATGATTGTCCTGATAGCATTTATTAAATAACCCATAATTCCCCTTACTAATTTGAATGAGTCTGGACTCTTGACGTTAAACAATGAAAATGATTTTTTGCACCTATATCACACTGATTCCAATCACTTCTCACTGTGTTTTGATATCTGATAGGGCCAATTTTTCACCTCAGTTCTTTTTCTTGACTATTCTGACAACTTAAGGGTGCCTTGTCTTTGGTTTTACCAATCTTCAGCAACAGCACAATAGAAAAATATTTCATCATATGGTTTTACCTTTAATGTACATATACTTTGCATAGAGAGTGTGACTCCTGCAAAGTGTTTTCAGGTTCGTGACCTTGTTTGATTTTCGGCAAACGGGGCATCATCACAGTCCTCTGGTTCACAGGTGGGAAAACAGAGAGAGCAGCTGCATGAATTGCCTGTGGTCCTACAAAGGAGACTCGGGACTTTGGGCCATTTGGTGGGTTCATGTCATGGCAGAGCTGCCCTTTCCCGCCCTCTGCCACATGCTGGTCAATGCAGCCCAGCTCTGCTTCAGATGGAAATGCTCACCAGCATCCAATTTTCTGTCTCTTGGTAAATTGTACTTTGCTCTGTGTTCAGCTGGTCTCCAGGTAGGAGTGCCCTGACGGAGAATTAGGGCCCTAAGACCACATTCTCATTCCATGCCACTGCTCAGGAGCTGTCCAAGTCTGCGAGATAACATGGAAATCCAGCCCCTGGGTCGCGATGCCAAGAGCCCTCTGACGTGAGGTGCTGTTTGACGTTGCTCTTCCAACCCATTTGAAAGGACCTGGCCCGAGCCGACACTGTAGGTTCCCGAGCCAGCGCAGAAGGTTGCTCAGCCATTTAAAATCTGTCGGTCTTGATAGGAGATACAAAGAGAAAGTGGGGGGTGATTGGCAGAGCAAATTGGATCTTCACTTGCCAATTCTCTTCTCATTTGCAAATATATTAGTGAAAAGCCCAAAGCAGCCCTGGGCCGGTTTCATGAATCCAGCACTCCTGGCTGACAATGAGAAGCCCTCATCTGAAAATACTAACAAAGGAATCCAGGCTTCTCAGCTGTTCACTCAGTTAGAATTTACCTTGGGATCAAGAGAAGAAAATAAATCCTGCTTTGGAAATGACAATTTGAGAGAACGACACCTTTCCAATTGTAACAAGACAGTGTCATTGACCCAGTTTTGATATTATTATTATCAAATATAATTTAAGGCTGACACAAGAGTTCAGCTGAGGACAGGTCCTTGCTAGGGTGGCTAAATTTTTGTGTTTAGATAATCTTTTAAAGTAATTTCTAGAACATATTCTTTAAATAGGATTGACTATAAATCAACACTGAAAATGTTGAAATAGAGTTGGGATGTGATGCTGAGGCCTAGACATTCCAAAATATCTGCATCATTCCCAGCTGTGGCACCAGCAAGCCAGACCCCAAGGGCCACTGGAATACTGGGGAAGGGACAGCAGCAGGATGCGGAAGAGGCTGTGGGAGGGAGATAAGGAGACAGAAACAGGTCCTCTTCCCTTTTTTGTCTCTTTCTTGCTGTCCTTTTTAAAGAAGAAAAGAAATGGAAAACACTCGCAAAGTGTTTCTCATAAATTAGGTGGTGAAGTTCATTCACTCATCCATAGCTCGGAGGCTCCGGAGACACGGCAGGACCTCACAGAACGGATGTCTCTCGGGACAGAATTAAACCAGATGCAGAAGGCCAGCACAGGAGCGTTATCCCCACTCCCACGCTGTCCCTGCCATGAGGGTTCCCCAATTTAGTCATCCTTCCTCTGACACCCACCCCCACTGCATTGGTACCTAAAGATGAAGCTCTTCAAAGAAGGTCTGGAAAGACAGGCCTCTTGGTGTTTTCCACCCCACACTCCAGGGCGGCTCTGGGGCCTCTCTCTGGTTTTGTTCTTCATCTGAAACCGAAGGGCCATAACCATAGGCTCTGGACTGTGCAATGCACGGAAACCTCACAGAGATGGTGCCTTAACCAGCTTTGAACAGGAACTCGATGTAATACCTTTTATTCAGCTCTGAAAAATGATAACTGAGATAGATGAGAACTTCCCCCAACTTGATAAAGGATATCTACACAAACCCTACAGCTAACATCACACTTGCTGGAGAGAAACTCAAACCTTTTCCCACTAAGACCAGGAATGAGGCACGGGGGTCGCCTCTCCAGACTCCTTTGCAATGTCATACTAAAAGTTCCAGCTAATGCAATAAACAAGGAAATAAAATATAAAGTATATAGATGGGAAGAAATAAATAAAGTTGTCTTTGTTTCCAGACGATGTAATTGTCTATGTAGAAAATCTGAGAGAACTGACCAGAGAAAAAACATCTGAAACTAATAAGTGATTACATTAATAGCAAGGTGGCAGACTACAAGATTAATATGCAAAAGTCAATCATTTTCCTATGTAACAGCAATGAACAAGTGGGATCTGAAATTTAAAACACAATGCCATTGATATTAGAGCACTTGAAAAAAAAGAAATACCTTAAGAATAAATCTAACAAAATATGCAAAAGATCTTTATGAGGAAAACTGCAAAACTTTGATGAAAGGAATCAAAGAAAAACTAAATAAGAAGGAAAATATTTCATGTCCCTGAATAGAAAGGCTCAATATTGTCAAGCTATCAAGATTCTTCCCAACTTAATCTGTAGATTTAATGCAACCCCAGTCAAAATCCCAGCAAGTTATTTTGGGGATATTGATGAACTGATTCTAAAGGTTATAAAAAGGGGCAAAACACCCAGACTAGCCAACATAATATTCAAGGAGAAGAACAAACTTGGAGGACGGACACTACCTGACTTCAAGACTTACTTTAAAGCTACATCTTACTCTAAAAACACTGTGGTATGGGAAAAAAAAAAAATATATATATATATATATGTATGTATGTATGTATTACAGAGAGAGACAAATAGATCAATGGAGCAGAATAGAGTCTGAAAATATATCCACATAAATATAGCCAACTGGTCTTTGACAAAAGAACAAAGGCAATAAAATGAAGCAAAGCTAATCTTTTCAATAAACAATGCTGGAACAACTGAACATCCTATAAATGAATGAATCTAGACAAAGATCTCCCACCATTCACAAACATTAACTCAAAGTGGATCATAGACATAACTGTAAAATGCAAAAAACTACAAAATTCCTAGAAGGTAACAGAAGAAAACCTAGATGACCTTGGGTTTGGCAGACTTTTAGATACAACAAATCCATGATTTATGAAAGAAATAATTGATAAACTGGACATGATTTTAAAACTTCTGGTCTGCAAAAGACACTGTGAAGAAAATGAAACAATAAGCCACAAGCTGAGAAAAAATATTGGCAGAGACATATTTAATAAAGAACTGTTATTCAAAATATACAAAAACTTTTAAAACTCAACAATAAGAAAATAAACACCTCGATTAAAAAATGGGCCAAAGACCTTAATAAGTACCTCACTAGAGGAGATATACGGATGGCTAATAAGCAAATGAAAAGATGTTCAACATCACATGTCATCAGGAAAATGCAAATCTCAACAGTGACACACTTTACACACGTACTAAAGCAGCCCAAGCCCAAAGCGCTGACAACACAAGGATGTAGAGTGAAAGGAATTCCTTCATTGCACTCTAGCAAGTTTCTTACAGAAGGAAACATACTGTTCCCATGCAATTCAGCAGTCCCACTCCTTCGTATTTACCCAAAGAAGTTGAAAATTGATGTCCACACAAAAACCTGCGCAGGGATGTTTATACTGGCTTTCTACATAATTGCCTAAAATTAGAAGCAACCAAGACATCCTTCAATGGGTGAATAAACAAACTGGAATACATCCAGATGGTAAAATATTTTTCAGCACTAAAAAGAAATGAGCTATCAGTTCATAAAGAGACATGAAGGAAAATTACATGCATATTCCTACGGGAAATAAGCCAATCCCAAAAGATTACAAACTGCATGATTCCAACTGTATGACATTCTGGAAAAGGCAAAACTATGAAGACAGTCAAAAGTGGATGCCAGGGCTTTCAGGGGAAGGAATGAATCGGCAAAGCACAGACAATTTTTAGGGCGGTGAAAATACCCTGTATAAAACTAAAAAGATAGATACCTGCCATTATCTGCTCATCCAAACCCATATAATGTACAACACCAAGAATGAGCCCTAATGTAAACTAGGGACTTTGGGTGAAAATGACGTGTCAATGTAGACTCATTGACTGGAACAAACGTACCCCTCTGGTCGGGGATGTGGATAGCCCGGGAGGCTGTGCCTGCGTGAGGGCAGGAGGTAGACCGGAATTATTTGTACCTTCTGCTCAATTTTGCTGCGAACCTAAAACTGTTCCTTTAAAAAAAAAAAAAAAAAAAAAAAAGTCTTGGCCAGGCACAGTGGCTCACACCTGTGATCCCAGCACTTTGGGAGGCTGAGGCGGGTGGATGACCTGAGGTCAGGAGTTCGAGACAAGCCTGGCCAACATGGTAAAACCTCGTCTCCACTAAAAATACAAAAAAATAGCCAGGTGTGGTGGTGGGCGCCTGTAGTCTCAGCTACCCAGGAGGCTGAGGCAGGATAATTGCTTGAACCTGGGAAGTAGAGGTTGCAGTGAGCCGAGATCTTGCCGCTGCACTCCAACCTGGGTGACAGAGCAAGACTCCATGTCAAAAATAAAAATAAAAAATAGTCTTTTTAAAAATCTGTTATTTGTTGAAGGCCTATTTTGTGCAGGTCACCAGGAGAGAACTGTGCATGCAGCATCTCAATTAATACACACTCAGTCTGATACTATTAGATACCCTGTGTGTTTTGCAGACTGGGGAATTGAGATTGAGGGACGTTAGACTCAGCGTCTAAAGTGTGCGTGTTCGTCATTCCTTTTGCCGAGGCCCTACAGTGCTATTCGGGGCCGTCACCACATAGGTTTGGGGCTCCACTTCCTCCACTGGGGATATCACAAGCAAGACCCAAGTTAGACTCATTCGGAGAGAGTTTTCTCTTCTTTCTGGTGTGAGGAGCTCGGGGTCCTGAAAGGTGGTGCCCTGGGTGGTGGTCTCTCCCCAGCCGCGGAGCAAGACTGCTGAGAGCAAAGTCAGAGGAGAGGCAAGAAGAGGGCGAGAGACAGACCCTGTGATCTTGCCTGAGCCCACGTGTTACAGGGATCAGACATGAGCAAGGCAGGAAGGGATCTCCCCCACCTACCAGGAATGTCAGGCCACCGTAGGGTGATGGTTCACCATTACTGGCCGGGCACGGTGGCTCACGCCTGTAATCCCAGCACTCTGGGAGGCCAAGGCGAGCGAATCACGAGGTCAGGAGATCGAGACCATCCTGGCTAACACGGTGAAACCTCATCTCTACTACATATACAAAAAATTAGCCGGGCGTGGTGGAGGGCGCCTGTGGTCCCAGCTACTCTGGAGGCTGAGGCAGGAGAATGGCGTGAACCCGGGAGGCAGAGCTTGCAGTGAGCTGAGATCTGGCCACTGCACTCCAGCCTGGGGGACAGAGCGAGACTCCGTCTCAAAAATCAGTAAATAAATAAATAAAAGGCAGCTGAAGCTAGGGAGAGACAATCTCCTGATGGTCCGCAGCTGTCACACTAAAGTGTCAATTGAATGCAGGCACCGGGAAGAAGCAACTTCCCAAACAGATAAAAAGGGCTTCCAATAAAATCGCCGGTAGTGGGCAAGTGAACCTGGGTGTGCACAAAGCGACAACACAGTGGAGTCTGACCTTCCCAGGACACTCACCGGAAAAGGGCAGAAGGCCTCGGATGGGCCTGCGTCCCACTTCCTAGCCCACTGTGCACGCTCACTTCCCTAGTGTGAGGAGGGCTCTGCGCAGGCGGGCAGCCCACCCTCAGGGAAGACTCACGGGAAAGGGGGCACAGAACGCCAGAGGTGGACCAGCTATAAAGTCCTAGGGATCAAGGTTAAACACTACCCTTGACCTTCACGGTACCGGCTTGGATCTCTTCCAAGTGTACTTTCCTTTCTTTCCTGCGCCAAGGCTTTGTAATAAACTTCCACTCCTGCTCTGAAACTTGCCTCCGTCTTTTTCTGCCTCATGCCCCTCCTTCGAATTATTTCTTCTAAGGAGGCAAGAATTGAGGTTGCTGCACACCCGTGCGGATTCGCTGCCAGTAACTCGGACACTTTCCACCCCTAACACACGGACACAATGTGCCTGCAACCACGGTCCTCCTCTTGGCATGCAGCTGCACGAGCCACTAAAGTCTTCCCTTCTTGAGCTAGTTGGAGTTGGCTGCTGTGCCTTGTGCCCATGCTGACTAACACTGCTCCTTGCGCAGCAGCCAGAAGCAGAGCTGGCACCTGCACCAAGCCCGGCCCTCTGTGCCCAAGATTGCCACCTCTCCCAGGGGGCACTTGGTTATTTGACCCCTCTTCACCCCACGGGCTCTGTTACCCAATGAACTATATTTAATCAATGGATGATTTGCATTCACAGCTTTTCTTCATCACACTTTCTAAACTAATTCAATGAGTCCTCTAGGGACACAGGCTCAGATCACGGAACACACCAGCGGACTCGCTGCAGCCAGATGAAGTCGGTCATGGCGGCCTGGATGTCACAGCTCTGCAGGCAGCTCTGGGGCTGCCGTGTCAGCAGGGGGACTCCTCTCACCTCCCGCTCTGTGGCTTGCTGTCCCCCTGAACTCGCTGGCCCACTGTCCCCACTGTATCCCAACCTCCTCCAAGAGCACCCACCTCTTCCTGTGCCTCACTCTGCGAGTTGGTCCAGGGCTAACTTCTATCCCTGCCTCCTGCTTCCTCCCTGCCTGGTCTGCTCTTGCCCCTCTTGAACTTCTTTCTAAGTACTGCTGAGTCTCAAGTCAGTAACACTCGGCCCCATCCCTGCAAGGAGCTTCAGCCTCACACACACACACTTGCTACCCAACCATCCTCTCAAGCAGCCCATGATGCTGCAAATCCCACCAGGTCAAAACTGAACCCATCATCGACCATGACCCCAAGGTAGCTCCCGCCTGTGCCAGGTTTCTTGTCCTAAACCGTTTTGTTGCTAGAAGCAGAGGACACCCCTAACTCACCTTCTCCTTCACCATCCAACCCGCTCGGTGGTCAAGTTTTATCATTTCCACATCTTAACAATTTACATGCATTAACTTGTCTTTATTCCCTTAGCCACTGTAGGGAACGATCTCCAAAACCTCTCACCTGAGTTTCTGTCTCTCCATATCTCACCTGAGTTCCTGTCTCTCCACCTCTCACCTGAGTTCCTGTCTCTCCACCTCTCACCTGAGTTCCTGTCTCTCCACCTTTCACCTGAGTTCCTGTCTCTCCACATCTCACCTGAGTTCCTGTCTCTCCACCTCTCACCTGAGTTCCTGTCTCTCCACCTCTCACCTGAGTTCCTGTCTGTTTCCACCTCTCACCTGAGTTCCTGTCTCTCCACCTCTCACCTGAGTTCCTGTCTGTTTCCACCTCTCACCTGAGTTCCTGTCTCTCCACATCTCACCTGAGTTCCTGTCTCTCCACCTCTCACCTGAGTTCCTGTCTCTCCACCTCTCACCTGAGTTCCTGTCTGTTTCCACCTCTCACCTGAGTTCCTGTCTCTCCATATCTCACCTGAGTTCCTGTCTCTCCATATCTCACCTGAGTTCCTGTCTGTTTCCACCTCTCACCTGAGTTCCTGTCTCTCCACCTCTCACCTGAGTTCCTGTCTCTCCATATCTCACCTGAGTTCCTGTCTCTCCATATCTCACCTGAGTTCCTGTCTCTCCACCTCTCACCTGAGTTCCTGTCTCTCCACCTTTCACCTGAGTTCCTGTCTCTCCACATCTCACCTGAGTTCCTGTCTGTTTCCATCTCTCACCTGAGTTCCTGTCTCTCCACCTTTCACCTGAGTTCCTGTCTCTCCACCTCTCACCTGAGTTCCTGTCTCTCCACCTCTCACCTGAGTTCCTGTCTCTCCACCTCTCACCTGAGTCCCTGTCTGTTTCCACCTCTCACCTGAGTTCCTGTCTCTCCATATCTCACCTGAGTTCCTGTCTCTCCACCTCTCACCTGAGTTCCTGTCTGTTTCCACCTCTCACCTGAGTTCCTGTCTCTCCACCTCTCACCTGAGTTCCTGTCTCTCCATATCTCACCTGAGTTCCTGTCTGTTTCCATCTCTCACCTGAGTTCCTGTCTCTCCACCTCTCACCTGAGTTCCTGTCTGTTTCCACCTCTCACCTGAGTTCCTGTCTCTCCATATCTCACCTGAGTTCCTGTCTGTTTCCATCTCTCACCTGAGTTCCTGTCTCTCCACCTCTCACCTGAGTTCCTGTCTCTCCATATCTCACCTGAGTTCCTGTCTCTCCATATCTCACCTGAGTTCCTGTCTCTCCACCTCTCACCTGAGTTCCTGTCTGTTTCCACCTCTCACCTGAGTTCCTGTCTCTCCATATCTCACCTGAGTTCCTGTCTCTCCATATCTCACCTGAGTTCCTGTCTCTCCACCTCTCACCTGAGTTCCTGTCTCTCCACATCTCACCTGAGTTCCTGTCTCTCCATATCTCACCTGAGTTCCTGTCTGTTTCCATCTCTCACCTGAGTTCCTGTCTCTCCACCTCTCACCTGAGTTCCTGTCTCTCCACCTCTCACCTGAGTTCCTGTCTCTCCACCTCTCACCTGAGTTCCTGTCTCTCCACCTCTCACCTGAGTTCCTGTCTCTCCACCTCTCACCTGAGTTCCTGTCTCTCCATATCTCACCTGAGTTCCTGTCTCTCCACCTCTCACCTGAGTTCCTGTCTCTCCACCTCTCACCTGAGTTCCTGTCTCTCCACCTCTCACCTGAGTTCCTGTCTCTCCACATCTCACCTGAGTTCCTGTCTCTCCACCTCTCACCTGAGTTCCTGTCTCTCCACATCTCACCTGAGTTCCTGTCTCTCCACATCTCACCTGAGTTCCTGTCTCTCCACATCTCACCTGAGTTCCTGTCTGTTTCCACCTCTCACCTGAGTTCCTGTCTCTCCACCTCTCACCTGAGTTCCTGTCTCTCCACCTCTCACCTGAATTCCTGTCTGTTTCCACCTCTCACCTGAGTTCCTGTCTCTCCACCTCTCACCTGAGTTCCTGTCTCTCCACCTCTCACCTGAGTTCCTGTCTCTCCACCTCTCACCTGAGTTCCTGTCTCTCCACCTCTCACCTGAGTTCCTGTCTCTCCACCTCTCACCTGAGTTCCTGTCTCTCCACCTCTCACCTGAGTTCCTGTCTCTCCACCTCTCACCTGAGTTCCTGTCTGTTTCCACCTCTCACCTGAGTTCCTGTCTCTCCATATCTCACCTGAGTTCCTGTCTCTCCACCTCTCACCTGAGTTCCTGTCTGTTTCCATCTCTCACCTGAGTTCCTGTCTCTCCACCTCTCACCTGAGTTCCTGTCTGTTTCCACCTCTCACCTGAGTTCCTGTCTCTCCATATCTCACCTGAGTTCCTGTCTGTTTCCATCTCTCACCTGAGTTCCTGTCTCTCCACCTTTCACCTGAGTTCCTGTCTCTCCACCTCTCACCTGAGTTCCTGTCTCTCCATATCTCACCTGAGTTCCTGTCTCTCCACCTCTCACCTGAGTTCCTGTCTCTCCATATCTCACCTGAGTTCCTGTCTCTCCACCTCTCACCTGAGTTCCTGTCTCTCCATATCTCACCTGAGTTCCTGTCTGTTTCCATCTCTCACCTGAGTTCCTGTCTCTCCACCTCTCACCTGAGTTCCTGTCTCTCCACCTCTCACCTGAGTTCCTGTCTCTCCACCTCTCACCTGAGTTCCTGTCTGTTTCCACCTCTCACCTGAGTTCCTGTCTCTCCATATCTCACCTGAGTTCCTGTCTCTCCATATCTCACCTGAGTTCCTGTCTCTCCACCTCTCACCTGAGTTCCTGTCTCTCCACATCTCACCTGAGTTCCTGTCTCTCCATATCTCACCTGAGTTCCTGTCTCTCCACCTATCACCTGAGTTCCTGTCTCTCCACCTCTCACCTGAGTTCCTGTCTCTCCACCTCTCACCTGAGTTCCTGTCTCTCCACCTCTCACCTGAGTTCCTGTCTCTCCACCTCTCACCTGAGTTCCTGTCTCTCCACCTCTCACCTGAGTTCCTGTCTCTCCATATCTCACCTGAGTTCCTGTCTCTCCACCTCTCACCTGAGTTCCTGTCTCTCCACCTCTCACCTGAGTTCCTGTCTGTTTCCACCTCTCACCTGAGTTCCTGTCTCTCCACATCTCACCTGAGTTCCTGTCTCTCCACATCTCACCTGAGTTCCTGTCTCTCCACCTCTCACCTGAGTTCCTGTCTCTCCACATCTCACCTGAGTTCCTGTCTCTCCACATCTCACCTGAGTTCCTGTCTCTCCACATCTCACCTGAGTTCCTGTCTGTTTCCACCTCTCACCTGAGTTCCTGTCTCTCCACCTCTCACCTGAGTTCCTGTCTCTCCACCTCTCACCTGAGTTCCTGTCTGTTTCCACCTCTCACCTGAGTTCCTGTCTCTCCACCTCTCACCTGAGTTCCTGTCTCTCCACCTCTCACCTGAGTTCCTGTCTCTCCACCTCTCACCTGAGTTCCTGTCTCTCCACATCTCACCTGAGTTCCTGTCTCTCCACCTCTCACCTGAATTCCTGTCTCTCCACCTCTCACCTGAGTTCCTGTCTGTTTCCATCTCTCACCTGAGTTCCTGTCTCTCCACATCTCACCTGAGTTCCTGTCTCTCCACCTCTCACCTGAGTTCCTGTCTCTCCACCTCTCACCTGAGTTCCTGTCTCTCCACCTCTCACCTGAGTTCCTGTCTCTCCACACCCTCACCTGAGTTTCCTGTGTCACCTGTTGTACCAGCCCTCTCTTAAGAGGTCAGCTGGTTAGTGAGCTCCAGTGTGAAAACCGTCCATAGGCATTGGTGGTTTACGGGACATTTTCTTTGGTGGAAACTTCAGTTTTACGGAGAACTGAGCTGGAAATGTATGTGTAAGCACAAGAGACCTCCCAGAGCCTTTGACCCAAATCCAGCACCAGTGTTGGATCCTCTTGCCGTAAAATAGGACATTTTTTCAAAAGGAGTGCGAAGTATTGATTCACAAAGTACCCTGAAGTCCTTGGACCCTCCTGTCCCTGAATTCCCTCAGTGGATTCCCCGCCCCGTCTCTCAGTGTTTGGACAAGTGTGGGTTTTCTGCCCAAACATTTTATTCTAAAACATGTCCTAAATTCATCCCCGAGAGGCTGGCATTCAGCCTTCTGTTTTCAATCTTTTTGAACTCAACTGTGTACTTGGACTGAGATTTTACATTGTGCAACTTCCTGACAGTAACGTGCCATTACCCCGGGGGGTAAAGGGCTATTTAAGTCCAGACTCAGCCATTCCCATCAGCCACAACAGAACCAGACCTCTCCGTGCCCCGGGAGGGTGCCCTGAACTCAAAATGCCCCTTGGTGATTGGGTTTAATGACAGCATTTTCAAAGGCACTCCCCAGTCCACCATAGAATGTGAAGGCTGCCTCCTCTCCTGCCTCCGCTCTGCGGCACAGCTGCGGCTCTGGGTCCCACATGACTGCACAGAGTCAATGCCAAGGGCGTGACCAGGGTGCCTGAGACCTCGCTGTGGTCTGGGTTGAGCCCCAGCACTCAGACTGCAGGCGCCTCTCCTGGGGCCTCAGCTTGTAAATGTCCTTTAGATGTTGGGATGGGACACCTGACTCCTCAGCAGGGCACAAGGGGCCACTGCACGAATAAAACTCAGAAAATCC
The DNA here is from genome assembly GCF_049350105.2 of Macaca mulatta. Lineage (NCBI taxonomy): Eukaryota > Metazoa > Chordata > Mammalia > Primates > Cercopithecidae > Macaca > Macaca mulatta. The sequence goes on along the minus strand of NC_133409.1, from coordinate 4,312,082 downwards.
CCCTGCTCAGACTCAGCAACAGCCAGGCCCCCTTCAGTGTGATGCTGTGGGTGCTGACCTACAAATCCTCACCCGGATACCTGCCACCCCTGGACCCCACAGAACGGGCAAGACCAAGATCCTCCCGGTTTGGGGCGAGGAAGTGACACCCTTGTCCCAGGACATCTCCAGGGTCCTCTGTCAGATACACACCCTTACCAAACTGGCAAATAGTATGTGTCCCCATTTCACAGATGTGGAAAGTGGAGCCCAGAGAGCTTCCACGACTTTCCCAGGGCTGCAACAGAACAAGGAGGGTCAAAAGAAGGATGGAACGGGCGTGATCCCCAGCCCATCCTTGGCCACCACTTCCTTCCTCTGTCTCCAGTTCCGAAGGGGTCATTGCAAAGCACTTTGAAAACCCCAGGGCTTCCCCCACTGACCTTCCCCGCTGACCTCCGCCGCTGACCTCCCCTGCTGACCTCCGCTGCTGACCTCCCCTGCTGACCTCTGCCGCTGACCTCCCCTGCTGACCTCCGCCGCTGACCTCCCCTGCTGACCTCTGCCGCTGACCTCCCCCTCTGATCTCTGCCATTGACCTCTGCCGCTGACCTCCACTGCTGACCCCTGCTGACCTTCCCCACTGACCTCTGCCTCTGACCTACCCCTCTGACCTCCACTACTGACCTATGCCACTGACCTCCACCGCTGACTTCCTCTGCTGACCCTCCCCACTGACCTCTGCCACTGACCTCCCCCTCTGATCTCTGCCATTGACCTCTGCCACTGACCTCCACCACTGATCTCCCCTGCTGACCTTCCCCACTGACCTCTGCCTCTGACCTCCACTACTGACCTATGCCGCTGACCTCCACTGCTGACCTATGCCGCTGACCTCCACTGCTGACCTCCTCTGCTGACCCTCCCCACTGACCTCTGCCGCTGACCTCCTCCTCTGACCTCCGCCACAGACCTCTGCCGCTGACTTCCAGCACTGACCTCTGCCGCTGACCTCTGCCGCTGACCTCCCCCACTGACCTCCCCCTCTGACCTCCGCCACTGACCTCTGCTGCTGACTTCTGCTGCTGACCTCCCCCACTGACCTCTGCTGCTGACCTCCCCCACTGACCTCTGCCGCTGACCTCTGCTGCTGACCTCCCCCACTGACCTCTGCTGCTGACTTCCACTGCTGACCTCTGCCGCTGACCTCTGCTGCTGATCTCCCCCACTGACCTCTGCCGCTGACCTCCCCCACTGACCTCTGCCGCTGACCTGTGCTCCCTCTGTTTGTCCAGCTCCAGCCACTCAAGAGCCCCTGCGACCCTGAGACCACCCCCTCTCTGCCAAGCCCCATGTACAAAGCGAGCTCCTTCCCCAGCTAGAGAGGCCTGCACCCCCACCTGGCTTGGTGTCTGCTTTCTTGTGTGTTTTTGTTTGCTTTTCTCTCCTCAGTCTTTCTCATGGATATTACTCATATTCCTTAACTCCATTTCTAGTCCCTAAGACACTCTGGAAACACATTATCCTTGCCTGAAAGATTCCACTCACAATAAAGTGCCTTGCACTGAATGTGCTGTTAGAATCGCAGGAAAACAGGTGTCACTGGGAGCTGCCCCGCTGGCTGGAGCCCTGGAATAGGGCAACACCCGGAATGGGCCTTTGTTGGCTCCAGAGAATAGAAGCCAGTGGCGGTCATGTGTGCCGGTCATCACTTACATTCGGGCATCGGCGTCTCACAGCAGTGGAAGATTCGTGCTTGAAAGTGAACGAACAGTCTTTCTTTCAGCCTTCTACTCCTTAGCCCCTTCAGTAAGGTCTGTGATTTGAAGATCTGTGTCATATTTCACACAGCTGCTTGGTGGGTTTTGTAGAATGACCTGAATCTTAACCTTTTCCAGCCAAAGAACAGGCATTTCTAGAAGAGCTTATTGATGACAAAAAGGAAGAAAAAAACCTTCACCAGGATATTCCCCCTGAGGAAATGACCTTTTAAAGCTTTTGCAATGCCTAAAAAATACAAATGTCTGGAGATCACTTACATTTCCAACAAAAGATGACAGCAATGTGGACTCATCAAGTGGATGCCATGGTCTCCAGGTGAAGCTACTTTCTGTTCAGCAAAAGAGAGGAAATGGAGGGTGATAGCTGTCAGCACCCACAGTGCTCCAGACACGGCCTGGGGCAGGTGTGCGCTCCCTTGCAGCTTCACACTGAGTGAGGCAAACACTGCTATGCAACTCTTTTGAGATTAAACCACAAAGAATCTGAGAAACCAGATGGCCCAAGGCAAACTCAGCTCCTCCTCGCATGAGATCAGGGCGGAACCCAGACTGACTCCACAGCCCGCGCCTTCCTTCCCTCTCACGGCATCTTCTAGAGTTCTCCGGAATCCCTCTACTGAAGCTGAGCAGGAAACCTCCCTTGAGTGGAAGTGGAGCTGGTCCCACGTGTGCCAAGCAGGAAGCAAGGTGGCTGGATATAAGAATTAGGCCACGGTCTCCCGGGAAGCAGGTGGGGAGTCTGCCCACTCCTGACTGCCACGTGCACCCCGACTCCAGGGAATGGATAGCGCCGACCCTGTTCCAAGGGTGCCCTGCTCCTGGTCTGGTGCCAGCACCTGCCTGGGCCTTGCCCTCTGCCTGCTGGGCTGGGATCTGACACTGCGGCCCAGCCCAGCACACCCAGTTCTGCTGCCCGCATGGCCAGAGGACTAGCGGCCTTTGTGTGATGTGGCTGCTTCCTGACCCCCATTCAGAGAGGCTGGCAGAGTGCAAGGGGCACGGCCCACGGGCCGACTGTGGGGTTGCAGGGCCAGGGCGCTGCCTGGCCTGGGCTGAGTGAGCTGCTGGGGCAGTGGGGGCTGCAGCAGAGACCCAGGGTGGCTCTGAGCATGGCCGGGGCACCCTCTCCCAAGCCGGGCCACTGGAGGGGATGGCAGCGGAGACCTTTCCATCCTGCAGCATTCCTGACACTGCACCTGCTGCCACGGGCACATGCTGCAAGCCAGGCGATGGGGACAGAGCCCGCTCAGACTGAGCTTCCTTCCCAAGCTTCAGCCTGGGACTCATAAGGCTAAAGTTGAGCTTTCACCGTCAGCCCCAGTGCGGAGCCCCAGTGGGCTGCAGAGTCTGCCCAGCACCCCTAGTCATCAGGTGCCCGGTGCCTGGTCCAGGACGAGAGCCACCCCTGTCTCCATGCAGCCACGACCCCGAGTGTCAGGGCCTTATGTGGGCTGTGTCCTCCCTCTCCCCGTGCACCCCGCCAGGTTCCCCGAGTCGTCCGTCCTCCACGGGTTGTGCTGTGAGCTGGCCCCAAAACAAACCCTGAGGTGGAAGGGGCTGAAAGTCACCCGGGCTCCGTCTGGCCTCCTCCTCTCTCACCCTCCACTCCATGCTCCTGGAGCTCTGGGCCCTCCCTGCTTTACCTGCCCCCACTCCTCATTTGCCCGACTGGCTTGTTTTCATTCTTCATCTGTCCATGTATCTGTCATTTTCTCCGGGGGCTGCATGAACTGCCCCTTCTTCTGGGCTTTACATCATTTCTCGTCAGTGCAGGCTTGTGTGCTCGTCTTCCCTATGGGACTAGAAATTCCTCCAGAATAAGGACCAGGCAGTGTTCATCTGTGTATCCAGAACCCAGACCTACACTGAGAAGGAGATAGGCATCTGATAAATATTTGCCAAGCGAGCAAATGAGAACGCCACCTCTGATTGGCTAGCAGATATACCTTTTCTTCTTCCAATGGGTGAGGATAATGAGCAGGAGAGGTTTCCCAGGAACAGGTCCCCGGCCGTGCTTCTCATCATCACCCTCTTCCTCCTCATCATGGCAGCCCTTTTGGTCCGGTGGGCCGTCCTCTTCCCTTACCTCACCGGCATGGAAGATCTGTTGAGATGTATGCAGTCTAGTTTCCATTGTTAAAACAAGAGTTGCTTATGTTTCTAGATAGAAAAGTACAATTGTTGGATAGATTTTTCAAAATACATTTTCCTGCCCAAGGGAATCACGGACCCGGTGCTGCCTGACAAGGGCCCACGTGTGCCCGGCACTGCGCTGCCTCTCACATTTGGCAGCCGGGTCCTGCTGGCGCCTCTGCCCAGGGCTCTCCCACCCAATGCCTGTGCTGTGAAGGCTCTCAGAGCCCACCTGGCCCATTCCTCCCGGGGCACCCTGAAAAGCAGCCCCGCCCAGCATGTGCTAGCACCGTGGGGTGGCACACAAAGGGAAGAAATCAGTGTCTCGTTCCTTAAGAGGCACTTTAAAGTGTGTGAAAAGCATGCACTTGTGAGAGGAATCACAAAGAAAGCAACACAATGGGGCCTCTGCCTCCTCTTGCCAGAGAAACGTGTGCACGCACACACAAACACAGTTTTACAGATGATGCAAACGAATTTTCATCAGCACAGATATAGCTTAATAAATTGTAGTGTCTTCGTATGGCAGAACATAATGTATTGAATGGTGTGGGAAAGTGTTTTCAGTATATGTTGAGTGGAAAAGCATGGACATAGTATATACATGGCAGTCACAATTTGGGCGGAGTGAAACAGCCAGGAATACCTGCGATGATGGTGGGAGCTGTGTCCAGGGTCATGGGCACCTGTAGTTTTCTTCTTGTGCTTTTGTGCATTTAAATTTTTTTTCTGCAATGAATTTGCACCATATAAAAATTAGGACCGGTTGGGCGTGGTGGCTCAAGCGTGTAATCCCAGCACTTTGGAAGGCCAAGGCCGGTGGATCACGAGGTCAGGAGATCGAGACCATCCTGGCTAACATGGGAAAACCCCGTCTCTACTAAAAATACAAAAAAAAAAAAATTAGCCGGGCATGGTGGTGGGCGCCTGTAGTCCCAGCTACTTGGGAGGCTGAGGCAGGAGAATGGCACGAACCCAGAAGGCGGAGCTTGCAGTGAGCCTAGATCGCGCCACTGCACTCCAGCCTGGGCAACAGAGCAAGACTCCGTCTCAAAAAAAAAAAAAAAAATTAGGACAATGACCATATGACGTGAGAGACAGAGTGAGCCAACTTTCCTGTCAGGCCCAGCACTGCACAACTGCTTTGGGGTACGAGACATGTCTTCACATCTTGGTATCCACAGGGCTCAGCCCAATATGTATTTTTGAATAAATATATGTTATCCAAGGTCATCCTCTAAATATACCAACAAAATATGCAAAGCAAGTCTTACCCCATTTAACATTTGGAGAAACTTTGATTCAAAAGCGCTAGCCCAGGGCCAGAGGGAGCAAAACTGAGAGTTTATGAGGGCCTGGCCCAGAGAGGTCTTTCCTTGACTGGGAGATTGTGGTTTCCAGGCCACAGAAGGAAAAGTCATCTGGAGTCAAACCCAAAGATGACAAAAAGAGCAAAACACTCATGTGTTCCCTTTTCTTTTTTCTTTTTTTAAATCAATATATAATTGATGTAAAATAAAACATGGAGATCATATATGTTCAGCTCAATGTGTTCTCACACTTGCACAGGCCCATGTCACACCACACAAGGGAAGGCATTAAACACACTTTCCACCAAGCTGGAAAGTTCCTTTGGGCCTTTCTGATCAAATGCCCCTAATTTCTATCCTTATGACTTCATTTTCCTGTTCTTGGACTTCCCACTAAATGGACTCACACAGCGTACGGTCTTTTGCCTCGGACCTCTTTTGTTTACCGTCATGTTCTGAGGTGCGTCCACCCCGTTGCGTGGATTGGCATCCGTCCCCTTGCTCCTGGGTAGCCCACCATGGTGTGGCTGCTGCGCAATTTGTTGTCCACATCCCGTGATTTGACATGTGGACGGCTCCCGGTCTGGACTGCTTTGCATGTTCCTGAACGAGTTTTTCCAGGGATGTATATGTTCATTCCTCCCGAGGAAGTGAGTACCCAGAAGGGGATTGCCAGGTCACAGGAAAGATGTGTTTGAGTAGAAACCGCAAAGAGTTCCCCAAAGTGGCTGTCTCACCCTACGCTCCTCACAGTACTTCAGTCCTACTAATGGGTGTGAAATGGTATTTCCTTATGGCTCTGATTTGCATGTCTACGGTAGCTCCATGCTGAGCGTGTTTTCATGCTCGCTGCTCAGGCACCATGCTCAGGTCTTCTGCTCCTTCCCCGCCGGCTGTTCACGCTGTTCTGTTGAGTTGCAGGGTGCTTCACACTGGACGCAAGTCCCTTGCCAGCTGCGTCTGCTGCAGGTATTTCCTCCCAGTCTGTGGTTTGCCTGTTCCTTTTCTTAATGCTGTCTTTCCATGAACAGAAAATTTTAATTTTCGTGAAGTTCAATGTATCGTGTTTTCCTTTTATATTTAGTATGTTTATGTCTTGTCTAAGAAATCTTAGCTTATCTCGGGGTCACGCATACAGATTTGTCTTCTGTATTTTCTTCTCGAAGCATTAGGGTTTCAAAATTTAGGTTTAGGTCTATGCTCCATGTCAATTAATTTTTGTGTGGAGAGAAAGGGTTCAAACTTCTTTTCTGTTTCCATACAGATACCTAGTTTTCCCAACAACACGTGTTTTAAAAGACTTTGCTTTCTTTATCTAATTGACTTGACACCTAAGTTGAAAATAAATTGGTCTTACATGCATGGGTCTATTTCTGGACTATTTTGTTGCAGTGATGTATATGTCCATCTTTTTGCCAATACCCAGCTGTCTTAATAATTGTAGCTTTATAGTAAATTGTAAACTCAGGTAAGCTAATGCTCCAACTTTGTTCTTTTTCAAAAATGTTTTGACTATTTTAGGTCCTTTGAGTCTCCAAATAACATTTAGAATCATATTGTCAATTTCTACAGAAAAAACCTTCCAGAATTTTGGGAAAGATTTCATTGAGTCTATATCAATTTGGAGAAATTGACATCTTAACAATATGGAGTCTTCTGGTCCATTAACGTAGTCTACATTCCATTTATTTAGGTCTTTTTCAATTTTTATTGGCAATGCTTTCTATTTTCCAGTGTAGAGATGTTACATGTATTTCACTAGATTTATTTTCAGTCATATAATGTTTTCAATGCTATTTTAAATGGCAAAGTGGTTTTTAAATTTTATTTTGTAACTGTTTATTCTTAACGTAAGTAAAATACAATTAATTTTTATTGTTTATTTTGTACACCATGACGTTGTTGAATTTATTTATTCTAGAGAAGGATTTTTGTATATTCAATAGGGATTTTTACACGTGCCATAATGTGATTTGTGAATAATGACAGTTTTACTTTGTTTCTAACCTTCATTCCTTTTTACCTAACTGTCTAGATCCTCTAACATGTTTCTAACCTTTATCCCTTTTTACCTAACTGTCTAGATTCTCTAACATAATATTAAATAGAAGTGATGACAACAGCCTTGTTCCCAGTCTCTGGAGAAAACAACTGTTATTTCACAATTAAGTAGAACGTCTATTGTAGATTTTTAAAATTTAATGATTATTACTAAAGATGGAGTCTCACTACGTTGCCCAAGCTGGTCTCGAACTCCTGAACTCAAGCAATCCTCCAGCCTCAGCCTCCCGAGTGGCTGAGATTACAGGCGGGCACCACTGGGCCTGGCTCATGGTAGATCTTTTACAGATTCTCTTTATCACCTTGAGGAAATTTTCTTCTAAGTTTGCCAAACATTTTTATTAGGAAGTTTGCCAAATGCTTTTTCTTCATCTGTGATAAGATCATATGGTTTCTCTCTTTTATTCTGTTAATGTATTTCCTTTACTTCAAGTAAAAACATATTGTTCTGCTTCTCGAGGAGCTGAGATAATTTTTGGTAAGCTTGTATATCAGAGCTAAAGTTCCTGTCAGAAACGTTCTTTAAGGAGAGAGGCTAACATACAGCTCCAAAAAGATGGTATCGCCACTATGCTGGAGTTTGCCCTTTCTTGCTGACTGCATTTTCTTTCAAGTAAAAGTGCAGGTGAGAATGAAATCCTCTCTTCCTTTCCCTGTAGATCACGGGGTCGGAAACCTGGGGTTACTTGGCCCACCATGTTCTCTAAAATGCACCCAATTATGAGCTCTGTGAGAGCCGAGCTTTGTCTGTGCCTCGCTCAGAGGGATGTCTCCTGTACCTAACACAGTGCTTGGCATGTTGTTTGGTTTAATCAATATTTGTTACATAAATGAAGAATGTGTAAATGAATGAGTTAACGATCGTGTGAATGAAAGATTATGATTAAGTGGGTAAAATGCAAATTATCCACTTGGGACACAAGCATGTAACTGAATAGATCCAAGCACCATAGGCACGTGTGGTTGGGAGACTCAGGAGAGCCACCTCGCAGTTAGATGCAGGGAAGAGCAGGCACCCAAAGGGCTCCTGCTGCCTTCTTGGGTTTGAGGATGCCCATATATCCATTATTTTTAGTTAACCCTAACTCTTTCTGCCTTAAGAAAATAAAAAAAAAAGTCAAATGTGCTTATCCTCATCCACAGCAAGAGAAAGGGGAGTCAGGGGACTTTCCTACTTTGCACCAAGAGAGTGGAGTAGGAGTGACTCCACTCACTATCACCCCTAGTGACTCACAAGCAAAATGTTTGCTTCTCAGCTCTGACCTTAGGCTCTGCCAGACCAGAAGTTCTCATTCCAGAGGGAGGAGAACTCCCACCAGGAGACACAACAATGATTCCATTGAACTGGAAGTTAAGACTGCCTGGCTACTCTCAGCTCCTGATGCTTCTCAATCAACAAGCTAAGAAGGGGCTCTACTAGTTGGGTGATAGTCCTGAATACCAGGGGAAATTGAGCTGCTACTCCACAATGGAGGGAAAGAAGAGTGTGTCTGAAACACAGAAAATTCCTTAGGGCATCTCATGGTACTACCATGTCCTGAGCTTAAGTTAATGGAAAACTATAGCAACCCAATTCAGATAGGGCTACTTGATGGCCCAGACCCTTTGGGGATGAACTAGGTAAAGAATTGTGACCAACTGAGGTGCTTGGTAAGGGCACAGGAAATACCTAGGTAAAGGATGAGGGCTGTTACAAATATTAGCTATGACCTTGGGACCAGTTACAGCTAAAGGATAACAGGAGTCTGTGTATTTCTTCCTTATTTTGTTATGCATATGTTTGCATGTATGTTAACCCAATATTTTTGTTTTCTTCCTTTCCTTCTCTTTTTATAATGTAACATAAGATGATTTAATAATAATTAACTTTACTTGACAGTATTTAAGTTACAAGATGTCAAAAAAAGAGTAAACATCAACCAAGAACTTAGTGTCCTCTTCTGGGGAAAGAGCTAGTGTATTGTTGGTTGTATGAAATTGCACCACTGGGTGCAGAAATATGACTTCTTGTTGTCTTTATTTGAAAATTAAGTGTGGTTTAAAGAGGTGTGCATGAGTGCCAGGTTGACAAGGGGAGGACTGCGATGGTCAGTTTTCTATGTCAACCTGGCAAGGCTACCATCCCTATTAATTCACTCTATCAAACAACAAGTGTTGCTGTGAAGAAAACCAATGTGATTAAAGTCCATAATCAGTTGACTTGAATTAAAAAAATTATGACAGACAACCTGGGTGGGCCTGATTCAGTCAAAAGGACTTCTGGGGCGACCAGGGGCCTCTCAGGTGAGGAGAGGCCCCTGTGGACGGCCACTCCAGCCTGCTCAGCCTCTGCCCTAAGATGCCGGACTCACTGCACCCCTTATTGCCCAAGTTAGCTCTCTGTGCCGAGTCAGTGTGTGCTTCCTACTGGCTCTATTTCTCTCATTGAACTCCGACTGACACAGATTTTGGCACCAGAAGTGTAGAGGAAAGCAAAAGGACTGAAAGCTGAGAACCCATGACAAAAAAGCAAGGACACGGAGCTCCATTTCACATCAGAGAAATGACCTGGGGACCCCCAGGCAGTAAGGATGGGGAGGTTTCAGCATCATGTGGCAGAACAATTTTGGAACAATGTTTGAACATCCCTGTTATTGAAGCCACAGTGGTCAATAGCATTGGACTCAGGTGGTCTTGAACCTGGACCCAGGCTCAACTTGGACAGAGGCACCATCTCCAGCAGGCAGTACTCAGTCGGTGATGGCTGCCCTTGATGATCGGTACCCCCGGGGATACCATCTGTACTTGCTCTGTTGACAGGGGCGTCTGAAGGCAGGATCTGTGACCCTCTAAAGAGACATGGATGGTGGCAGAGAAACCTCCCTGGGCTCCCGAAACCGCCCTCAGCTAAGCCCACGCCTTCAGGAGAGTCTGCCGGGCGGCATCTCCTTCAAGTGAGTCCCAGCCGTGCTCACCAGGAAGCCTCTGCGTAGCCAACCGTTCCTCAGCCTCCTTTTACTTGAGGAGAAACTTCCAAAGCCATAAGTATTCAGGAATGGGTTTCCTAAAGTCCATGAAACGTGCGGGTTTGAATACGGAATTCAATGTATGTAAGCATATGTGCCTCTTTCTGGGGCAGGTTATATAGTTTTCATCACATCCTCAATTGGAACCGTGAAGCTGCCCAAGTCCCAGAAAAAAAAAGTGAAGAACTGTTGTTGTTGTTGTTTATTCTCAGAGGGAACATGATTCGCCCAATTCCCCACCTACAAGCTTCAAACCCTTCAGACTCTTCTGTGGTTTCCACTGTACAACACTAATGTTTCCAGGCAGGCTTAGCATGTCCTGGTGGTTGTGAGTTTTCAAGCCCTGTGCATCCTGACTGCCACGTTAGATCCCAGGCTGTTATTCCGCAGTCAGTTTTTCTTTGGGGCAAGTGCTGTGCTAGGTGAAGACACACTGGTAGAGGGTGGGGAGCTTATCTTAAGAATGCTCACATTATCTCAAGGAATCCTAACTGGCTTATCTCACCGATAAGAAAACTGAAGGATACAGGGGTTAAATAATCTGCCCCAGGTAACACGCAGTCTGGGACTTCCAACCGGGGCTCCAAGATTCCAGAGATTATACGCTTTGGATCTGGGCGAGAACAATCCAGCCTTCACATTTTAGAAATGCCAAAGGCTAAGGACCTGAAAGCACCCCTGCACAGGACGTCACTCAGTGTGACAGAGACGAAGCTATGACCAGAGCCCCCCATCCAGAGCTCTCCCCAGCCAGCTGCTCCCCATGTGAGCAGTTCTGAGGTGGCTCCAGGCTTCAGGAGAGGAAGCACTTGCTGATTCTCTCCTTAGATGTGGACATGCTAAAGCGAATTCCAGGCATTTTTTTTGAGATCTCCATGGACAGCCTGGATCAGAGGGTGGGGTAGTTATCTCTGCTTGAAGTATCCGTGGTGGAAGCCTTCCAGGGCTCCTCCCTTCATCTTGAAAGAATCCCAGGGCATCTGGTGGCTGGCCTCCGTCCGATGACGCGGGGAGACTAAAGCCCCTGGGACACGCATTTTCTTCAGGGGCGGCCAGCTGTAAGAGACATTATCCAATCCGAGGGGCGGCAAGCTCGTTGAGCACAATAACCCAACTCTGCCACTGAGTGTGAAAGTTAGCACCCTGCCTCCACCAGGTCACAACTGTCTCTGAGGACGGTTGTCAAATGGCACTGTGGGAAGTTTTGAGGACCGATCACCTGGAGCTCGGAGGTCATGTCCCGGCTTCCCCGTGAAGTGCCTGCGGCACCCTGGACAAGCCATTCCACGCACGTCTGTCAGATGTGGGACTGGGCTCAAGCACAAGCTAGGAATTCCATCCCACGGGTCGACTGGACTGCCAATATTTTAAATTATGACATTTCATTTAAAAATCCAAATTGCTGGTTTCTGCTTTAAAACAGAAGCAGGAGCAGCTCCAGCAGCCCAGGCCCTTCCCTCCTGCCTCTCCCCCTGGGCATTCCAGCCCCAGAGTCCTCCCAGGCTCCACACTCATGCCTGCTGGGTGCTGGCAGGCCATACCCATTGGAGTCTCACCCACACATCCTCGGCCCTCCCGGCCAGAGCTGGCCTTTCATGACAGACTGGCATCGGTCCCACACAGCGTCCATCCCCTGCTAAAGAAAATGTTCCCTTGGCTTTGGGGAAGCAAAGTTGCTCAGACCAGCAAAAAAGAGCAACTCAACTTTCAGGGGAAATATGTACCCTGTCTTTTCCACATTCAACCATAAAAATGTCTGGATGTACTCAAAGTCTGCCACTAAACCATGGAAACGGAGCCAGGCATCTTCTGAATGACACAAACCAGGAGCCATCCCTGATGGCTGTGCGTTTCCCTGCGCTTTTCTGAAGCCAAATACCAACGGCGTCTCCTCTTGGGATGGTGATAAAGGCAAGAGTCTCAAAACAGGACCCACAACTGCAGCCTCTGCTGAACAAGCCAGCCCCACCCCGGCCTTCCTGTCTCTACCTGGCCGCACCTCCCACCTCCCCCAGCGGGCGTCTCGGACGCAGGCGGACCCTGCCACTGGAGAGTGGCAAAGTGTGTGCCGTGCCAGGCCTCCTTTCTCAAAACTGGCACAGGCCAGGGGAGGCTGGAAAGATGGCGGAGCCATTTTAACCTGACTCTAAGAGACTCCAGGTTGTCTCTATTATTTTAATAATTGGATTTTATAAGACCTGTGCTCTGGGGCTTTTTCAGTGAAGAACAATAATTTTTAAATGAACCTTGAAAACTTCTATAATAGGTGGAGAGTAAAGAGTCAGCTCTCCAAGTACATTCCTTTTCCTGCTTCATCCCGTACAACCTAATCCTGCTGCTGTGCTTCCTCCTCGAGTCCTTCCAAGAACACATAAGATATTTATTCACAAAGGATCTTAATCCCTTTTCGAGACTGCTTTGCAAACTTCCAGTCTTCAAGAGCTAAGTCTCTTAGGTTTCTTCTTGGCCACAAACTGTGCCCACAACGTACATGGAATCCTTGGGGAGCCGTTGCTGCCGGATGGGCTGGATGGGCACAGGGACTGCTGTGTTTGGGCCAAACTGGGCTGGACCTGGCCTCATGTCTTTGGACGGACTCTGGGAACGTGCTGATGAGAGAATGAAGGAGGGAGACGCTAAGCCAGGTGCTATTAGCTGCAGTAAATTGATGTCCTCCTGCTGGGTCCATTATTGATGGCCAAGACATGCATTTTTAAACAAAATAAATAATGTATTTTGAACAATGTCGATTTGTGCCTATTCACCAATTGGATAGGTGAACTGTTGTACTAAAACAATTTGAAAATACTTTTTTTGAATTAACACAATGTTTCAGTAAAGAGACAACAAATTCTTACCTTTAAACACTTCTTATTGTGTTGTGTGTTACTGTGTTGACTCGTGTCCATGCTGTGGAAGGGAGGGAGGGAGGGAGGGAAGAGGGAAGGAAGGGAGGCAGAGTGGGAAGGAGGAAGGGAGGGAGGAAGGAGGGAAGGAAGGGAGGAAGGAAAGCAGTAAAGCAGGAAGGAAGGAAGGAAGGAAGGAAGGAAGGAAGGAAGGAAGGAAGGAAGGAAGGAAGGAAGGAAGGAAAGGAGGGAGGGAGGGAGGGAGGGAAGGAGGGAAGGAGGTGGGAGGGGGAGGGGAGGGAGGAAGGGAGCCGAGGAAGGGAGGGAGGGAAGGGAGGAGGGAGGGGAGGGAGGCAGGCAGTCACACTTAATTTCTACACTCAGACTCAGTGGTGTGTGTGTGTTCATGTGTGTGTATTGTGTGCACATGTGTGTACATGTGTGAGTGCTGGGAAGAAAGGGGAATGCATGAAAGAGACAGTGACCGACTCCCTCTCCCCAGCAAAACTCTCCCTCCCTCCAGGTGGAGAACAACCCTACACTATGCCTACAGGTGCTTGTCACGACCCCGGTGCCCGGCACTGGGCAGACCCCAAACTCTTTCTCTGCTTGGCTTTCCCGTCTGTACTCCAGGCCTCACCCGTGAATCAAACTGAACTCACCACACACATCCAGCAAGTGCCTACTCCTGACTTTCAGTCCTGGCTGGGGTGATGCGGTTTTATTCACCTCACTGAACATGAAAATGTAGCAATGGTGTGCCAGGCCTGGGTGCACAGAAGGAAGGGAAGCAGAGCCAATTCCACGCTCCCGGAGTGGAGCCCATCAGCTCCAGGCACTGGGGAGACAATGACCTTGTGCCAGCGCTGCAGGGGACATCCCCAAACCACCAAGACGCTGAGGTCCCCGAGCCAGGACTGCGGGGGACCTCCCCAAACCACCAAGACGCTGAGGTCCCCGATGCCAGGACTGCAGGGGACCTCCCCAAACCACCAAGACGCTGAGGTCCTCGATCTGAAGTCCCCAGCCTGAGCCTGGGGCTGGGGGTCCAATGGGAAGGGGATGCCCCAGGATTTTCCCTCTCAGAGCCCTCTGACCTACAGGCCTCTCCCAGGAGGTGAGGAGCCTGGGGTTCCCTCTGGAATGAGAAATGCTGAGTCCCCCGCAGACAGTGGACTCTGAAAGGCTGAGAAGCATGTGTGGTTTGTTGCACGAGCCGTGTGTTGCATCCTCTGCAACCAATGCTCTTAGCCATGAAGCAGAGGCTGCCGGGTCGGGCCCCACTTACAAGCACTGACCGTGTAGATGAGCAGGCACAGGGTCAGCGCTGCCTCAGCCCCAGGCCCCAGGGAGCAGAGCTGGCCTACCAGGGTCACACTGCAACCAGCTCCCCAGGCCCCAGGGAGCAGAGCTGGCCTGCCAGGGTCACGCTGCAACCGGCTGCAGCCCTTTGCTCCCAAACACCATTAATCACCCTGAAGAGAGCCTTTCTTCCACTTGGAAAGATGAATCATTTTCATGGCAGTGGAAAAGAACACTCCCTCAGTTTACTGGATTACTTGAAAACACAGGCGAGGCTCGGCTGATGAGAAATGCTCAGGGAGTAAACCCGGCCTCCGTGGGCACAGCAAGGTACGCCCACACGGAAAGCTATTACAGAGGAGGCCAGGGCCTCCTCTGCCAGGGCCACGCACTCGGGGTGGGTGAGCGTGGGGCTCGGACAGGCTCCAGGGGCACCCGAAAAGCTCCTGCAAGTTGATTTACAATGATGCCGTTATGTTTGTGTGCATGTTTCTGGAGAGAGGGCTGGTAGCTTTTCAGATTTTCAAAGACTTTTGCCATCCCAAAAGGTTAAGAACCAGTTATAAAACATTTTCTTATGTGTCATGCAACAGGGAACATTTTAAACAAATAGAAGACATAGTCTTAATTCTAAAAACATTTCAGAGCAGACTTCTAAACACTCCTGTAAGGGGTAAAAGTGAAGCCGCCAGGGAGCATCTGTGTACACAGAGGTTCGTTAAAAATCCCTGTCATATTCCGAGAATTTTGAAGCAAGAAAAGCTCACAATTCAATTTTTTTAAAAATGACTACATAAATAGCCATATGATTTCATTTTACACTCACCTTGGGATTCCAAGTTTATATTGAAAGTTTCCTTTTCTTTCCTTTATTTTCTACTGAAAATCCACATCCCCATTTATCCAACCACACGCAGTGCTCTAGCTTTCAGACTCGCACATACTGTTGCAATAGAACCTGTATATTTACTATATCTAAATGAAATGTCATATTGGTAACCTGTAAAAATATGTATATATATTTTATATATATATATTTTTTTCTTTTTTAATTTTTCTTTGAGACAGAATTTTGCTCTCTTTCCCAGGTTGGAGTGCAATGGTGTGATCTCGGCTCACTGCAACCTCCACATCCTGGGCTCAAGAAATTCTCCTGCCTCAGCCTCCCAAGTAGCTGGGATTACAGGGGTGCACTACCACACTTGGCTGATTTTTGTATTTTTAGTAGAGATGGGGTTTCGCCATGTTGGCCAGGCTGGTCTCGAACTCAGGTGATCTGCCCGCCTCAGCCTCCCAAAATGCTGGGATCACAGGCATGAGCCACCGTGCCCAGCCCAGCCTTAGTACATTTTTTATTAACAATGCAAAATGTGTGGCAATATGTAAGCCACTCGACGTCAGGAAAATGACTTGGCCTTGCTGAATGTTGCCTTTCGGGGAAAATGAGGGTGCTCCTGCCTCCTGGGGTTGGTTCCGAGGCTACATTGGGTGTGACTGATGTGAGAGCCTGACCCTGTGCACAGCAGATAAACAGAAAATGTTTGCTTGCGTTCCTTGTGAATCTGGTAATTTTCCACCTTTTCTCTAGGAATGCTAGACCCCAAATTGCTGCAACAACCTAATTTTTCCATCTTTTGTCAAGTTTAAATGCATAAACAAAAAATAAAATGTTAAGCTCCCCCCACCCCAAACATCTGAATGAACCCAGCCAAGGGCACTCCAGAGTTAATCTGAAAAGCTGGTTCCGGTTGTGATGGGAAGGGGGGTGGGACAGTCTTCATCATGCCCACCTCCCTTTCGGAATTCAAGAAAAGCTGACCAGCATGAACATCAGTACAGGCCTGAAGTTTGGTAAGAAATGTTTACCATCTCTTCTCTCTGAAGCCTGCTACCTGCTACTGGCAGGGAGCTTTCATCTGCATGATAAAATCTTAAGTTGCCCGAGCTTTCTGGATGAACCAAGGTATTTCTTAAATGTATGTGATTGAAGTCTCACATCTCCCTACAACGTGTATAACCAAGCTGTGCTCCCACCACCTTGGGCAACATGTCACAGGCCATGGTCACTCCTATTTGGCTCAGAATAAATCTCTTCAAATATTTTACAGAGTTTGACTCTTTTTTTTTTTTTTTTTTTTTTTTGAGACAGAGTCTGGCTCTGCCGCCCAGGCTGGAGTGCAGTGGCCGGATCTCAGCTCACTGCAAGCTCCGCCTCCCGGGTTCACGCCATTCTCCTGCCTCAGCCTCCCGAGTAGTTGGGACTACAGGCGCCCACCACCTCACCCGGCTAGTTTTTTTTTTGTATTTTTTAGCAGAGACGGGGTTTCACCGTGTTAGCCAGGATGGTCTCGATCTCCTGACCTCGTGATCCGCCCGTCTCGGCCTCCCAAAGTGCTGGGATTACAGGCTTGAGCCACCGCGCCCGGCCCAGAGTTTGACTCTTTTCACCAGCAAATGGCAAATGTGTTGTGCTTGCATGAGTAGCCCCTTGTTGAGAGCGAGTTCCCTGCAGGTTCTGCGCTCAGGTTCTTGGTGGCGGGAGACACTCCCCAGGGCGGGCAGCCAGTCTGGTGCTGGCCAGGGCTGTGCTGCTCAGCAAGGCCACAGAAGGGACGGAGCTGCCCTGCCTGCCAAGCCTGGGAAGCCGGCTCAGGTTGTTTACTGCTGGCCTTTCAGGAAGTGCTTTGGGAACAACCTCACACCTTTTAGGTCATCCCGACTCTCGGTCCTGCTGGGAGGGCAGCTTAACCTGTTTGTCCGCTTGTTGCTCGTTAGGCTGTGCAAGCAGTGAGGCTGGATCGTTGCATCAGGAGTAAGTTACATAAGAGACTCTACATTACATTGCATTGCATTACATTACATTACATTACATTACATTACATTACATTACATTACATTACATTACATTACATTACAGCTCTACAATGCAGCAGACAGACCCGTCTGGATTCTTCCAGGGCTCTCAGCCCTGGAAATAGCATCATTTCTTCAAATTGGTGTGTCCTCCTGTCTAAAATCAGGATGCAGAGAGTTGGTGCAAGGCATGGCGCAGTTATACTGTGGGAGCAGCCCTCTCCATTCATGCCAGAATTCTGAGTGGTTAATTCAAGTCCCTCCAACAAGAGTGTTGACAGCTTTGTTCTCTCCTTTATCCCTTTTCTCTCCTCTTCCTCCTTCTGACTACAGGATGCCTGGGAGAGCCTGTGGCCAGCCTGGGTCCAGGAAGTGGGCAGCTGCCACAGAGCAGACTCCAAGGCTAGCTGCCTCCAGACTTCCTCACAGCACACCATTCTGCCGTCCTGAGTCTTCTCAAGGTTGGAAGGTGCCCAGATCCAGGGAGATAGTGCTGGCTCTTTGGTGGCTGTGGAGTGTCCAGACAGATGAGCTGGAATTCTTGGGTTTCTCTGCCTCTCTTGTCAAGTTGGGGTAGCACTGCTTGGACTCTTGCCCCTGCTGCATTGACCAAGCCTTGATGTTACCTTCTTTGCCAAACCACTGGCCGCTATGTTGCTGCCACAGCAACTCAAAGGCAGCTGCTTGTCCATCTCTGCCTGCCCCAGCCTTCCTGCTGGCTCCATCTCAGCCACTGTAAAGCAAGCACCTAGTTTTAGTTCTCCTCCCCAACAAATTTTATTGCTAAATAAACAATGAAGCTACCCCATTAAATAGTAAAAAAAAAAAAAAGAAAGAAAGAAAGAAAGAAAGAAAGAAAGAAAGAAAGAAAGAATACAGACAAGATCTAAACCCATCACAAGAGTTTATAAACCAGGTCAGGCACAGTGGCATGCACCTGTAGTGTAGTCCCAGCTATTCAGGAGGCTGAGGCTGAAGGATCAGTTACGCCCAGGTTGGAATCCAGCCTGGGCAACATAGTTGTATTAGTCCATTTTTATGCTGCTGATAAAGACATACTCGAGACTGGGAAGAAAAAGAGACTTAATTGGATTCACAGTTCCACATGGCTGTGGAGCCCTCATAATCATGGCAGAGGGCAAAAGGCACTTCATACATGGCGGCAGCAAGAAAGAATGGGAAGAAATCAAAGCAGAAGCCCCTGATAAACCCATCAGATCTCGTGAGACTTATTCACCATCACAAGAATAGCATGGAAAAGATCGACCCCCGTGATTCAGTTACCTCCCCCTGGGTCCCTCCCACAACATGTAAGAATTCTAGGAGATATAATTGAAGTTGAGATTTGAATGGGGACACAGCCAAACCATATCATTCTTTCCCTGGTCCCTCCAAATCTCATGTCCTCACATTTCAAAACCAATCATGCCTTCCCAACTGTCCCCCAAAGTCTTAACTTTAGCATTAACCCAAAAGTCCAGAGTCCAGAGTCTCATCTAAGACAAGGCAAGTTCCTTCCACCTATGAGCCTGTAAAATCAAAAGCAAGCTAGTTCCTTCCTAGATACAATAGGGGTACAGGTATTACATAAATACAGCTGTTCCAAATGAGAGAAATTGGCCAAAACAAAGGGGCTACAGGGCCCATACAGGTCTGAAACCCAGTGGAGTTGTCAAATTTTAAAGCTCCAAAATTATCTCCTTTGACTCCATGTCTCACATTCAGGTCATGCTGATGCAAGAGGTAGGTTCCCATGGTCTTTGGCAGCTCTGCCCCTGTGGCTTTGCAGGGTACAGCCTCCCTCCCAGCTGCTTTCATGGGTTGGCGTTGAGTGTCTGTGACTTTTCTAGGCACACAGTGCAAGCTGTTGGTGGATCTACCATTCTGGGATCTGGTGGACAATGGCCCTCTTCTCACAGCTCTACTAGCCAGTACCCCAGTAAGGACTCTGTGTGAGGGCTTCAACCCCACGTTTCCCTTCTGCACTGCCCTGGCAGAGGTTCTCCATGAGGGCCCGACCCCTGCAGCAAACTTTTGCCTGGGCATCCAGGCATTTCCATACATCTTCTGTAATCTAGGTGGAGGTTCCCAAACCTCAGTTCTTGACTTCTGTGCACCCACAGGCTCAACACCATGTGGAAGCTGCCAAGGCTTGGGGCTTCCACCCTCTGAAGCCACAGCCTGAGCTGTACGTTGGCCCCTTTCGTTCACGGCTGGAGCATCTGGGACACAGGGCACCAAGTCCCTAGGCTGCACACAGCACAGGGACCCTGGGCCTGGCCCATGAAACCACTTTTGCCTCCTGGGCCTCCAGGCCTGTGATGGGAGGGGCTGCTGTGAAGGTCTCTGGCATGGCCTAGAGACATTTTCCCCATGGTCTTGGGGATTAACGTTAGGCGCCTTGCTACTCATGAAATTTCTGCAGCTGGCTTGAATTTCTCCCCAGAAAATGGGTTTTTACTTTCTACTGCATCATCAGGCTACAAATTTTCTGAACTTTTATGCTCTGTTTCCCTTTTAAAATGGAATACTTTTAACAGTGCCCAAGTCACAGTTTGAATGCTTTGCTGCTTAGAAATTTCTTCCACCTGATACCCTAAATCATCTCTCTCAAGTTCAAAGTTCCATAAATCTCTAGGGCAGAGGCAAAATGCTGCCAGTCTCTTTGCTAAAACATAACAAGAGTCACCTTGACTCCAGTCCCCAACAAGTTCCTCATCTCCATCTGAGACCACCTCAGCCTGGACCTTGTCCGTATTGCTATCAGGCTTTTGGTCAAAGCCATTCAACAAGTCTCTAGGAAGTTCCAAACTTTCCCACACTTTCCTTTCTTCCTCGGAGCGCTCCAAACTGTTCCAACATCTGCCTGTTACCCAGTTCCAAAATTACTTCCACATTTTGGTGTATCTTTTCAGCAGCACCCCACTCTACCAGTACCAATTTACTGCATTAGTCTGTATTCACACTGCTGATAAAGACATACCTGAGACTGGGAAGAAAAAGAGGTTTAACGGGACTTACAGTTCCACATGGCTGGGGAGGCCTCTGAATCATGGGGGGAGGCAAAAGGCACTTCTTACATGGCGGCAGCAAAAGAGAATGAGGAAGAAGCAAAAGCAGATAAAACTATCAGATCTCGTGAGACTTATTCACTATCATGAGAATAGCATGGAAAAGACCAGCCCCATGATTCAGTGACATCCCCCTGGGTCCCTCCCACAACACATGGGAATTCTGGGAGATACAACTGAAGTTGAGATTTGAATGGAGACACCGCCAAGCCATATCAGTAGTGTCCCCTGTCTCTTAAAAAAAGAATTAATCAACCAAAGGAGAATCCTGAGTGGCTGTGGCTAGTGCTTTGGGCTGGGCATCAACAGTAGTCCCAAGGAAGCCTCCCTGTCACGAATTATGGTGGCCAATTAACCATGCCAGCCTCAGTTTCATCATAACCAGAGTTTCAAAGAGAGAATGAATCATAAAACTTTAAGGCTTAGAAAAGATCTCAGAAATTAAGACCTGTATCTTAGAGTGGAGTTTCTCAAATGTCATCATGCACACGATCTCCTGGGCATCTCTTTAGGGAGGGTTCTGAGCTGGGGGACAGGGGCAGGGCAGGGATCAGCATCTCTAACCAGCTCCTGGGGAGGCCGCTGCGGGGCCACACTGGGATGGCGAGGCCTCAGCGGACCCAGGGCTTCCAGTGTAGACTCAGCTTCACACTGCAGAGTAAGAGGAAACATGTTAGAACTCATTTTTCTGTATTTTCAGATATAGAGACCCTTGGGGAGGGTCCAGCCCTGCTGCATTTAGCGTAGCTTGTCACGGAGAGGTTCTAATGTGTTTACACCTTTAAACCATCACAACGCCAGGCGTGAACTCCTCAAACTTATGTGTTCATAGCTCCAAATGTTGAAATTTTAAAAATGACTTTAGGGCTTTTTATTTATTTTTAACTTTTTCTACAACTTTAAAGCAAAACTCAAGTATAAGCTCAGAAGTATTTTTCTCTTTGAAAATGTTAAAAAAAAAAAATGAGGACCCCAGTGCCTGTCCACTCTTCCTGCTTTGAGCCCTGTTGGGATGCTAAGGGGTATCATTAGACGGTCATCAGTCTTAGCACCGGCCACCTTCAGATGAGCCCTCAAGGTCCCCCACTGCCCAGCAGACAAGGGCTGTGTCAGCCTGGGGTGATAACACCCACATACCCTGGCTCAGCCTGCACATAGTAAGTTCCCCCAGTAAGAGCTTCTGAGTGCAAAAGAGATCCGTCAAGTTGATTGAACATGGATCAAGTCAAATGTCTCATTAATTATTCTTGTTAATTTTCATTAGCTGAACTTTTTTTAATTGATGAAATTCTTCATCTATTTAGCATTGTGTAACACGTTGTGTCAATTAGAAACGTGCAATGCAGTAAACGTCATTGATTTTGTATTGGACAGCAGAATTTTCGATCCCCTGAGACAGGGATGGGACTTAACTAGTAAAGTGAGCCCCCTCTCCCCTCCATCCACAGTTCCCCCAGGACCAGCAGAATGTGGGTCTGGAGGAGGCCTGAGGATGTCCATGGCCAGTCCAGAGACTGTGATTTGCTCCCAGAGATCCTCGGGCACTCCAGTTCATCCTAGAGAGAGTCCCAGTCCCTAACAAAGTTCCAGAACCACCTAATGAAGATGGAACCTTCTTAGGAGTCTCTAAACTACTCATTCATTCAACAAATACCTGTGGAGTCACTCACCCTGTGCAAAGTGCTGTAATGAGCATTATGAGAACCTTCCCTCCACGAAAGGCATAATTTAGGGGAGACAGGCAGGTTAATTACTGACTATCACGCCAAGCTGAATGCCATGGATGCTATAATAAGTGTACAAACTGTGTGGTGGGGACGCTGGGGCAGGGATTCAATCTGATGGGAAGCTTCAGGATGAGCTGGGCTTCAAAAGATGCGGCAGGCAGAGCAGAGAGAGGTAGAACCTGAGTCATGAACTGTTGTTACTTAATCTCTAACTTTCGGTTTAGCCCAATCATACTTTCCATGGCTCAAATATTTAAATGATATTTAAAGATGTGTTCAGCAGGTCTCACTCCCACTCCACCCCCATCCATGCAGGTCCCTCGTCACAACTTCTGCTGTGCCACGTGCAATGGGTCTGGCGTACCTGTCTATGTCTACGAAGATGCAAGCAGAGCTAATTTGTATTCTTATTCCCCTCCATGTGCACAGCGCAGCATATGGCTTTTTTTGCTGAACGTCATATTCTGATGATCGTTCCTTATCCATACCCAGAGCTCTTTCTCATTCTTTTCCTAGAGCTGCATATAATTTAAGCAGCCCTGGGTGGATTGACGTCTGCTCCTCTCCCAGCCTTGTGCTGTTACATACACAGCACCATGAGTGGTGCACGGATGTCATTTTGCACGTGGGCTGATATGGACAATACCAGATTCCCTTCCCTAGCTGGAATGCCATTTTGCATATCTCCCGACAACACACGAGTGCCTGCTTTCCACAGCACCTCCAATAGAATGCATTCTCACCCCTTTCAGTTGTTCGCTTATCTCATCCCTGAGAAATAGAATCCCAATTTAGTTTCAGTAGCGTTTCTCTTACTGGGAATGACAAAGAGCCCCTGAAATGTGTATTCTTAAGAGAAGGATCATCAGGTATTGCATCCAACACCCATCTAAACTTTCCACATCGATTTTAGAGAGCCAGTAGGGAAGCCAGACACCAGGCGGAATATGGCTCATTATCTGACTTCAGGTCATTCTCCTTCTGATAAAATTAAACCTGTAAGTATGGGAAGACCCACTGTGAGTGTGCAGGGCTTTGCCCGTCACATAGTGATGTTTAGCACGGTGGAGGAGGGAAGGCTTTGCTGGTGCTGGTCCTACAGTCAGGCTGTCTGGAAAAGAGCATCTTTTGGGAGACACAAGTCAAGCACCCAGAGGCAGCAGTGACGTGTGCGCAGGTGGCCCCAGCTCCTCCCTACAGGGCCTGGACGGTACCTGTCCCCTCTGCAGACGGGGCTCCTGTGGACGTCGAAGCCCCCAGGCAGTCCCAGTGCCCTGAGGAAGAGGCTCCAGGAGGTTCCTTTCCTCAGCATCTGTGGAGCCTAAAACTGGTTTTGCCATGGTTTCAGCTGGGCTGTGGATCTCCTGCTCACTGATCCCCTGTCATCCTGCAGGGGCTGGGAAGGGGAACTGAGGCTGCAACTAACCGTGACAGTGGCAGAGAGTAGGAAGTAAATACACATGCTTAGTGCGCTTGAAATAGTGCAAATGGGCTCAGCAGTGAAGATTTGGCTGTGGCACAGCAGGCCCAGAGGATGCCCTCTATGCCACACCAGCCAGCAGCTCCTTCAGACCCCCGGGTCAGCCTGTCACCATTTACCATGGTCTGAGGCAACCTGGCAGAGAGGAGGGCATAACTGACATTGTGGGCTCCGTCCCGGGCAGCCGCAGGCTCCACTGGGCTCCATGTCCAGAGCCTGTCGCTGCAGACGGAGCCCTCCGAGTGCAGGCCTGGATTGTTGACCACCGGGAACACCTCAAGATGGCAGAGCCCACAGCGGGGCCCACTAAGGCCTACGAAATCCCTTTGTCACCCACCCAGCCCATTATCCGAGCCAGGAGAGGGCCCCAGAAGCCTGGCACCTCTTCTCAAGGCTTCACTGGGATGGCCTCTCCTAGCCTGGGACACCTGCTCAGAATCTCTCCAGGAGAACAAGGATAAACTGGGGGACTGGTGTCCAAACAGCTGCCCACTCCTCTCTCAACCATGCAGTCCTAGGAGGGGAGAGCCAGGCGTGCAGGCAGAGGATAGAGGGGTTCTGCCTCAAGTCCTCTGGGTGCCCCCACCCCACTTGCACAGAGCCTGCTTCTGTGGCCCCAGCTTGGAGCACTCCATCTTGACCTTGCCCTCCTCCCTCCACCCCTATCTGAGCTGGATGAGGAAAGCAGGTGGGAGCCGGAAGGGCACAATTCTGCCCCCTTCCAGGGCCCGCTGCCCTGACAGCCCCGGGGCACTGGAGGTCACCAGAACCCTCACCCGTGACAGGAAAATGTCTTAACAACTTTGTTAGGATTTGGCACAAAAGGTCTGCAAGAGATTCTGTCCTGGATATATTTGGAAGTTAGAGTCAACCTCATTCACTGCTGGGGTGGATGTGGTGGTTAAGAGAGGGAGTTCCCCAGGGTGGAACCTAGGGGAGGCCAGCACACCTGGAACATGGAGTTTACCAGGAAGGGAGTGGAAAGCCAGGAGCAGGTTCTGTGGGAAGGGATTTCAACATGGGACATGCCATTGCTGAGATGTCCATTGGGGAGCTAAGTGGAGGCTCCCAGGAGCCCCTTGTGAGTCTGAAGTTCAGGAGAAGGGATGGAGCTGGAGTCCAGATGGAGACCCATCAGCTCAGAGATGAGGCTTGAGGCCCAGAGTCTGGAGGTTGAGTGGAGAGAACAAGATCCTGGATGGACCTCTGGGTGCTCAGGTCTCAGGAGGTCAGGGAAGGACCCAGGAAAGGGGGCTGAGAAGCTGTAGCCTGACGAGGTGGGAGATGGCCAACGGAGGGGTGTCCCTGATGCTGGTGGAAGGGAGGCTCTGGGGAGGCCATGAAGGCTGGGCCGGATGACTGAGAGTTCAGGGAGAGGATGGAGAATTCCGAGCAGCTGTGGAGGAGGAGACCAGTCTCAAGGGAAGGTATAGCACAGGAAGATTCCTGGTCATCAGATTTAGGCGACCTGTCAAGAAGTCTGCTGCAAGAGGGTGTGGAAAAATGGAATGGAGCTGGAAGAGAAAAAATGAGCCAAAAGGAATGTTTGGGTTTCCTTTTCCCAAGATAGGAGAAACAGTAGCACGTCTGGGCACTGGTGAGAAAGATCCAGGATAGAAAGTGAATACGAAGATGTGGGCAGGAGAAGGAGGCGCCACAGGGCGTCCCAGGTGGGTGCATGGGGAGGGGTCTGGCCTTTGACAGGAGTGAGGCTGACTCGTCCCCTCTTGAAAGTGATTGGTGGCAATTCCCAAATGCAGAAGGAGTCAGCACTCTGGCAGGGTCGGCTGGGGTGGGCTGGATGACATGTTCAAAACCTGCAGGCAGACACGTGCATTTTAAAAAGCTGCCCAAGAGATGTTTCAAGGCCATCCCATCTCCCAGCCCTGCCTTGCCTCGGGTTTTAGGGATGCCAAGACGCAGATAGAGCTGGGCTTCTGACAGAGGGGCCTGTTCGGTGTGGGGGACGGCAGTGACCTGGGGCTCGGGTGCTGTTTCAGGCGTCGGGGGCAAAGGTGATGAACAGTGCTTGGCATGGAGCCGGCGGCGAAGACGGTTGCCACCGTTCACTCCAGGAAGGATTTCTTGACCTAGCTCTGCTCTGCTTCACTGATTGTGATATTATAGTCCGTTTTCTATTTCAATGTGCAGTTTCACTTTCATTATTTCCAAATCTGCAGAACTATTTCCCTGCAGACCCCACAGACACATGAGAGTGGGCTCCTCCCCATCCTCCACACTGCTCATCCGCTTTGGGAACAGAAATCACGTAAAGGCCCAGCCCAACAAAGACCCTGAAGTCAGGAAAGCCTTGCCTGCAGAGACTGCCTGTCTCTCTGCTTCAGATCAGCTTGCCCCAGGTCCAGACAGGGTCATTCTGGTACTAAGGGACACGGAACGACCCAGATGGTCCCACTCAATTCCTGGCACCCACCCACCCCACCCACATACAGATAAAGTTGTAGAACAACTGCACACCCTCATGATAGCCATTCTGCTCAGTTGAGGACTCAGTGGGATGTTCGAGTTTTCCTTCCAGAACCTTCTATTGTCCCATATCACTCCTTATACACTCCTCAGGAAAATTCACCCAGATCTGGAGTTAAGGAACCCTAGGTTAAGGGTGAGAAAATGAGGTTAGGTGTGAGGAGGGGAGAGAATCAAGAGCCATGTTGTAATCACTCGTTGTTACCTCCCACACGGTTCTGGAAGGTTCCAGGATCATGCCTGCCAAATCCAACCCTGATTCCCTGGCAAGCGTCAAGACCACACAGTGTAGAACAGAAAGATAAACATTTCATAGGAAAAGACCTGACTCAGAATGAAGGTAGAGGTGGCAGACTCCGAACCACACACATGCATACAGTAGGTGCTTAACAAATACTTGCGGAACAGATGGATGCACAGAGGGGGACTCATGAGAAGACCCTGGCACTGAAGGCCTTGAACCTTAGGATGTGTGCTGAGCCACGGTCGCCCTAGGGCAAGGCAGCTGGAGTGCTCCTTGAAGACTCCATTCACTCCCTGCCAAGAGCCCCGTCCACAGGGCTTCCTTGGAGTGCCGAGGTCAGAGGTGAGGAAGTGTTTTGAAACTGTGAAAACTTTGAGCTGACTCTCTGGTTCCCAGTGCTCTGTCCAGTGCCCATGTGATGTGTGCTCTGAATGGGAGTCTGCACGATCGTTCTCCAGCCCAGCTCTGCTGCAGCTCAAGCAGCCAGGAGGCCAGCCACTGAGTGAGGAGTGATTGGGGAGATAGTCATGGTTGCACCGCAGACGCTGAGCCAGGCTCTGCTCCTGGATTAACTCACTCAATCCTCACCATGGCCCGTTATTATTGACATTTTACAGTTGGAAAGACTGAGGCGGGGGGCCATATGGGGAGGATGCTGGGCACGGGGATTTAAACCCAGGCTGTATGCAGCCCCGCAGGGCTGGCTCTTAGTCACCATGCCATCCAGCCTCTCTCAACCCAAAACACTGGGTTACGGCTCTCCACTCTACACCCATCCATGCCTCCCTCCCTTTTTCCCTCTCTCCATCCCCCCATCCACTCATCTATCTATTACTAACAAGCCCACTGGGGTCCTGGTTTGGCAGCAGACCGAGCTAGGTGGTAGCAAAGAGGAGAAGAGATGTGGACACGCACCGTGCACCTGCTACCACATGCATTACGCTGTGTACACAGAGAGGGCTGGCACAGAAGGCCGATGCCAGATGGGCATCTTTCTGCTGACCAAGAGAAAACATCCCTAGGTGCCTCGCTGTTCACCCCCACTTCTGGGCCCCATTCTTGTACTCCTTCTACCTTTCATCTCTACCCCTCACCCCCCAGGGAAGTTTTCCTTCCCATTGTTTGTCCTTCCTAAATGTCACCTTAGTTCTGAACAATGCTGCATTTTACAATACTGAAGCATAAACTTCACTCATAGAAGGAAAGTAATTGGAATGTCCGTGATAAATTACCCGGACCAGAGTGGCATAAGGGGTTGGTTGTATTGATTAGTGAAATTATCACCAGATAGATCCAGTTTTCCATAAGCCCGGCAACAGACTCTATGACAGGTGAAACTCACAATCCTGGGACAGGCTCCATTGCAAATGGCATGAAAAACTATGAGCTATTTCTCAATCATGTTATCAGTGGCACAGAATCTGGTGTCAGCACACAGCCACTGCCAGGAGACAGTGTGAGCACCAGCACACAATGGATTCTTTGTGTTTCCATCTGGTGCGAAAGAAAGGAAAACAGCTTTGGTCAATAAATAACACGCATGGCTGTTGGGGTTTCTCAGTACAGCCAATAAGCACAATCTTAAAATTGAGTTATATAATGCTACATTCATCCTTCATTTCTTTTTATTGGACTTGATCTACCTAGAGCTTCTGTAAAGTGGCTACCCACAAGAACATAGTTGAAGGCCAAAAAAATAGAGTGAAATAAATCAAAATTAATCTCGACTTTCCTTCAGATTTTAAAACAAAGACCCTGTGTGTAGCATCCGTGTTATATGACACACCCAATGATCCTCTGTCCCCTTCTGAGTAAATGTTTAGTCACGGCTAATAGTCTTTTTCTTTTTCTTTTTTTTTTTTTTTTTTTTTTGAGGCGGAGTTTTGCTCTTGTTGCAATGGCAACAATGGTGCCATCTTGGCTCACTGCAACCTCCACCTCCTGGGTTCAAGTGATTCTCCTGCCTCAGCCTCCCGAGTAGCTGGAATTACAGGCATGTGCCACCACGCCCAGCTAATTTTGTATTTTTAGTAGAGATGGGGTTTCTCCAGGCTAATAGTTATTAAGTGCTGCATTAGTAAGCAGTGCTGCTCACCAATATCCAATCTCTTCTCTCCAGCGCCTGGAGGATTGGCCTTCCTGTAGCCCTGCAGTGGGCATGGCCTCATGGTGTGGCCTGGACAGTGGGTGTGTGTGCGACATCTGCACAGAGCATGGGACCTGCTAAGATGAGACCCTCCACAGCCTTCTCCTTCCCTCTCCTCTGGTCGTTGGCTGATATGGTTTGGCTGTGTCCCCACCCAAATCTCATCTTGAATTGCAGTTCCCATAATCCCCAGGTGTCGTGGGAGGGACCTGGTGGGAGGTAATTGAATCATGGGGCAGTCACCTCCAGGCTCTTCTCATGATAACGAGTGAGTTTTCATGAGATCTGATGGTTCTATAAGGGGCTTCCCCCCCTTCACTCTGCATTTCTCTTTGCTGCTGCCATGTGAAAAAGGACATGTTTGCTTATCCTTCCACCATGATTGTAAGTTTCCTGAAGCCTCCCCAGCCATGCATAACTGTGAGTCAATGAAACCTCTTTCCTTATAAATTACCCAGTCTCGGGGATGTCTTTATTAGCAGTGTGAGGATGGACTCAAACACTGGCTTTGCCAGGCCTGGTCCCAGATGAGGACAGTGCAGCCCCAGAGGACTCACAGGTGGCCCCTAAGGGACACATGGAATGAGCAGGAACCAAGACACCTGGTGGATGCTGATTCTGCAGCATCCACCAGGACAGTGAGGCCTGTCCTATAAACTGGTGAGCACAGACTCTCCTATGGTCTGTTCTGCAAACGTGCACACTGTGTGCCGGATGCTGTTCTGCAACCTGCAGCTGTGGTCACTGCTGCTGTCCTCAGAACAACCGCAGAGGCTCACCCCACTTCCCCCCATTTGACAAATGCAGAGACTGAGGCCAGAATGGAAAGTAACAAGAAATGAAACTGAAGTTGATGCTACTTTATTAAGGCATTTTTAAAAGCCAGATTCTATTTGTATGGCCTTAAACATTCTATTTTGTGTACACGATTGTGGCTGACAACAGCAAGATTGTTTTCCCTACTTCTTGCTAGAGGAGGAACAGAAAGATTGGAAAAAGACAGCAGAGCAACCCCATACCATCAAGAGGGACTGCGTACATTACACTTATACCGGAATCATCAAACAACAGTATTGGAATCCTGAGGAGTTACTATGTCATGGACATCGGTTGCCAGGACCTTGCTGGGCCAGGTGCGCCATCAGTGGCCAAGCACAGAGACAGTGCACTTCCCTGCCACCCTGCAGCTCTCCACTCGGTGCAGTGAGGTACGTGTGACTCCAGTTGTCTCCGGAAACCCAAGGAGGAAAAGTGAGGGCAGCCCAGACCTGGCCGGCACACCCAGCCCCAATTCCTAGACATGCAGACTGGATTTCCATTTTCAATCTCATTTGACAAAACAGTTCCCCGACTTTAATAAATGTTGAAACCGGTTGGTGTTGTAAAATAAACCTGAGCTGGGGAACCAGAGTGGGCTTGGATTCCAGCCTCCCGTTCCAGGGCACACAACCTTGGGCGAGTAGTTTAACCTCCCTATTACTTTCGTGTCCTCATTTTAGAAATGAAAGATATTAGGATGATTATGCCTACTTGATACTGTTGGGAACAACTCCAGCCCTCCGTGAACTGCCAGGGGTGGGAGAGATGTCACAGGCCTCCTTGAGACAGGACTGGGGACAGCAGCCGTCCTGGAAGAGGTGACATCTGGTCTAAGGGAGCAAATGGAAGTCAAAGTCTATTCCCCTTCCCGAGTTGAAAAGATCCTGCCTGCTCAAATGCTTGTGTTTTTCGTACTCCGCTTCAGAGAGTAGAGAGGAGTGTGTCACTGGAAAACCAGAGTTCTAATCAAAGGTGCTTTGAATTCTGGCTGAACCCCTGGTTGGTTTTTTGCTCGGTCCCAGTGGACTTCGACTCCTATATTAGTTACTGCGAATGTCATCTTCAAAGAAATTCGCTGGCCCAGGATACTTAAATTAATCATAAAATCAGTCTCTTAGAGAAAAATCTCACACTCCGGGCTGTCCCCTCCAGACTTTAAAGCACTGCAACAGCCCTCAGGACCGAAAAGCAAGATTTTAAAATATACCTTGGCCTCAATTAAGAAGAATAATTTGCACATGAAAACAGAGCCAAGCTGAATCAGAATTTTCTATCAATCTTTTCATTAGGGTTTGATCTTTGCCATTAGGAATGTGGAATCTTTGGGGATGAATCTAAATTCCAAGAGTTAAAGCAATCCCTGAGTTGGGTACAGAGGATCTTTATTTCTGGACTTCAACCCTGGTTTTCTTCCCTCTGACATGGGCGGACTGGCGTGAGTTCATTTGCAGCTCCACACATCACAGGTGAGCCACAGTGTGACATAAATCATCAAACTCCTGAGGATTGCTCTGCTTTGCTTGTCATCCTGTGTTTTCTTCACAACAGGAGCTACAGGACTGTGTGCCTGTGGTCTCTGACTGAGAGTCTCTGGGCTCAAAGATGGATTCAGGCAGACGTGGGGCAGGGCACTAGGCATAGAGGAGGCCCCCTATCTGCAGGATCTGGAGATCCCTCCCAGATCTGACTCTTAACCAGTAATAAATACTTCACCTTCATGCACTGTATTAGTCCGTTTGCATTGCTATAAAGGAATCCCCGAGGCTGGGTGATTTATAAAGAAAAGAGGTTTGTTTGGCTCACAGCTCTGCAGGCTGTGCAAGAAGCATGGAACCAGCATCTGCATCTGGTGAGGCCTCAGGAAGCTTCCACTCATAGCAGAAGGTGAAGGAGAGCCGGCATCACGTGGTGTGAGAGGGAATAAGAGAGATAGGAGAGGAAGTGCCACTCTATAGTTAAAAACCAGGTCTCATGTGAACTGATAGGGAGGTCACTCATTACTGCAAGGACAACACCCACCCATGCATGAGAGATCCACCCCCATGACCCAACGCCTCCCACGAGGTCCCACCCCCAACACTGGGGAGCAAATCTCAACATGAGACTTGGAGGAGACAAGCATCTGAACTACCTCAGGCACTAAGTGAACGATTCGTCCTCCAGTTTTTCTCCCCAAGGGCCCTGAGTGGGCTCACTTGGCGACGTGTGGGTATGGGCTGGCCTGGGGTCAACTGATCTGAGACTACGTTTTACAGATTGAACTTAATCATTTTGGTAATTTGATCTATTTTCCCAATAGAGGATCAACCTCACATGCCACAAACCATGATTTGTAGGTCTTTTTAAGTAAGCTTGTTGCACTTACCCTGCTGTGCACTTACCCTGGCTTTTGTTCAGCAGCTATGAACTGTATATTTGGACCCACATCGGCTCCTGGAGTGCTTTCCCGTGGAGGCTGATAGTGTTCTTCCGTCATACGCTTGCCCATGCCCTAACTAGAAACGAGCAGAAACAACATTTTTCAGTGTGTTGGTGCAGGTTCTCTGAAGTCAGACCAATCTGCCTGTACAAGATGCTTAAAGCCCCAGGACCTCAAGTCTTCCCTTATAAACTGGAAGCAGGAACTCCTGCCCCATAGTGCTGCTATGAGGTTTGGAGGTCAAGTGGCGTGTGGCATCCAGTGGGCATTGTATTTATGATGACAATCTGCTGACTCGCCGGCCGACATGCTTTTCCACTTGCATTTTTGATAACCCTGTACTAGTGGACTCTTAAAATTGCAAGGATGTGACATTCCTAGATTTCTGGGTTTCTTTAAAATGAAACATCTGTTTAACGAACCAGAAAAGCAAGGGGTGTCGCTTTCATTGTTAAAGGTGAGATTTAGCAAAGGAAGGATGTGAAGCCTTTTCTTACAGTTTGCAAAACGCCGCTCAGAGTGAGGGGGCCACCTTCAGTAGCGGAGGAAATGTCTTTTTCGTGAGATGGCCACAGTTCCTTGAACTGGCTCAGAAAGGCCACACACTGTCCTGGGTGAGGGACAGTTCCTCTAAGGGAGCGCAAGAAAGACCCAGTCTTCTATTTCTTCACGCATAGCCTAGTCCAGGGGCCTCTCCAGTAGAGGCACCAACAGATGACAGGAATGCTCCAGCTGCAATCGGTCCCCAGCTTCATCTGTCCTTTAAAGCAGCAGGCACTATTTCTTTGGCATGAGTTCATGCAGGCGAGCCTGGCTCTGGACTCAATCACTGAGGTGGCAGGAGATCCCACCCCAACCACACCGAGGTTCTGCTCCAGCAGCTGGTCCAAAGGCACCAATTTCGGCAGCCCGCAGAGCGCCAGAAAATCCTTGTTGCCACAGGTGAGGAAGCGCATCTCTCCCAGGCTCTTCCGAAATGCGGGTGTTTTCCGCTAACCGCTGCGCACGCTCTTTACCCGGGCTGCGCCATCCCGCTCCATGACACACTCCACCGAGGGATCGCAGCACTGCAGGTGGTGACGGCGGGGTGGCGTGCGTGGCACTGACAGGAGTCCACGGAGAGCCCGTCCGCTCCTCCTTGCCTTCAATGCATCCTCCTGAAGCACCAGAGCTCTTCGCGGATGCTCCCATCGTAACATCCGCAGCCTCGGGATCCAGGCTGAGCTATTCCACAGCAGCTCGGCTGCAGGGCCCGGGCCCCCATGCCGTGAGCCTCGGCCAGATGCAAGGATGCCTCGTGTTTCTTCTTGAGGGCAACCACTTCAGGAAGGTCAACAATAGACTCCTCATGCCGCGTTTTCCTTCCACAAGGATTAGAGTCTTCTTCTGGGGCCTTTGCATCCGAGACTGACCGTAAACAACGACAACTTTCAACAGCTCGCCCAGGTCCTGCCTGCCGTTCACTGAGTTTGCTGCAGATCCCATGCCACGTGCCACAGAGCCCAGAACTGCGCTGCAAGCCTCTCTAGTTCTTGGTGTTGCCCAGGCCTCCAAAGTTCTGCCGAGGGCTGCACACTCCAACTCCGTCCTCCCTGGAGCTTTGCCGGCTGCTTGTTGCATGATCCAGTGTTCTGTGCAGGTCCAAGATCGCTGTAGGGACCCACATCTCTGGCACCTTTAATCCTGTTCCCTGTGTGCCCGGAGGACACAGAGGACAGTTATAGACGGGAGACCGTCCCCGCAGCATGTCCACCCTGGCTCACTCCAGACTGGTCCATTGTAGTTGTCTCTGAGCCTCACATAGAGGTTCTGTGTATACAAGTTTTCAGATCCTGATACAATGGCACAAAGCCCTTTTGTTCTTCTCTTTCCGTTGCACGGTGACGTCTTTCAATTCTCCAATGCCTCAAGAAATCAAAGATTTTCAAAGAGAGCAAGTACACCAGACCCCTTGCATGTATGTGAGCACGGCACCCAGCACGGGTGTTTCTCCTACAGCTTCATGAAATGTTCTTTTATACCATTTACTCGTTCTGTATAACATGACATATGCTCTGCTTGAGTCTCCAGGCACTCTCAGCCAGGTTCCCTATCCCTCCTTGAGATGCAGAGACGGCTCCTCAGGGGTGCTAGGGGAAGCCCTGGCCCAGAGCTGGGAGTAGTGGCAGCTGGACTGGTAGCCCCTCTGCACCTGCCCCTGTGGCCACCCCAGGTTTCTTTTGATCCTGGGAGGTTTTCATCTGGGGAGGTGGGAACCAGAGGTGGCTCAGGAACTCCCCTCCCTGTCGGGCCTCCCTTCCAAGATAGGGGTGCACCACGGGCCCCATGGAGAGAGGAGCACCTCGGGGGTCAGCCGAAGAAAGAAGGGTCACCCTCTCTAGAGAACAGCCATCCCCTGCCCTGGGAAAAAACTGCCTGGGGTGGTTTGTTGCCAGGCACCTGAGTTTCACAGCAGTCCCCCCAGGAAAATGCCCTCACCCACCAACAGGCCACACTTCTGACCTGGACACTCACCCCTGCACCATGTGTCAGAGTGCAGAGAAGTCCGAGCAGAGCCCCTTTCTTAGCCCCTCACTGCTCCCCAGACTTCCCTCCAAAGAGTGACTGAGGGCCCCGTTTGAAAGGCCCTGGAAATATTCACTAAGCCACGCAGGGCTGGGAGGGCTGATTGGAGTCATCTGTGGGGAGAACTTATCCTTGCCCCATGCATGATGCATTCGCAAAATCGACATTCGCTTCTCGGGATGCTCCTGGACTCAGAGCCCAGCCTCCCGGCCTCCCTCTCTGTTTTATCAAAATGATCTAAAAACGCACATATTATTTGTCAAGTTTCCTTTCCTTTTTCCTCAGGTTAAATTTTGACTGTAATTACTGTGTGGCTGTATTTGAAGAGAGATGTTGCTGCTACCAATGTTGTTACCATTTCTGTAAAATGGTCTTATTTTTCAGGAGATAGTGTCTCTCAGTCCTCGGTCCTCCTCTGTGATAGGCAGCACACTATGCCAAGATTTTATTTAGCTTTGTTCAGGGACCAAGTTTTAGCTGAATAAATAGAAGGAATGACCAAAGGTGGACTACAGAAATGTGAACTGGGCTCATTTTTACCACGCGGGGGGTGGTGTAAGAACCCTGCCTGCTCCTAAGCTGGCTTGAGGCTGAAGTCCCTCCATTGCAGTGGAACATTTTACCCTGGAACAGTCTCAGATTTTTCACCTGATACATGTACCAGAGATCCCTGCACACCTAGAGGGTTTCCTGTTGCCCTTCACCACGAGGCTGTGAAATGCTGGGGCAACAAAGGCGGACAGAGAGGAAGAGAAGAGGAACAGTCAGTGAGGCAGGCCTGAAGTATCATTACCCTGTTAGTGGACAGGACTTCCAGCCCACCTGCTGAAAGCCGCCCAGAGCTCAGTGTTCCCGTAGGGAGTGCGTTGCACAGGCAGGATTGTCCAAAGGAGGCCCCTGGTGTGAATGAGGCCACCAAGCTTCCATCCCACTGGCTAGGAACCCTGACTCCGGGCGCCTTCCCCCAAAGATGGAGACTGTCACAGCAAGCGAGACAGTGGAGGGAGAAGGTGGGCAGCTCCCGCTCCTCATGCCTGGACTCCCATCCTGGAGGTGAGACGTGAGCTTCATGGTGGGATTGCCGCAAAGGTCTGTCACCTAAGGGTCCATCACCTGCTGTCACTCCCCCACCTGCAGGGCCCTGACCAATGGATGGATGGCCTTTCTCACCCTATGTGTCCCCTTCACGATTGGCCAGACCTTGGCCAGCAGTTTTATGTTCCCTGACGGCAAAAGTGTGACTTCTAATAGAATCTCCCTCTGTTTCGTTTTCCAAACTTCAGCTCTCTCCTCCAGGCTGACTCCGTCCACACCCGTCTCTGTATTTCCCAGTGGCTGGGGACCCAGCCCAGCTCCTCTGTCCTCACCCAGGTGCCTGCATGGGTGCTGTGTCTCCTTCCCCCCTCCTTTCTCCTTGGCCTTTTGGTGTCTATTCCTTGCAGCACCGTGGGCGCCTCCTCACACTGCCCCATTCCTGCACCTTTGGGGAGCCTCAGGATTCACTGCCTCTTTCCTGCGCCCACGGCACCTCCTGTTCCTGCCCAGCTCGACACACCTAGGCCTGATGATTCCCAGCAGGAATTCCCAAGCCTCCCACCCCACCACCCAAAGTCCCGAGCTGGTGCTCAAAGCTTTCCAAGCATTAGCTCTTTTTGGCCTCTCCAACCTCATGATTTGAGTTGCAGCCACCCCCTAGCCTGGGAGTGCTTCCTCCCCTGGCTCCAGCATTGCTCAGGCTTAGGGTTAGGGTTAGGGTTAGGGTTAGAGTTAGGTCATCATCCGGGACCCACTTCCCTCCAACCGCACAGGCCCGGCTCCTCCCTCTAATTCCCAAGTCCGGAGACCTTGCTGGCGCTCGTGTATCACCTGCGTGTCTGGGCCTTGAACATCCCAGACCAGGATGGAGTCTCCCTCCACACAACTCGGGTGCCATGTGGGGCTTCGTCATTATTGCTGCACACCTCTCTGGCTGGACTTAGTCCGTGAAGATGCGAACACTTTGGGAATGGTAAAGGCCTGCTCTCCACATCTTTATAAACAGGATAGCCTGGTCCCCGCCAATGTCAGCACTCAGTGCCATGAGCAAGAGTCAAAATAGTTAACAACAGCACAGTAGAACAAATATACCAATCAATCCATCCTTAAAAAATTGTAAAATATATCCCCTTTTTAAAAACTCTATTATTATTACATAAACATGCATGCCTAGATAGCCATTTACCAGGGTATAGGAATTGCAGCACAAATTTTTTATCAGATCGTTCTAAGAACTTCCAAATCATCAATAAACACCCCAAAATTATTGGCATATGATTTGTTTGGCATGGCTCTTCCTGAAGATGGCTCCGAGTTAGCCATGATTAGACATGGAGAGTCCTCGAAAATTCTCTCAAAAACTTCCTTATCCATTACATGGTCCTTAGGTGACTGTGATGTATTCTAACACTTTAGAATAGTGTCTATTAAAGCAAATCTCCAAATGTTTAACCACTCCCATGACACAATTTTAAAGTCTCCATAAAGCCACCTAACCTAAGTCTCCATAAAGAACTTCTTTTAACATTATTGCGATTACTCATGGTGCAAAGACCGGTGTCAGCCTTGGCTGCACTAACAGGAATGACATGTAAGTATCCAGCCTCCTAACACTGTCTGACATTTACCTATATGCAATTTATCTACTACTAGACTGTTATGAAAATTGGTTATTAGCTCACTGTATTTCATTAGTTGGCTGAATTTTCTTTATCCACAGAGATCCACGAACGTCCTCTGACCTAGTTTCAGCATGCAAACTACTTAAAAATCTTAACATTTCATGTTTAACTTTTCTCATCAAACCACAAGTGCATTTTCCAATAACTTATTACACTAACTGATAGTTTTTTCTCTTAGAATAGCTACTTTATGTTTTTGTTTCAACTTTTATTTCTTTACTTGAATACTTTCTACTTTTCCTTCACTACTTTATTTATTTTATATATTCATTCATTCAAGAAACGTTTCTATATTGACCATCTACCAGGTAGAAGGCACCAGGCTAGGCACATCAGTGACCAAAATCAACAATAACAACAAAAATCTCTGCCCTTCATGGGCTTACAGTGTAGAGAAAAGGAAACAAATAATAAACATAACCAAACAATTACAACGTATGATTTAAAGCTGATAAATGCTTTTGCAAAAGAACTAGACCAGGGAAGGGAATCCGGAGTTCTGTGGGACAGTGAGAGTTTCATTCCTTGGAATTTTTAATAGTCAGGGTAGGACTCACCTAGAGGAATATGTATGTGAAAACCTTTTTCATCTTTGCTTTAATAACTGAAATATGTTTTTCTTGTCATGCTAACAAAGCATTAATGGTATTTATTAAAGCCAGTCTTCAAATGTTTAACCACTCCCATGACGCAGTTTTCATCAGAGGGACTATACGAATCTTGATATACTTTTTAAAACACTCTAGGCCGGGCGCAGTGGCTCATGCCCGTAATCCCAACACTTTGGGAGGTCGAGATGGGTGGATCACGAGGTCAGGAGATCGAGACCATCCTGGCTAACACAGTGAAACCCCATCTCTACCAAAAATACAAAAAATTAGCCAGGCATGGTGGCGGGCGCTTGTAGTCCCAGCTACTCAGGAGGCTGAGGCAGGACAATGGTGTGAACCCGGGAGGTGGAGCTTGTAGTGAGCCGAGATCGCGCCACTGTACTCCAGCCTGGGCGACAGAGCTAGACTCCGTCTCAAAAAAAAAAAAAAAAAAAAAATACTTTAACAAGCTCTAGCCTGCACAGGGTACCCATTACAATCTCAGCTATCTTCCAGTTTTCATTTCTATTCTATCTCTTCAGACATAGTATTTAATTCTCTCTACTGTTTACTTGATGTATAATACAAATATAAAGCATATTGGGAAAAAATACAGTGATTGATTTACATATTTTATTGTGTCATTCAGATATAATTGAATTCAGTTATTTCAGACTATAAATTAGTCTAAATTGACCAGACAATCAAAGTTAGACAACTTAAAACATGTTGAAACTTTATAAAAATTTGGCAGAAATGAGCTATTTTCTTCACACAATTACACTGACACTGTTTATACATACCTAATGTGTTTTACGTAAGAAGTTTCTCATGGAAATTGTTTTTCTCCGACACTAAAAAGAATGATTGACATTTAATTTTATGACATTCACAAAATCAACAAAACCATTAAACTATTTTCAAAGTTCTGATTTTGTATTTCAGATAAATTATTACAATAGTCTTATGTGAAAGAGATGAAGTTTGACTGATAATGATTGAAATGTACTGCCCTGACTTGTAAGTTTCTTTTAAAATCGTTTTCATATTTCAATGGATGTATGTTTTCAAGTGGAAGAGTCAAAATTCTAGATTATGGCCAGGTGCAGTGGCTCATGCCTGTAATCCCAGCTCTTTGGGAGGCTCAAACAGTAGGATCACTTGAGGATAGGAGTTCAAGATCAGCCTGGGCAACATGGGGAGACCTCATCTCTACAAAAAAAGGCATAGTGGTGCACGCCTGTAGTTCTAGCTATTCAAGAGGCTGAGGCAGGAGGAACACTTGAGCTCAGGAGTTTGAAGATACAGTGAGCTATAATTGTGCCACTGCACTCCAGCCTGGGCAACAGAGCAAGGACCCCAACTATAAATAAATAAATACATCTAGATTACAATAATCCATCTATATTAACGTTATTCTGTTTTTGAAGCTCTACTGACTATTTCTGGGCTGAGTGTGGTGGCTCACACCTGTAATCCCAGCACTTTGGGAGGCTGAGGCAGGCAGATCACCTAAGGTGAGGAGTTCGAGACCAGCCTGGCCAACATGGTGAAACACCATCTCTAGTAAAAAAAAAAAAAAAATACAGAATTATCCGGGTGTGGTGGCACATGCCTGTAGTCCCAGCTACTCAGGAGGCTGAGGCAAGAGAATCGCTTCACACTGGGAGGCAGAGGTTGCACTGAGCTGAGATCACGCCATTGCACTTCAGCCTGGGTGACAAGAGTGAAACTCTGTCTCAAAAACAAAAAACAAACAAAAAAAAAACCATTTGTGTCTGAAATGCCTGATTATTTTTAGCCACAGAGCAGGTGGTATAAAATATTATAAAAGCAACACTTCTAAGCATCTTTTCAGTTTATTAATACTCTTTACTAAATTTTAAAATAATTTTTTATGATTTGAAATGTTTATATGTGAAATTGAATTAAGAATTAAGAAAATTATTCTTCTAATTTTTTCATTAAATTTACACATTTCCATATGGAAACCATGAGCCTTTTGCACAACACGGCTATCCCTGCACTAAGTGTGGAGATGGTTGGCAACTTCAATTTTTGACATTACACAGTTGGCACCACTTGCATCTGGCATTTATGTCAGTATCAATCATAAGTCATTCATATTTTGTTGAAATAATCAAGTTGTTTTTAATTCCAGCAATGCAGCTTTTTCTAAAAAAAACAACTAATTCTTGCCAATCAAACCCTGTTCCAGGCCAGTTTGGTATTTCCAACACCAGAAGATGCTCCAGACATTAGATCTTGTCCACATTGTCTCAGAAGATGCATGTTTATGAAATTTAAAGCAAGCATTCCTACACGTATCCAGAGTGATTTTTTTTACAATATTTTATTTTAGATTCTATAGCTACTACTTACATAAAAAGTGCAGTGCACCATAACAATAAAACTAAAGGTTTCTCAGAAGACAGTACCACAGAAAGCCCATGTATCTATAGTAGTCGCAATGGTCAGTATCAATCAGTGTGACTCAGTGAGCTTACCCTAGAATTTATATTATAATAAAAGATTACCAGTTATCACAGCTACTATTATACTTTTACTATGTACCAAGCACTATGGAAATATTTCAGTGTTTTCACCAACAGTCCGGGCTTACGGCGTGTCAATGCAAGGCCATCGGTGGGAATGGTCGCCTGGCACGAGGATTCTGGATTGTGTTGGATGGAGTTCAATTATCATTCTTAAGGGCTATTCTTTTCAAAACACACATGACTTTTTTAACCAACTTTTTGTGATATAATTGACATATCCTAAATTTACCCATTTAAAGTGTATAATTCAGTGGTACTAGTACATTCGCAAGATTGTGCAACCATCACCTCTCCCTGACCCCAGAACATTTCCAGTCCCCCCGGAGAAACCACATTCTCCTTAGCAGTCCCTTTCCATCCTCCAGCCCCTGGCAGCCACTGCCTGACTTTCTCTCCCTCTGGATTTGCCTGTTCTGGACTTTCATGCGCGTGAAAGCAGACAGTGTGTGGCCTTTTGTGCCTGGTTCATCCCCTAGGCACGTTTTCAAGGTCCATTGTGTTGGAGAATGTGTCTGTACTTCTTCTCTTTAATAGACTTTGTTTTTCAGAGTAGTTTCAGGTTCACAGCAAAACTGAGCAGAAGGTCCAGAGATTTCCCATCTACCCTCTGCCCCTCAACACACACACAGCTTCCCTCACAACCCACGTCCCCACCACAGTGTGCACGTGTTACAGTTGATGAACCCACAGTGACACATCATTGTCACCCAAAGTCGACAGTTTACAGGAGAGCCCCCCCGTTAGTAGTGTGCATTCTATGGGTGTGGACAAATAATGATGACACGCATCCCCATTGTCATATCTGCCTACTGCAGGTGATGTCTTCACCTATCAGAAGGTCAAGGAGCTGCTTCCAGCCATTGTCCCTCCGCCACCATCTCCAAGCCTTAGCCCTGAGCCCTGCCTACACCAGGTGTTCTGAGGCATTGCTGTGTCCTGGTAGACTTTATCTCTGTGATGCCCGTTTCGGCCCAGTAACCAGACTGCATCGTTTATTCTATATATGAGGCTATGCTGAGGCTATGTCGTAACTTTCCGCGTGTCTGGGGGCTTAGTCATTGTAGCATTAGATTAACATGTTTAGGGCCGGGCGCGGTGGCTCATGACTGTAATCCCAGCATTTGGGAGGCCAAGGCGGGCAGGTCATCTGAGGTCAGGAGTTCGAGACCAGCATGACCAACATGGTGAAACCCCATCTCTACTAAAAATACAGAAATTAGCTGGGTGTAGTGGTGTGTGCCTGTCATTCCAGCTATTTGGGAGACTGAAGTGGGAGGATGGCTTGAGCTTGGGAGGTCAAAGCCGCAGTGAGCCATGATCAAGCCAATGCACTCCAGCCTGGACAACAGAGCGAGATCCTGTCTCAAACAAACACATTAATTAAATATTCTGATTCTCTTCTTTCTTATGATGTTTCCACATAGACAATTTTCCAGCATCCAAATAGAAGGCGGCTGGAAGGAGAATACATAGTAAAGCTGTTCT
This sequence comes from Macaca mulatta, assembly GCF_049350105.2. Lineage (NCBI taxonomy): Eukaryota > Metazoa > Chordata > Mammalia > Primates > Cercopithecidae > Macaca > Macaca mulatta. The sequence goes on along the minus strand of NC_133409.1, from coordinate 4,270,504 downwards.
CATTAACTGTATCATTTGCTGACTAATATTGCCATAGGATTGATGAGCATGACAATTTTATTACAGAGAAGAGGGATTTCTTACCATCCCTCTCAACTGTCTAAATATTTAGACGTGTGTATCTGAGCCATACATATTTCTCTTCCTAGTTATTGAGTTCCCAGCTGGGCCCACAAACAGCATGAGGGTTTTGTTGACAGTGGAGAAGAAAGGCCTTTTTAGAGAGCTACAGAGAGTGGAGCTTCCTACACTGGCTGGGATTCTTTCTGCAGGTGGGAGAGCTGCTGGAAGTGGAGGGATTTCTGAAGTCGGGTGGGGAGCAGGGAGCTTTTATCAGCCCAAGCGGGTATTTCAAGGCTGAGACTGGTGCTCAGTCTCCACATCAGACCTGCACTCACTGCTCTGGGACTTCCAGAGCAATGTTGCCCCAACTGTCAGGACTCTGCAGACCATGAGGACGGCAGTCCTGACTCCTACAAGTGACCACATTTAGAGCAGACCCCTGAGCCCCACTTCTTCTCCAGCAAAAGCACCAGCTCTGAGGCTCCCCCAGCCCTGAGTTCCGAGGCCCCTTGCCCAAGGAGAACGAGGAGAAAAGAACAAATGAGCTGAGTATAGACCTGGCTGCTGTTCACCCCTAAGGCTGGAGAGCAAAGGGCAGTCTGGCGGCTCACCCCGGAGCATGGAAAGTGCAGGGAAAGGGCAACGGAAGCTTGGGGAAAATGCAGCTCAGACTCAAGGACTTAAAAGTGTCTACCCCAAAATCAATGCGACTTAACGATGCCACCAGCTATGACACTAACCGTCTCCTGCCTACCCGCTACAGTTGCCTACATTTTGATTTTGGTTTCATAGATCTGGAAGAAATCTGCTTGCAGTCAGAAATGTTAGTGAGATAATCCCAGAGAGATAAATATCTGCCGCAGTCGTTTAAACATCTGATGCCGCCTCCACCCATGACCCCATCCACGGCTCGCCTGGCCTCGCCTCATCTCTGCCAACCTAAATTCCTCCTGCTTCAAGTGAAGCTCTTTCCCTATAATTTTCCTTCATCTCCTGATCAATAAAACCTAGATTTACAGGCCAAGAGCAAGCAAACAAAAAGTACCTGTGAGCTTGTCTAAACTAGCTTTCATCGAGAAATGCGGCACAAATAAAATGAGTGATTGGTGAGGTGTAAGCTTTGTTTAACTGGGTTTATTTTGGTTGAGAAGCAAGCTCACATTAACTTGGCCATGCAGGAGTGATGTGACTGTCCCCCGTTCTGTCAAAAACAACAGCAGACTAACCTCCCTGGCCTCATAGCTGGCCACTTCTGAGGATGGGGCAGGGCTTACCATGCACTCAGGACTACGAGCCTTTTCCAAATGCTCTCTTGTCTACAACCCTCCGAGCATGGTGCAGATATTAATTAGTGTTTTTAACGCCTTGCACTGTCATTATCTGTTGATGAAGAGACAGACGTGTCTCCGACAACATCCAGGCCAGCCAAGGTGACATTGCTTTCCTTTGCTCCAAAGCTGTACTCTGTGCCCTAGTTGCAGTCATCCGCACAGAGTCATTACCATCTTACTTTTGAAAACATTCCCACTCCACTCTGTCGCTGTCCCCAGCACTGTCACTGCAATAAGATAAGAGCCCCAGGCTGGGTCTAGTGGCTCACGCCTGTAATCCCAGGACTTTGGGAGACCAAGGTGAACCTGAGTCAGGAGTTCGAGACCACCCTCTCAGCACCATTACCCTGGCCAACATGGTAAAACCCGGCCTCTATTAGAAGAACAAAAATTAGCCGGGCATGGTGGCATGCCCCTGTAATCCCAGCTACTTGGGAGGCTGAGGCAGGAGAATCGATTGAACGCAGGAGGTGGAGGTTGCAGTGAGCTGAGATCGCACCACTGCACTCCAGCCTGGGCGACAGAGCAAGACTCTGTCTCAAAAAACAAACAAAAAGAGCCCCAGTGCACCTCCAGTGTCCTGGGATCCTGCAGCTCCCGCCCTCCTGGGTGCAGGTCCCTAACTTCCTCCACCTACCCACCCACCTTCACCCCCACCTGCCTGCTCCACCCTCTTCTGCTTCCCAAAGCCACGGCCAGACGCACCTCCCCCGACGCGGCCTGGCTGGCCCTCCTCTGCTCAGGAATGCACTCGGGCTGGTAATTACTGGCCACGTCAAGTCACCAGCTTGTTTGTCTTGTTCTGGAGACTTCCGTGTTTTCTTGGCTCCCGTGTGAGCTTGGTCACCTCTGAGCCTCTTGCATGCCTCTCTCCTTTCCCCCAGCCGTGGCTCCGGCCACCAAAGCCAAGCCATAGCAATGTCCACTGTGTGTGGTGAGAACACTGCACCCAGAGCTCTGCAGTGCCTCTTACCTCACCCAATCACCACACTCAGCCACACACAACAGGCAAGCTCAGTTCCCACTTCGCACACTGGAAAACAGCCTCAGAACAGTCCAGCAGGTTGCACAGGATTACATAGCTACAGCCTGGCCCACCCTTTGGTTCCTCGCTGCCATGGTGTGCAACCTCCTCTGAAGCCCGGAGGCCTCACTCTCTTCTAGTTCCTGGAGCAGTGACTAAAAGACCCCGATGTGCAGGATGTAGACTAGATACGAGTTGGGGTCCCTGGCTTAAAAGAGCTTGTAATTAATTAAATCAGCAGAAAAGACAAAAGTAATAAAAAGAATTGTCGTTAATATAAGGTAGCAAATGATTAATACCAAAGAAGTGGCAAAGACAGTCGTCACTGTGGAAGACGGAAAATGTGTTTGAGGCTGGCGTGGTGCAGGGAGCACTTCTTGGAGAAGGGGGCCTCTGAGCGAGGCTGGCAAGGTGGGCATGCCTCCGTGTCTTCGCGACCCTGGGGGACAGGCCTCTGCTGGGAGGACCACAGCATCCTCTGGAGCCCTGGGCTCTGGCGCTGTGTTTCTCTGTGTTGCTGCTTAATGGTTTCCTAAGATTCAGTCTGTCTCCCTGACAACGCTGAAGGTGTTATCTTACAAATAGAAAAAGGCCCAAATTTTTAAAATATACACTTTGATTTCCTTCACAGCCAGGTTGCAGTGTGATTGTGAGGCCTGGCATGGGACTTGGCAGCTCCTGGTGCCCAGGGAACTTGGAACTGCGCTGGGGCCTGTAGCAAGGGGCCCACGAAGAACTGAGGGTTGACCTGGGCCTCCCTCCAAACTCTGGGTGAATGGAAATATTAATAGCTGTCTGGCAGATGCACTGATTTAACTCAGGGCAGTGATTAATAGGTCTTAGCCTGTTCGTGTGATTATAACAAAATACCCAAGGCTGGGTCATTTGTGAAGAACAGACGTTGAATCTCACTCTCTGAGGCGGGGTCCGAGATCAAGGTACCAGCAGGTTCAGTGTCTGGTCAGGGCGGCTCCTCTCAGACAGCGCCTTCTCCACATCCTCACATGGCAAGCGGTGAGGAAGGGACAGACTCGCCCCTCGATCCCCTTTCTAATAAGGAGCTAATCCTCCTGCACACCCTCCTCTCAACACCATCACACTGGTGACCACATCTCCACATATGAATCTTGGTGGACACATTCAGGCCACAGCAGACGCGATGGAAAGGATAGTTCAAAACATAAAAATGGCCACAATTGTAGTAGCAAAAGGCCAGCCTCCTGTCTGGACTGACACTGGGGCCTTCTGCTGTGGCTTTCCTGAGAGCCTCACGCCCCTCCTCATACGCAGGCCTCCTTCATTCTCTCTGGGGTCCTGGGCTAGGAACCTCCACGCCCACCACGCACTGTTCATCTTCTGCTGCCCCCACAGCTTAGACGGCCCGCTCACCCAGCATTTCCCATCTGCCTCCTACACCAGCTCTTCACATCTCAGCTTAGCCACGACTGTCTCTCGGAGCACTCCTGACCTTCAGACTGGTCTAGGGGCTTTCCTATGCACCTCCAAGGCAGCCTTGAAGCCCCAGTGGTCTTTCTCCCCACCAGGCTGTTTTCCTAAGGCAGGAAGTCTGTATTTGGTGCCATTACACACTGGGTGCTGACCAGGCTGACCAGGCCTACCCTCGGGGACTGTTTGTGAATAGCTGAGTAGCAGGGGCGGTGGGGAGACCTCAGCTCTGCGTTATCCATCCACTAGCAGCCATCCCCTTGTCTGCCATGGTAGAACGTGAATCTTAGCAGAAACGAACAAACCACCCCCATCATAAAACTGTATGCATTCCTACTCAACTCATTATCCATCAAGATGTGAATTTATAATCCTGGTAATTACTAATCAATAAAATTAGACCAGATAAGTCCCTGAATTGTCATATGTAAAAATGAGAATGTAAAAAGAGCTAGTTGAGAGGTCACAACACAGAGGAGGTACTGGCATGGTAGTCACACGTGGAACCCCAGCACTTCGGGGGACTGAAGCCAGCCCGGAAGCTCCAGCCTGGGCTACACAGTGAGGCCCCATCTCTCAAAAAAAAATTAAAAATTAGCCGGGTGTGGTGGTGCATGCCTGTTGTCCCAGCTACTCGGGAGGCTGAGGTGGGAGGATCATGAGAGTCCAGGAGTTTAAGGCTGCAGTGAGCCATGATCGTGCCACTGCACTCCAGCCTGGGCTATAGAGCGAGACCCTGTCTCAAAAATAAATTAATAATTTTAAAAGCACACATACAGAGGAAGAAGGCCTGAATGATTCTGAAAGCCCATCCTGCACCTGCTCTCCCCACAGAATGACTCCAGCTTTGCCTGGGCACTCACAAGGAGAGCCAGGCCCAGGCCGTTCCCACAGTGATGCGCCATCAGGTGAAGGAGCCACGTCCGCTCCCACACTCACTGTCGCTGCATCACACGTGGGCAAAGGAAGAATCGGAAACTAAAGGTTGCCAGTTACCTTTTCAGGGAACTACATGTCCCTATTTGTTTTCTAGATTGAAATGAATGGCTTCAAGGTGTTTAGAGGCTCCTGTCAACGCCCCCTCATGCTTGGAAATGAATGCAAGCTGCAGATTCAGGTTGCCTTCTCCACCTGCTGCAAATGCACCTTTAATGGCTGGCACACATCACGTTTTCCCGGGGAGCTGATGAGTCACCTGCCTTTCCACTCATAGGCTCCCGCCCACCTCAATCCATCCTTCTTTGTGTCTCTACAGGTAGAGAAAATTGCCTGCATTAGCTGCCCCGACAGCACCCACTACTCCCAAGGGTGAACATTCAGAAGCGAGAAGGCGCACCTCTCAGAGCCGGTCTGGACCACTACAACAGGAAAGGTTAGAATAATTTCTAAAGCTAGACCTTCTACCAGGCACTGACTTAAGAACTTTTGAAGTTATTCTAATTGGCATTTTTAACGTTTCATCTTTGAATGTTTAAAAATATTCATTTAATGTAATTGTCAAGTAGGTAATGTGATCAGGCACCACCAGCTCATGTCCCAGCTTCTGGGCAGGTGCCTGTGGCTTCACAGCTTCCAGTCTCCAGCAGAGACTGCCACTCATCGTTCCCAGCAAAGCTCCGGAGTTCATCTGGAACCTGAAGGGCAAGCAATCCAAGTAAGTTAAGCTGAGAGAGAGAGAGAGAGAGAGAGAGAGAGAGAGAGAGATACAGAGAGAGACAGAACTGTCCTCCTTAATAACAAGAGATAATTTGTAGTGTCACCTTCAGCAGTAACTTTAACCATTTTGGAATATCATTGACATCTGTTCCAATGGAAGTCTCTGATAAAGAAGTCTTTATCAATATCTAAGTAAGTTTTGACCTTCTATTGCATGCCATTTTGTAAGAGCAGAGATATTTCATATTGCTTCTTACCTCCAAGAGTTTCAGTCAACAGCTAAAATGACTCTTCTTGAAATAATGTATGCTGCTTTGAATCTACTCCTCAAAATTTACACCCCACTTAAAATGCTTTCCCAATTTTCCCACTTATCTAAGGCCTTGCTCATAACCGAATCCTTTGAAAAATATTACCATTTTCAAAATGTTTCCATATGCTTAACTTTCAATATACCTGCACCAGGCACTCAGCATGAACGAAGTCAAAGCAAGTCCTGTGCTGCATTTCCCCAAAAAAGCCTATTCTGTCCAGTGTCACAACTTGAAGCACATCAATCTGAGAACATCCCAGAAAGAACATCATTTCATCAGTAACTATGAGGAGATGATATATGTTTAGCCTACAAGGAAGCAGATGCAAAACAATGTCAGTGAATGCTTACATGATCTTTTGATGAAGAAGGTCTATTTTTTTTTTTTTACCAATAATACAAAAGCAAAGACAGAAACAATAAGGGAAACAGTCATTACTTTTATACCTAAAAGTGTAAAATCTCTAGATGCCAAACTTCAATTAACAAAATTGCAAACAAATGAAAAATCCAAATGAAATACTTGCACTATGCATGAGAAACAAAACATTTATTTTCTAGCATATTTGATTATTTTAACAATCAGTAAGTAAAAAAGATAACTCCCATAGAAAAAAAGTGAAGCCAGGGCATAATTGCCAACTCATTAAAAATATGTAAATGTATAACATTTATATTAAAATGAGAGATATAACAGCAAACATATTCATAATATTCAATCTTTCTAGAGTTCAAAGAGGCATGTATCAAAAAAATGAGAAACCAGTTTTGTCATTGGAAAAGTTGTATTTATTTTTTATTACGTTTTGATAAAAGCCTATTTTTGGTGACAGTCTGACAAATCAGATGCTCTGAAATATGGGTGGAGGAAATGTAAATGTAAATTCATGCAACTTTTCTAAATATTGACAAAACTCAGTATTTACCAGAATGCTTAAAGATTTCAAACACTTTGGCCGGGCATGGTGGCTCATGCCTGTAATCTCAGCATTTTGGGAGGCCGAGGCAGAAGGATCGCCTGAGGTCAGGAGTTTGAGACCCGCCTGACCAACATGGTGAAACCCTGTCTCTACTAAAAATACAAAAATTAGCAAGGTGTGGTGGTGCACACCTGTAACCCCAGCTATTCGGGAGGCTGAGGCAGGAGAATTGCTTGAACCAGGAAGCAGAGGTTGCAGAGAGTGAGCTGAGATCATGTCAGTGCACTCCAGCCTGGGCAACAGAGGGAGGCTACATCTCAAAAACAAAACAAACAAACAAAAAAAGATTTCAAACACTTTAACCAAATTGTTCCATACCTGGAAATCTAAGGAAATAATCAGGAATGAGCAAATTTTGGAATTCAAGAATATTTGTTGTAACATGATTAGTAACCACAAACCAATGATCTTAAATGTTCAAGAACAAAAGGGAGAAATCAACTGAGTTTATTCCACATTTGATAGAAAACTACAGAGCCACTAGTACAAATGGGATTTTCAAAAGCATTTATTAACCTGGAAAAATGTTTATGCCATTGTTAAGAGAAAAAGCAGAGTAAACACATTGCAAATAATAATGATTTCATCAGGAATACGTGTTAAAATTACCTATGTATCTATATTTATTAAAAGTTCCGCTCACCGACATTTTAGATATACTGAGAACCACCAATATGCCGTGTGATCCCAATTCTACTGCATACAAAATATTGAAACAAAATCCACAAAACACTCATTGCGTTTTTGCCCTACTTTATACATTCATCATTTTAAAAAAGAGGACAATTTTTTTTTTTTGAGACAGAGTCTCCCTCTGTCGCCCAGGCTGGAGTGCGGTAGCGTGATCTCAGCTCACTGCAAGCTCTGCCTCCCGGGTTCACGCCATTCTCCTGCCTCAGCCTCCCGAGTAGCTGGGACCACAGGCGCCGCCACCACGCCCGGCTAATTTTTTGTATTTTTAGTAGAGATGGGGTTTCACTGTGTTAGCCAGGATGGTCTTGATCTCCTGACCTCGTAATCTGCCCGCCTTGGCCTCCCAAAGTGCTGGGATTACAAGCGTGAGCCACTGGGCCTGGCCAGCAATTTTTAAAAGTACAAAATGAGACCTTTAATCTGGCATAAGATATGCCACTGATATTGTTTTTCTTTATTTTAGATTCCATTTCTTTGTTTCCTTTTTATTTTTATAGAGATGAGGTCTTGCTATGTTGCCTAGGCCAGTCTCAAACTTATGGCTTAAAATAATCCTCCTACCTCAACCTCCCCAAATGCTGGAATTACAGGCCTGAACCATCGCTCCCGGCCTAGATTTCATTTCTTAAATCAAATTTTCCTTTGATAGCTTACCTCACACCCAAGCCGAGAGCCACTTTGGTAGCACATTGAGATACACAATTGCTTGCATCTTTTATTGATGCTTTTCATCACTTTTCAAATTGACAAAAATTTCCCAAGAGACAACCGAAAGTTAAACTCAATGTTCACATAATGTTCACTCAATGTTTAAGAAAATGTCATGTTTTCTTTCCTAATTTAAACATATCTGTCAGATAATAAACACTGACTTTTTTAACTTAAGGACTATGTTTTGCTGAAAAAGCTTTTTTTTGAACAGGAAAAGGCAGTTAATGAATTCAAACTTTCTCCTCTTCCTACTTCTAACTCATGAAGCTAAAAACAGTTCATTGTATCATAGATCACTTTCTACTCTGACAACATGGACAGAGCTCACTTCCTAGAGTGGCAGAAATCAAACACACTTGCTAACAACATAAGAGTCATATCTATTAAGAGCTCCTAATGGCTTATAATCAATCAAGTTAAAATCAGTTAAAAATAACATGTGTTCCCTTTCTGCTAGGATCCAACTCATCATTTAGGACGTGGTTGGAATAGGAATTGCTCAGTGGAGACTAACACTAACTCTTTGTGCTCCTTCTTTCCCTCTTCGTATTTTCTGCTTTCTCTCTCCCATCTACATTGATACAGCATTGCCTGTTTTGCCTCTTAACTGAGCCCGAGATCTCAGGGTGCAAGGTCACAGATTTCTTGCAAAGCACAGTCCACAGCTGGTGCCAAGACATGTGATCGGGATGCCTAACCTTAACTGACACTATGAGCTACAAAACTGACAAACCCCACAGTTACTGAGATTTTAAAGGTGCTCAGCTCTCATGGCATATGTTTAATGCACGAAAGAGCACGTTCTCGAGATTGTTCAAATTAACATCGGCCAGCCTGCTAAATACTTACCCGTGCACTTCTGGATCAAGCTCTGTGGGCATAGCGGGTCATCTGAACTCGGGTAGAAATGTGTTTTGTCATCGATAACTTTCCCGCTGTGGCTAACCAGTGCCTGCTGTCCCCATGAATCTCCTCCTCTGTGCAATGTGCATGAAGCCCGTGCTCTTCCTCATAGCCCTCTACCTGTAATCCCAGCGCCGAGGCCAGCTTCGCGGGCAGGCGACCTCCTCCGCACACCGCTCCCTGTTCCCTGTTGGGTTTAATTAGGAATGCAGCCTTCCCAGTGTTAAAATAAATCTATGTCTGCAAAATAGGACGATTCAACTAGACAGTTGTCATGATTGCAAAAATGTCTTGATTTAGAGATACCTATTTTTCCCTTATTATCTACTTTCACACATGACTAAAGCAAATTATAACCAAACCTCATTAACTTAGAATTATACAAGTAAGCCTCATCTAATTCATTAAAATATGAATTACAAAATATGTTAAGAGAAATACAACATTACTTTTTAAAAAAGAAAACAAAAACAAGACAGAATTCATTTGTAATTTGGTATTTGTCTGACTTTCCTATGAACTATTAGGATGTTTTTCTTATATTTCTCTGCAAACCTGTTCCGTTTTCCACCCATGATTACAAGCTGCATAGATGATCTACTTCCCTTTCTAGATTGTGACATCTTTGAATGTAGAATCTGTCCCCATTTATCTGGTAATCCCTGCTGGCGTACTTGCTGCACTGTGGCCATCAACGGGTGTTTCTTCAACATTTAATAATGGTGCGATTTAACAAAATTCTATTAAATTTGTTTCTCTTTACATGGAAATGTAATTTTATCTTATTAGAACTATTTCACTTTTAAACAGCCTAAAATAGCACTCTTGGAGTGAGGAAATGAACATAAACTAAGAAGACACCTGTGGGGACCTTTGTCCCAATCCCCATCGTTACTCTTCCCAGCCACCTGGCGAGGATACAGGCTCAAAGGCAGGTGTTAGGCTGAGGTCACCCGGTCACCAGGTCCAGGGCTCTCAGATGCCCCGCTCTCACCACTGCCACATGCGAGAGCAGAGAGAGAGCTCCTTAAGGCCCGTTTATTTAGCATTTTGATCTTTTTCTGATTTCTTATAATTTATAAATTTGAAGAATGCCTTCTTCCGAACTGGCGGGGGGTGTAACCAAAGCCTGGAGGCCACTGTTCCGACGTCTTTGCGGCCAGAGCTTCTTTTACTATCCTGAGTCAGAGCCTCCCGAAGCCGCAGAGGAACGCCCACAGGGGGTGGGGTGGGGACACCGCGCATTCAGGTCTCACCATCTGGGGACCCAGTGTGCTGTGGTGCCCTTGCTGAAGGAAGGCTAATTGTCCTAATGTGACCAAGAGAGCCTTCTCACGGCCACGCACAACGACAGAGACCATGTCAACGAGCATCCCAAGGTAGGACAGAGGCAGAGTGTTTCGTATTCTCTTTTACAATTTGGTGGCAACTGCTGGAGAGGCCGGTCTAATTTGTAAGAAGTTAAACAAAGAGCCTTAGGAAGACAAACAGGAGAAAGAACCTTGGATTTATTATAGAATCCGAGGCCTGGCTTTTTGAGCCAGGCTTAGTTTAATTAGCATACACCATAATGCTTGGCACCGAGGAGATGCTTAATAAATATTTATGCACAAATGAATGAATTTTGAGCACATCACTTAACCCTTTGTACACTCAGTCTCCACGTCTACAAAATAGGACGATTCAACTAGACAGTTGTCATGATTGTAAAAATGTCTTGATTTAGAGATACCTATTTTTCCCTTATTATCTACTTTCACACGTGACTACAGCAAATTATAACCAAACCTCATTAATTTAGAATTATACGAGTAAGCTTCATCTAATTCATTAAAATCTGAATTACAAAATATATTAAGAGAAATACAACATTACTTTTTAAAAATTTAATAAATAGGATGAAGACATAAGTAAGATTAATTAGATAAAATGATTTGTACATTTATGTTCCAGATTGATAAATCCAAACTTTAAAATGTCCTAACAATAAAATATAGTTCTGAGTTTGGATGCTAAAGACTTTCAGGGTAGCTCCTTTGTGCTTCTTTCTTTCTTTCTCCTTCCTTCCTTCCTTCCTTCCTTCCTTCCTTCCTTCCTTCCTTCCTTCCTTCCTTCCTTCCTTCCTTCCTTCCTTCCTTTTCTTTCTTTTTATTTTTGATGTTTACTTTTGTTTTTCCAACTAGAAACTAAGCCTCTGAAGTCAGGGAGGATGCAGTATAGAGCTTGTGAGATTTTGAAAATGTGCAGAAGTATTGCAGAAGCTTCTACTCAATAGTTGCTATGGACTGAACTGTGCACTCCCACCCTGCAAATTCCCAGGGGAAGCCCCACCCCTCAGCATGACTACTTTGGAGCAAGGGCCTATACGGAGGTCTTTAAGGTTAGATGGGGTCATAAGGGTGGGACCCGGAGCCAACAGGATTGCTGCCCGCGTAAGAGGAGCTGCCAGAGAGCTCGCTGTCTCGGCGCACATGCGCAGAGGGACGGGGGCAGCTGGGCAAGTCCGGAAGCCTCAAAGTGCAATCGGCCTGCTGCCCCCTGGATCTCGGACTTCTGGCCTCCAGAACTGTGAGGAATCAACGTAGGTGGTTTAAGCCGAAACTACCCAGTCCACGGACAGCAACCCAGGCAGAATAATACAATAGTAATTTCAACACCACACAAAGCTCTCCTGTCTCCTTGTAGACCAAGCAGCTCCGACCCACACACTCTGGTCTCACTCAAGGCTCACTAGAGATCCAAGCCCCACCCTCCCCATCCGCCTCTGCATGCCACCGTCCACCCCTGTGCTGCCATCCACCCCTGCACACTATCCACTATCCACCCCTGCACTAAACCAGTCACCCCTACACCCCCACTATCCGCCCCTACCCCATCATCCATCCCCACAACACACCATCCATTCCTGCCATTCACCCCTCATGCCACCATCACCACTGTACTCAACCATCCACACCTCACTCAACCATCCACCCTCACCCCTCATCATCCACCCCATACCCCATCGTCCCCCCTGCACTCAACCATCCACCTCTGCTCCCCACCATCCACCCCTACCCTTCACCATCCACACCTCACTCAACCATCCACCCTTACCCCTCATCATCCACCCCATACCCCATCGTCCCCCCTGCACTCAACCATCCACCTCTGCTCCCCACCATCCACCCCTACCCTTCACCATCCACACCTCACTCAACCATCCACACCTCACTCAACCATCCACCCTCACCCCTCATCATCCACCCCATACCCCATCGTCCCCCCTGCACTCAACCATCCACCTCTGCTCCCCACCATCCACCCCTACCCTTCACCATCCACACCTCACTCAACCATCCACCCTCACCCCTCATCATCCACCCCATACCCCATCGTCCCCCCTGCACTCAACCATCCACCTCTGCTCCCCACCATCCACCCCTACCCTTCACCATCCACACCTCACTCAACCATCCACCCTTACCCCTCATCATCCACCCCATACCCCATCGTCCCCCCTGCACTCAACCATCCACCTCTGCTCCCCACCATCCACCCCTACCCTTCACCATCCACCCCATCCTCAACCACCCAATACTACCCCTCACTATCCTCCCCAACCCCACCATCCAATCCTACCCCTATCATCCATCTCCCCACCATCCACCCCTACCCCTCACCATCCACCCCTACCCCCCACCACCCACCCTACCCTCTCTTACTCAGGACATGCACCCCACTTCAGGCACCTGCCCAAAGCCCATGCATCCACCAACCTGCCTGAGAGAGCAAAAGACCCTTCACCTAAATTCTTATCTACTCTTCAAGGGTTTCCATCCATTCCACTCACCCTCTGAGTTATTGCCATTGCAGTGGGGGAGACATTTCACTTGAGGGAATAAAGGGTTTTTTCGGTCCCCTCTCCCTTAAAAAAATTTGAAGGAGTTGAGCAATGAAAAGCTGCCCTTCCCTTAAGACACAAATACATTGACCCAGCATAGTGTACTAGGCAGTACCCTAGCATGCAGCAGGCAAATACAGAGCACCTGCGTCCACCTGAACTTCAATCAACCACAAATAATTTCTTAACTTATACTAGATCTAGATGACACTATATACAACCCTACTCTACTACCATGTATTAGATTATGCCAAAAAATAATCCATGGTCCTTGTAAATGCACACTTACCTGGCACACTATATTTTGCTTGCTCTGTCTGGCAACTCCTTCCATAAGGGAAGTCTGAAGTGAACAGTCGAGCTGGGAGAGCAGAGTCATGTGGGCTGGGGGAATGATGGGGTCTCACAGTCGTGCCCATCAGCCCATTGACCACACCTGCATGGCACAGGGAGATAGAGGGGAGGGCAGGTGGGTCCCGGCACAGTCACCCCTTCATCAGCCCTTCAACCACAGCCTGCACGGCACTTATCCCATGAGCTGTCACCCAGCACCCACCAGGAACTAAGCAAGAAGGACATGGCTGTGTCCTCAGGGAACTTAGGGAGGACAGTATCTCCCCCACAACACAGTTCAATCGAATGTGCCAAGGGGCAGGTGTTAGTCTAATATTAACCAGTGCTGGGAACACTGCATGATCTTAGTTCCTTCTTGAAACGTTTGTTTTCAAAGGGCTGAAGGAAAATACATCACAGTGAAACAGAATTTGAACCAGCCTCTGGCCCTGAGCACCAGTGCACCAAGCAGATGCTGGAGCAGCCCCAGTACAGGCAGCAGCACATGGGGTCTGGGGGCAGCCGGGGATCCAAGCTGAGCCTGGGACACATGTGAGGTGAGCGGCCAGCAGCACACCCCACTGTCACCTGGTGCCTTGGTAAACGAGGCTGCCAGAAAAAGCAGGGATTAAGCAAGCGTTTATTTTGCCTGGGGTCATCATTTTTGCAATATAAACTTGCGTCATTAATTTGCACAGGCATCTGACCACTTTGTGAAATGTGGAGTTTCTGAGGGCGGCAAGGCACTTAGAATCCAGCACCTTCCTGTGCTGCCCACTCTGGCAGAAGCCCCAGGCAGAGAAGGAGGCTGCAGAGAGGTAGACTAGCTGATGAAATTTCTGATTTTGTAACTCGAGCCTTCTTTCTCATTAATTTTTTTCATTTTTCCCTTTTTATGGAAATAGAACACACATACAGAAAGTACACTTTAAGTATCAGCTTGATGAATTTTCACAGCCCGTGCTCACCCTCGTCATCAGAGCCAGGTGAACAATCTGAACACACAGCAGCCCTGAAGCCACTCCCAGGCACCAAGCTCTGCCATGCCCACTTCTGAAGGCAGAGAGTCATGTGCCTGTGTTTTTGCACTTTATACATATATATTTTGTCTTACATCTTAATTGCATGTGTTATTTATCCCCAAGTTCCCTGAGGACAGAGCCATGTCCTTGTTCCCTTCTGATCAGTTCCTGGTGGGTGCTGGTGACAGCTCTTGGGATGAGTACACACTTGCTAATGAAGGGGTGGCCGTGCCTGGACCCACCCGCTCCCTCTCTCAACCTCCCTGTGGTTGACAGGTTGCTGGGCATGGCTGTGGGACACCATCAATGATTACTCTCCCTTTAACCCTTTCAGAATCAGCAACACAAGCAGTGCTTTCAACCCAAAAAGTACCTTAGCACCAGGCCATAGAGATTTTGCAAAAGCCATGGGAAACGGAGCTGGTGCAAGCGGAATCTCTGTATTCGAAATGCCTGGTACCAGAAGTGTTCTCGATGTTTTATTTTTTCATATTTTGGAATATTTGCGTATACATAATGAGACATCTCGGAGATGCTACCCGAGTGGAAACACCAGATAAATTCATTCTTTATATACACATAGCCTGAGGTAATTTTACACAATTTTTTAATAGTTTGTAAATGTAACGAAATTTTGGTTACATTGTGACTGCAACCTGTCACATGAGGTGATATGGTCTGGCTGTGTCCCCGCCCAAATCTCAACTTGAATTGTATCTCCCAGAATTCCCACGTGTTGTGGGAGGGACCGAGGGGGAGGTAATTGAATCATGGGGGCTGGTCCTTCCTGCGCTGCTCTCCTAATAGTGAATAAGTCGCATGAGATCTGATGGGTTTATCAGGGGTTTCTGCTTTTGCTTCTTCCTCATTTTCCTCTTGCTGCCGCCATGTAAGAAGTGCCTTTTGCCTCCCACTGTGATTCTGAGGCCTCCCCGGTCATGTGGAACTGTAAGTCCAATTAAACCTCTGTTTCTTCCCAGTTTCAGGTATTTTTTTAATCAGTGACATGAAAACGGACTAACACATGAGGTCAGGTGTGGAATTTTTCACTTGTGGCCTCAGGTTAGTGCTCTAAATGCTGTAGCTGTCAGGGCATTTGGGATTCCAGGTTTTTAAATTAGGGATGGTCAGCCTGTATGGCAAAAAGCTAGGTGCGGCATCCTCCAGTCCGCAGGCCTGAACATTGGGCTGCTAATGCAGGAGAAGGCAAGATTGATCTGATGTCAAATATTGAAACTGAAACGTGTCAGTGCCCGTGTGGATCAATGTTTCATGTGAGGACAATGCTGACATTTTTCTAACCAGCTGGACGATTTTAAAGCATTGTGCTGAAAGAAAGACAGAGAATTATTATTTTTTTAAAAATCTCCCTAGCTTATAAAGTTTAACACTGAAATACAGTCCTTAAGAATATCTTCTTCTAAGTGTGGTGTACAAATTCCATTTCTGCGGTGGTTTGAGGCTGATGTGCTTCTACAAGATGGTTTTGTGGTCTGGTCTAGCTAGGCAGACCCTTTTGTTTCTGTTTCCAGAAATATGTCAGGCATGTTGTCCTGTTGGCAACACTTTAATTCATCCTAAACTGTTGCCCTACAACACTTTAATTCATCCTTGGTCACAGTTTTCCGGGGCCTCTAGGCATAGGCGTTGATAATCTACACCTGGTAATACCAACGTCTGGCAGTCCAGCCTGACAATGATTCTACCACCTGTCAATGGAGCAGGTTTCAATGTAAACAAGTGTGTGAATAACTGCTGAAATATGGATGCTTTATTGCCTCAATGGAGGCCACAGCTTCCTTTCTTTCATGATAGTACCTGAAATAGTGTTTGATAAGAGCCTATCCAAAGTCCTCCTCACATTCAGCATCTTAGAGTCCAAAAGAAACGTGTTGTTGGGGTTTCTGTTCCAATTCCAGAAGATCCAAGCAGATCCTGGGAGTCATCATCATTTTCTCCTGCTCACATCACAGAGTGTGGTTCTGAGACCCTCTAGCTGTCCCAGTCCCCTATGCCCAAATTAATTCATTCACTTCAGTGCTTCAAAAACTGTCTTTAATTCTCACAAGCCCCAGGTTGATGCATTCTTCTGAAATCCTTGCTTGATGACACTAAGTAGCCATTCCCTGCCTTTCTCGGTCACCGCACACTTTCTATTTTCTCATTGCACATAGTAAAATATGTAATTTTATATTTGCTTTTCATTTTACTTTCCATCTCCTTCACCAATATGGAAGCTCCAGGAAGGGAGAGGCGATGGACTTTCTTCCCCTGTTGTTTTGCTACCGTCACGCACACAACGCCTGAATTACAGTCGCTGCTCAATAAACATCTGTTAATGATGGTAGTGGCGCAGGGGCTCGGTGCGGGTGAAAATTTCCCTGTATTCCTCTTTAGCTCAGCACTCAGGGCATATTCCTTCCTGTGCACAGTGGAAAGTGACTCTGCTGAGCCCTCAGTCACCGCAGCCTCTGCAGAGGTCCGGGCACACGGCCACCTCAGAGCCCTCCTGCAAGCAAGCAGCCTCGCACGCAACCTGGAGAATGTGCACATGCGTGGGACTGGCCCTGGTTCCCGCCACACTGGGAGGTGGCCTGTGCAGAGTTGTCATATAACAGCCCTGCCCAGGGGAGGGTGGGATGTCCCGGTTTCACATGGGTAAGATTCTTTAGGGCAGGCTCCCTACAACACTTAGCAAATAAATAGTGTTTATTCATGTGCTCATCCAAACATTTGTTGCCCAGTGCAAATTCACTAGAATCATAGTGTCAAACAGCTGGACGATCACTCATCATCACACATAGGCTTGAGGAGTCCCAGAGCTAATGTCAGCACGATGATGGATGGACGAGTGAGAGATAATTAGATAATAGATTAATAGAGACAGATAGATGGTAGATAATGATGATAATGAACTTAGGTATAGATAGACAGTAGATGTGGATAGGTAGGTAGGTAGGTAGATAACAGATTAATAGAGATAGATAATAGATAGAAAGATAATCAATTAATAGATAGATAGAGATAGATGAGAGAGATGACACTGGCTTTATCATTTATTATTATCATTTCGACAAGGCAGAGACCCCAGCCCATGGAGAAGCTGTTGGTGGTGCGGCTGGGGTGTGCAAATGTTTATACACATGTGTGTTTTTGAGGGGGAAGAGAGGAAGGAAATGGGGGAGAGGAAGGAAGAAAAACAACGGGTCAAAGCACCCAGGGCCGCCATTCACGGGTCCACGTGTTACATAGGTGGTTATTTGGATAGATGCTGCTGAAAGCTTCTGCTACCTTCCCCAGGTCAGGAATGAAACACACAGGCCCTGGTGGGGGCTCTGGTTTTTTCTGGAATTGTTCTGCTGGAACCTGCTCTCTGTGAATTGACGGCTAATGAGACAAGCAGCTGGAGTAAATGAAGGGCAGTGCTCTCCTCCCATGTCCATCCTGTGGGCTCCTCCTAGGCCGAGGAAGCTCGCTGCCCAGGCTGGGACAGACCCCCAAACAAGGGGAGCTGACAGCTCCACAACCCTCAGCCCGTGGGGACTGAAGCAGGTGAGTATCCACCCAGCCTCTCTCCTTTGGACCAGCATGAACTCTGGAGGCGTCTGGGTGCAGCTGCCTCAGACCCTACTGTCTTCAACAGGGACTGAGGTTGCAGTTTAGCTGGCTTTCCTGTTCCTACTTCCTCGGGTCCCCCTCAAAGGAGCCCCCTGCACCCCTGTGCCACCTCACTCTGGCTTGGCCCTGCTCCTCCAAACCACCAGGCCTGCCCTCCCTTGTCCTCACAGATCTGACTATCTCCACAGTGCTGTGCAGACTTCAGCTCCAAGAAGCTGCAAATGATCGAGATAAAATCCTTTCCTGAGAGCGTCATGAACCGTGGCCTATTTGAGGGCAAAAGAGGAAATGAGAACCAAGACAAGCCAAGACTTCCAAGTGAGCCCTGAGACACCTCTCAGCTGCCTGGGTGGCCAGAGATCCACCCTGCAGGAGCCGCACCGAGGCAGCCGCACATCTCCCAGCAAGTGGCACACAAGAAGGCTCCTCCCAAGAGGAGACATCTGTGGTCTTCCCAGAGCTAAGGCAGCAGGTCCAGGAGCCCAGCCAGTCACTGGCCACCTGCAGGCCTCTACACTGCAGACCTGGCCAAGCAGGCGGTGCCCATGGCCCCTTGCGAGTGGGCCCAATGTGGTGGAACAGGCGGAACCTGGGCAATTGTCCTGCACTCTTGGCCAGCCAGTCCGTGGATGCTCCTGCCAGGCAGGAGGACCGAGCCACTCCCAGTCTGGCCAGCGCCAGACTTTTCTCAGATCCAGCCACGCCCTCTCTGGACACGGTCTGGACACTGACAGACCGAGCAGGCAGTCGCCTCCCCTGGCTGGCTCTGACCTCCTGCAGCACAAGGAGAGGATGCATTGCACTTCCAGGCGTCCAGGCACTGAGGGTCACTGCTCCATTTCTTTCTGCTAACACTAATTCAAAACAGGGCAGGGAGCAGCTAGGCAGCAGCTGGGAGAGCTGCGGACCCCTTCACCCAGTTGCTGGTGGGCTCCATCCAGCCATACCGCCCACACATGCCCACCTCTAGCTGCCTCAGCCCAGCTGCACGGATGGACTCAACGGCAACTACTGCAGCAGCTCCCAGGGGACTCCTCACGGTCAGCTGAGCTTTGCTTTGAGTCAGCGTGCACGGTTCCCAAATGTCGGTGGTGATCTTTGTAAGTGAGGTGGGAGGTCACCACAGGAAGAGTGGGGAGGCATCCTCCCTTCCCGCTGTTTCCCGCCTCTTCCTCCTGGCCGTTGCCTTTCCGTGTTGTCCTCCCTGCTGCCTGCCCCAGCCCACACTGAGCAGGGTGTGGGCGGGGAGGGGAGCGGAATGGATGGAAGCGGAAAGGGTGGTGCCATCGTCTCTGGCCTAGCTTCTATTTGATCATTAGTTTCAATTCAAGAAAACATTCTTTAGAGGGAATTTTAAAAATAAATCACATGCACCTCTTGAGTTAAGAAAACCAAGTGTCACAATCGGTGTTAGAGGTAAGAGGAGGAGAGGGGACGGGAAAGTGAAGGGGCATGAGAAAGGTGGATGGGACTGAGCGTCTATATATAGCCGCACACATGCTGGCCCTCCCAGTCCACAGCACCAGCGGCATCTCCCCCACCCTACAACGTGGAGGTGGACATTGCCCCAAGGTGAGGAGCACATCAGGGTGGCTTCCAGGTTCAGCTTCTGGCTCAGGCCCCAGCCTTCATATGCGCATTCTGCTCTAGAACATTCCTGTTCATGCGTGGTCGTCATTCACTGGTGGCCGCTTAGGTGCACTTCTCAATGGCAGTGCTCAGCACGGAGTGATGCTTCTGAGTTGCAGTTTCTTCAGTATGGTTCCCACAGTCCCTCCCAAGGCGGAGGATGCTGCCAAGGAAACCGAGTCACCACGTTTGCTGGTGAGCTATAGAGTTATCAGTGAGGTGTGGATTTCTGAGGCCTCTGGCGGGAGCCCGAGTCAAGGCCCTGAGTGTCTAGACCAGCCAGAGTGTCTGAGTATAGGTCAGCAAACACGGGCAAACGTCTAGGAGGTGGTGTCCTACAGGGAGCCGAAGGCCCGTGGAACGTGACCAACTCAGCATTCCACTGGAGGCTATAAAATCAAACAGCAAACTGTTTATCATGAATGCAGGATGTGGGCAAACTCACACTGCCCTGCCACCAATAGGTGTGCTAACAGACATCACTCCCTAGCTCCGGGCTCCTTAAAGTTATCTGCTTAAACAATCTAGCCCCTATTGTCCAAAAAATGCAAGCCTACTGTGAAGCAAACGGCAGACTGACAATTACCCAGCAATCACCCCCCCTTTCTCACTATCTCTTTTGCCTAATAAATATGGAGGGTTGTGTAAAGCTCAGGGCCCTTGTCCACTAAAGGCAAGGTGCCCCCGACCCCTTCTTCTAAATATACTCTTTTGTCTCTTGTCTTTTATTCCTGCTTTCGCCCCTGTTTTCTCAGTCCAATAGGTCTGCAACAGTGTCCCGAGGATATGAATCCTGAAAGGCAACTCTCCACGAAGCAGGTATTTACCAAGTTAGTGCATGTTCCCTGGGTATTAAGGGAAAATTGTAAAATGTTCTTTACGGGGGTCCCTGTGCTGTGTTGCACGAGAAGAGAGGGTGTCTTTTTACTTTTTAAATGTGGCTCAATAAAATTTTAACTCACACATGTGACTCTCATTGTATTTCTATTACACAATGTGCTTTTTACCATGTCAAAATATCCGGTGGTTTCAGTCAAATTGGTTAGTTAGCACCATGTTCAAGAAAAACTCTACTTTTAGGAAGGTACTAAATGGTTGGTTGGTTCTTTTAATGGAATTATGTAACTCGTTATCACTAATTTGGCTGCAGAATAGGAGTCTGGGGGTTGGCTACAATGGCCTCTGAGGTCTTCTAAGCCTTATAGCTCCGTGATATTAAACTTAGTAAAAAGATGCTAAGAGATTCCTAGATGACAAGCCAGAAAGTATTCGCAGCCTCATAAAGTAGAGACAACTCAGCCGCTGTGAAGTGATAAACGTCTCCTCCGCCAGGTTCGTAGTCTCCTCCGCGAAGCCTCAGTTTTGGGTCCAGGGGTCTGGCTCCAGTTCCCCACTCTGGGTGGGAGCTTTGCAGGCATGGGTTAGTTATTCAAGTTCCGGGTGCCTGGGTGACCCATTTGTAACATGGAAATAGCAAAAGTCCCTCCCCAATGATATCAAAGGGTAGTGATGCGAGACTAGAGAAATGTGAAGATGCTTTGTAAAATTCAGAGTCCTAGATATTGGGGCTTTCCCCCTCTAGGTAGAAAGTTATAAAAGAAGGTGGCATTGACTAAGAAACAAAATAATCATATTAATGAATAAGGCGGGAAAGATTTCTGAGATTAAATAAAATTTTCACAGATTGATTTTTTCAATTCCATATTTATCATCAGAGTCAAGCAGAACTCGGAACGGATCCTTATGGTTCCGAAAGTGGCCTTCCGTGGCCTGGAGTTGCTGAGTGGAGATCTAGTTCTGCGTGGGTATCCTGCTGGGTTACACCTGTTTAATCTTTGCCTTTCTTTTGCCCAAAGAGTCAGCGTGTGAATTTGTTTATGAGGAGAACGACTCAAATTAATAACGAGGTGTTTTTTTTGTTTGTTTGTTTGTTTAATCTTTGGAATGTGCCACATCAAGTTCTGCTCCATTTCCTGGTGATTCAGATTCTAATGATGACCTTCACTCTCCCAAAACGCCCGCCTGTGACTGGCAGCAGGCCCTCTTCGCCATCCACAGGAGCGGGCGCTGCTCCAGGCACACAGCCAAGGGGGATCAGCCCTGGGGAGGGGGCCGCAGCGCACCGCCGCCTGGCATCTTTCTCCCCCTCCCCGTGGGTCCACACCCCCTGACACCATCTGGCTTCCCTCCCGACAGCCCAATGCAGCAGACAGATGGCAGCGTTTAGTTTCCACAGTGATGAGCGAGCCAGGGGCCTCCAGCCAGTGCAGGGTGACCCAGGCGAGCCCTCAGAGCCTGGCGTGGCCCGACTCTGGCTGCGCGGTTGCCCCTGGGTTGTCCTGACTGACATCGCTGGGTCCCTGCCTCTGCTTCATTTGGGAATCCTTTGTTGTTCAGTGACCAGTGAAATTGAGAAAATAAGCAGTGTGCTGATGTCATGGAAACAGTATATAGCAGCTAAAATACACCAGCTTTTCTGTTTTTCCGGGCCCATATTCTACCAGATCGAGGAATCCATGGCTTTGAGTATCAGCTGCCCACAGCTGGCTTAGCACCCTGCCAGAGGCCATGAGGAGGGAGGGAGGCAGGTGTGGTCACCATCCTTTAAAAATGTAGATGTGAGACCAGGAAACACACCTAGCAGAAACAACAGGAGTAAAACTGAAGAAAGGAAAACAATGCCAGGATGAAGTTTTTGAGAAAAGACTCCTTAGAGGAGAGAGGACTCCCATCTTACCCCCCTCACTGGGAGTGCCTAATGCCTAGTGTCAGGGCGGCGCTCTGAGCTGTAATTATCTTTCCTTACACCTACTAGTCCACAGAGGAAAATTAAAAGGTAAAACTGTTCAGATCAATCAGGCGCGGTGGCTCATGCCTGTAATCCCAGCACTTTGGGAGGCCGAGAAGGGTGGATCACTTGAGGTCAGGAGTTCAAGACCAACCTGGCCAACAGGGTAAAACCCATCTCTACTAAAAATACAAAAGTTAGCCGAGTGTGATGGTGCGTGCCTATAATCCCAGCTACTCAGGAGGCTGAGGCATGAGAATTGCTTGAGCCTGGGAGGTGGAGGTTGCAGTGAGCCAAGATCGTACCACTGCACTCCAGCCTGGGTGACAGAGAGAGACTCTGTCTCAAAAAACAAAAACAAAAACAAAAACAAAAAACCCTGTTAATATTAGGTCCATTTGCCCCAAGAACAGTTAAATTATTTAGTAACAAACCAAACCAACTTTAAAGTTATTTCAGTTGGCAAGAATTCTAGCAACCTGGGTTGCCAGAATTTGTTCACCTGGGTTCACAGGTGAAAACTATGAGCCATTCTAGTTCATTTCCTTAAAAAAAAGAAAAACTTAAAAAAAGGGCACAGGATAGCTTAGGAAATCACAGGGTTCCAGCCGCGAAGCTGGACAGAAGCTCCTGGGCACCAAGGCTGCAGCCACACAGAACACGCCAGCTTGGCTCTGATGCCACCAGCTCCAGCCACACGCACACGGCCAGTTGCATCCTACAAGTGTGCACTGCCACACCTCCAGCAAATATTTCATTATCCTAACCATATCCTTATACTTTATTTGGTTGGCAATATTGGAGACTAAACTGCTTCATATAATTTATCTTTCTAAATAATGGAAATTGACTCCTTTAAAAATTTTAAACTATTTTAGATGGCCTGTAATATATGAAACTTTTTTTTACATTCTTCAACAAATAGCAGTTTAATGTGTGTGTGCGATTCAGTGTGAGTATTAAGAAAGTAAATTTTAGAGCAATTATATCATTGGGTCCATTGAATTATAGAAGGATTTTTGAACCCATATTAAATGTTCCCAGGCTGTAATTACTTTAACTTCTATATTTCTTCTTACAGTTTTTCTTCTTCTTCTCCTCCTCCTTCTTCCTCTTCTTCTTCACACTTCTTGCTGTATTTTTCATCAAATCTTAGGATAAGAAATGGGTTGGCTAAGTAATTAGGAAAAGTAAAAAAAAAAAAAAAACCTTTCAGAACAGAGAAAACAATAAAGATGTTAGAGAAAATATCAAAAAAGCAATGACTTGTTGCTGATGTTAAAGACCCTCCAAGGCTTGGGGTTTTTCTGACCCCCAAACGCTTGTCCTTATCCCTGTCCTGCCCTTTCCCTCTCCTCTGATCTTCCCCAGTACCATCAATACATATGTTTCTATCACCTGCAGTCTTCAGTCCCGTTGCCTTCCCTCTCCTTCCTCTACCAACACGCTTCCCAGTAAACACCTTACACTTTCCTTTTCTACTTCCTCACTTTTCACTCACACTTTAAAAAACTGAAATTTCACTCCCCAAC
The DNA here is from genome assembly GCF_049350105.2 of Macaca mulatta. Taxonomy (NCBI): domain Eukaryota; kingdom Metazoa; phylum Chordata; class Mammalia; order Primates; family Cercopithecidae; genus Macaca; species Macaca mulatta. Next base: position 4,246,579 of record NC_133409.1, on the reverse strand, counting down.
CCCACCAGGAAAGAAAGAAAATGTACCAAACACCCCTCCAGTGGAGAAACTGCCCTTGCTGAAGGTATTCACAGAGCTTCCTAATTGATAAATCTGGTGCATACAATTCCCATCTCAAGGTCTTTGACCTTTCTTCCACATTTGGCACAAGTGACTACCCCCATCTTGAAACGGCTTTTCTCTCCATTCCACACAAATTCTCCCTTCTGGATTTCTTCCTGTATCTCTTCTGACGGATTCTTTGCCACGTTCTTTTATGGCTTTCTCTTCTTCTGCCTGCTCCTGAAGTGTTAGGATTTCTCCGAAGATTAATCTACAATCTTCTTCCCACCCCATACTGACTGAGAAGTGTTATTAATGCACAAGGGGCCCTATCGTGGTGCTGTGGTTTGGATGTGCCCACGGAAGTTACTGTTTTGACAACTTAATCCTCAATGCAACGATGCTAACAGGCGGGACCTTTGAGAGGTGATCAGGTCATGAGGGCTCTGCTTCATAAATGGATTACTGTCGTCATTACATCTGGGGAGTGGGCTCCTGATAAGTGAATGGGTTCAGCCCCCAACCCCCTCCCTTGCATTTCCACCTTCCACCACCCGCCATGGGATGTCAGAGCACGAGGGCCCTTGCCAGATGCTGGCAACTTAATATTGGACATCTCAGCCTCCTGAACTGTGAGAAATAAATTTGTGTTCATTGTAAATTACCCTGTCTTTGGAATTCTGTCATATTAGCATGAAATGGACTAAGACATCTGTTGAGAGGTTATGGTTTTGTCCATCTAATTTGTCATCTTTACTTGTCTCTTTGCAAATATGATTCTCCTTGTGGTCAGGCCAGAGCCAGGCCTCTGTTGTGAAGAATCAGTGGGGAGACAGGCCTGAAAAGGTGGAAGTACTGGGAAAGGGAAGGGCATTGGAAATGTTCCTGAAGACACCGCCGCTGGGCCTATGGAGGGTGGGGCAGGTGGTTGGGGATGCTCCCCTGGGGTGCTGACGTCTTCACATTGTTCAAGGGGCACAGAGGAGCAATCGGGTATTTGTAGAGTCTCTCTTGGTCCAGGGCTCGGCCTCTTTGGTGGTGGTAGCAAGAGCTTAATCGTTCTACCTGCATCCCTGAACTGTACTTTCATGTATCTACCTGCCTGGTAGACATTCTCCCCAAAACCCCTGCAAGCAAATTGAACCTGCTATATTTCAACAGCACCCATTGTCTCCTCACCTTCAAAATGCTCTAATTCTGTGTTTCTTATCTTTGGTAATGACATTACCCATGACCTAGCAGCCCAGGCTGGGACCCCATAAGGTCTCGTCTCTTCCTATTCTCTGTCCTCTTATTCTTCACATCCTATTGGCACACAAGTGAATCAGCCAGGGTCCTGGCAGGACAAGGGGGCCCACTTAGAGGGTTTAACTAAAAAGAGTTTTACGAAGGGACTGTTTACATGAGTGTGGGCAGGGCTGAGGGAACACAAAAGAGAAGGTAAAATGTTGAAATTTGTTCCTAAGACATGTCCGGATAAGCAATCCAGAGACCAAGAGCAGAGTGGTGACAGCCTGGGGTAGAGGGGTTGGGGGACATGGGGAGCGGTGACTAAGGGGATATGGGTTCATTCAGGGGTGACGCTGGAGAATGTTCTAGAATGGATGGTGGTGATGGCTGCACAACTCTGTGAATGTGCCAGACACCAACGAACGGCACGGTGTAAACCAGTGAACTGCGTGTACATGAATTACATCTCAAGAAAACTGTGAGAGTGGTTTACAGGGAAGAGGAGGAGGCATTGGCAGCATTCAGATTGAGCAGTAACAGGGACCGAGGAGCCAGCAGCCTGTGGGCCTGGAGGCACAGGGGAGGGGCCAGTGGTTCTGAGACCTGGAGCCACCTGCCTGAGGGTCGCCCAGGCCAGAGAACAAAGTCACAGCCAGACCCAGAAAGCCAGGGAGTAAGCAGGAAGAAGGACCCCACGCTCCCTCCCCCGTCCCCCAGGCTCCGGCCCAGACCGTACTTCCGAATCATAGGAAAGGTGGGCTCCTGGCCTTGGCAGAGACAGCAGAGGAGAACAGCCAGTCCCGAGCCCTGTTGGCTCAGAAGCTGCACATGGCCATCTCCCTGTCTCTGCTGTCACCACCTTCTCAAGACCCCCGTGAAATCCTGTCTCCAGTCTCTCAGCAATCCACATCTCCTCACACTGGGGAGACTGTGTTGCTGGAGTGGGGCGCACGTGTTCATCAACAGGCTGTTCCCAAGAGGAAACACTGACCCAGAGCGGCCAGGTTTCCCAGATTGTAGATACAATTAAAAATAATAATGAAAGACGTGGCTGGTCAATGCCAACCAGGAAGCTAAAGCATTTCTACAGCCTGAGGGCTGCCCATTGGCTACCTCTGCCCAGTGAGAGAGCCGGGGTGCAGGAATGCAGGGCTCCTGGACCCACTGCCACCTGCGTCATAACGGGGTCCTCTTGGGTAAGCATTGTGCTGAGGAAGAGAAGGAGCCCAAAAGGGGACATGGAGGACCCCAAACACAAAGCTCCTGCCTCCCGGGGGATAGAGCTTCTGACTGCTGACCTGTGTTCCTTTAGGCTGGTAGCAAGAATCTTCAGAGCTTTGTCCCAACCGCTTGCTTTCCTCTTTTTCTTTTTCTCGAACCCAGAACCAGTCGCCTCTTGTTGGGCTTTGTGGGGCGGCAGATGCACGCCCGGCTTGTCCTCAGCCCCTGACCCTTCTCTCAGGCTCTTGCCGTGCACAGTGTCCACGCAGCCCCTTCGCTGGCCGTGGTCACTGTCTCCATCACAAGCAGAATGAGGATGCTGGGCCTCGTGGGGCTGTGCCGAGGGCGGTGGCTTCTCTATGAAGGGCCCATCTGTGGGCCAACAGATCTCAGCGTGTGGCTTCCGTCCTCTCAGTCCCACACGTGGCAGTCCTGAGGTGTCCTTGCCCTGCCCTATGCAGGGCGGGCCCTGTACCCCACTCCTGGTGCATGCCATGGAGGTCAAACCTGACCTTTGCCCCAGAAGGAGACATTATCTCAGTCTCCCAAGATAGTGCCATGGGTTGATCTTCCCCGGGCCCACCTGCAGTCCAGCCTGGTGCCAAAAAGAAAAGCAGTCAAAGGAGGGTAGAGGAGAGACAGGGTCCTGGACACATCCTTGCGACCCACACCTCATTACCTGCTGCAGCACAGCCTCGCGTGAGGCGAGGAAGGCCACATTGGCAGGACGCGAGCAGACAAGCAGCCTCAGTGCCAGGCACACGGGGCCTCACACACACCACCAGGAGCCGTGTTGACATCTCAGTTCCACAGGTGAGGAAATGGCCACGAGGCTCGGAAAACAGCAAGGTCACCTGCCCCTGTCATACTTGAAGAAGGTGCTGTCGCAGGACTGCCTGTCCCCCAGAGCTCTCCACCCCAGAAGCCTGGAGTCTTAGGAAGTCAGTGACACTCGCACAGCAGTCAGGACAGGTGCCTGACTCAGTCACCTGCTGCCACCAGGCCCGGCTCAGGTACAGCGGCCAAGACAGCGCACCCAACCACCAGGCGCCTGGAACACATAAAACAGGCTGAAGTTTTGGGTTCCTAGTGTTTATTCCCCAGCAATAAAACACAGGCATCATCAATGTGGAAAGGTTAGAGACAAGCGGTTTAGATTGGGAAATTTGTCACAGACCAGAAGGAAACTTGAATCTTCTTTTTCTCCAACAAACTGAAGATGACACACAAGGACATATCTTCCGGGAGTAGAGCTTGAAAATAAAAGCCTCCAGAAACACTTCATGAAGACATTTTTCAGAGAAAGTAAACATCAAGGAGAATGTGGTGGTTTGGATTCTTTCCTTAAACAGAAGTTAAAATAAAATGTTTTGACAAAGAAGAAGTGCTATTTTGATCTCCCTGTGAAATTTTTACAAGAAGCTCTGGTAGGAGTTTTTAAACACAGTAAACTCTTGTTTGGTGGCAGTGTTACTGTGTGTGACTGATATTTCATATTGGCAGATGGCCAGCAGGTGAGGACGAGGAGGGAAAGGTTAGGAGGATTCTGCTGTTTCCTCCAATCGGAACTAGAAACAGAAGAAACTACTCCAGTACTACTGAATCTCCAAGCAGAATTTACTACTGACAAGGTACGCATCATCATTAATACAGTGTCAGAGTTCTACCACACGGCTAGCCCGAAGAGCCAATTTTTATCTCTCAGTGAGATTGATTTTCCATTTTTCTTGTCATTCTCTATTCAGAGTCTACTCTCCTATTTCCCATAAACTACAATAAGAAAACACAGTAAGTTAGAATCATTGAGCATTCTTTAGTCTTTTTTCTTATAAACAGACACCGTACCGCACAACATAGCAGAATGCTGATAACATTTTAACATGCGCTGATGCCAGCTATTCAGGCTGCCTACCCGAAAGTGAAAGTTTTAGTTGCTTGTTTGGAAGTATCTGAATAGCTGACTTGAACTAAGAGGAAAATGCTGGAAATCCATTGACCTTTCATCTGGTTGTTTGTTATGTAGATATAATCAGACTGGTATTCCTTTATAATTACAACTACCATCTGAAACCGAAAAAAAGTTAGTGATGTGTTGACAAATACTTACATCCCCTCCCCCAAATTCTTAGTGTCAAAAAGAAAAAAAAAAAAAAAAAGCATATTTTTGAGGGACTGCCATCTGCCGAGCTGCTTGGCAGACGATACAGCCTCCACCTATTCTCTCAGTAACTCTGAAAGGTGGGCGTCAGGACTCTGAAGGCTCCGGGGTTTTATCCTACTTGCAAGCCAACAGGTGGGCCTGCAGTGGTTCCGTGCATGCTGGCAGCAGACCTGAGCGCCCTGAGCTCAGGACAAGTAGCTTTATTACTCCCACACAGCAGGCTGTAGGAGTTGTACGTGTGCCTCAGTTCCCCTTGCTCTCCAAGTCCCATGGGGGGTGAGGTGGAAAGTCCCAGTTGGATCCTGCACATCTGGTGAGTGTGTGTCACAGCTGACAAAGTCCAAGCTTGGGAAACCCCATTTTTTTATGATGGGCTGCAAGCAAACCTGACCTTTGCCCCAGGGGGAGACATTATCTCTGTCTCCCAAGATAGTGTCACAAACGGCTGTCGATGACTCTGCACACATGATGAGTGGCAACTGGAGACGCATGGAGAATTAGCTCTCAATGGCGGGCAATGCTATTCCACTTACTACAGATTCATAAAGGAAGCACTTGAAAAGGTAACCAGCCTGCTCAAGTCACAAAGCTTATTCAATTGAAGAATCAGAATTCAAATCCCGGTGGGTTTGACTCCAGAACTCTCCCCTCTGTATCTTACAGCCAAATATATTATAGTTCTCCACATTAGAGCATGATTAATCAATATATAAAAGGCATTATGGGCCAGGCGAGGTGGCTCACGCCTATAATCCCAGCAATTTGGGAGGCCGAGGTGGGAGGATCACTCGAGGTCAGGAGTTTGAGACCAGCCTGGCCAACATGGTGAAACCCCGTCTCTACTAAAAACACAAAAATTAGCTGGGTGTGGTGGTATGCACCTGTAACTCCAGTTACTTGGGAGGCTGAGGCATAAGAATTGCTTAAACTGGGAAAGCGGAGGTTGCAGTGAGCCGAGATCTCACCAATTCACTTCAGCTTGGGTGGATCACTTGAGGTCAGGAGTTTGAGACCAGCCTGGCCAACACAGTGAAACCCCATCTCAAAAATATAATAATAAATAAATAAGTAAATAAACAAAAGGCATTATGACCACAAACTCCTGAATTTACTACACTGGCACCTTGAATATTTAGAGTGTTTCAACAAAAAACCTATTATCACCAGCCCTTTAACCAGGCCTTGCAATCTGGCATTATGCATTTTAACCTCACCTCACATCTAGCAATCTGCATTTTTCATATGCAGAGCATGAGATATGGAAAGTCAAATCAGAGCCATTGCCCCTGGAGGGCATGGCCTGTGTGCTTGGCCCCACCTGGGAATACAGGGCAGAGCAGGGCTACCTCTGTTCCGACTCACCACCTGTTCAAACCAGGCCACCCTCAATGCCGTAGTGTGTGGTACCTGCATTTGGGCGCACTGTGAATTTTTTTTCTTATAAAGACAATAATATATTCATACATTTTGATAATATGGTAATTTAATTAAAAAAAATTGGGTTTCTGAAAAAATGTTATGTCATTATTATGTATGCATTTCTGCAGAAATTTACTAGAAAATGCTTTCTAAAATTGTATTTAAACTTAAAAGATTATAGTTTATTTCTAGACATAGAAAACAATTTTATACAATTGAAATGTATGATTTTTATTCTCAATGATTATCTATTTAGTGCTAAAATATTTATACCATATGTGTCCATTTAAAAAAAAAAAATAGGAGGGGAGTGAAATGCCAAAATTAAATGTCTAAAAAAGGATCAGAAAGAATAAAGTAGCCACATTTTCGCTAAATCTAACCACCTCAAGAAGTGAAAACCACAACGGGAACCACTCTGCCCAGACGAGTGGCGTGGCTTCATATAGAACAGGATTTGATTTGCACATTGGGTAAAATCTTGTTCTCCAGCTTTACTGAGGTATAGTTAACATATCAGAAACTGCACAAATTTAAAGGGTATGATTTGTTGAGTTTCAACATATGCATGCACCCATGAAAACATGATAAACAAGATAATGCCTCATGATCCATTGTAATTCCTACTTCTCTCCCTTCCCTGGATATATGGTTTGCAAATATTTTCTTCAAGGCTGAAGTAGAATCCTGATAGCTCAAAAAAAACCTCAGCCACAAATATTTCCAAATTAAAGCTTCTAAGATGGCTGTGAAGTTTTATATTATTAATTGGTATAGAAAAGCAAGATACGCTATACTCCATTTTTAACTACAGCTGTTCAATTTGAGGTTTATCCCACAAAAATACTTTATATTATTTTTGAAACTATGTTGAATAATTTAACAATTTTCTATTGAATCAGAATATATTTCAGAAATATTAATTGTACAGCTAACAAAACACCGCAGCTTCATTTTTTCCCTTCAGCAAAACGAACCAAGATGAAAATATTTACATCTAGAAAATGTATTATAAATGTTAGCACCTTGTTAAGCATATTGAGTAGTGATAACAAAGTCTAACACTGTCCTGTCCTGTGCAATAGAATTGATATACTTCAATCACATTACAGAAATCATGTTAATTTTTTCACTTTAAAACAAAGTCGGACTGGGTGCAGCGGCTCATGCTTGTAATCCAAGCGCTTTGGGAGGCTGAGGAGGGAGGATCACTTGAGGTCAGGAGTTCGAGACCAGTGTAGCCAATATGGTGAAACCCCTTCTCTTACTAAAAACACAAAAATTAGCTGGGTGTGGTGGCATGAGCCTGTAATCCCAAGCTACTTGGGAGGCTGAGGCAGGAGAATAGCTTGAACCCAGGAGGCAGAGATTGCAGTGGGCCGGACTGCGCCACTGCACTCTAGCCTGGGCAACAAGAGCAAAACTCCATCTCAAAACCAAAAAAAACAAAACAAAATAACAACAACAACAGCAAAAGTTGTACTACAACATAGATGAGCCTTGAAAATATTATGCTAAGTGAAAGAAATCAATTACAAAAGACCATATATTTAAATTTGAAATGTTAGATGAACTGAACATAGTCTTAGAAAAGTGAAACTTACCAATATTGACACAAGAAGTAATCGATTTTAAAAATTCTATAAATATTCAGGAATTATCTGTACTTAAAGCTCTCCCAATCTGACCCCACCCATCCCCCACAAAACAAAAGTCCCAGTCCAACTAAATGTTTCAGAGAGTGTGGGGAAGTTAGAGAATAAAAAAGGGTGGGCACTTCTCAGCAATTTTCATAAAATCAGTATAATTTAAGCATCAAACCTAAGAAGGACATTATAAGAAAAAAATAATAGGTCAATCTTCCTTGTACATACGTATGTAAACTTTATAAATAAAATATTAGGAAATTAAATATAGCAATGAACAAAAAGGATAATGCATCACACAATTTGGGGCTTATTCTTAAAAGTAGTGTCAACATTATAAAAGAAAGGAAAAGTACGTAATCATACAATTGATAAAGAGAAAGCATTTTTTAAAAATTTAAATTCATTTATGTTAAAAAAAAAACCTCTTAGCAAGCTAGGAATAGAATGGAACTTCATTATCATGATAGAGAGCACATGTTTAAATAGCTAGGAATAGAAGGCAACATCATTATTATAGTAAAGAGTATTTTTAAAAACACATTTAATAGTGAAATGTTGAAACCTTTCCATCTGAGATTAGGAAGTAAACAAGAATATTTTACATCACCACATTTATTCAGCATTAAAATAGTAATTCTTGCCAGTGCAGTAAAGATATACAGACTGGCTAAGAGATAATAAAACTACCACTATTTGTTGATAATATTTTGATGTAGAAAGCATAAATTATTAGAATTAAGAAGTTAGTTTAGCAGAGTTGTTAGACACAGGTAAATATTTTTAAAAATCAATTATATTCCTATGTATTAGCACAGTTGGAAAATGAAATACTAAAACAGATTCACTTACAAAAGCATAAAATATAAAATATTTAACACTAAAACTTCGTTAAAAGATGCACAAGGGCTATGCAGAGAAAACTCTACAATATTTTTGAGAAAAAATCAAGGTAATCTAAGTTGGGGGGGGATATACCATGTTCATAGATTAGAAATGTTATTATTGTAAATATATTCATTTTCCCTGAATTGGTCTATAAATCTAATGCCACCTTGATAAAAGCCTCAGCAGGATTTTCTATGGTAATTAACAAAATAATTCTAAAATTTATGTGGATGCACAAAGGGCCAAGAAGAGCTAAGAAATCTTGAATGAAAAGAACAAGGCAGGAGGACTTAGTCTACTCGATATCAGAATTTATTATAAAACTTCAGTAATTAAGGCAGTTTTTTGTGCAATGATAAACAAAGAGACTGAAAAAATAGAATAATTGGTGCATACAGACACACACATATAGATATTCCATTTCCGGTAAAGGTAATAGCACTGCAAAGTAGTGGAGATTTGTTTTTTTTCAGTAGATGGTACTTGAATAATTTGGACACCAACATGAAAAAAAATTAAATATAACCCTTCCCTGAAGAGTTATACACAAAAGTTAATTCCAGGTATACTGTTTATTTAAATGTGAAGGGTCAAATAACAAGACTTTGAGAAAATTATATAAGAGAAAAGCCTTTGTGATTTTGGGATAGAGAAAATGGAATAGGAATAATGCTCTTTTGAGCACTAACCATAAAGAGAAAGATTGATAGATTAGACTATATTAAAATTAAAAACTGTTTTTAAATTTAAGACTAAAAGATAACACTATGAGAGTGAAAAGGCAAGCCACTGAGTGGTGGAGTGGTTATATCAAAGACAAAAAGTCTATAGCCAGTACGTATCAATAGTTTCTACAAATCAATTAAGACAGACAACCCAACCAAAAAAACAAGCAAGAGATACCAAAACTTCACAAAAGAGGAGATCCAAATGATCAACAAATATGTGAGAAGATGGTCATTTTCATTAGAAATGGGGAAAATGTGAATTAAGGCAACAGACTATCACTACACATCCACCAAGATGGCTAAAGGCTGACAGTGCTGATGATGAAAATGTAGATTGGTTCAACCTCTTTGAGAATGTGACAATATTCACTGAGTGTGGGTGTGTGCATACCCAATGCCTCAGCAATTCCATTCATAGGCACATGCCCAACCAACATGGGAGCTCATGCTGCACATCAAGACACACACCTAACTATTCACGGCAGCATTCTTATGGGCAGTCCAACATTGGAAGCAATCCAAATGTTCACTAACAGTGGACATCACAGAAGCCAAACAATAGGACATTAAACAGCACTTTATATGAAAGAGCTGCTGCCTCACACAACCAAACAGATGAATCTTTCATACATACACAGTCACACTCAATTCTGAGGAGAAGCCAAACGTACCCACAAAAATATATGCTGTATAATTCTGTTTTCACAAACTTCAAAAACGAGACAAATGAGCCTGTGATGTCAGGACCGCGTTTCACTTGAGCAGGGAGTGAAGGAGTGTTCGGGAAGATACATGAGTGGGGTTCTGGGGTGTTGGACATATTCTGCTGTTGTGTTTAAACCTGGGTGTGTGCACAAGTGTTCCTCAAGCTGTATAATGATGGGGCATGCACTTTCCTGTATGTGTTCAACATAGAAGAACAGGAATCAATTAGGTTATCATAATAACTTAATCGTTATGAAGAGGAAAATGGGTGAGGTAGAAAGTACTGCAGAGCTCAGAGGAGAACATACTATCAACTGCCATGGTTGGCCTGCTTTCTTGCGAAGGAAGGAACAGAGGAAAGAGAAGAGAGAAAACAGGAGTTACGTTTATAGAAACCTCCCATGAGGAGGCTGAAGGGAGATCTCAGGATGACAACTCATACAAGATACTGAGTCCCAGTCCAGATGGGAGCAATGTGACTCGAGAGAGGGAATTTTTCACCAGGATTCCCAGTGCCATGGTACTGCCTTCTTCCCCGGAAGACAGCATGCCCAGGTGAGCCTGGGTTCTTGCTTTTGTGTGGACACATCCCTGCCCTGTTCTCAATGCTCTTCTGCCTGCATCAGTGGAGGGTGCCCATTAATCCATCTTTGTGATTTCCCCAAGGATATATAGAGGTGAATTCATAATTATCGTCTATTTCCATCTCAGAAAATACAACTGTGAACTAAAAAATAATGATTCAGCTTTTTCCCTAGAGCTGTTTCCTCAGGCAACCGAATTACGGATTAATCCTTTTACCCTAGTGCTCTCCCTAGGAAACCTCCAAATGACTTCAGTGAAATTTCATGTAGTTAATGGTTACTGGATCTTTCTGAGTGAGTTATCATTAAAAATACATACTGAGCTTGGTGGTGGATGCCTGTAATCCCAACTACTCGGGAGGTTGAGGCAGGAGAATCGCTTGAACCTGGGAGGCGGAGGTTGCAATGAGCTGAGATCGCACCATTGCACTCCAGCAAATACCTAACCCTAACCCATATCCTAACCCTCACCCTCACCCTCACCTGGTTTGCTAGTAGAAAACCTTGAGTATCATTTTATACTGAAACACTTTCTGGGTTAATTACCATTGTCCTCCAAGAAAAGCCATCAACTCCGACGTCTATTTTGGTTTCGGCCAAGCAAGTCTCATGTAAACAATTCTTCACTGATAAGAACTGGACGCTTCCCTCCTCTTTGGCGTCTGTAACTTTTTTTTTTTTTTTTTCCAAGACGGAGTCTCACTGTCACCAGGCTGGAGCGCAGTGGTGTGATCTCGGCTCACTGCAACCTCTGTCTCCCAGGTTCAAGCAATTCTCTTGCCTCAGCCTCCCGAGTAGCTGAGATTACAGGCGCACACCACCACGCCCAGCTAATTTTTTCTTTTTAGTAGAGACGAGGTTTCACGGTGTTGGCCAGAATGGTCTCGATTTCCTGACCTTGTGTTCCCCATCTCGGACTCCCAAAGTGCTGGGATTACAGTGAGCCACTGCACCCGGCCTCGTCTGTAACTTAATATCTGTTTGTTTTTTTTTTTTAACTGATATCTTATATCTAGGCTTCAAAATTAATATTTTGCCATGTTCACCTCTCATTCTGACTTTTTTTTTTCAACCATTTACAAATGTAAAGAACATGGTCAGCTCATGAGCCACACAGAAACAAGAGGCAAGAGAGATTTGCCTTGCAGGTTGTATTTTGTCCACCCCTGGTCTAGAATAGTAAGGATTTTCTACATATTAATTCATAGTCTAATGGACCCCAGAAATAGGAGCTGCTTGAGAAAATGTAGTTTGTGGTTTTGAAAGTGACATACATCTAAAAGTATTTAGAATGCTTTTAATGATGGAATTCACCCTGCTTTGTCATTCTTTCATACAGGTTGAGTATTCCCAATGCAAAAATACAAAATGCACTCAAATCTGAAGCTTTTTGAGTGCTGACATGACATGCAAAGGAACTGCTCATTGGAGCATTTGGGATTTCAGATTTTTGGATTAGGGATGCTGAACTGGTAAATATATAATGCAAATATTCCAAAATCTGAAATCTGAAACATCTTTCGTCCCAAGCATTTTGGATAATGAATACTCAACCTGCCTTACAATAAACAAACCAAACAATTAAACTAAAATAACTAATATTTTGACATTAATCTTTGAACAAGCATCTCTTCATGAATGTACTATGTTTAAACAAATAGTTTTTAGCTAAAACACTTCTCTTACTCATAGTTGAATATATATACTTTGGATATTTTGTCATCTATACCCTGGCTACAGCTCATTTTAAAATTATATTTTTTATTCTATTGCTACTTCACTATATTTACACGTTGAAATTTAAACTGTAATATTACCTTTATTTAATGGGAAAAATGTATGTAGGGGAAATTAAAAGTTAAAAATGTGAAAAACTAATTGTATTATTGAGCCGAAAGGGTTCATTTATGGAGTCTCCATCCAAATCCAAGCCTAAAAATCATAGACAATTCCCTCATAATTATCTTCTGAAATTAATGGTTTAAAAGATGCTAATAATATATTAAATTGCTTATAGGAATTATAACCACAAATTATTGAAACTCCCTAGTACCTAACACTGTTGTTAATAAGGCATTTCTCAGCACATTGTAGGTTTACTTTAGCTTAATGAAAAAGCCACGATTCCAATATGTATTGATATATAATTATTTAAAGAATTTAGTATCTGGCCAGCCCCGTAATCCCAGAACTCTGGAAGACCGAGGTGGGTGGATCACTGGAGGTTAGGAATTTGAGACCAGCCTGGACGACGTGGCAAAACCCCATCTCTACTAAAAAATACAAAAATTAACTGGGCATGGTGGCAGGTACCTGTAATCCCAGCTACTTGGGAGGCTGAGGCTGGAGAATTGCTTGAACCCAGGAGGCAGAGGTTGCAGTTAGCCAAGACAGAGCCACTGCACTCCAGCCTGGGTGACAGAGGGAGACTCCAGCTCAAAATAAATAAAAGAAAGAAAGAAAGAAAGAAAGAGAGAGAGAGAGAGAGAGAAAAGGAAAGGAAAGGAAAGGAAAGACTAGCTAAACAATAAATAGGTTTCTTCTAGTCTAAAATGTGAGTTAATAAATAATGAATGTATATTTATTAATTTCTTGATACTGAAGTAAATCTCTATTAAACAATACACATAAAAAGCCTTGAAACCAAAAATTGTCATTTATTTCAAAATAGTTAGATATGCAGGTCAAACGTTATTGGATATATATTTGAATAACTTTCAAATTTCTTATTCTAGCCAGGCGTGGTGGCTCACGCCTGCAATCCCAGCACTTTGAGAGGCCGAAGCGGGCAGATCACCTGAGGTGAGGAGTTCGAGACCAGCCTGACCAACATGGCGAAACCCTGTCTCTACTAAAATACAAAAATTAGCTGAGCTTGGTGGTGAGTGCCTGTAATCCCAACTACTCGGGAGGTTGAGGCAGGAGAATCGCTTGAACCTGGGAGGAGGAGGTGCAATGAGCTGAGATTGCACCATTGCACTCCAGCCTGGGTGACAGAATGAGACTCCGTCTCAAAAAATAAATAAATAAATAAAATTCTTATCCTATAATTTCAACTTTTCTTATAATTGGTTGTTTTTTAATTGGTTTTTCTTATGAACACTCAATTTAAAATTTTATTTTTAAAAAGACAAGAGTGTTACTATGTAACAATTTAATCGAACTATGCACATAGCTATGTTTTGCCTCATTAACTATCTTAAAAATAAATATACATCTGTGTCTTACTTTAAAGACATTACACTTTGGTAAAAATATTAGGCAGAGAAATTTGTCTGCACAGTCCCGTAATTGCAGAAAGATAAAAAGAAAATGTTATTCTTTGAAATTGCTTTAAGTTTTGTTAAGTTTTCTACACTGAGAAAAATATATCAATATGAAAGGATTTAACACTTAGTGAGCACTACGGATGTATTACTGCAGTGTTCATTTTTCTTCGACAATTCTATGAGGCATCACATCAATCATTTAGATTAAAAAATTGAGTTTCGGAAAGATACTTGGCTATTACATGGCCGATGGCAGTTTGACATTCGAATTCAGGTCTGTGTGGCTTCACAGGGTGGAAGGTGAAATTCTGTGTGCTTAGGAGAGGAAAATTCAAACGAGTGTCCAACAGAGACGGTCAGGATCTCAGCCCAAGGCTATGAGAAGGGGTCCTCCGGGTGGAGGGAAGAGTCTAGCCTCGCAGGCAAGGCAGGGAAGCAGAGGCTTGCTTCTAAGATGTCAAGAGGAGCCATCTGCCTGGAACTCACGTGGGAGTGACAGGAAATAAAGCTAACAAAAGTAAGGGGCTGAGTTGGCTTTGGGATTTCTTTTAGGGTTAACAGTTTATGTTTGGGGAAAGACTGGAATGATTTGTAATGGGAGAGAACGCCACAGAGGACACACAGGAGAATACATTGTATGAGACAGAACTGCCAGGATCCGGAGACCACTGGGACATTGAAAATGAAGACAGAGGGAGAGTTAGGGACAGCACTGAGATCAAAGAGGTAAACCCTAAACCAGGCACTCCTCCAGCAACCGATAAGCAGAGGAGGCCTGGGTTAGGGCCTGCAGGAGACAGTGGTCTGGAGAGGGCAGGGGGAGGAACGGCAGCAAAGTGGCAGGTGAACTCGGAGAGGGAAAGCAGCTGGGAAGCAGGTCGTGGGGAGGGAGAGAGAGCACTTGTCTTTTCCTACCTATAGAATATGTAGGTGAAACATTCACAATATATAATCTACCAAATTCATCATGGATGACTCACTGCAATGAAAACAATTATACTACTACAGAGCGCCCCACTCCCCAAAAAAACACAGCAAGGTATTTATTATGACATTGTATGACTTTGAAAGCCTCCAAAGACAGTAGAAGTTTACTGCAATATTCTGAACAAATGGAAGCTTAATGTACTGCCCTTTAATAATTAAAAATATGCATCAAATGTTAAAATTGAATGATTTTTCTTTTTTTCCAGAAGGGCGAATGCTTCTGTATGGTTTCCCTGACACGCAGGTCTATTTAAAAAAAAAAAAAACTTTTCTGGACTTCCTTTTTTCTCATGTCGATTTTTAACCCCTGCAGTGCCAATGTTCAAATGAAGAATGAAAACATTTCTACGTCAATGCATACTTGGAGAGCATGTTCATATGTCATACTTTAATTTTATCCTCATAACAGCTCTGTAAGGTGGGCAGGAAAGGTCTGTTGCCATCATCATGTTTATTTTTCACATGAGGAAACCGAGTCTCAGACCTGTACAGACCCTTCACTGCCCTACAATTACTGTAAGAAATGGAGCTCAAGGTTGGGAACTGTGGCGCTTAACCCAAGGCTACTTTCCCTTGCAATGTCTCTGACCGCACAGAGTTGATCTCTGTGCTAGTTAGGAATTGGTGGAAACAGTTTCCCCTAGGAGAAAGGAGGTGTGTGACATTGGGAGAGTCTCAAGGTCAAACCTACAAGGTCATGTGAGCCAGTGATTCTCAAACTCAACTGAACATCAGAGCCACTCAGGGAGACTGAGAATAAAAGATTGTTGGACTCACCCTGAGATTCTGATTCTCTGCGTCTGCCACCGAGTTGAAGGGATGTGTATGCTTAAACAGTTTTTTGAAAGTTGAACAGTGTGTTGATATTTGATGACTTTAAGGAATTATTGTCATTTTTCAAAGTATGAAAATGATATTAAGAAAACATTTTTAAAGAGTGTCTTCTGAAGATACATCTGCAACATTTACTAATGAAATTATGTAAAGTCTGACTTGTGTTTAAAAATAATCCAGGAGCGGAGGGAGAGGGAAGGGGATAAATGAAACAGGCTGTGACAACTGAAGCCAGGTGGTGAGTGAGGAGTGGAGACGGGGACTTCCTCTGGCATTCTATTCGTATTCGATACTATTCATATCACTGTGAGAAAAGCTCCCCAGGAAATTCTGATGATCAGAATTTGATCATTGTTGGATCATTGATCTAATCCAACCACATAACTATAATTACAGAGTATCCTTCTACATTGCCATGTCTGCGCTCACCTACATTCTAGCTGTATTTTTTGAGGTCACTCGCCTGTTTGTCCTTCTCTGCAGTGGTGCTAAAATCAGGAAATAGTTTCACCAAAACAGGGCATTGGAATATAGACAAGTGTGAGTCATGAGCAGGGGACACTTCTGGGCCTCAGATTTCTCATCTGTGGTTTGTCTCAAACTCAGAGACAGGTTTTCAGATGCCCTCTTGAGTCCACTGTCTTTCCTTCTTTTACAGGAACTTTCTTTCTCAGGCAATTTTCTCCTTTTCTTTCTCAGGTGACTTTCAGCATTTCCTTTTTGAGCTTTACCTTAGAGTTGCGGCTATGGTTTATTCAGGTGCAAATTGACCTACATGTGTCCTGCTTGACACTTGAAAGCACTTTTAATTTGAAGAATCTTGTGCTTCTTACATTCTGGAAAATTCCCAGCGATGATCTCTTTAATTATGCCTCTCCGTCATTCTCTCTAATCCTCTGGAATTCTGACGAGATGAGATTAACTCCCTCCGCCTACAGCTCTTGCTCCTTAAGATCTCTCACTTTTGCCGGGCGCGGTGGCTCAAGCCTGTAATCCCAGCACTTTGGGAGGCCGAGACGGGTGGATCACGAGGTCAGGAGATCGAGACCATCCTGGCTAACACGGTGAAACCCCATCTCTACTAAAAAATACAAAAAACTAGCCGGGCGAGGTGGCGGGCGCCTGTAGTCCCAGCTACTCGGGAGGCTGAGGCAGGAGAATGGCGTAAACCCGGGAGGTGGAGCTTGCAGTGAGCTGAGATCCGGCCACTGCACCCCAGCCTGGGCGACAGAGCAAGACTCCGTCTCCAAAAAAAAAAAAAAAAAAAAAAAAAGATCTCTCACTTTTATAAATCTTTTTTTCTTTCCACTCATTTTACTTTCCAGATGCGTTTCTCAGCTTTCTTCTTTTCTGCTTTCAACTGGATTTTTTTATGTTCTTGTTTTATTATTTCTGCCAGTCCTTTTTTTTTTTTTTTTTAGAGATGGAGTGTCGCTCTGTTGCCCAGGCTGGAGTGCAGTGGCACCATATTGGCTCATCGCAACCTCCGCCTCCTCGGTTCAAGCGCTTCTTCTGCCTCTGCCTCCAGAGTAGCTGGGATTACAGGCCTACACACCACCAGGCCCAGCTAATTTTGTGGTATTTTTTTTTTTTAGACAGACTTTTGCTCTTGTTGCCCAGGCTCTAGTGCCATGGCGTGATCTCTGCTCACTGCAACCTCCACTTCCTGGGTTCAAGCGATTCTGCTGCCTCAGTCTCCCGAGTAGCTGGGATTACACGTACACACCACCATGCCGGGTTAATTTTGTATTTTTGGTAGACGGGGTTTCTCCATGTTGGTCAAGCTGGTCTCGAACTCCCAACCTCAGGTGATCTGCCCACCTCAGCCTCCCAAAGTGCTGGGATTACAGGCATGAGCCACCGTGCCTGGCCAACTGTGTGTTTTTAGTAGAGATGGGGTTTTACACGGTTGGAGAGCTTGGTCTCAAACTTCTGACCTCAAGTGATCCTCCTGCCTCGGCCTTCTAAAGTGCTAGGGTTACAGGCTTGAGCCACCGTGCCTGGCCCCCCTTTTATGTTTTAGAGTCAGGGGTATATATGCAGGTTTGCTACGTGGATTTATTGTGTGATGCTGAGGTTTGGGCCTTGATCAAACCCATCACCCAAAGAGTGAACACAGTTTCCAGTAGGCAGTTCTCTCCTTGCCCCTTTCTCCCTCCCGTGGGCCCCACTATCCACCGTTTCCATCCCTATGTCCCTGTGTCCATAGTGTGTAGCTCCCACTTAGGAGAATATGTAGTATTTGGTTTTCTGTTTCTGTGTTAATTCAGTTAGGATATTTCTGCCAGTTCTTTTTCATAACTTCTTACCCCTTTTGATGCATGCTATTCCTGCATACATTTCTTCAAGTTTCCCAAACATGTTTATTTTAAAGCTCTTTTCAGATTGGTTGCTGATTCAGGTGGTCCCTTAGCATTTGCTGTGTTCACGTGCATGGGAATTTTTTCTTCACCAGCTCATGGTAAGTGGGAGATTCTCTCTCTACTGTATCTTTCTCAGTGTATCTTTCTGCTCACACCTCTGCTTAACAAAGGCACCTCGTCCGTGTGGAGCCCTTGTCTAGGAACAAGCCGTGTTGCCATGGTGGAAGGCATCAGATGCAGTCACTCGCTGCGTGGCAGTTCCCGGCAGGAGGCCACACGCACGTTTTCTCTTCCCGGAGACACATGGCTTCACGTCAGTCATGTGGGCAGCTGCAGTTGGCAGCAGCTTCCTCTCCTCCCATGAGCACTTGTGGTCCCTACCATAGTCCCCACCGCCCAACAAGAGCCCGGCTCCTTGTAGGATCTGCCTTCTTTGGGTTCCAGACTCCAACAGGGCTTTTCCTTCAGCTCCTTCTCACCGTCATGCACCTCCATCCCAACGCTGATCCTCAGTCATGCCCATGCTGTTTCAAGTCTCCTACAATTCTATGTTTTCCCTCTTTATTTGTCATCTACCGTTGGCATATATTTAGAGAAGGTGTGTGTGTGTGGTAAGGGTGCTTCGGGGTACGTGCTTATAAAACTATCTTAGTGGAAGTACTAAGGCCAAGTTTCTCCCTTCTCATAGAACTACTGCAAATGTCGAAAGCACTTGAAATAATGTCTAAGCTGCACTTTATTTTCAAAAGCAAGCAAAACCCTGTAGTTTGGTAATTTTTATTTCCAGAGATACTAGTGGATAAAGAAAAGATTTTTCTTCGGAGAAGTCCCTGGATATTCCATTTATGGCTTTGCCATGAACAACACATTTCTCAACACTTTGTTTTGTTTCTATGATTTTTACTGCTGGTAAATAGCACGTTAATAGTACACTCCCCTTCATTTGGTATCTGTTTTTATTTGTTAAAATAAAATTTAATGGGAGTTTGCATTTCAAAACATTAGTTTCCTAGCAAAATTTATATATTCAGCTTATATTCTATATTATACATATAATTTTCTAGCAGAAAAGGGCATAAGATGTAAAAAATAAGTTGATATATTTGTACCCTTTGTTCTTCTTAGGTGTATAAAGCTCCTCCTCTTTTCCCTAGTACTTTCTATATTATAGAACCTGTGAAAATGGGGAGGGAATTAGGTTTATTATATTTAGTTCATTTTAGCACCTGGTTTCCATAATGCCTCCTAAATATTTCTGGCCTTTGTTCTGTTAATGACAGCGAGATCATAGAGTCCTATTAAAGTTGCTCAGTAGGTCAAGCCCTCTATTTTAGGAATGACACAAGCATACTTCTTTCTTCTTCTAGACCCATTGTTTAGAACTGCACCTTTTATTATCAAGAAAAAAGGTGAAAGGCTGGATGGAAAAGCTCCACGACCTCCAGACTGTGGACTCTCTACCCTTGTAAAGCCCACTCACCTGAGTAAAGTCTAGTCTCAGCTGCTGGGATTAGACTAGCTGTAGAAGCTGTGTGCTGGGCACCCCTACCCCGCCCCGCCAGTACACAGCCATCTTCAATCTAGCCAATGCGCGTTTATTAAATATCCGCTAGGTACACAGAACTGTGCTCTCTGCTAGAAGCAGGACACGGAATCAAACACCAGTAAGATGGGTCCCCAACGCCAAGGGGAACAGAACTCGTGAGGAAAAAGGCACATTCAGAATTTCAAGTCAAAACCAAATTCAAGGTAGCAGCTAAAATCAAAGTGCCAAGTGTAAGGGATCGGGAAAACACGGGGAGATGGCGACAAAAGAACTAGTGCTGTTTAGTTGATTGGTTTTCAAAGTGGGAAACCGAAACTGATGCAATGGGGCATTGGAAGGAAAAATTCTGGAAGTGAGAGCACTTCCAGAGCACCATGGAGCGACCCCTTGCAGGCCTAGGGATGCACAGAATGTGGAAAGGACGACAAGGAGGCAGGCAGGGGAGACGCCCTTTCGCAAATCTATTCACAGCCTGATATTCTTTCATTATTCTCAGGATGTATATGATCACATTTTAACTTAGTCTGCAACACGTACTGAATAAAAGGAAGATAATGCAAAGCAATTCTCCAACACAGTAAAAGGTAAGTGACCTATGTTTACGGTATAATCCCCTTCTAATACTTTCCATACACACACACACACACCCCCCATTTCGTTTCTTTGCATTCAGTGTGTATTAGTCCATTCCGTTTTTGCATTGCTATAAAGAAATACCTGAGACTAGGTCAATTTATAAAGAAAAGAGGTTTAATTGGCTCATGGTTCTGCAGGCTGTACAGGAAGCATGGCTGGGGAGGCCTCAGGAAACTTACAATCATGGCAGCAGGCAAAGGGGAAGCAGATATGTCTTACCTGGCTGTAACAGGAGGAAGTGGGGGAAGGGAGGTACCACACACTATTAAACAACAAGATTTAATAAGAACTCCATCACCAGAACAGCACCAAAGGGGGAAATCCACCCCCATGATCCAATCCAATCACCTCCCCCCAGGCCCCACCTCCAACATTGGGCATTACAATCTGACGTGAGATTTGGCTTTGGGACGCAGATCTAAACCATATCACAGTGTAAATATGTTGTTTATGTATTTAAGATTTAGTTTTTTCCTTCCAGTATCATCTTAGTTTATAAAATGCCAGAGAATACATTTAACCACAAATGTCTTTCTGGGTTGGTAAGATTATATATATTTTTTAAATAAGTAAGATTAAATTCCTATTTTAAGGGCTGTTTATAGCACTAATTTCTGTGTAAAAACTCACTTCCTGAAAGTTCTAACCTAAAATGTGACTAAATATTGGGAACATGGGAAAGTAATGAAGGAAGCAGATATATATTTGAAAGATATATTTCTTCATTTTCCAGTAAAGTAGCACATACTCTACTCATGAAAAACTAATCCTCTAGAATTTATCTTTTTTGCTTGTTTGTTTAAAAAACAAAATTAACAACACTGGCCTTTCTAGTGATGGGTTAAGCAAAGGAGAGTTTGGTTATTTAACTTTCTAGATCAACTAATTAGATTAACTTTCACGTGCATGGGCTACTGTAGAAGGCTGCCTGCCCTAGAATGTCTGCTATTAGGACCTTTATTAAATCCTTTTACTTTACTTTTTTGCTAAAGACCATCCTCTAAATTGATATATCTACTAAAAGGACTTGTAAGATGATTTATACAATAATAATGACATTTTTCTAAATTTGATTAAATATGGAATTTATTGGCAGCTAGAAAATTAAATGACCTGTAGGGTACTAAATATAGTGATATAGTTAAACATAGTGGATATATTTGTATCATTTTTTAAAAATGTATTAATCTTTTTCCTGGTACTTACTATTTTCTAGAGCCTGTGAAAATTGGGGCAGGAAAAGGTTTATTTCAAGTGGCTGGTCTCAGAACCTGGTTTTCATATTTCAAAAAAATTTTTAAAGTAAGTGCAAAGTTTAATCAGAAATTCAAAAATATTATTACTTTCTGTCCTCACATTTATTCCTATTATGTGATACTTCTTCTTCTTCTTTTTTTTTTTTTGAGACGGAGTCCCGCTCTGCCCCTCAGACTGGAGTGCAGTGGCCTGATCTCAGCTCACTACAAGCTCCGTCTCCCGGGTTTACGCCATTCTCCTGCCTCAGCCTCCCGAGTAGCTGGGACTATAGGTGCCCGCCACCTCGCCCGGCTAGTTTTTTGTATTTTTAGTAGAGATGGGGTTTCACCGTGTTAGCCAGGATGGTCTCGATCTCCTGACCTCGTGATCCGCCCGTCTCGGCCTCCCAAATTGCTGGGATTACAGGCTTGAGCCACCGCGCCCGGCCGTGATACTTCTTCTTTTAAGAGAGTCTTGCTCTGTTGTCCTCTATTACCTAGTGCTTTTAGGTTTTACGTAGATTTTGGTTTCAGATGGGAGAAACTTAGAAATATTAGTATATCACTGCTGATTGAAACAGAAGCTGTAAAAACTTTTTGAATAGAGCAACTAAAAATAATATACATTTAAAAGGAAAACTAAAATTATAAAGTAAAAACTTAAATTTTTAAAAACTGACTTATAGATTAAAAAGGTCTTTTTCAACCTCGCCCAGTGCAGCTTCGTTTAGCTTCAGTCCGGTCCTTTCTCTTGCATTTCAGTCTCACCATGTATAAAATGGAATTAATAACAGAAAAGCCCATTATTTTATTTTTATACAGCATTTCTTGGATATCATTTAAGTATAATTTTTAGATGTACCAGAATCCAGTGGGGCAATGAGAATAGAGGATGGTAGCATGTCTGCCTTTTATTGTTCTAGGTGGTATTGAAATTGACACACAGCTCAGAATATCATCCTGGAGTGTTGAACAACGACAGTGAAATAATTTGTCAGCCTGGAAATTTTCATGTCCTAAACATATACCAGTTATGGGAGTGTTCATGATTTAAGAATCATAGGTATTCTATGAATTTCTGGTTGCTCTTAAACATTTGTCAATAAACTAATGTTGGTTGGGACCTACGGTGAACTGTAGTTTAGATATTGATATACCACTCATACATACTACAAATGGGGACTTTTAATGACAGTCAGAAAAACGAGAATAATTCACATTAATTTAGAGCCTTCTATGTGTCCTGCATCACTCAGTAGGTATTTCACATATGCTACATGTTTTTTATTACAAAAATAACACTGCAGAGAGCCCGTAACTGTTTTCCAGGAATCCTGAATTTTCTCTTTAGCGATGCTACACATACTTACTTTGGACATCAGCAATCTAACTGCCAGCTTTGCAAACTCATTCTTCAAGAGGCAAGTTACTCTTGGTAACAGCATCCTCGGGAATGAAGCTCCTGCAGTTGAGGTTCAGTTAACGCTGTGCCAGGGATCTGTGCAGCACATGTAGAACCCAGTGAGAGTCCTTCGCTGTGCCGGCACGGGGATGCTCACACAGTAAAAACTCGAGTCTATCAAGAAGCACAGGAACTGAAAGGCATAAAGAAACCGAGTGCTACAACATGAAGATGCCATTTAGACACAGATGCTTTTCTGCACGTCACCACACTTTAATTTTAAGAAAGGAGACTAGCGATCTATTGCATAATTCATTCCCCCATGGCACTGGTTCAACACCCCAGGCTCCTCTGCTGAGAAGCCTCCTTATGTAGCTGTACTGGACAAGTGCAGTAGAAAAGACAGAACCCAGTGAGGATGACAGAATTCTCTAATTGTCTGCAAAAGAGAAAATCCAGTTGGTGGAGAGAAAAATTATTTCCACACTGGAAGAAAAAGTAATGACAAAAATAAAAAGGCTTTGTCAAATATAGTTCACTCTTCTCATTACTTGCCTTAGTGTTTCAAAGATAAACGCTTTTTTGTTACACATCACAGATAACGTAAGAACGCAACTTCGCCTGACTGAATACTGCATGGGGAGACTGCTGGGATGTGTTCTACAGCCAAAACAAAGGGTGGGGGAGGGGAGGAGCAGTTACAAAAAAGACACCTAATAAAAAAAAGCCCTACAATTCACAAAGCTTGCTACTGAAATTAATTTCAGGTTTCCACGTCCACGTACAGGTACAGGATTTAAAATGACGCTCACGCGGCATCTCTCAGGGCCAACAGGGGCGCATCAAAGCTTCCCTTCGACGTTTATTAACTCTGCAGTCCGTTCTCTACATCTGCGAAGGACTTGCAGATAACAATGTGTCTGCGAGAAGAGGCGTTTTCTAAGGAGACACACAAAGGCAGTGGGAACCTCCAACCTCACTCAGCGAGAGGAACACCGCACAGCAGTGTGGGGGCTCGAACACCCCGGGAGCAGCGGGGCGCGGTCCGGAAAACATGACACTTGAAATGCACACAAAGCCTAATAAGGTATCCTCCTCGGAAGAAAACAGCTTGAAAAGGTCAGCTTCGAAGTGACCCCAGCAGAAAGGAATCACCCTGGAAGAAACACACAGCAGCCCCGGGGCAATGCGCAGGTTGGAGGAGCAGCGAGCGCGGGGAGCGCAAGGCCCTTCGGAGGGCGCCGCACCCGCACTGCGCTCCGTACCTGTGCCGCCACGCCCACCTGTCCCCTGCTGTGCCCAGCACCGCCCATTTAGACCCTGCACCACCCGTCGGGACCTAACCTAGCACAGCCCGTCCGGAATCAGCACCGCCCACTTGGATACAGTACCGCACGTCCAGACCCAGACCCGGCCGTCCGGACCGAACCCAGTACCGCCCATCGGACCCAGCGCCGCCCATTTAGACCCTGCATTGCCAGTCCGAACCGAATCTAACACAGTCCATCGGACCCATCGCCCGTTCGGACCCAGCACTGCCCGTCCAGACCCAGACCCGCCAGTCCGGACCGAACCCAGCACCGCCCATCGGACCCGGCGCCGCCCATTTAGACCCAGCACCACCCATCCGAACCGAACCTAGCACCGCCCATCGGACCCAGCACCGCCCGTCCAGATCCATCACCACCCATTTGGACCCAGCACCGCCCGTCCCCGCCCGTCCGGACCGAACTCAGCACCGCCCATCGGACCCAGCATCGCCCGTCCGAACCCAATGTAGCACCGCCCATCGGACCCATCACCGCCAGTCCAGATCCAGCACCGCCCAGTTGGATCCAGCACCGCCCGTCCAGACACAGCACCGCGCGTCCGGACTGAACACAGCACCTTCCGTCGGACCCAGCACCGCCCATTTAGATTCAGCAGCGCGCATCCGAACCGAACCTAGCACCGTTGGTCGGGACAGAACTCGGCACCGCCGGTCCGGACCCACCACCGCCAGTCCAGACCGAACCCTAGCGCCGCGTGGGGCCCGCCCTCCGGCGTCTCCCTCCCTGGCGGCCGCGGCAGCAGCACCTAGCGGAGCGGCCCGGAGGTGCGGCGGCGGCTCGCGGGCGGCGGCGCGCACGGCGGGCGGGGGCGCGCACGGCGGCGGGCGGGGCGCGGGAGGGTGCGGGCGCCGGGCGCACACCGGCCGGCGGGGCTGAGGCGGCGCGGCGCGGCGCGGACTGAGCCCCAGGCGGAGGCCGAGTCAGAGGACGCGGCGCGGGCGCGGAGGCGGCGGCGGCCGGCGGGGGGCGGCGAGGGGCGTCGGATCCCCGCAGACCTGTCGTCCTCGGCCCGTCCTCCGGCCCCGGCCCCGCGCGGCTGAGGAGGCGCGGCCGGGACCATGTCGGCGGGCGGCCGTGACGAGGAGCGGCGGAAGCTGGCCGACATCATCCACCACTGGAACGCCAACCGGCTGGACCTGTTCGAGATCAGCCAGCCCACCGAGGTGAGCGCCGCGGGGCGCGGGGCCTGCGCGACCCCCGCCCGCCGCGCCCCGCCCCGCCCCTCCCCCCCTGCCGCCGCCCGCCAGCCGCGGACCCGCCCTCCCTTCCCCCTCCCCCACTCCTCCCCCTCTCTCCCCTCCCCCTCCCCCAGGCCCACCGCGGGCCCCGGCGTCCCCCGCAGCCCCCGTCCCCCTGCCGCGGTGGATCCCGGGGTCGCGGGGGCTGGCGGGGCGCGGCAGTCACCTGTTCCCCTCTCCGGCCGCTCACCTGGTGTCTCACCTGGGTCGCCGCCCCCACCGCCGCGAGCGCGGCGCGGCCCCGGCCTGATCCCCAGCCGCGCGGGGGGCGCGGCGGCGCGCGGGGCAGGAGCTCTCCACCTGCAGCCAGGTTCTGGCTCGCGGCGCCCCTTCGCCGTGGCCGGGATGGAACCTGGGAGGCGGGCTGTGCTTCAGGTTCACAAACTTGCAGGCTGCCAGCTGGGAGGGGAAAGTCAGTATCACAAAGTTCGGGAGCTGCGGGTTCCCTGATGGCACAGGCCGGGAATCGGACTCCCCCGAGGAAAGGCGTGCCTTCTCCACCTCTGGGGCTGCGAGGAGGGGCCCTCTGCGGTGGCCTCTGCCCGGAGGGAGGCGCCGGCCCCGGGCTGGCTCCCCGAGAGGAGGAGGAAATCACGCTCTCTCCTGGCCTGGTAACAATGGGGGTTGTTTATAACAAAGCTGCTGAAAGCGTTCCGAGCAGCTTTTAAAAAAGTGTGTGAGTCCAAGTCCACCAGGAAGGGCTCTGTGGAGAGGGGAGGGAGGTGAAGGGTCAGGGAACAACCCTGTAAATCGCTCTGCAAGGGTCGGTTCCGCGCTCTGTTCATTCGGTGGCTGCACAGACTTTAATAGCATAAAAAACGTTTCCCTCAAGTTTTGTGCCTGTTTAGGAAATCATTTTAATAGCGTCTATTTTTGATTTGTTGTAATAGGTGATTTATAGTTAACACTTGCTATAAAATACTAGCTCCTAGGCAACAGAACGGGTTTGGCAAATTTGAACATTCTTATGAAATGTATTCCTTTTATCATTAAATTCCACTGTATATTTTGGAGAAAATTTGACTATTGCTTCTCTGATTTCTTGATTTTTTTGCCAGTCATGGGAAGGACTCTATTTCTTCTGTCTTCGCCTGTACCTGTGACTGCACTTGACGTGGGTAGCTAGCCATTTGTCTTAATCCTTAGTTGAATCCTGACACACATCATTAGGCTCAGGTTGCCAATTTGAGCATAGATGTTATGTTAAGTTACTCCTGATTCATTCATCTTCTGTAATGATTTTACGAGTTAGGTTCTAGTAAGCGAGTTAGTATTATGTACTTAAGTGTTCGTTCATAGACTATTTAGTATATCTTTAGAAAGGGGGCATAATTTAGTTTCAGGATTATGCTTTCTTTCAGAATAATGAATTCATTTTTCTTTTTATCACAAGTTAAAAAAAAAATGACCGTAAAACATTTTCTTGGTATGTAGTTTTTTTTGTTTGAATGGATTTTTTTTTTTTTTTGAGAGATTTCTCAAGTTTGGTTTAAGGAATCTTTTTTCAATTTAATAAAGAGAATTTAGCTTTTTGGGATTTTGAATTGAGTTAGCATTTAAAAAAAATCTCAAATCAGAAACATAGTTCATTGATTTAAATTCTATTTTAAGCACTCAGTTGAAACTTTTTATTTCTTAGTGGTATGACTAGTTACTAAAATTGGCCTGTCATTTGGAAAGCTATTTTTTCAGTTATACTGTAGGTGAAAGTTTGCTGTGTACATACATTGAAGCAAAACAAGAATTGAAGGACTTGGAAAAAAAGATGATATATTATTTCATTTACTATTTTTTTTCCCTGCTTATATCTGAACGTTTCTATTTTTAGAAATTATTTTTCAGAATTGTATTAGAAGCCTTTCATAATGAAATGAATTGGTTTTTAAGAATGTCCGTATGTTGGTTTTTTAGCTTTTTCACTATGTAGTGGCTGGCTCACACTTTCTATTTTGTTTTCTCCAGAACCTTCCTGTACTATTAAATTTATTCAGGTCCTAGTTAAGCTTTGCATTTAACATATTGTATCTTTTATTATGATGTAGGTAAACTTAATATGAGTAATTCAGCCAGTATTTCAAGGCCAACAGTTTCAATTTGCTTTGTCTAAGCTCGTGTGAATTTTTTTTTTTTAACCATCTAATGATTATTTTTAGTCTATTTGGCCATCACAAGTTCAGTTTTTTAGTTTTCTGCAAGAACAGAAGCATTGTGTACTGGTCCTTATCAGATGTTCAGTAGATGTTGAACAAATTCACTGCAGGAGTTGATTTGTAGAAATAAGATTTAAGTCCTGTATTTATTTACTTGGGTAATCTTTTTATGCGTATGAGAGTATAGTTGTGGGTTTTCTTTTGTTTGTTTTTTTTTTCTGGTACAGTGATCAGTATCTATTTTCAAATTTTATAACTTCATTAATCATCTGTGATTGGTGATTTCAGGCAGCTTTGATAACCACTGATAATTTTGTGGTTTCTGTGTTTAGGAAGATGATAAACTTGGTTCTTTGGATTACATTCTTTTTTTAAGAAAATTAGAGTATGTTTTAATATCATCTTGGCTAAGTTTGCTTTTTCCTTTGTATTCACATTTGTGTGTAAAAGAAGGGCTTCCAAAGAATAAGCAGGCTATCACTGGAGTATTTTTCAGGCTCTTTGTCACTTGGATCCTAGATTCATTTGGAATTTGTAAAATGAGAGTTGATTTAAACCTAATGTTGTTATTTTATAACCAGGAGATTGATGCTAAGCTAACTTAATGTCTTGATTACTATGAAAAACTATAGCCCACAGAAACTCCTTAAAGTATGTATAGTCCTTCCTTTGCTTATTTTTAATGTTATGACTTGTTTTCTTTTAGGGATTCCTAGTTAATTATGACAGCAGAGTCCTTTTAATCTCTCCTGTCACCTCCTCAGAGGAGGGCTTCTCTGGTTATCTAAAGGTCTCCCTGCTGGTTTTAACGTACCATGACTTGTCATTGCCATTGGTATGTCTGTCTCCCTCTCTTACTACACGAAGGCAAGAGTGTAGAATTTTCCTGAATAATTGTTGTGTGTATTGCATGGTAGGGGCTCAATAAATACTGTGTGGAAAGAATGTCAAATATGGCCTTCATGGTATATACCTTTATTCATGACAAAATATGGGATATATACTTTCTAAAAATTTAGTGGAGAGTATTTATTAGACCAGTGAATATTTACGTTTTCATGTCTTATTCTTAGTTTTGCAGGAAGCTTACACTTAAATGCAGAAATTATGCTAGGTATTGACTGTTTAGCTTCATGAGATACTTCTTAAAGTCATTTATTTTTTACTGAATTTATTGCCGCCTTCTTGCCCTGATGGTGAAAATAACCCAGAATTTATGTGGATACCTACATATGCTTTGTTACAGGTGAATACATTATATTTTAATGCTCCGATTAATCAAGAAGTAATGTGGTGATTCATGTTTTCCAGAGATGTGTGTAAGAAATAACTTTGTCAGCAGAGGTAGAGTAGGAAGTCTTCAGGTGAAGTGGTAATAATTGCATAACTTATAGCTGTTATCTATATTCCAGAGTAATATATAGCTTGTGACTATGCTTTATCATACAACTGAACTATATTTGAAACTTTTTTTGTTTTGTTTTGTTTTTGAGTTGGAGTCTCACTCTCTCGTCCAGGCTGGAATGCAGTGGCGCAATCTCAGCTCACTGCAACTCTGCCTTCCAGGTTCAAGTGATTCTTGTGTCTCAGCTACCTGAGTAGCTGGCATTACAAGTATGTGCCACATCTGGCTACCTTTTGTATTTTTAGTAGAGACAGGGTTTTGCCATGTTGGCCAGGCTGGTCTGGAGCTCCTAGCCTCAGGTGATCTGCCTGGTCTCCCAAAGTCCTGGGATTACAGGCATGAGCCACTGTGCCTGGCTGTCAATAGTTGTATTTTTAAACATTGGTACTGCTAAAGATCTCTTTCTGGTGACTGATGTTATAATGAGATGGATGATTGCCATTTAGTATTTATAGGCATCTCTATTTTTTATTTTTGATAAGTTGAATCTCATTGGTGGTTATAACCTTTTAAAAATCTTTATTTCCTTTAATAACTGGTTAAGTTTTATGTTTGATTCGGTGTGTTCTTGTGAGTCTGAGGGACAGCTCTTATCTAACAGTGTTGAGTCATCTTAGGCAAGTTTCAATTTGCTGTCCTCCTGCTAGTGAAAATTAATTTTATTTTTCATAATTTGTAGACCTCATGGAAAATAAGTATAACTATAGACTTTTATAACACTATGAAACTGTGATTGTGGTTAAATTAATAGTGGCAGAATCGCAGAAATGAGTCTTTCATATTCTTGAAAAATAGGGGTCGTAAGTGATCAAGATATGATACCAAATTGGTGGGAAGCTTAAGAAACGTTTATGATTGTCGTTAAGGATTTGATTGAGCAATTGCAGTATATAAAGCATTATTTCTAGGTGTTGGTTAATATGGTGGCATAGACTAATTTGTTTATAAACAGTTTTACCGTAAAGACTTGAATTTTGGTGTAATGTCAGTATGTACTAATAAGTAGTATAGCATTTATTTTGATATAAACATGTTTCTTTATTATAAATAAAATGTGTATGCAGATAGCAGTTATTGAACATATGAGACTGAACTTCTCAGTTGAAAATTATTTTCAGGTTAGATCGAGTCTTGATTTCTGCTGTTGTTCAAATGTTTGCTATTTCAGTTAGTTTTCTGGCTGATTGTATATAGGGTATACCCATTCACCTTGTAGATACTGAAGACGGGGATCAAATGTATCTGTGTGACCTACATTTACACTTGCAAGTTGGATACTAAGCAGTGTGCCAAATCCCACATACCCTTTAACCAGTTCTGGGCCTGTCAGAGTTGGCTAACACTGATGTGCTGATAGGGCCTGAAAATCTACTGGTGGGCTTCCAGTTCGTGTCTCCGTATGTAGGAGTTCATAGCAGGTGTGTGCATGTTCTCAAAATTGTACCATCTTTATTCATGATTAGAAGATTTTTCTTAACATTTCTCGTTGTGTGTAACTGGGCTAAAGCAGGCTGAGAGGTGGTAAGGGAGATCATTGCCTAGCTCAAGTCAGCTGGTTGAGATTTTATTCTAGCAACCATAAAAACATAAAATTCACTAATCATTTTGATGTATATGATTGACCAAAACCATATTAGAATTTAATTTAGAAAGTGAATGTGCTTAATAAAGTGAGAAAAAGCATATAGAGAGGTGGTTCAAATATAAGCAGGAAGGTATTTTCCCAGTATGTTTCCAAAAGTAAAGAATAATTTGAATTTTTATACTTTACGAATTTATTCGTATATGTCATGAGTGAAACTTTTGAGGAACTGAAATAGAATAGTTTACTATGGCTGGAAAAGAGCCAAAATTTTTGTGCTTTTGCCCCAAGAAATTTAATGTTAAAATTGTGTGGCTTACAGAAAATAAGAAATGTCAGTCTTCGTTGCACATGTTTACATTTTGTTATGTTTTTAGGCTGAATATACACAACTCGCTTTATCTTGTAAGCGTCAGTCCTTTCTAGTTAGACTGGCCATATGGAACCCTGTGAGTGCAAGTGGGCACTATTAATCATTATACCAGGACAACAGGCATAAACTGGAGTTGTCTCCTTTAACTCGAGGTATGAGCAGGGTGGACTTGCTGGCACTGTGTTTTCAGTTTCTGCAGTTTCAAACTTCCTGAAGTTTATTAGTGCCCGATTGACCTAGGCTGACAGGACAAGACCATTTTCACAGAATATTCGGACCTTTCTTTGTGTGTTTTGAAAACCATCTTCCTCTTCGGTAGGGTAGAAGCAGGCTGAAAAGTACATACTGCAGTTGAGACTGGCTCTAGTCTAGCTCTGCCACCGGACTATAGTAACAGCAGCAGGCTAGGTTGTTTCTAAATGAGGAAGTCGTGCGTTTTGCCTCCTAAAACTCCACCTGAAAGTACTTTTGATTTTCAGAACAGAAGAAAGATTGACCCAACATTATGATCCGTGAAAAAAATGCTCATTTGTTACTGTTGTTTGGGGGGTGTTTTATTGGCTGAGTGGTGCAGTGGGCTGTTTTATTCAGAATCCTAGCAAGTTCTCTTGCTTGATTTCATACATGTTCTATTAAAGGAAAATCAGGCAGTTTCTGCTCTTCGCAAACTTAAAACTTTTGGTTCTTCCAAGAATTTACTTTCTCTTTATTCTTGTTTGCTCATAGTGGTACTTTCCATTGTGGCCTACTTATTATTCTAGTTCCTGATTTTTTATAGGAGAACCACCAAAAATTCTGTCATTTTTTTCACTGTTACCAGCTTTTGGTACTGAGATTTGAGATTGCCAGTTTCACCCGTCTTCTTTGGCTTTGGTTCTGTATGTTAAGTAGAGAAAATGAAATGGGAGTGACAATATGGTCACCCTCAGACACTATCCACTGTTTTAAAAACATTGTATTTTTTAAGTTTCATAACCTCTTATAAACATGCTTAGTATAAAATTCATAGATTGGGAAGATATCTTTCAAATATGTTATTTTAAATATTGTTATTGTTATCCAAATAAACTTCTGAGTGCTGCAGACTCCTAGATGCTCGTGCAGTATACCATGATTTTACATAGGTTGCAAAGAACATTTGTTTTTCAATAATATGATTTTACGTGAACTTTTAAATGAGTTATTAGGTTACATTACATTACACTTTTTGCATTAATTTCATTGGCAGAAACTTGGAATTATTTTTTAAATTTTTTTATTTCTGTAGGTTTTTGGAGAACAGGTGGTATCTGGTTACATGAGTAAGTTCTTTAGTGGTGATTTGTGAGATTTTAGTGCACCCATCACCCATGCAGTATACACTGAACCCAGTTAGTAGTCTTTTATCTCTCAACCCTTTCCTACCCTTTCCCCCGACTCCCTGAAGTCCATCGTGTCATTCTTATACCTTTGTATTTTCATAAGTGCTCGCGCTTAGGAGTGAGAACATACGGTATTTGGTGTGCCATTCTTCAGTTACTTCACTTAGAATAATAGTCTCCAGTCCCATCCAGGTTGTTGTGAATGCCATTAATTTGAATGATTTTTTTTTTTTTTTTTGGAAGGGTATAAAACCTGGTAGATGGAACAGTGGACATACATCTTGAATAACAAGTCACGGTGCATCGCGCCATGAAAACACCCCTCCTGCCACCCATGGAATGATTATTTTTAAGAGACATTGGGAGTAAAATCAGTTGTGTCAAGGATTCTAATTGGAGCTTACTTTATTTTCATTTCTGCTATCCTCCTTTGGGAGATTCTTTTAAATACTTTTCATACTCTACACAGTGGAGTGGATTACATCCCTGTAATCCCAGCGCTTTGGGAGGCCAAGGCAGGAGAATTCCTTGAGCCCAAAAGTTTGTGGCCAGTCTGGGCAACACAGTGCGATCCCGTCTCTACCAAAATTTAAAAAAAAAAATTAACAAGCAGGGTGGCACATAACCTGTGTTCCCAGCTTTTTGGGAGGCTGAGACAGGACGATTGCTTGAGCCCAGGAGGTTAAGGCTGCAGTGAGCTGTGAAGGAGCCACTGCACTGCACTGAAGCCTGGGTGACAGAGTGAGACCCTGTCTCAAAAAAAAAATTTGTCTGCCTTGCACTTTGAATGGTTCTTTTACTCACGTGTGATTTTCTTCCCTCATGTTGATTATTAGGAAAAATCGATTCACTGAGTTATGCAAATCTACTAAATGTTGACAAATTTCTTTAAAGAATATCAAAATGTTAACTTTTGTTAATATCACCACTGATCTCATCAGAAAAATTATAAATATGGGGAAGCTCTCAAACTCTCAGTAGTGGATACAAGTTTTTTTAAAATTTTCATTTCAGAGCTCAAATTTTATTATTGACATCCCTGTCATAGGTAGCACTTGAAGAGATAAGCTTGCTTTATTCATTTTTGACAAAATGTCTGTCAAATATCCAAGCCTAAATAAGCACAGTTGTTCTTTCAAGTGAAAAAATGGTGTTCCATGAAAGAAGTGACTGATTCAATTGCTGAAATACTTTTTTTTGAGACAGCCGTCAAGCTGTGGTATGCAGAAGTAGAAGGGCTTTATGTACGCCCATTTTGGCACATAATTGAACAAACAAACATGTACTCAATTTTCAAGGAAATCAATCATTTTTTTTCTGTTGTATCAAAGACATTCTTAAGTGAAACTGGCTTTTTAAAGAAGTTCGCATAGCAGTAAAACATACGTTTTGTATATAGTGCATTTTGATGCTACTTCCTTGATGTGGTGCTAAGGTGCCATCAGCTATACTCATCATTGCTTTGACCATTCATGCAAATTCCAACAAAATGAGAAAGGCTAGTACTGTCCAAGTATTATTAAGAAAATAGTTTTGATCTCACGGATGACCTGAAAGGGTCTCAGGGAACCTTGGGGATTCATGGACTGCAGTTTATGAGCTGCTGCCCTAGAGTGTTTAGTGATGAGTTTTAGGGCTGATTTAAAAAATATGTGTGTTCTAAGGTAGATATTATGGTGTTTTCCAAGTAAGGCTATGATATAAATGTATAATATTTTAAAATGTGAACATAGAGCTCATTATTATGGAAGGATACATTTCAACATAGTTATTTTACGCATTATATATTTTCTGTATTTATAAATGCCTCCTTTTAATTTTTAGTTATCAGTGCTAAGATGTACACATTTACATTTTTGTTACTTGAGAATACTGGCCACAAGCTATTAGCTAGAGTGATGACCATCAACTTTTATTACTTGAGTTCACTTGGGATGTGACCTAAGCCACACCTAGTTATGGGACATTTTCAAGTTCTACTTATAGATCTTGTAGTGCAGGGAGCAGTGGCGTCTCATGTATTCAGCACAATGGGGAGTTATGCTGTTGTTTAATGTGGCTTAGACCTTCCTTCTGGCAGTTGTCTGCCCTTTCAGTCTCCGTCCCCCAAATACAAACTCTTGAGTTATGCCAACCATCGGCTGTCTAAGGACGTCTTTTTTTCCTACTATGTTTAGTTGTATTTTCTCTTAGCTTATTTCGTGAGAAACAGACACACAGACACAGACAGTATTTTATGTTCTAAGACCCATCATGCACATATGGGTTTTTAATACTTCAAAATAATATGTGGATATATTAAAAAAATGTGTGATAAAAACAGAATGAGTACTGCATTTATATTTAAGATTAGCATCACTTAAGATTAGTTTTATTTCTACTTAGTGGCACCTTGTTTTGCACAAAATATATTGTGTTGTTAATTTATGGATGAGTGCAAATGCATTTTGAGTTTTCGAGTCACCAATTTAATTATAGATAACATTACTAAACTATTATGATGGTACACAATTTTTAACCATTTGGTGAAACATGCTTATTATGATGGTACACAATTTTTAACCATTTAGTAAATCATGCTTATTAGCAAACTTTGTTTTAGTTTATCAGGACAATTAATACAGATGAAAAATCCTAGTCGGTGAATATATGAATTTGTAATGATTCTTTTGTAAATCAGCTAAGCTTTTGCTTATTCAGGAGAAGTCTGCCAGGAGTACCATGGACAGTGTTTTTACTGCATTTAATATTTAAGACCTCAAATATTTAAAAATGTGTTTTTAATTTAAGATTGGCAAAGGTGACTTCAGTGAGTTCATAGTACAATTAATGTGGCTTTTGTGCCAAACTTGCTGATATTAATTTATAAGAAATTTTATTACCTTCATGACATTGTTAGTTTTGAGAATATGAAGGACAGTGAAATTAAGACTAGTAAATCAGGAAAAACGTTAAAAAAATTTATAATATTTTAAGGCTGATTTTTAAAGTGTATTCTTGAACATGTGAGCTAGTATGTTTGCTTCACTGTAGTAAGATACAGTTAAAAAATACTTGCTTCTTTCCATTATTCAAATATGCTTATTTTAGAGCATTTGGAAAAATACAAACAGAAATAAAGGTAACAAATTACCCAGTGTTCTACTATCTGAAGAAATGAGTTGCTTTTCAGTCCTTTTTTTTTTTTTTTTAAACATTTTATTTTATTTTGGAAAAAAGTTTGTATATATGTTGAGCTGTATCTGCTTATTAGTTGTTTGCATCTGTAGTACTGAATCGTGTTTCTTAACCAGCCATGCATCCGTCAGGAATCTAGTTTTTAAAATCACGTTATTCTGGTAGTAATTGTAATACATCACATGTAGTGAACACAGGTGATACATTCCTGACATTAGTGTAAATGCTTTGTGTATGTTATCTTTTTACGTTCTCCAAGCAGTCCTGTGAGGTATGTCCTTTTGCTGTTCCCATTTCTGGATGAAGAATCCAAGGCACAGGGAGATTAAATAACTTGCTTAAGGGTATGCAAAACTAGTAAGCCACAGAACAATGATTGGAACCCACATCCCCTGATTCTGGAACCTTCTCTTAACCACTATGTTTGTAAAATCCAAAAATTTAAGATCACTGCAATGAAACCAGTGTTTGGAAGTTTTATAGGAAGATAATATCTAAGTAGAAAATTTAGAACATAATTTTCAGGAAGAACCACAGGCGTAATGTGATAAAACATCTTTTCTGTTTTATTTGGATCTTGTACTTACGTGCATATACATGTATATCACACATAAATACATGATGTATTGATTTTCATCTAGACTTTTTAAAGCCCTATTATAATTTTATCATTGTAATAGTAGATTCTGTGTTTTGTAGCCTAGGTGACACATGCCGTATTTTATTTTGTAACTATATACAAACCTTGTATCTTATATAGCAACCAGAAATTGGAATATGAGTGAGGAGTTCAGTGAAGAAGTCTTGATAGCTTCACTGATTACTTTCTTATGCCTTTAGGAAAGAAAGGAGGGCAAGACCTACCCAAGGTTCAGATGCCTTTTTGACAGCATTGGCTGTGATGCTGCGTTTGTGGAGATCCTCGTGCCTGCCCTCGCCATCTTGCCATCTGGCTTAGTCCCTGTCCTCTTACTGGGCTTCCTCTTGGTGCTGCCCTGCCAGACTTTGCTCTGGATGTTTCCCTAGCCCTTCCCTGGTCTGTGCTTACAATTAAACAATAAACAAAATGTGTTTATTCTGTGACTCTTGGAGACTCTGGTTCTCCTTACTGCCATCACTCAGTTAAATTTTGTCACAGACTTTTATTTACACATTAACTAGCAATTTTTCCCCAGATAACATTTGAATGTTAACAATCTTCAAGAGATTATTCTTTATTACTAACAGTTATTCAACATCTATTGAACAAATATTTGCATTTCAAGTGAAAAGGGGAGGATCTTAGATACAGTGGCCTGTTGTACCTTCTTACATCCTACAGCCTGTCTTCTCTGGTGATGAGCCTTTGTTTTTTCTTCTTGTAAGAAACAGTGAAGCTTGGCGTGTAGCCCTGGAAGAAGTTTCTAGGTAGGAAGTTAGGAATATTTTTCTTTCATGAATCATGGGCACTCTGAATATTTGATTTTAAGAACCACATGTTAGCCTGTCTGATTCTGTGATGAGAATAAACGAAGAACTACTCATTCTGCTAGTGTTGTAGGATGCTTAGATGCAGGTAACTTCAATTGTTCACCCACTATATTTTCCTTATGTGTATCGGTTTAATGTAGCATTTGCTTTTAGATTCTTGAGGCCAATATTCTTGCATAAAATATAATTTAACTTCAAAAACTTTTTTTTAACCAGGTGGCACCCAAGCACGAAGTGCTAGCCTGTTTATAATTTGTGTAGCTTCTGAACGGAAGCTTCTGATGAATCAGTAATGTTAACATTTTATTAGTGTAACGGCATTTTAGACGTTTTATTTTAGTATGTAATTACAAATGCATGTGATTGGTATCACCAGCTTGATATTTGAGAAACACTTCAGGTTTTACATTAAATGTAATGGAAATTATTGTTTTCATGAACTGATGCCTATGAACAGCTAACGTTTCGGAAATAGTTATGTGCCTGTTTCATGGGCCGAGAAGCTTGGGAAATTCTGCTGCTTTTTTTTTTTTTTTTTTCCAATAATGGCTTAGCCCTGTTAAAATTATGGACATTTAAACATTTTTCTTCAATTGTAGGGATTTATCTGAGGATAATGTACTTATTCAGACTGGTATTTGTCGAGAGCCTGTTAGGAGTCAGACTTTGTCAGAGATGAAGGAATGAAGTAATCTGTGATCTCAAGGGAGGAAGTGAACGGTTATCTAATGAGCTTGCTGTGCCTTAAGAGGGAGCGGTAACTGGCACTGAGATCTGGGGCTTGAGGTTGACTCGTAGCCCTCCCCTCAGTACATGTGTTCCCTTCTGTCTCTGTTTCCACATTCGCTCACTGAGTGGTCACCCACTATATGTGAGTTTTGCTGAGCATGCGACACTTAATTGGCACATGGTCTTTTTCTCAAAAAGCTCCCATTTCAGTATGAGAGATAAATTGGGGAAAAATGGCAGTAGTATGGTAAATGCTCTGTTTGGGTGGTGGGAATCAGGCACATGTTTACAGACTGGAGTCTTTAGATGAGAAGGAATATTCTGTGGGGAAGGGGACCAGCATTCCTGCAGCAGAGATGTATCCTCTTTGTACCTACTGTGTGTACACACTGTGCTAGCACGGTGGTGCCGTGCTGAGCAAGAGGAGCGCTGCAGCTGCGGCAGAATCTCATTGTGGTGGAAGACAGGCACAGCAGGCAAGCAGTGTGTTCAGTGCTGTGAGGAGGGGAGACCTGGTAGGTAGCTCATGGGCAGTGGACCTTTCCAGGACTTGTCTAGTCAGGGAAGCTTAACTGAGTTCATTTTAGGAAGTGATGTTCATTCTGAATCCTGAAAAATTTGTAGGAAATAGCTGGGCAAAGGGGTAAGGCTTGAGACCTTATTTAAAAATAATTCAAATTGGTTGAATCTGTGCACAGACGTGTGTGAATACGCAGGCCCATTTTGTGGCTTGCAGATTGTACTATTCCTAGTTATTCACTGTCCTCCTTGTAAGAGGATTGTATGGCCTTTGCCCTTTTGACATCAAGTTTGACCATGTGACTTTCTTCGGCCAGTGACAGATACTGTTTCTGAGCAGAAGATTGGAGTCCGTTTCATGCTTCTGTGTGCCTTTTTGTGTCATCTGTGAATCAGTGTGTCCCATGCTGGGGCTCATTCTTGAACCGTAGTGCCAGAATGAAGATGACTAGATCAGAGCTCCAGCTACTCACAGAATGATGTTACCATGAGAAAGAAATACAGCTTTGCTGTTGTAAGCTGCTAAGATCTTGGGGCCATATGTTTTCATAGCATCATGTTGTGACTGAGAAGAATACTATATGTGTGTCTGTGTGTACAAGCGGGTGTACATACTAGTTGGTTTGGGGCTGAGGAGCCAGTTGCCAGTTATGAAACCAAAGGTGTAAACCATGGTCAGTTCTTATGGGCCTTGTAAGCCAAGTTAAGAACATTCACGATGAAAGAACATGAGGAGGTTGACAGTTCAAATGGACCTCCCTGGCAGCTGAGTCTGTGGAGTAAAGGGGGGGAAGTTAAGAACATTCAAGATGAAAGAACGTGAGGAGGTTTGCAGTTCAGATGGACCTCCGTGGCAGCTGAGTCTGTGGAGTGAAGGGAGGGCACACTTGAAGGCGGGACCTTCAGGCCTTCCTGCGCTTGTGTCCATGAGGTAAAGGCCTGAACTAAGGTAACAGGGAAGGAGAAAATGAAACTGAAGGAGGTAAATTGGAATTTGGAGACCGACGAGGAGATTGCCTGAGAGAAAGGAAAGCAGTCCAGGGAAACCCCAGTTTTTTGCTTGGCTGCTTTGGGTAGGTGATGGTGTCATTAACCGGAATAAAAAATGTCAGTGATAGATTAGATTTGAGTGAGGAAATAAAAAGTTCTCTTTGAGATATACCAAATTTGAGGTGCTTGTGGATTTCCCAGAGGCATCATCCTACATAGGCAGTTAAGAGGAAGAGAGCCAGGGGATTCAGGGTGATTGTGGTAGGTAGCAGGTAGCCAAGGCATAGAGGAGACTACGAGGAAAAAGTTGTGTGAAGAGAGACAAGAACCTAGGACAGAAAGCCTTAGAACAAAATATCCTGTGGGCTGGGGAAGGGGAACTGGCTAACTATACTGGAAGGGAATGGGCATAGAAGTCTAATACAGGAAAAAAATATATATACCGTACAATGATGTCAGAGAGAGGAAAGTTTAGAAAGTGTCACCTACTAAACTTTGTCCTCCATGATCTTGCTTTAAAGTTTGTTAAATTGCATTTAATTTAATTTCTACTCCCTGATTTTGCTTTAATGTTTTTTCGGTATCCTCTTAAATGCCCCCCTTCCTAGCATTCTGTAAAGATTCCTATTCTTTGATCATCTGTGATGTCTGTAATATATCAGAGTGTTTCAATTTATGTTGCTAATTTTTTTTCTACTACTGGAAACATTTTTATAATTGTTATCTATTTTATTACTTCAAGAGCCCTCTGAATTCTCACCAATGCCTTTCTTTTGAGATCCCATTCCTCTGGGACTTTGCAGCTGCCCTTTCATTCCTTCTTTCTTACTTCTCTTCCTCTGTCCTTTCTTGCTACCTTCCATTCACTCATCTTTGGTCATTTCTGTTCTGTTAAAAGGCACTCAGGTTTTATTTTTTAATTAAAAAAAAACTTTGCTAAAGTTTTGTAACTCTTCATGTTTTATCTCAACATTCATTCAACAAACATTTCTACTCCCACTTCCTGCAAGAATTGTCCCTTTCCCCTATCTGCTCCTGACTCATCTAACCCTTGCCTTTCTTGCTTCTATCCCCAAAACACTCCTAGAACTGCTTTTCTTGATAGCCTTGAGTTCCTGATTACCAAAACCAGTTGCCCACTGTGGGACCATAAAAGGCTTTATTTACCACCCCGTTTTTTTTCTTGGTAATGATACTAGCCTTTTTCTGGAGCTATTCTTTCCTTATCTCCTTTAGTTGATTCCATTTTGCTCATCTCTCAGGACAGTGTGTATTGTAATGCTGGATTATCGATGTTCTTCTACTCATTCTCTCAATGAAAAAATGCCCCATAATTAACTATGGGGCCATAGGGCTGAGGTCAGGGAGGCACACTGATAATGACTCTAGCTGACATAGTATACTTAGCATTTATTGACTTCAAACTGTGTATGCTTATTTAGATATTTAAAAATTTGGCTGGCATTCCTGGGTCACAGGATCCTCTGCAAGATGGGTTGATGGAGGGCCTGATTTCATGGTAACTGCTATTTACTGTGCTGTCTTCCTTCCTCTACTAGGATGTATTGTTTCACATACTTGGTTTCATCTCACTATGTTGACATATTGCTTTCATCACAGAATCTGGACTACATATTTCTAGGTGAAGTAATCTAGGTTATGGTTTGCCTATACTAAAATCCAGTATTGATTTCCAATTTTAGATTGGCAGTCAATTGAGAATATTGCTCAGGAAATACTGGCTTTTGCTGTTTTTCAAGTCCTCTGCCTTGGTGGTTGTCTTTAGCATCTCCAGTGAAGTTTTATAAAAATACATGAACTTTTAGTCATTTGCTACTATCTGTAAAAAAAGGTATAGAAAACAAAACTAAAACTGTGTTTGATTTTGGTGGCCAGTCTTGGAAGAGAGGAACTGAGGAAATACAATAATAGCTAATGAGTAATGGCATAGGATAGGGGAGGAAAATAAATTGAATCCTGGAGATTCAGTAGGAATCAAGTGCACTTGGGGAGCTGACTTATTGGTAGCTGACAAAGTTGGAATTTGACTTATTTCTCCAGTATTCTCTCTCAGATTAGCCTATGTGAAAATATTACCCCCCCCCCATTGTAAACGTGATTGGTCTCTTTGCTTCTAGTCCATTCTCTACTCAAATGTTACATTAATTTCCCCAAGATTTCATCACCTAGAGGACTCCAGATTGCTAAAATGCCCCTTTAACAATTCCTGACCTCTTCACCCTACAATATGAGAAGAAAAAGTTGCTCTGGGGAAATCTACTTACAGTCAAGGGTGTGACAATATTCCTCACTGAATTAAGCACTAAGTATAAGAGAGTTGTTTTATTCCTAAGATTGACGAATGGGCATTAGTACTTGTACTTAAAAGGGTATTGCACTAAACTTGAGCTCTTTGAGGGCAGAGACCAGGCTGTGTGGTCTTCCAGAGGAGGACACGATGTGCCAGTGGATAATTGAAGAATGCATGCATTAAGAAATTAATGAAAGTTGATCAGTAAGGGCATAACTGTCATACATAAACTCAGCACGGTAAATTTGAAACCTTTTATTTAAAGCTTTGAAAGTGTGGCCCCTTGCTGGGCTTGTGTGAATTTCTTTAGAAATTGGATAACTTACAGCAAAAATTTATTAAATATAAGTAGCTCATTGCAGATATTCATGATTTGGTAGTACATTGTAAGAAATAATAGATTTATTCTGAGAATATGCTGCTACTTTTCACCTGGTACTATAATCTGCTCATATAATTAGAACCTTTTGTGTTACCATTTCAATATCTGACTAAAGGAGAAACACCTTCTTGGGATAGTTACTGTTGAAGACTAATGTAAGCTTTTTCAGGTGGGCAGTAACTGACCTGTTTTACTCAAAGGGAAACTTAAGTTTTATAGCAGGAGATATGGAGAGCTTGTATTTATTAAGATTTATGTGGGTAAAATTTAGTTCATGTTTTTTGAATGGAGTCTGTAGGGTAAATTTGAAGGTCTCCCTTTTGCCTCTGAATTCTGGCTATCCAGACATAGCCACTGTAAGGAGTTTTTAAGTGTGTCTTTCCCAATTTTGCTCTGTGGACTCAAAAATGAAGTGTGTGTGTGTGTGTGTGTGTGTGTGTGTGTGTGTATTTTGAGATGGGATCTTGCTGTGTTGCTCAGGCTGGTCTCTTAAATCCTGGACTCAGGCAATCCTCCTGCCTCCCAAATAGCTGGGATTACAGAAATGCACCATTTAGCACAGCTGTATTTGAATTTTATTTTACAAAAATTGGATCATAGAATATATACTTTTCTGCAACATGCTTTATTAAAGAAATTCTCCCATATTTATATAAAAGTATGTATAAATATAATTCTTTTTAGTAGCTGTATAATCCATGTACTAGTCATTTTCTTAACGATTAATGAACACTATTTCTACAGTACACTGTTTCAGTAATGCTGCTATGAACATTTTTGTGCACATATGTTCCTATACTTGCGTATTTCCATAAAATAGATTCCTATGAGTGGAATTTGAGTCAAAGGCTGTACTTGTTGAAAATGTTTATAAACTACCAAGTTATTCAAAAGGTAGGGGGCCCTCCAGTTTATGCTACCACTGTTGTGACTATGACCCTTTACCTAACACTGCATATTATGAATTAAACTTTTCAGTCTGACAGGTAAAAAGTAATGTGTCATTGGTTTTAAAATTCATAATTCCTTGTTCATTGTTGAGATTGAGCATTCTTTTCTTTTCTTTTGAGACAGGGTCTCACTCTGTCACTCAGACTGGACTGCGGTGGCGT
This sequence comes from Macaca mulatta, assembly GCF_049350105.2. Lineage (NCBI taxonomy): Eukaryota > Metazoa > Chordata > Mammalia > Primates > Cercopithecidae > Macaca > Macaca mulatta. Next base: position 4,203,553 of record NC_133409.1, on the reverse strand, counting down.
GGTCATAGCTCACTGTAGCCTCCACCTCCCAGGCTCAAATGATTCTCACGTCTCAGCCTCCTGAGTCACTGGGGCTATGGGCATGTGCCACCATGCCCGGCTAATTTTTAAGAAATTTGTATAAAGGTGTGGTCTCACTGTGTTGCCTACACTGGTCTTGAACTCTTGGGCTCAGTCTGCCTGCCTTGGCCTCCCAAAATGCTGGGATTACAGGCATGAGCCACTGCACTTAGCAGGTCATCTTTCACGAATGTTTCTTGCCATCTTTATTTTCTTTCTATGCGAAGTGCCTGTTTTCCTGTCAAGAAATTTGTTTTATTCTCATCAGTTTTTGTGGAAAATCCTTTCTAAATAACATTTTGACGTTTTACTGTGTTTATAAATAGTTTTTCCTACTCAGTCATTTTGGTCTTCTAATTTTATGGTGTTTTTGCTATTAAATGAATATTTCTTTTCTTGTCTTTTCTTTCTTTCTTTCTTTCTTTTGAGACAGAGTTTTGCTCTTGTTGCGCAGGCTGGAATGCAATGGCGCGATCTCGGCTTACTGGCACCTCCGCCTCCGAGGTTCAAGCGATTCTCCTGCTTCAGTCTCCCTAGTAGCTGGGGTTACAGGCAGATGGTATTTTTAGTAGTGACAGGGTTTCACCATGTTGGTCAGGCTGGTTTCGAACTCCTGACCTCAAGTGATCTGTCTGCCTCGGTCTCCCAAAGTGCTGGGATTACAGGCGTGAGCCACCACGCCTGGCCTAAATGAGTATTTCTTACGGCTTTGTTTTCTTATTTTTAAGGGACTTGAAATTTAACTAAAAAGACTGAGTGAGCACTTATTTTTTAAAACCCGAAATATCTTAGTGTCTTAGTCTGTTTTTACACTGGTATAAAGAACTACCCAAGACTGGGTAATTTTTATAAAGGAAAGAAGTTTAGTTGACTCACAGTTCCACATGGCTGGGAGACCTCAGGAAACTTAACAATCATGACAGAAGGCAAAGGAGAAGCAGGCATCTTCTTCACAAGGTGGCAGGAGAGAAGTGAGTGCAAGCAGGGGAAATGCCAGATGCTTATAAAACCATCAGATCTCCACTCACCGTCACAAGAACAGCGTGGGGGAAACTGCTTCCATGATCCAGTCACTTCCCTCCCTTGACATATGGGGATTGCAATTGGAGATGAGATTTGGGTGGGGATACACAGCCAAACCATGTCACTTGAGTTACAGCTGATAGCTAGGACCCCATTTCTTTTACATTTAGTAGGTACCAGTTTATCAGAGCTTGGGCGGTCTTTTTTTCCTTAAATGAGGTTCAAATCTGCTATCACTGGGCTGCGTGGTATTGGAAGAAGCCTTGGATGTAGGTTTGTTAATGAGGTCTTTAAATGTTGACTAGTTTAGATGTTTTAAGTCCCTAATTTTTAATATGACTACAAAAATACTAAAATAATTTTACTTCAGTGACATTGAGAAGTTTCTCAAAATGAACTATGGGATGTTTTTTCTTTTTTTGGGATAAATGAACATAAACCAAACTCCCTGAAAACCAGTGCATGAACTTTTAAAAGTTCAAAAATAAGCCATGAGCTTTGTAGAAATCAACCGTACTGATAGTTGTAAATAGTTAAGGTTGTCTGATTACTTATTATTGACTTTTTATTTGTTGTGAAGTATGTTTATGATACGGCTTTTTTTCAGTTTATTTCCACAAACATCACAGTAAATAATTGAAGATTGAACAAAGAAATATTAAAAAAACAACAACAAGTGTTTTGTTTTCTGGTGTATCTTAGAGAACCTTGTATGTGATTTGGGGGAGGAGTATAGGATGTCTAGGAAATGGCATTTTCAGGGGAGTTAATCTATTAGAAAAGTCATAATTAAAACTCTGAGTTAGTAGAAATCAAATATTGTTTAATTCATCAACTGAATCTATATTAAGACATTCAATAATTGTATTATTGTTTTGCCAGTTTAGTTATTTGATTGATGCAAACCTGTCGTCCCTACAATAAAAAAATAGTGAGGTTTGTCTGTACTCTATCAGTTTAAGTTGTTTAATTTTAAAGATGAAAGTTAAATTTTAGAACCCTCTTCATTTGCTTTTTTACCTTAAGTGGGGGTACACTCTTAACTTCACGAAAACCACTCTCCTCAAAGTCATCAAAGACTTGCATGTTGCCAAATCCAGTCACTTCATCTTCTGACGCAGCAGCAGTTGATCCCATCTTCCATCAAATTCTTCCTTCACTTGGTTTTCCGGACTGGCCTGTTGCCCTGACCTCAGGGTCTGATCCCTGCACATCCTCTTTTCTCCACTTATTCCCTAGGTGAAATACTTCTTTTTTGTGGTTTTAAGTGCTAATGTATTCCAAATTTACATCTCTAAGTGTGGCCCTTGTTCTGAACTTCAGCCCTATATAACCAGTCCCTCACTGGACAGCTCTACTTAGGTGCACTCTAGGCATCTCAGAGTAAGCCTGTCCAAAACTGAACTCTGATTTCCCACCACCATACTCTTACCTGCTTCTGCTTCAGCCGTCTCCTAAGTCTTAGTGAACAGCAGCTCACTTTACCAGTTGCTCATGTCCACAGCCTGGCATTCTTCTGGATTCCTTTCTTCTCTCAGACCATGATCATATCTAATCTTAACAGCAGATTCTGTCAGCTCTACTTTCAAAATATTTTTATAATTTAACCACTTCTCACCATCTTTGCTTCTTACTACTGAATTAATCCAGGCTAACTTCATCTACCACCTGGGCTGTTCCAGTAACCTCTTAGTCTTAATTTAATTTATTTCCGTTGTCTGCCTTTGCCCCCTTACTGTTTCCTACACAGACATATACTTCTAAACCTTAAGTTAAATAATGTTTCTATTCAGACTCCCCAATTTTTTTTAATCACTCAAAGTGTACCTTGACCTACAAATCTTACTCCTAATACCGTTTTTTCGCTTCTAGCCACAAGGAATCTCCTTGCTATTTGTCAGTTATGCCAACCAGGATTCTGCCTGGGGTTTTAGTACCTGTTCCCTGGGCTTGGAGTGTTCTTTCCCTACAATTAGGCTTTGCTCAAGGATCCCAAAAGTCTTTCTTGATTTACCCGATGTGAAATTGTGAGAGCAGCACTTTGGTGAAACAAGAGCTCCTCCCTAAATGGCAAGCTTTTTGAACACCTTGGCTTGAGTTTGTTCGTAACTGTTGTGGTCACATTTCTTTGACAACATGTTCCATGCCTAGCAGCGATTCAGACATTACAACCAGTCTCTTATTTCATTTGATCCCCACATCAGCAAAGGATATATTACTATTATTTACATTTCTTTTAGTTAAATAGCATCCAGAAAACTTAAGGAATTAAGAGTTATAGACATAGCGAAAGGGTTTTCTCTCTCCCTTTCTGCCTCCCGCAAGAAAACGACTGATGTGAAGCTTCATATGAGTAGATACAGTTTTTTTAACAGCTTTGCGGTGTTCTGTTGTCTAAATAAATCGTATTCTATCTCTGTCCCTATCCAGAGATTGATAAATTGTATATACCTTTCCACTGTTACAAATATGGATTTAATGAACACTCTTGTCCATGTTTTCTTCTGTACTGATGTAAAATTTTTAGGATGAATACCTAGAAGTGGAGTATTTAGATTCAGATTTTTTGGGTCCTGTGAAATTGATCATTGAAATGGTTATACCAATTTATATTCCAAACTTTAGTTTTCACCCTCCTCAATATATTCAGATTTGTTGATATACTCTAAAGTATTTGAAATAATAATTTCAATTTGTTACCCTGATTTCAGTAAGTGAGCATGTTTTTCATACGTTTATCTAGCCTTTACTTCCCTTTAATTGGATTTCTCTTTTTTACAGACTCAGCTGTGTATTAAACAGAATGTTTATTTTGTATTCTTTATCGTATAGTACAATGATTACTGATTGTTTAGTCTGCCATGTTGCTGGAACTGGGTGTGTTCCACCCTTATTTTTATACAGCAGGATGAGACGCAGTGCTGCATAGTGGCCGAAAGTGTGACTTGTTTCACAATTGCCAGAGTATGAATTCTCGCCCATTGGTATTAGCTCTGTGAACATGGTCAATTTACTTGATCTTTCTTAGACCCCATTTCTTTATCTGTAAGACAGGAACAGTAATAACACCTACCTTATGCGGTTGTTGTGAAAATTGGAGTAGATAATGCATAAAAAGTACTTAGCACAATGTTTAGCATAAGGCAGGCATTTATACTCTTGTTATTTGTAGTGCATTGTCATCATTACTATTTGTTCTTTTTCCTTTCCCTTGATTTTATATGTTTATCTTTATATCATGTAATATAATATGTGGGGGAGAAGAGATTTCTAGCAACATGTTTAGGTTTAGTATTATATGTTCTAGGTTGATTCTGCATTCTTGTTTGTTGCTGTTTCTTATTTTGTGTTCAATTATAGCTAGAAATGATAATATCTTCTTCAAGAGTATCCTTATATGAGATATCTCAAACAGTGTGACGTTATAAAAACAGAATCAGTGATTTTGAGGTTTTTGTTTCATGGAACTTTATACATCTTACCATATTCTTGCCATATTCTGTATCCCTGTCTTTGAGTTCATGACTATTGTGTATTCCATTGCTTACCTAGGGAATTTGTTCCAGAATGTACTTTTTAGAAGTCTGTATGTGTATGTGTTAGCCTAGGATATTTATTTAACAGTATAGAAGATTCTCAAAAACAAGAGTTGAGAATATTATTCTAGTGAACAGAGTGTTTCCATAACGTTAAATGAGAATCTGCTTCACTGATTGATTCTTTTCACCATAATACTCTTTTGCAAAGAGAATTAATTAAGAAAACTTACTTGAACAGTGAGCTAGTTTCATCAGTGTCACTTTTCCTATCAAGATTCTATGTTCCTTTTGTAAGTTACTACTGATAAGAATCCTCCTACACAGCTTGACCTCCTTTCAGAAGTCCCTGTGCTGATTTACACAGCTTACCTTTTTGTTTTTCTCATGCCTAGTCCTAAGTGACATTCCAATCTGCTGTAGTCATTTGGTAATGCAAAGAGTGAAACTGGAAGGGTAGGCAGGAGGTACCGGTTGGCACCAAATACGCAGTTCAAGATCACTCATGATACCAGGGAGAGAATGTCAGATACTTGAACCAGAACAGCATACTGTTTTGGTTTGTAAAATTCTGGTTATGAGGCAGTACTAGTCATATTACTCTATCTCAGAATTATTTTGTTTCTCATTTGTTCTTTTCACCTCTGCCCCAACCTTCTCTTTCATGGATGTGTTTTGTGTGAAATGTGAAAGGTCTTAAGATAGTGGAGGCTTGAAAAAACTGCCTGTGTTTTAAAATGTGCTTGTGTTTGTTTCCTAATGTGGTACTTTGAAGATATTTTGGGTTTAGGTAAGTTGCTTTAAGTTTTGTTTTTCTTAATTGGAGTAGGTTGAGTGCTGTGAATTCAATTTTTAGTGTACTATAAAAAGATAGGTGGAAGCACTTTGATTGTAGGAAGTTTCGTTGAATCACTTGCTATAGTTTGAGTGTTTTCTTTGATGTGAAACTCACTGTAAATCCAAGTAAATGATGTTCGTACACCAATGTTGGTGTATATAATTTGTATGGTACATTATCTTCATCATTCAAATTTAGAACTTAATTATTTCACATACTTAAAGAAGAATCTTAGTTGCAGATTCAAGACGAGGATTATAAAACATTTTCTTGGGTTTTCTTTCAGTATTATAATTTTAAGGCTGAATTTAGGAACTTGGTTATTTTCTGTAAACACCAAAGCGTTTTATAATTTTATGTATAGGTTGATTTGGGTAGATCAGTTTTATCATTGGAAATGATTTCAACTCTCAGAAATTGTATTTCAACAATATAATTTTTTTTTTTTTGATGACAAAGTCTTGCTCTGTCGCCCACAGCTGGAGCTGATCTCAGCTCATTGCAACCTCTGCCTCCTGCGTTCAAGCGATTCTTCTGCCTCCTGTGTTCAAGAGATTCTCCTGCCCCAGCCTCCTACTGGGGTTACATAAAGGCACCCGCCACCATGTCCAGCTAATTTCAACAATAGAATTTTAAATGTATATAGTGCCATTCTATTTTTTCTACAAAGTTTGATGGTTTTCATTTTTCATATCATACATACAGATCTTTAATATATACTGTTATTTTTTGCTTTTGTACTTAGTTTTGCTAGAGATAGGTTTTTTATACACTCACACATATACACAAACACCTTTCTTTTTTTAACTTTTAGGTTCAGGGGTACATCTGCAGGGTGTGCAGGTTTGTCACATAAGTAAATGTATGTCATAGGAATTTGTTGTACTGATTATTTTATCAGCCAGGCATTAAGCCTAGTATCCATTAGTTTTTTTTTCTCATCTTCTTTCTCCTTCCACTCTCCACCCTCCAATAGGTCCCAGTGTGTGGTGTTCGCCTCTGTGCACACCCACCTTTTAAATTAGTTCTTGTGTAAGTGTAGGCACTTGAGAATTTGCAGACAGGAAGTAATATTCATCAAGTGCCTTATTTGTGGTAGGTTCCTTTATATAGCGTGAATCACTTGGTAACCACCAAACCCCGTGAAATAGTAGCCCCTCCACTGTGCAGACAGGGAACTTGAGAGAGCTCAAGTGTTTTGCAGAGTCGTGTGGGTATTCAGTGAAAGTAAAATTAACTGGGATTTTACCCAATGTCTGGCTGTTTCCAAGGTTCTGCCTCACTTTCTTTTTGTGTGACACTCTTGCTGTTTGTTCAGTGTAAGAAGCTATGTTTGGCTTCTGATGTTAAATAATTCATTATCCATTTACAGAATCAAAGTTCTTGAGTTTTTGTAGAGCACTTTTTTAAAAATAGCTTTACTCTATTTTGCACTTAATGGTTTGTAATTATAACTGAATTATTTTCATATTACACATTTTTTAGCATGAACATTTTCAAACACAAATGAAACTCATTCCCTAGACTTCACAATTTTCAGTTTGTCTTTCTTAATTTTGTTGTTTTTAGGTGCACTATTTTATAAAGCAGATCCTAAAACCCATCATATTATTTCTTCCCTACTTCAGTGTGCATCTAAAAAAATTTAACCATCATACAATAATCTCATTAATAAAATTAACCATAATTATTTGTTGTTATCTGTTATTTGGTCCATACTGAGATTTCCCTGTATCTCTCAAGAATGTGGTTTTGCAGTTAATTTATTTGAATTGGGATCCAAACAAGGGCCGCACATTATATTTACTTCTACGTCTCTTTTAATCTAGAGCATTTATTTCATGCCATACACTTTGAAAATATTGGGCTACTTCTTCTGTAGAACATCTCTATTCTAGACTTGCCTTTATCTTTTTCAGGGTAGTGGTGGTTTGACATGTTTCTCTAGCTTTAAAGGCTTGAATGGATTCAGGTCCAACTGTTGAACAAGGCTTTATAAGCAATGCTGTGTATTTCATATTGAATCACATTAGAAGGTCAAATTGTGACAGCCCCTCTACCGTCAAGTTCCTTATCACTGTTTCATGCAAAGATCTGTGTCTAAATCAGTTAGTGGCTACAAAATGGTGTTTTTCTAATTCCATTTTTTCTGTTTACATTTATTGGCTGGAATTCTTTAAAAGATATGTGTAGACATAGATTCTGAGCTCCTGTATTGCTTATTTTCTAGAGTAAGGAGTTCGTTGCTCTAGGTACCTTCAGTGCTAACATTGATTTTGTTTTGTTGGAGTTCTCATTTTTCTTTGGTATAATGAACTGGTGGATTTTTATGTATTCCATGTTTCAGTCACTTGCAGTCATTTCTGCTGGTATTCAGATGGTCCCAAATTTGTCCAGCTGCAGTTTTTGGTTGGCTAGAGGGTTCTTTTGACATGAGTGAGTCTTTGAGAGCTTCCTTGTTTTCCAGCATAAGAAGATGTCCCAAACTCATCTTGTACATTTTCTGACCTAGACCTGGATTAAGCCATTTCTCCAAGTAGCTGTAGTTTCTTTTAGTGGTATTTAAGAGACTACAGTCTAGGTGCTAGAGATGTTCGTTTTTACAGATTGTTGTTTGCTTCTGGGCCTTTTCAGTGGGAAAAACTAGAAGATATTTATATTTTGTGGGGAGAAAAATCTGTATATTTCTATTGATGTTTCCAGTTCAGAATGGCCTTGTATGGCTTTTACTTTATTTAATTTTATATCTCTTTTTTCTTACATTGAAAACCTTGTCACTGTATAAACACAACTACTTGTTGGCTTTATTGTGTCATATAGTTATTATTACTACATATTGCCAATATTATTACTAACAATAGGATTTCTGAATGGGGATTTTAAAAATTCTGCAAAATTCTTTGCAGATATTTGTCAGTAGAATACTCTGCTGGCAATTTAAAGTCAAAAGCTATTGTCCAAAATAGCTCAGAAAAAAAGCATTTTTCTGTTTGCTAGTGTGACCAACTTGATAGAGAGTTAAGACTCATTCATTCCAGTTTCTTTTATGTTTTCAGTGATTGTCTTTTTTTGTTAGTTATCTGGTTCCAGAGCTGAAACTGTGTAATAGAGTACATTTAGAAAAGCTTTGCTTCCATCTTGATTATATTTTGGTTTGTCCATGCATGGAAGGCTTCTTTTTGAAGATACAACCAAGTACAGGTTGTGTGTTTGTTTCCTGTCTTTTCATATAATAGATGCTTATGACACATGCTGTTGTGCTTTTTTCACTTAACTATGTACCTTATGCATCATGCCATATCACAGTACAAAAGTTTTGCAGTAACTCTTAGTGGCACCGTTTTATTCCACTCAGTGAATATATGAGAATTTTTTCAACCAATTCCCCACTGCTGAATCATTTTTAAACATTTGCTTTTGTAAACATTGCCACAGTGAATAGCCTTTTGCATTTTTTTTTAAGTGTATCTTTGGTATATATCCACAAAAGAATTGCTGTTTCAAAATGTACATGAGTATCTAATTTTACCAGATGTTGCCGAATTCTGCACCTTGGGTATATACTTCTTTTTTCCCCTTCAGCCCCACAAAAAGACTATTTTCAAACCTTCAGATTTTTGCCAATTTGGGTGTTGAAAAATGGCATTTTACTATTAGTATTGTCTATTTTATAGCTGTTTTATTGTGGGTGAGGTTGTTCATCTTTTTGTATATTTAAGGGCAGATTCACTACTTTGTATACCGCCTGAAGGGTTTTTTGGGTGCCAGTTTTTCTATTGGGTTGTTGGTTCTTTCTTCACAAATTTTAGAAACTCTTTATCTATTAAAGAAATTATATTTCTTTCTGTGAAACAAGTTGAAATTTTTTTCCCCCCAGTGTGTTACTTGTCTTGGCACTTTACCTATTGTGTGCTTTTTGAATTTTTTGTGATATCAAAGTTTTATATTGTCAAACTTATTAACATTATTTTGGATTTCAAGTCATGATTAGGAAGCTTTTCCTTATTTCTAAGTTTTCATGGAATTTATCCATTTTGTCTTGTACTTGTGTTGTTTCTTTTTTGTATTCCTTTACCATCTTAAATTTATCTTAATGTACAGTGTGATGTATGGATCCAGTTTTCTCTTTGCCATGTTTGTTTGTCCCAACATGTTTATGAAGAAGTTCGTCTTTTCCACATTGATTTGAGACCCACCTAGAAGTCTAGAGTTTTTCTTTCCTTTATGTCCAGGTGGTGTCTTAAGAGATTTTTATAGTTTTTTTAAATATCTGGTAGGTTGACCCTTCATATTTATAATTCTTCTTTTCTTGGATTGCCCTGGATTTCCTGCTTATTTTCCTCATAGGAAATAAAATCTTTTAAATTAGATTGTTTAGTTCCAGGAAAAAAAGAAAAACACAACAAAACCACTGTGTTTTAAGTTACTATTTTCTTAAATTTATAAATTAAGTGTGTAACTTGAATTTTTTCAGAAGAAAATAAGCAAAAGGTTTTGTTAATATTACAAGATAAATTCTGTTCTGAAAAACAAACTTCATTGATATTAAGTGTAATTTGACTTTAGATTTGTCTTCATGTCCTTGATAACTATAATTTTATGTTGAAATTAAGTTTAGTTGACACAATTTTCAAGGTATTCTAGTTTACTTAAGTATTTGAAGTGACATGGAAGTCATAAATTAATCTTTTTTAAAACTGTCATTAAAATAAATACAGTTGTGATAAATTGTTTTTCATGTCCTTGACAATACTGATTTAGTTAATTGGACAGTTGAACTACTTGTTGAAATGAGCCAGGTTGTCTCTTGCCTCCAGGAGTACCTTGGCAAATGTCTTCATTCTTAAAATATTTTTAAAAAATATATATCAGAAGATAAGTTTGGTCTTACAAAATGAAGTAATAAGTCTGACCACGTTACTTAGTGAAAAAAGTAGGTGAGTTCAGAACCCACTCTGCATTACTGACCAAAAGTTAAATCTTTGTGAATTGAACTTATTCTTGCAGTTCAATCAGGTCCAGTCACCTTTCTTATTTAATTTAAAATGAGGATTCTTACCTTAGGTAGCATTAATTGACTTTGAGAGTACTAGAACAGCCTGGTTTATTGTAGACAGTAGGAAGATAGCTTATAGCTTTAACATCCGTGGTTGATTTTTCCCAGAGCTGGAATAGCATCAGAAATTTTAGACTCCATTTGTCACTTAGCTACACCAAATAGTGACCTGAATGTTTAGATAAGGGCCTGTATTATTTAAACCTCAAGATTGTAGTGGATAATGCAACACTCTTAGGGTAAAATTCTGCTTTAAACAAATTGTGTTCACTTGTGGTGCATTGTTACTTTTCTGAGAAATAAGTCATAGTACAGTAGTCCCACCTATCCACTGGTTCACTTTCTGAGGTTACAGTTAGCCAGGATCAACTGTAGTCAGAACATATGAAATGGAAAATCCAAAAATAAACAACTAATATGTTTCGAATTGCATGACAGTTTAAATAGTGTGATGAAATCTCTGGCTGTCCATCTATGTTCCACCTGGGATGTGAATCACCCCTTGGTCTATCATCTCCACGCTGTATATGCTGCCTGCCTGTTAGTCACTTGTAGCTGCCTCATTTATCAGATAGACTGTCGCGCTGTCACAGAACTTGTGTTCAAGTAACGCTTATTTTACTTAACGGCCACAAAATGCAAGAGGGGTGATGCTGACATATTGTTATAACTGTTCTTATTTATTATTGTTAATCTCTTACTGTACTTAGTTTATAAACTTAATTATAGCTTTGTATGTATAGGGGGAAAAATCTCATAGTATATATAGAACTTTGTGCCATAGCAGACATCCAGTGGGGTGGGGGATGGGTCCTGGAACATATTCCCTACAGGTAAGGGGGAACTACTATACACATCATGGTTGGAAGGCTTTTAACTAGAAAAGTGAAGTATAATTCTTTATGTGCACATACTCTTAGGTACTATTAAATTGGTAATTAAATCTTGACCTACTCTAATTACTATAGTATTTGGCTAGAAATTGGATAATTCACTCTTTTATAGAAAGAACTATAGGTCAGTGGATAGCCATGTATTTGAAAAAAGTAACATACTGATGAAAAATGTAGTACCTGCTGTACTATGCTAGGTCCTTTTGTGCGTAGTGTCTCATTTCATTCTCTGCTGTAACATGGAGAAGTTGGTACTATTATCTCCATTTTTATAGAAGAGGTAACTGAGGCCGAATACCAAACAAGGCTAAAACAAACTTTTAGTTTGTGAAAAAGGAGTGTTTTCATGTCATACATATCAAGTAGTAGTTTAACCAAATATATTTATTAAGCCTGTTTTATGTTTGAGGGAAATTGGGTGCATACAAAGGACTATTGTGAGCTTTTGTACGTATTTATAAAATTGTGTATAGTTTTGTTGTCACATTATGGCATATATTTATGTATTTTAATGTATAATTTTTGAAGCATGACTTTGTAAGAAAGATGTTTACTACACAGTAAAAAGTTTAAAAGCAATGTTAACCTAGTTATTTATACTCACTGTACAAAACTGAACTATTCATGGAAATGTTTGCTATGATTATGGTAAGATGGAAGAGGAAACTATCTTGAGGCTTAAAAGCTATGTAATTCCATTCATAGGAACCAGCGTGACTTACTAAAGACAGCGTTGTCATTTCCTGTGAGAGAGAGAGAGCGAGAAAAAGGATGGGGGTGGGGATAATTGATATTAGAGAGTGAGAGAGGGTTACCATGTTTGTAGTTCAGGGAAGTGCCTTAGTGATAATGTATCTGGACTACATCAGGGACTTCAATAATGTTTTTTACCATGTTATTGTGTTTAAGGACTGGATCTAAAATAATTAGATGAATTAGAAACCAGTTGATTAGTTGTACTCAAAGACTGTTGTTTAACAGATTTTTGCCAAGCTGGAGAAATGTTGTTTGGTAAACTAATATGAAAATGACTTGGGAATTTTAATTTTACTGGAAACTCTTGTGAATCAACAATATTATGTGGTCACTAAAAAACTAGTTTAATCTTAAGTTGCATTAATTACAGGTATAGTATGTAGAATTAGTGTACTTACCACTGGTCAGACCACATCTGGAGTTCTGTGATCAAGTCTGAGAACTCTTTTAGGCTAGGAGGATGGAACATGAGGGGGTTCAGAGGAGAACTGATCAATATAGGGCGTGGATTTGAAATTATGTCACAGGAAGGAGAAAAGTTGAAGAAACTAGAATTAGAACGTCATTCTGCAAGAGGTTCTAGACTTGTTCTGAATTCATGGTTTTCAACTGGAACAATTTTGTTCCCCCAGGAGCCATATAAAAGTGTCTGGAGGCGTTTTTGGTTATTACACCTGAGGGTGTGATGCTACTGGTACCTTCTGCATAGAGGCCAGGATGCTTGCAACGGCTCACAATGTGCAGGAGAGCCCCCATAAGAAAGAACGATCCAGCCCCGAATGTCAGTAGTGCTGAGGTTGAGAAACCCCTTTCTCAATCTAAACTGGTTTAGCTGTGACCCCTAGTAAGAAAAAAATTTTATTTTGCCTTGCAGCCCAGGAATAACTGAATTTAAAATTTTGTGAGACAGTATTTGCCCTGTTTTCTTACCCCAGAGTGCATTGTACCTGGTAGAAATCATCTGCCCTGATCCGTTTCATGTATAAATAGAAAAAAAATGATGATCGAGAAGCCATGGTTTGAATATAGGTCTAAATGATACCAGTGGGTGAAACTAAGCCCAGTTTATCAAGCTGTGTGAGAAAGGTTTTGCTTTAAATAAAAGGCAGGACTTTCTAGCTAACTAGCTATACCGAGAAAGAATATATTGCTTGGCTAGATAGTTCCCTGTCACTAGATTTTTTTCAGGGGGTTCTTAAGTTGAAGTCTATGAGTATGATTCATGGGGACTTTGAACTTGGATGAGAGGAGGATTGCATTTGTATTTCCAATAAATACGGCTTTATTAACCTCTGCTGATAATGTAGCATTTTCTTCACTCATTTTATTATACTCATTACTTCAAAATCCGAGCTGTATGAACCTGAACCAACTGTAGATTTTATGTAATATGTTAATAAAGAAGCACTTATATTACTGCATTGTAGGTTTTACAGATATTTTAGTTACGTTTTAATGTAGTTCTTTGAGAACCAACTCATAGCCTTCACTAGATGTCCAAACAGTGCATGGCAAAATCAGTTATACCCCTAGACTAGATAGTTGGCTTTGGGGTTCTGTTAAGTACATGTGTACAAATGTAGTATTTAAAGATTTCGATTGAGTTATAAACGTAATCTTTAATTACAGATGTGATAATTGCTTTTTTTGTCATGTGGGTTTAAAATGTTTTTGATTGATTATCTTTCAAATTCTCAGTGTATGTCTGTGTGGGTAGTTATTTAAAAATAAACAGTTAAAATTTTTTAAGAGTACTGTAGGGAAAACTTTTGACTTTTTGATCCCGCTTCCATAATGCTGACTAAGAGTTTGAGTAGATTTCTAATTCCAGTGAAGTCTAGCAGCAGAGCACTGATTTCACTTGCTTTGAAAGTTGGCAGGGTTATGGCTTACAAATGTGTAGCTGCTGTGAGCAGATGATTGTTAAGTAGATAATGTTGGCAGTTGTAACTGGGGCAATTTTAAAAGTATGTTGGCTTGTTGGTTTTCACAGCAGGCTGTGTTTTCTGGCAGAGAATTTTGTTTTATTTATAACATTTAGGTGTTTGGGTACTGGATGGATTTTTGTTAGAGTTCATGAAAAGGGAGATCTGTGCAATTGTGTGTTTTCTCTTTGTTTTGTTAGTTTTTTTAAGTCCAGAAATATTTTGTTCTTTGCTTGGAAGATGACCTTTTCCCACTTTCAGTGAACTTGGTCTTTCTCAGATTTGATGAATAAGCATTAAGATGTACTTCTAGTACAGTGGTTGGTTCACATTACACAGTTGTGCATTGCTATGTGTTAAGCTTATGCCTTTATTTTCAGACAAAAATATAATGAAGTCATTTGATTTTAAAGACCAAGTGCACATATGAAGGTATAAATTCTTTTTCTAGAATTGGATTGTGTTTGCTAAGTTGTTCTCAGTTGCTTGCATGCCAGTTTACATTGCCAGCAACAGAATAATAGTGCCCTGTGGAAGTCCATACTTTACTGTTCTCATTTTATAGATGAGCAAACCAAGGTTAAAGACAAAGCAAATTGATTGAATTTTTAGAGAAAATTATTTTGTGGTTGGGAAGGTCAGAAAATTCTAAGGTAATGTAATTAGTGCTAATAGAAAACTGGGTTTCTAGCAGCTTTATAGGAATGAGGAGTGGGAGGAAAGGGCTAGGAAGGAGGTTTCTTGGGAATGAATACAGTGGAAAGAATGTTAGATTAGCCTGGTGAAGAAATTTTATGGCCGTTCTTGTTTTTTTTTTTGTTTTTTTTTTTTCTTTTTCAAATGCTTCCAGGTGTATTATTTGTCTTGTAAAAATTTTAGGTAATGAAATGCATTTCATTTCAGTGTTCTTGAGGTATTAGTATTTAAAAATAGTGTTCATAGAAAATATTTCAAAAGCCCATATTCAAGTATTTCTTTTATCCTCTACCTAAAGCTGTTAACACCTTTATGTTAAGTAGGTCAAATGGCTGTTGCCATCAGGTTGTTTTGTGTACTAGCAACTGGTGTGTGTTGAAGGCACAGCTGTATTTTTTTTTAACCTTTGCACATATTTTGTAGACACCAGCATAACAAATAAATTTGTTGTGTGCGTGTGTAATAAAGTGGACAGTCCGTCAGTTTCCTCCATGGGGAGTAGAAATTGGTGATCTGTATGAAGTTAGCATTGTTTTGCTACAGGCTAGGATATGGGTTTCATGTAAGTGCTAAACATAGAAGAAAAGTAAATTGTGCATGGTTGACCTATTTAAGTTTTAGAATGAATGATTCTGATTAGCTTTATCAAAAGGAGGTGTAGGGTTGTCCTGGTGAATTTCTACTGGCTTGGAGAATACAGCCAGTTGATTGTCAATTTTATTAACGAAATACTGATATTTAAAATAAAATTTCCATCTTTATTTCTTGTATTGACTCTAGTAATTTCACTATGCAGCTTGGTTTTTTTTTTTTTTGTTAAGTTTTGGATCATTGTATTCTTTTGATAAGCATGAAAATAATTTTGTTTTGGAGTTGACCTAAAGCAGTTTTTCTGTTTCAGTAATCATTGGTGATAATATTTCTCAGGGAAAAGTTTATATCAAGGTAAATACCAAAGAAACTTGCTTTCCTGGCAGGAGAAATAACCATTAAGGAAAGGAAACATGATTATTATATTTTTTCCTTCCCTTTGAATTAAATTATTGAAACATATTGAGATGAGCATTGTATACTGACTGTAATGATAAAATGATCATAGGCAGTTATTATCTTACCTATTCTAGATAGAAACTTCTTTCTGAAAACATGCTGCTTTTGAAGTAAGCTCTTCATTTAGGTATTGAGTACCTATAGCAGTGCTTTTTTTTTTTTTTTTTTTTTTTTTAAGAAAACTTTGTAAGATTATAACTAGGATGGCTGCAACATATTAGATTGTTAATTCTGCCCTTAAGACTTTATGGCTGTTTATTATAAATTTAAGTTTCACATTCCAGAGTTCTTATCAATTGAGAACAGACAACCACAGCTGGCAGAATTAAATCTTGTTATTGGGCATCTTGGCTCACATTTGTTTTTATGGTTATATGCAGAGCATTGTATTGGATCCTGAGGGAGGACCTTGAATAATGAATAAAAGAGGTTTCCTTGTCCCAGAAAAGCGATATTCTAGTGGAAGAGACTGTAAAGAAGAAAACTTCTGATTGTTGAGCACTTACCTGTGTGTCAGGTAGCATGAGTTGCTTTATATATTTTGTTTAATCCTCAAAACAAGCTTGTTGTTTTCATTTTATAAGTGTAGAGATTTGAGTTCACATAGGCTTTAACTCACTCAAGGATATGGCTGTCATGTTGAAATGTGAACCTGTTAATGTCCTGTTGCAGCCCCCCAGATTTTTCCGCTGCACTGTAGGACAGACAGATGTCTAGATGTGGTAGATGAGGTTGATTAGGCACTGTGTGGAGCGAGAGCCGCCTCGGAGTCCCTGGTGAGCAGTACGCATACTTGTATTTGAATGCCAGGCTAGTAGGTGATGGTCTCAAGACACCAACAATTTCTTTCTCTCATTTAACCGTTGATTCGTTTCTTCTGGAACTTTTCTTGTACCTGTTGTAAGATCAAAGAAAAATAATTGGTGTCAAACTCCCAGCAGAGCATGGTGATGTAGGCAGGTCTGGGGCCAGTTAATGCTGGCTGTACCTCAGCCTTGCTGCTGGGCAAGCTAGGTGATGGTGGCCAGTGTACTTCTTTGGACCTCCCCTCCTCTCCTCAGCCCTCTCCACCTTTTTCCACCCCTCCTCTCCCCTTCCTTCATATCCAGTTTTCAGGTTTAGGAACTTGATTTTATCCATTTGACTAGTTTTGATAAGATTCTGTGGAATTACTCACACCTGCCAAACATGATTGGCAAAATAATTGAGCAGAATGTTAATCTGTTTATTAAGGGAATATTCTGGGAACAGATATTAATACATTCTTGTGTGATGTCAAACTAAATTAATAGTTATTTATTAACATGTAGTGCAAATGAAATATAATAAAACGTCGTTTTCATAGGCTTTATTTAGGCTTGGTAGAACCTGGGACATTGTTTCCAGGAATACTTTTACTTTTCTATACACAGGAATGCTACTGCCTGATGAGGGTACCAGTATCTCCTTACTCCTTTGGGTTTCTTTTTTTCCCTTTGATCTCTTTAACATTTTATGTAAGGTAAGTAGCTGGGCCACATTGGTCATAAAGATTTTATGTTTGCAGTTTCCTTTTTTACAATGAAGGGCAGTAATTTATATGTAAGGAATTGTCATGAGGTTGACTAAGTGGATTCTCCTCTTTTCCCTGTTTGTCTTTATCAATTCATTCTAGATTCTTTCCTTTGTGTTGCTGATGTTAATGGGCATTCCCTCTCACCCTTGCCAGCCTCAGATGATGCTTCTGTTTTTCTTTTGGTTCTTTAATATCTGGTAATTTGGAATTATTTGTTGATAATTCTCAGGGAAACTGGTGCTTTTATATTTCTTGTCATCCTTTGGTACATCTAGCCTGTTTTATTCTGATCACAACTGATGTAAAACTATTTTGTTAGCAAAATGCTCGAGTACTACGGAGATTAATTGCTATTTTGCTTTAACTTCTTGTATAAGGGTGAGCCTTTGGAGAAGCCTGGGGGTAGTTTTGCCAATGAATATTTTAGAGACTATTAGATTTAATATAAAGATGGTTTCAGGGTGGCAGTATGCAAGTATCGGAATCCTGGGTTAAAAATACGGCTCCCATGATAAAATCTTAAATTTATACGGCTAAATTTGTATAGGAATTTTTGTTTTCTAAAGTGCTGTTTTAGGAGTCTGTGGAAGGGGGTAGCGGAAGATGCTTGAATGATTCCAAGAGTTATAGCCAGCAGATGTGGGGAGAACGAAGGTGAAGGGAAGCTGGGGAGGCAGTGCATAAGACGTGGTCAGCATAGTACCTGGCACAGAGCAGTGAGTGTGGGCTGTCATTAATATTACCTAAGACTGACAGATGTATAGTTTAGGAGCATGTTTCGCATGCATTTTTAGTTATAAAGTTTTTTTTCTCTTTCTTTTTTTTAGATGAAGTCTTGCTCTGTCACCCAGGCTGGAGTGCAGTAGTGTGATCCTGGCTCACTGCAACCTCCACTTCCTGGGTTCAAGCAGTTCTCCTGTCTCAGCCTCCTGAGTAGCTGCGATTACAGGGGCCTGCTACCACGCCCAGCTAATTTTTGTGTTTTTCATAGAGACAGGGTTTCACCATCTCGGTCAGGCTGGTCTCGAACTCCTGACCTCAGGTGATCCGCCCACCTCGGCCTCCCAGAGTGCTAGGATTACAGGCATGAGCCACCGTACCCGGCAGTTATAAAGGTTTTAGGGTTGCCAGACTAAAATAGAGATGGAGACATTTAAAAGGATGTCAGCTTTGCTTTGTTACTTGACCCAGACCAGACTAAGAGGCTGTTGATATAATTTCTGAGAGATGAGCACGACTCTACTCATGAAGCTCCCATTTTGCCAACTCTTTAAGCTTTCTCAGGTCTCACACCCAAAACTGTGGCCCTCCTTTACTCCAGAATCTATGGGTAAGTGTCATTTTTGAACATACATGCTCATTTATTTAGTATTTTCTCCTGGTGTAGTGGGGAGCAAGACAGTCTGAGCAAGCACAGTAAAGTTTCAGGGCTAGAAATGTGCCTTACTGTCTCATTTTTTGTTTTGATTTTCATAAATTTATATAGTTGTTAACCCTATTCTAATACAGGTTAAGTGTCTCTAACTTGAAAACCTGAAGTATGACATGCTCCAAGATCTGAAGCGTTTTGAGCGTCCACATGACACTCAAAGGAGAAATGCCCATTGCAGGCATTTCAGATCTCGGATTCTCAGATCAGACTTGCTGAATTGTATGATGCAAATATTGCAAAATCTGCAAATACTCAAAATCCAAAATAGTTCTGGTGCCAAGCATTTTGAATAAGGTGTTCTCAACCTGTATCCCATTTCTCCTATTTTTCTTCAAATAAATACTTCTTAGTTCATACTTACTAGTCAGAAAGAGGCTAGTGGGTTGGGGAAAAGTAAAGAAAGGCTTCATTCAGTGTGATGGGCTTTGAGGACTGCAGTAATGGTTTGACTTCTGAGAAAATGAAAGCCATTGCAAAATGTAAAACCAAGGAATGATGTGTTCTGACTTAGTTTGAACAGGACTTTGGTTGGATTCTGGGTGTATTTTGGTGAATCAGATGTGGAGGGTGAGAGAAAGAAGAACCAAGGATGACTTCATTTGAACAACTGAATCTTTAATCTTAAGACAGTAAAAGTGACCTAGTAGTTAGAAATATTCTTTGGAATTTTTGTTGGGAGTTGTGCTTTTTCTGTGTGCAAGGAAATAATGGGAAAGGGCATCCCACAGTTGTGAGCGTCAGCCCGCATTGCAGTAGATGATACCTATGGAGGGGATACCTTTGGCTGAAATTCCAGTGTGGTTTTTCTCTAGAAATAAGGTTTTGAGACAAATCTAAAATGCATTCATTGATTATAGGCAAGTAGTTCATTTAGAAAATTAGTTACAATTATTAGGTTGGTGCAAAAGTAATTGTGCTTTTTGCCATTGAAAATAATGGCAAAATCCACAATTTTGCATCAACATAATATATTCTTAAAAAATTAAGAGTTTTCATTTATTCTCATTAATGGTTGGGACCAACATTTCCCTCTTTTTAAAAGGAACTTTTTCATGTAGGCTTTTGACCCTTGGAGCTGGAAAGGGACCTCACGGGCAGTACAGGCATGGACTTTGGAGTCTGGTGGATCCGGGTCTTAACTCTGGATCTGCCACATACCAGCTCGAGCACTGAACTCAACTCTATGAGTTTGCACGACTAGATCTTGAAATAGGGTTAAATAATAGTATTTGTTGAGCTGCATTCTTATAAATATTATGTGTCATGGTGTGCCTACCACTTGTCAAATCATCTATTTGACAGCCATTATTTCATACATGAGACAGGTGAGGCAAAGAGAAATTGTAAGTAACTTGTCCAAAGTCAGAAATGAAACTTGAAGACGAAAAACGCCTCTCTCTGTTAGTCTCAGATGTTTATGATAAAGAAGCATTTTTTTAAAAAGCAATGAACAGACTTTCTCATTTATTATTACAAAAAGTAAATCCTTTTCAGAGTGTTGTTTTCCAAAAATGTACCATTTTGTTTTCTTTTAGGATTTGGAGTTCCATGGAGTCATGAGATTTTATTTTCAAGATAAAGCTGCTGGAAACTTTGCAACAAAATGTATTCGGGTCTCTAGTACTGCCACCACTCAAGATGTAATCGAAACGCTCGCAGAGAAATTTCGACCTGATATGCGAATGCTGTCCTCTCCCAAGTATTCACTCTATGAAGTGCATGTCAGCGGAGGTCAGTGTATACAGGAAGGGTTTGCTGGAGGCGTGACCTGACCTGTGAAGAGACAGCTTGTCCAGGGCATTGTGGTCATGTCACAGGTTTACTGCTCATCTCCATCTTTCTTCTCTTTTGCTGGGTAGGAGAGTAGTTGGCAGGCTGAGAAAACTGTTTTATGTCTGGGAATTGTTCTTATAAATCCCTGGCACATATATCTGTTGGAAGTTAGAATGAGTATATTAATTTTGCATATGCTTATTTCTCCAAAGATAAGTAGCGTTACATTTATCCAGCATATCTGGGTGTCACATACAGTGTGTAGTATGCTACCTGCTTTTTGAGAATGTTTTATATGGCTCTTATGTAGATATTATATTATTATAATTGTAACAGTTAAATATATGGGTATGAGTCATCAATCTTGCTGTACTATTTTTGCCTTCTGAAGCAATATATTTTCATTATTCTTTGGGTATAATTTAGGGTATATATCTTAAAGAAACCTCCTTATGTATTTAGTAATTTCTACTTGTGTTAACATTAGAAATTTCTGAAAATATCTTATATAGCGATATCAAATGACAACTAAAATTAGACTGATTAAGAAATGTGGAAATTTGGGTGAGTGCCATGGGTTGTGCCTGTAATCCTGGCACTTGGGGAGGCTGAGATGGGAAGATTGCTTGAGGCAACATAGTGAGACCCGTCTCCACAAAAAAATTAAAAAATAAGTCAGCTGGGCATCATGGCACATGCCTATAGTCCCAGCTACATGGGAGGCTGAGGTAGGAGGATCACTTGAGCCTAGGAGTTTGAAACTTCAGTGAACTAGGATCGTGCCACTGAACTCCACCCTGGGTGACAGAGGGACACCTTGTCTCTAAAACAATTATGAAAAGTAGAAATTTTTAAATTTTCTCATTGGTGTTTTGGAAATGTTGAGTAACCTGTTTTAGTGAAATACAAATTATAGTTGGTGCAGCAAATAAATGATTTATGTATACCACAAACCTAATTTGAATACCTCTTTTAAGTTCCATCCACAGATCTTTTTGGAACATTTTTTTTACTTAAAAAATACTGCTTTATTTGTACATATGAAATTAGACTAAAGTGTTTGTAATTTGTGGGATTTTCAGGTGTGACTAAATCCTTTCTCCCTCAGTAGTATGTAACTCAGGCCATTTTTTCGTTATTGTTGTTTGTTCAGTTTGTTTCTTAAGGTTATGAGAATATTACCTTCATCATTAATGCCAAAACTAAATTTGACAGTAGAGGATGTTCTCAATTTTGGATGATTTTTCTGAAGCTGAGTTTTTCCTTTACCTTAGAATCTTTGTAAATAGGTTACAAAGAATAAAATCTCTGTCGCTTCCACCTTTTTTTCTTTTTAGTCTGTGCTGTTCAGTTAGTTGAATACTGTCAAGTGTGAAGTCTTTGAATAATATGTAAGATTGGAGTTTGAGATCTAAAAATTGGATGATTTTGATTTTTTAAAGAAAAGGGTGAAAACACAAAGATGGTTAAAGAAGAAGGAAAATGGTGTCTTCCCCCCTCCCTCAGGTACCCTTCCACACCTTTGTTTTCACCAGCGCCTCAGGTATGAGAAAAGCCCTAGCATGCAGGTTCTCAGTCTTCTCTGGGCTACAGAACCCTTAGCGTCTCAGTAGTTTTTTAATAATGGCACCACTAGGCCAAAGGAAGTACCTGATAGTCCATTTCATTAAGTAGTTATATTCAGATAGGTTAGTAAGTGTTTAACAGTGGACAATTAGGTAGATTTTGAAAAATAGTACACATAAAATGATGGAAAACTAAAGCTTTCATTTTCTTCTTAATCACAGCTGCCGTCTGCTGGGACAGTTGTGCCTCTTGGGCCTTTCCGAGCTCCTCAGACCCCGGGAGCCCTCACTTCTTGTCCATGTTGATTTTCAGACAGTGCTGCTTGTTTATTACAGTGTTATGGAAAACCCAGCTTTGTGTGTATGTGATGCCGACAGAAGAGATGCTGTGCAGTTTACTGTGGTCCCGGAGCCACGTGAACCAGTTCTTTTTTTTTTTTTTTTTTTCAGATGGAGTCTCGCTCTGTCGCTCAGG
This sequence comes from Macaca mulatta, assembly GCF_049350105.2. Lineage (NCBI taxonomy): Eukaryota > Metazoa > Chordata > Mammalia > Primates > Cercopithecidae > Macaca > Macaca mulatta. The sequence continues at coordinate 4,180,920 of NC_133409.1, read as the reverse complement.
CTGGAGTGCAGTGGCACGATCTTGGCTCACTGCTAGCTCCGTCTCCTGGGTTCAGGCTGTTCTCCTGCCTCAGCCTCCCGAGGAGCTGGGACTACAGGCGCCCACCATCACGCCCGGCTAATTTTTTGTACTTTTAGTAGAGACAGGGTTTCACCATGTTAGCCAGGATGGTCTCGATCTCCTGACCTCGTGAGCCACCGTGCCCGACCTACCCGAACCAGTTATTTTGGTGTCTGGCACGTGCACCTTGTTTCTCTTGAATATTTAAATGCTCCTCAGTTCCCCGGGGATCGCCTCAGCACGTTTGCCTACCGCAGCCCTAGTGAGCTAAAGCCCCAGCCCCAGCCCCAAGCCTTCAGCCACAGGGAAGCTCTGCATCTATTCTTTTTATATAGTACAAGTCTTTGTGTGAATTCAATAGGAAACATAAAAAAGGATCATGCTACTTTAAAAACGTGTATGAAACCACTAAGGCAGAAGAGATCTTAAATGGATAAAGATATGGTAGGACCCAGTTCCCTCTTTACCTTCACTGCTTACCCACATGCGCTTTAGAATATCTCAGCCCTCTTCTTGCTTTACTTTTATGATTTATAAATTGTTAATGTTAGTTCTCTAAAAGTTACGCTCTGAAGGATTTTCATCTAGTAAAAATTGTGCAACAAGAACAATTTGTTAATTTTGGTTTATGAAAGGAATTCAGACTTACTCTTCTATCCCTAATTTGTTACTCTGGTTTTCATTTCCAGTTGATAATTACCAGCTTCCTTTTAGCATATCCTGTATATAATTACCTGGATAATCTTTGTCAACACTATTAGCGGTAGAACTATCAGTATCATCATTGTTGTCATCATTATGGTGTCATTTTTTATGGGGAGGGTGGTGTTAGTAAACTTGCTCATTTAAAATTTAAATTTTTGGCATAGCATTGAAAGTACTTTTTCAAATTAATAGTTATCTTCGCCTGTGTGAGGCTGTAGTAAGACCCTTGTGCCCTCACCATGTCGTTCTGCCTATCTTTCTGACAGTTTTCTGGAACAACTTATCCTTTCCTTCAAGGGCTGACCTGGTCACATAGTCTCTGGGCATCATTTCGTTGAATAACCTAACAAAATGATCCTTTGTACTGCCTCACCTAGTGTTTTTATTGTAATATAAAATATAAAATATAAAATATTACTAATACAGGAGAGTACTGTTTTCTAGAGATACTTAGTAAAAGGTCCCTTAAAAAAACACATTTAAAACTAGGATCAAAGCTGGATGTGGTAGCATGTACCTATAGTCACAGCTACTCAAGAGGCTGAGGTGGGAGGGCTACTTAAAATCGAGAGTTTGAGTTCTGCCTGGGCTACATAGTGAGACCCTCGTCTAGAATCAAATTTTATAGTAAACGATGACAACGTTTGGAGACCTTAGTTACAAAAACAAAGTCTGTCTCATGTTTATCCTTACTGCTTCAAATATGGACTAACTGAAAAAACAAAGACTTTGTCTTGGGCTATCTTTCTTGACTTTCTGTGTGACTGTTGGGATGTGATTATGAAGAGCACTCTGAGTTTAGGACTTGAACCAGTATTTCTCAGAACGTCTTCCAGTCCTTGGAAAATCACATCTTTCTCTTGCAAGGAGTCTGTGTTATCTTCATCCTTATCAGTTGTCTCTTTAGTTAATAATTGGTCTGTCTGATCCTCATTTATCACTGGCCGAGTTTGTGCTTGATGGAGTTTTTACTATCACTTTAATCAGCATTGTGCAATCTTTTTTTTTTTGAGACAGGGTCTCACTTTGTCACCCAGGGTGGAGTGCAGTGGTGCCATCACAGTTCACTGTGGCCTCAGCCTCTTGGACTCAAGCAATTCTCCCACCTCAGCCCTCCGAGTAGCTGGGACTACAAGCACACAGCACCATACCCGGCTAATTTCTTCTTTTTCTTTTCTTTTTTTCTTTTTGGTGGAGATGGGGTCTCGCCATGTTGCCCAGGCTGGTCTCATACTCTTGAGCTCAATCGATCTATCCACCTTGGCCTCCCAAAGTGCTGGTATTCTAGGTGTGAGCCCAGCCAGCATCGTGCAGCCCTGTCCTTTTCTGCAAAGTGTAGCAGTTTGCAGTTTGTGTGACAGGGCGTTGTCACATGCATTCTGACCTTGAGGTGATGTGACTGATAGGTGCTGGGGAGTGGGCAGGGCTGGACAGCAGGGAGTGATGTTTGGATAGGGAGTCAGTGATTTTATTTTATGGTGAATTTTACTTTTCTTACTCAACCCGGAAAGTGCCGGCTCTTGTGTTATTGACGTTTAGGTTACAGAGCATTCCTGTGACATGTTTCTGAAAGAGGCATTTCTAAAAAATCTCAAATTCTGCCAAATTGTATATTAAAAGATAAGGACTTTAAGATAAAGATTTGGGTAGGTCACTCAATACCTGTTTAAATTTGTAGCAGTGGCTCAAAGAACAGTTGAAGGTTTGAGCAGAGTGAATGGATTTCTCCAAGCGGCAAGGAGCATTCCTGGGGAGTGAGTGTAGCCTGACTTGTGTGTGGGCCTTGCAGCCTCAGATCTGTTGCCAGCTCCTGCTTCCTTAGTCTTCTCCACCCTGGGATGGGTATCTTGGCCAGTAGGAGCAGGTCCATCCTTCAGTGCTGCCTTTCTTCCACAGCTTCCAGCGACTGTAGGCCTCTGTGAGGTGGTCAGGTTGTGTGAGGCTCTCACGGAGACCCTCTGGAGTACCATGTTCCTGATAAGTGTGCCTGGGAGGCTTGCTAATGAAAGAAATAATATACCAAATATAGTCCTTTATATAAGAAAAGTGATGGTAACTCTATGGTGGAAGGAGAGGTGAGTGTTGAAGTGGGCAAATTTTGGAGAGAAGGATCAGATGCACAGAGATAGGAAGAATAGTGCAGTCATCACTTCCAAGACCAGTGGGGGCTGCTGCCATCGCTTCATGTAGGGTACAGCATTAATGTGATGAGAACAATCTCATAGAATCAGTGGAACTTCTGTGTGGTATTAACATTCTATCCTTATTTTCCAGTTGCATATGAGATCATTTGATTTACAGAAATAAGCTTTTAGCAAAAACCATGTATACATTTTTCTTATTTCATGTATATTTCTCTTATTTTCCCAGTTAGATCTAAATGAGGGAATTGCCTCTGTTCAGTGTCTGGCACTGGATATGTGATAAACATACAGTAGCAACAAAATATCGAATTAATTAAAACTAATGATTTTACATTTTGAACAATACATTTCAATCTGCAAGTAGGTACTTTGTCTGTAAAATTAAATGTACATCAGAATGCTTGTATTAGCTAGTTCCATGAAATAACCATAGCTTATTCTTTTTTTCATTTCATGTTTTGAAGAAGAAAGAAGATTGGACATAGATGAGAAACCTCTAGTTGTACAATTGAATTGGAACAAAGATGACCGGGAAGGCAGATTTGTTCTTAAGAATGAGAATGACGCCATTCCTCCTAAGGTAGGAACCCTCAGTATTTTATGGTCTTGGTCCAGGGTCAGGTCTGACAGATAAACAGGAGACTGATGTTTTGTTACAGGAGTTCCTTCTCTTTTTTGCTTCTCTTTATAAAGCCTTTTACCCTCCTCGCAGAAAATAATTTAAAAGAAGCCTTTTTCTCCCTACTTTATCCTTTATCTCAACTAGTAATTCCAGATACTGTTTCTCACCTTTTTGAAGAATATTGATGTAAACTTGTTACCGCGAGATTTGATGATCAGGCGATCAGCTCCAGTTGATTTTTTTTTTTCAATAATATAAAATCAGAATTGTTCTAATAAGGATCAAAAGGGAAAATAATGCTTTTATATCTATTTGTGAACTTTTTGATGCAACTTTGGCTCATTTAAAGCCCTTTCATTTTGTGCAGGGTTAGGAATTAGTAAACTTTCTTGAATGATGGAATAGAATGATTCTAAAACTTTCTAGGGGATAGGATATCTGGAATTCTGTGCTGCTGTGTTTATTTTGTGCTAAATCAAGTGGCATCTTATACAAGAATTCATTATGGACAAATGATAGCAAATGCAAAGGTTAAGAATATTTTTACAAAAAATCTTCCATTTAATTCCCCCCTCCCCCCAGCCCCGCCCTGCCCCCCAACAGATTGGGAAAAGACTGTCCTTAATCACTTTTAGCAGCATAAATTTTTCATTTTGTGTGATGTCACTGTTCCGTGTTGAAGAGTCATGGAGATGTACAAAATGTATTCTTGACCTTATTTGTTACTGTGTTTAGTGACGTGTTATATTTTCAGCAAATTCAAAAAAAGTTAAGAATGCGTGTCCATTGTTAATGCTATATGTGATTTATTTCATTTCTGCTCCACAATTTCAGCAGATGCTATTTCATTCTGTAGATTTTGCTATGGACCACAAACCCTCGTTGACATGTATTGGAACTCCTAAGACCAGACCAGTGCAGTGCTCCAAGTATCTATGAATCAAATGGCAATGTTCACATGATTTTCTTCCCTAACTTATAGAGCAGAAGGCAGTTTTCTTTCCCATCACAATAGCCATTCTTTTCCTTGTTTTTCATAGTTATTTTCTTAAGTTATCCATAAAAATAATGCATCTCTGTCATCTGCTAGCAGGCCATTGTTCAAGGTTAAAATACAAGTTAAGAAGAAGCAAGCAAATAAATCAGATCTGGAAACGCAGTTAGAGATTTTTGCACAAACGTAATACTTGCAACTGTTTCATAAAAGCCAATTCATTATGGTTACTCTTAACATTTCCTTTAAAGTTAAAAACTGTTATAGACGATTTGTCTATTCATTCTTTGTTTTTATAATTTTGTTAGGTTTCTTTTATTCAGGTTACTTTATGTAAATTACTTGGAGTTTTACTGAAAATTAGATTTCATCATTTCTACCCCAGTTTTCTGACTGGCTTTGATTTTTGTTTCTTAGCTTGCTTGCTCATTAGTTTTAAAATGAGGTAAAATATAGATTCGGTGAAATGCACAGTTCTTGAATGTGCAGTTCAATTGATTTTAATAAATACACCCATGTAACTGTCAGCTGAATCAAGATAAAGACCATTCTCATTACTCCAGACCTTCCTCTGTTTCAGTAGCTTTGCTCACATGTTCGGCAGCATGTGAGATGAAATTAGCTAAGCCATGGGCAGTTTTATGTGATTCTGTGTAGTAGTCAATATGGTGATAATGTTACTTTCATCAGAAGGCTCAAAGTAATGGACCTGAAAAGCAGGAAAAAGAAGGCGTTATCCAGAACTTCAAGAGAACTCTGTCAAAGAAAGAAAAGAAGGAAAAAAAGAAGAGAGAAAAAGAGGCATTGCGACAGGCGTCTGATAAAGATGATAGACCTTTCCAAGGGGAGGACGTGTAAGTCAGTTTTGGAAATATTTCCCTGTCTTTGTGCTCCAAATCAGATGTTTTTATTGCACCAAAATTGTTAAATTTTCAGATAAATTATGAAAAGGATGAGTATCAGTCAGGAAATGTATTTGGGTATATACTCCCAGTTCTTCTGTGTGGAGGGAGGATAGAGGGGCTTACCTAAGCAGGGTTCATTGCTGGCAGTGCCTGTCTTGCTATGCTTGGGGAGAATCTCTGCACTCACAATCTTGCTAATCTTAAGTAAACTCTTGTTAACTTCATTATTTTTCTTTTTCATCTTCAGCTGGGTTTTTTCCTCATTTCTGTGGTTTTGGCCATGAGGCAGCAGTTGTCTCTTATGTACCTCAGATACACTTAATGCCTAGTCAGAGGCTGACAAGGTGAAAAGCAGATTTTCCCTTTTAAGCTTCAGATCACCAGCTAGTTCCCTCCACTCCCACCTCCCATTTCTTATTTTGTCACACCAGTTCCGTTGTAGATGGTTACCTATTTAAGTGTTTGAGGATCTGACACAGAGCTGAGGGAATAAGTTAAATCATTGCATTTTCACTATAACAAAAAGAGACATTAGGAGAAACTAGACTTTCCCCTTAATGTGGAGTTTCTAGTTCCTGTTTTCACCTTCAGCAGTTTTTGGCTTTTTAGTTAGTGCATTTGGTTATCATATGCCTATTCTTAGACAGCTTGCTGTTGCCTTGGTCTTGATTGCATGGTATTCTATACATTACTTTTCTGTAAATCAAATAATGTATGTTCTTTTTAGAAAGTCAGAATATATAGATTTGCCAAAAAGGGTAAAGAACTTAAAGAATTCACCTGTCATCACATGAACCCAAAGAGAATCATCATCTAGTTTGTTTGTTCTCTATAAATGTTTCTATTTCATAGGCTTGTCTGGAGAGGCTTTAAACGGAAATGTAACCACAGTTTCTTCAACTGGATTTTCACTTGATATTTTTCCCACTAAGATGTTTATATTTCACAAAAACATTTTTAAATGATTATACAGTATTATATAGTTCTTCCATAATTTATGTAACTAGTCCATTTTTGGTGTACTTATAGATTGTTTAATAGTGGTTCTTTGTTTTGTTTTTAAATAAATGTTCCAGTGAATATCCTTGTTCTACGACTTAGGGAATTCATCTGATTACTTTCTCAGGGTGCATTCTAGAAGAATGATTGGGTAACAGGGTTTGGGTACGCTCATGTGTTCTGAGCCCATCGGCAGACTGCCCCGTACTGTCATGGAGCCCAGAGACTTCTCTTTTCTTTACACCTGCAACTCTTGGGTGTCACAGAACAGTCTATTATCTCTACAGTATATAGTACCTTCCGTAAATTGAATTTGTTATCATTAATAAGGCAACAGCTTTCCACGTAGTTATTAACCGTTTATATTCTTTTGTTGGAGTGGCCTGTCCAAGCCTTTTTCCCATTTTAAAATTGATTCTAAGTGTTCTCTACGTATTGAGGTTATTAACCATTTGTCAGTGAATAAGGTATACTTTATAGTGGAATTTGAGCCTATTTTGTGTTGTATCAAAGGGGGTTTAGATGTGAATCTACTAGGCGGTGGTGCCTATGTAAACACTTGAGTCTAGTATCACATAATAAGGCTCTATTAAATGCAGTTATGCAAGAGAAAAAAATGGACAAAGATACGCTGCTCATACATGAAAAATATCAAAGGAGAATTTAAAACTTAGGCTAGGTTCATGCCTGTAGCCTCAGCTATTCAGGAGGCTAAGGTGGGAGGATTGCTTGAGCCTGGGAGATTGAGGTTGCAGTGAGCAATGACTGTGCCACTGCATTCCCGCCTGGGCTACAGAGCAAGACCCTATCTCAAAATAAACCAAAACGTACCAAATGCTTCTACTTTATGACTTGCTCTGTTTATCATCCTATTTATGGGGTGATACATTATTTGACTTAAAATAAGTTGTTCAACTTGATTAAAAGCTTAACTATTTTTAATTAAATTATTTTTATGATTAAAAATTGTATCTTTGAAGTATATTTACCAAAATGTAGTTAAGTATGTTAATTACCTAGTGTTGTTTTCAGCTTATTCTATACATTTGACTCCTTCACAGAAACTGTTGGAGCAATTTCCTTTTTGAAAATTTAACTTCAAGGAAGTTAATGTTTTTTAAATCCTTTAGGTGTTAAAAAAATCATTCCATTCAGTTAATTTGGGCTTTTCAAAATTTGCTGTAATTTGCTGTAATTTTTTGTTGTTGTTGTTGTTGAGATAGAGTTTTGCTCTTGTTGCCCAGGCTGGAATGCGATGGTGCGATCTTGGCTCACCGCAACCTCCACCTCTCGGGTTCAAGTGATTCTCCTGCCTCAGCCTCCCAAGTAACTGGGATTACAGGCATTTGCCACCACGCTTGGCTAATTTTGTTTTTTTTAGTGGAGACGGGGTTTCTCCATGTTGGTCACGCTGGTCTCAAACTCGACCTCGGGTGATCCACCCACATCAGCCTCCCGAAGTGTTGGGATTACAGGAGTGAGCCATCACGCCCAGCCTAAATTTGCTATAATGTTAAGACAGATTTTTGCAAAATTAAAGTATATTCAGTCCTATATTTCTTTCTTGTGGTTGGAAGGTCATGGTATAATATTGATCTGTTTTAGGGTAACACTGGTGGAAGTTACTGAAATGTATAATCAATATATTTTTCTTTTAGCATTATTCATGAATAAACTCACTATTAATGTAAGCTTTTAATGATAGATTTCTGTGTAGTTCAGTATATTCGTTTGTATTGAGAGAAACTATTCTTTATCATTAGTAATTAACATGTGGTAAATAGTACATAACAGATGTATTAGGGTACAGATGTAGCTGAATAGCATCTGCCATTTTGATTTTTGTATGACTGCAATGTGTCTATTTCCAATAAGAAAACAGTGTTTAAAATATTGTTGGCATTTTTTTTCTTACAGTGAAAATTCTCGACTGGCTGCTGAGGTTTACAAAGACATGCCTGAAACCAGCTTTACTCGAACCATTTCTAATCCTGAGGTGGTTATGAAACGACGGAGGCAACAAAAATTGGAAAAGAGAATGCAGGAATTTCGGAGCTCAGATGGGCGGCCTGATTCAGGTACAAACTTGGTATTTTTCTCTGTTCTACCTGTTACAAAGAGCATTGTTTAATTACACTCTTTATACGTGCATGAGACCTGCTTTAATTAAAGCAATGGGTGAAGTAACCTTTTCCTAACAAATGTGTACCATATACTTCTGGTACAAAATCAGCCTACCCTTTGTACAAGAGTTCTGTTCACATAGGGATATGTTTAGTTTCATACTTTCCCCCAATACAGCTCTTAAAAAAAAAAAAAAGCTAGAAAATTTCAAGTATGTACAAAAAAAGAGAGAAAGATACAATAAACTCCCATGTACGGATCACCGAGGTTTCTTCTGTACTCCAAAATACATTGCCTCCATTTTCAAACTATTATTGGGAAGCAAATCCCTAACTTATCATTCTTTCAACTATAAATATTTTGGTATATTTTCCTGAAGGATAAAGATTCCTTAAAAAGCAAAACAAAATATAACCATAGTATCATTATCAATATAAAATAATTGGTAATAATTCCTTAATGGTATCAAATAACTAGTCATTGTTTAAATTTTCCTGATTGCCTCAGATAATGCTTTTATTTGGGATGGGATCTAAATGAGACGTAACACATTGAATGCACGGTCACTTGCTTCTGTGTCCATCGCAGACACTGCTCAGGACTCTATTTCTCCTGAGCATATTTCAGCCTAGTGTCCAGAGAGCCACCAACTGCGGGGAGCGTTGGCCCACCCTAGCGTTCGTTCTTATTTTGACCCTTAGCACCCTATAACTGAGTCCTAATTACGTATTTCACAGGACTTGTTGTGCCTGTGATTCAAAAAAGATCTCAGAGAGTACAGGACTTCTTGGTTCCATAAATCTTTTAATAGATTATATTTGAGATGTGAATGATTCTTCGTTTATATGTATTTTGTCTTGTTCTGTCAAGAATTTGAAATAATTTCTAAATATATGCACCCAAAAAAACACAAGAAAATAAGGAGTCTGAAAGAAAATATAAAGAAGAAGAGTAGTAAAAAGTTTTTAAAAGACAAGAGGAATGCTTAGCAATGGCTACATGTGCTAACTACATGTCAGACCTGAAGGCACTTTGTATACTGTAAGAATGAGTTTGATATTATTACTGAAATGAATTTCTGAATTTATTCTATGGTTCCCTTAAAGAATATTCCAGTATGGGCTAGAGGTAGTGAGTCATGGTAAACATAGCTAGGTTGGAGTGTCAATTTTTGTATCTAACTTTAAAAAATATTTGTTATAATGAAATATGCTTTGATGTGGTTAGAATGTAACATTTATATATATATATATATATATATATTTTTTTTTTACGATGAAATAGGAAGTTTTTGTATGTCACTTAGCTTATGTCCCCAGATTCCCCCATGTAGTTTGCACTGCCATTGGGGGTATTTTGATGGAAAAATTTGATATGCTTTGTTAATAAGCTATTGATGAGTTTTAAGCTAGGGGTTTAGAAAGCTTTCATTGTAGCCTGAGCTTTATATCTGGAGAGATTACTGTGGAAGCAGAGTGGAAGATGGATTTGAGAGAATTCTGATTAGAAGCAGGCATGCCCATTAAAATTATTGCTTTGCCCATATAAGGAATAAGGGGCCTCTGAGCTGTGTCATTGACAGCAGGACTATAAAGGGAGAAAGGTCTGAAGAAATATTTAAGAGGTAGAATTATCAGGAACTGGCAATAGACTGGATTTTACTGAGGAGGGGAGGCATTCAGGACGGCCCCTCTGCTTTTTATTGGAAAGATGTTGATGGACTGTAGAATGAAGAACGTTTGGGGGTGGAAGATAGGTTTTGTTTATGTGTGTCACATGAAGTGCTGGTGGGATATGGGATATATTTTAGGCTAGTGTTTCAGTAGCACATGGTGATTAGGGTTTGGGAGTGATCAGTGTCGTTAGACAGTGTATAGGTGATTCAGAAACTTAAGGGAAAGCCATTGATAAGAGGAATCAGCAAAGAAAACAGGAAAAACTGCAAAGAATTAGGAGGAGAAATAGCAGAACATCTAAGTACAGCTTGTCTATTAAAGGGGTGATTGGGGTAGAAGGAGCATTTTTCTATATGTAGACTCTGAGGAAACTCTTAACTAAATATTGGTAACAAAAAATGACCCTTTATGGTTAATACTAAGGAAGCCAAAAGTATTAATGAAGTCTAAGGTTTTTATTTGTTAGTTTTAACAAATAACTTGCTCTGAAAACGTACATCCTTATAGCCTACTGCAGCTATCAGCTTAGCTCTCAGGTTGATTCTTTAGTGTGGGCTGCAGACAAGGGCACCTGTGAATACCACTTCTCTAAGAGTGACAACTGTGGCTGTTATTTTTCTCTCTTTTACCCCAAGGATTAGTTTCTCAAGTTCTGATGACAGAACCTACATGTCCCCCTTAATTTGGTTCTGTTAAACTCACCTCACAGGTGATCAGGCATCATAATTCATAACAAGCTTTGCCCCTGAACTTTGTATTTTTTAACACTTAGTTATATTTGCTTCATGATGGCTTCAAAATGTAGTTGACCCCAAAATGCCCTACATATCTCAGTTAATTCATTTGTGTCACAAATATTCTACCATTTATTGTTATGGTTTTTTTTCATTGATAAATTAACAAAATTGTAAGATAAGTTTTAGTTGATTCTTCCTCCTCTTGGGCTTTTTAGTGCGCAGTCTTAGGAGTAGCAGGGCACTGTGAAGTGCAGAAGCACATGGAGCTGGGGTCAGGGTACAGTTGGAACCACTGTGCACAAACCAAGAGCTACAGTTTCTTCATCTTCAAAACGGGACACTAACCAAAATCATATAGATGTTAACTGCAGTCTACCTACTTGTTTACTCATCCTATTGTACATATGTTTTTTTTGTGACTTTTTTGAGGCCTGTATTTGGATGTGGAGTGTAATTAAATAAGGAGTGTGCATTCTGGTGTCATGGAAAACACACAGTTTAAATGGACTCCTCTCCTGTTGCTGATCTCCCTATCTTCACCCAAAAGGCAGGATCCTCTTTGGAAAGCACAAATGACATTTTGCCCACCTCCTTAGACACATGCACGCAGACACACAGTCATACATGTGCACTCTCTCTTGCGCGCGTGCACACACACACACACACACACACACACACAGAACTTAAACCCTTCCAATGGCTCTCACTTTAACTGGAATAATTCAAACTCATGATGTGATCATGGTCTGAGAAGTCCTGTAGGATCTGGTCTCAGCTGGTTTCTGACCTCATCTGCGCCTTTTCCCCTTGCTCTGTCCGTACTGGCCAGTGAACCCAACCAGACATACCCCAACCCTGGGCCTTAGCAGCTGCTGGTCCTCTGCTGAGACAAAGCCCTTCCTTTAGATTTTCACATGATTACTTCTGTCTTGTTGTTCAGGTCTGAGTTCAAATGTTTATTCTTCAGAGAATTCTTGGCCAGTTATCCAAGCTTAGGATGCTCTCGGTCATGTTCTTTCTCACAACCTTTTATATTTTCACAATGTATGTCACTATTTTAAAGGTATTTATTTGTTTTCTTGTTAGTCTTCTTCCTCTGCATCCTGCGTCCCAACCACAGAATGTAAGCTGTTGAGGCAGGAACATCATCTGACCTGCTTATTTCTGTTCCTCTGCATTGGAACAGGGGAGCCCCGGGGCAGTGTGAGCGTGCACATGGTAAAGATGTGCTGCAACCTGTGATTCCCCTGGCCCGGCTTAGCAGGTCCATATTCTAATACTACTGTGGACTAGTTGGTTTCTTAAAAGACCAACATGATTTTACTGTGAGCTAAGTTATCAAAATGCAATTCGTGCCAGACTTGTTGAAAAAGAGAGTATGAGAAATATTCAGTAGTTGAAAAAGAGAGTATGAGAAATATTCAGTAGCTGAAATAACTGCATTAGAATCAAAAAGTAATGGAATCATGGAAATTAAGAATTTGCTTCAAGAAACCCACAGATTTTCTAATCTAGCTCTCTTAAGTTACAGGTGAGAAAATTGAGAGTTAAAGAAGCTAGAGTGCATACCTAGGGGCACACTGTCTTAATGGGACTGTGGAGCCTATCTTAATTTCTTCCCTCAGTATCCTTTCATCTAGACTTCAGATTTCAAGGCATATTAATCTTGGACCATAGGTAGAAAGCAGATTATGACACCAAAAGTGACAATATTATGACATATACATGTAGATTTCCATTAAAAAGAAACACAAAAGAAAATGTCAGGATATCCAAATTGCTCTGCTGTAGTTGGTTTTCTTTTTTTCCCCTAAATAAGTTCACAGCTATAAAGGACATTGTAGTTTGTAGTGCCTGGAAGTAAAAATAGAACTTTGCTCTGTTGGCAAATCTCTCATGAAAAATATTTGGCCTCGAGCACCTGAGATCTCCTGGTTCCTACTTCACTTTTTAAAAATGAATTTATTTAGTGGGTTAATATTTGACTTTATCTGGGTTTTTAGTTTGTTTCAGATTGATGATCAGGAAGTAGGAAAATGGGAGAAATAGGTATATGATAATATGTAGGTAAGGAAATGGGAAAGCAATTGAATAAAGAGCAGCACCATAGAGAAATTCTGGAGTTCCTTCCTTTTCTTTCCTCACTATAGTGGAAATCAGTTCATTGTTATAAAAACTCCTTTGGCTTGAAGAGAGAAGATGAAAATGATCTTTGTCATACTGGATTGTTCATGGTTTCTAAATGTCACTAGATCAACTAGTTACTGCTATTATATGTTATCTAACAGGAAATGAAAAAAATCGTTATTAGGCAGATTGTCTTTGTACTCGTTATAGCTAGAATGCAGGTACCTTTTTCTCAAGTGACTGTAAATGTTAGCTACCTCTGTTATTGGCATAAAGTAAGTTGTACTCAAAGATGTCAAAATGTTTTTTCAGGTGGAACATTGAGAATTTATGCAGATAGTTTAAAACCAAATATTCCCTACAAGACAATCCTGCTGTCTACTACAGATCCTGCAGACTTTGCTGTGGCTGAAGCTTTAGAGAAGTATGGTCTGGAAAAAGAAAACCCTAAGGATTACTGCATCGCCCGGGTAAGGAACTTGATCAAATCAGTAGCTCTTTCTTTTTTTTTTTTTTGAGACGGAGTCTCGTGCTGTCACCCAGGCTGGAGTGCAGTGGCCGGATCTCAGCTCACTGCAAGCTCCGCCTCCCGGGTTCACGCCATTCTCCTGCCTCAGCCTCCCGAGTAGCTGGGACTACAGGCGTCCGCCACCTCGCCCGGCTAGTTTTTTGTATTTTTTTTTTTAGTAGAGACGGGGTTTCACCATGTTAACCAGGATGGTCTCGATCTCCTGACCTCGTGATCCGCCCGACTCGGCCTCCCAAAGTGCTGGGATTACAGGCTTGAGCCACCACGCCCGGCCTATCAGTAGCTCTTTCTACTTTGCATTTAAATGGAAGATTTTCTTTAAATCAAATTAAACCTAGATTTTCACCCCACCATGTCGTTTAGAATCTGATAAATTACAAATCATGTGCTAAATGTATATTTTTAAAAAGCAGTCTCCCTTCCATTACAAAAGTAATATATGTTTCTATTATAAAATAAGAAAAATATTAAAAGGCAAATTAAAGAAAATAAAAATTACCCCAAAAGCAACTGACCACATATATGTGTGGTTCTAATTCTTGTCTCTTTTCTGTTCCATTGATACATATGTCTATCTTTTTACCAATACCAAGCTGCCTTAATTACTGTAGATTTATAATAAGTCTTAAAATTATATAAAGTATGTGCCAGTTTTGTTCATTATTTTAAAAAATTTTTTTGTTTATTCTCGGTTGTTTGTGTTTCTTTATAAATTTTAGAATCAGCTCGTCAGTGTCTACCCAGAACCTTCTGGGATTGTGATTGGGTTTGCATTACAGATGAACTTTGATAGACTTCTCATCCTATTAATACTTAGTCTTCCAATTTGTGAGCAGAGTGTATCTCTTTATTTACTTAGTGGTTTAAATTCTCTCAGCAGTGTTTCATGGTATTCAGTGTGGAGGTCTTGTGCCTCTCTTGTTAGCTACAGGTAGAATTAAATAAAACGGCTTGTTGTTTGAGTTTTATAACTTTTATCTTCTTGCTGAGAAGCTAAGAAGTTACATTGAGTTGGAAAAGCTAGTGATTTGTAACTTAGGAATATAGCCCAACTTTTAGCAGACAGTAGATGGGAAATCATGTTTTTCTCACATTAAAGTGACAATAAAGGAATACAAATTTGTTCAAATGCACAGGAACAAAGAGAATGAGAGAAGAAATGACGAGATTAGAGTAGTCTGTGGAATTTTGCAGATGTAAATGAGAGGTCTCTAACTTGCCAGAGAAATCTTGCTGGGAGGACATCAAGACAAAAGCAGGCAAGTGTGTCCCAGCCCCAGGAAGACTCAGGAATTAGAGGCTTTGAAACTTTCTAAGGGCTGAAAAGAAGAAATTGGGCTGAAAGTTTCTATAAGAAGTGGCAGACTCCACCAGATTCACTTCCCTACCCTAAGTGCTGAAGGCTAGGGTAAAACTAATGGGAGATGAGTGGGTGTTGAATGGAGTCCTTGGATTTGGAGGTAACAGGACTAGCACAAGGTGATAAGGGTCTTCACTGAAAACAGGAGGATGAAGTGAAAGACTGTACCCAGAATACTGATGTCTAGAAGATTTATGGATCCCTCTCAGAAGGCACTTGTCGAAAGAAAGATTTGTATGTAAATGGACCTTTGGAAATTCTGGTCTAATAACATCACTCTGAGACTTAGCAACAGTAATCCTTGCCCACATATATAGACTTTACATTCAGCTTTCATGGGACTTGCTGTCAAATGTCGATAGCCAAGGTTCAACAGACATTTGAAAAAAGTACCTTTAAAATGGGGACAAATCAACACAAACATTAAGAAAACTGGAGCTAAAAGGGAGAAACTGGAGAGAGCAGATGGAAGTTTGACAACACTGAGACTCACAGAGATAAAGAAAATAGTGCATCCATGAAATATGACTAGAATGCCAGAAAAAGAAACAGAGGAAGAGCTCTTAGAAATTTTGTTAAGTAAATAAGGGATCGAGGGGGAAAATATTAATAAGATAGGTGGAAAATGAGGAAATCTACCTAAATACAGATCAAAGAGAAAAAGAAGTAAAACAGACAAGATACTTAGATTATTAGTGTAGAATATCCAACATATACTAAAGGGGGATCACTCAGAGAAAACCAAAGGAAGCCTGGCATGGTGGCTCACTCCTGTAATCCCAGCACTTTGAGGTCAGGGGTTTGAGACAAGGCTGGTCAACACTGCGAAACCCTGTCTCTACTAAAAATACAAAAAAAAAAAAAAAATGAGCTGGGCATGGTGGCGCGCACTTGTAATCCCAGCTACTTGGGAGGTTGAGGCAGGGCAATTACTTGAACTCGGGAGGTTGCAGTGAGCCGAGATCTTGCCATTGCATTCCAGCCTGGGCAACGGAGCGAGACTGTCTCAAAATAAAAAAAAAAAGGAAAACCAAAGGAAATGGAGAGACGGAATTTATCAAGGAAATACTGCTAGAATCTCTCAGAACTGAAGGAGTTTAGTTTCTAGGTTGAAAAGGCCCACTGAATAATGGTACAATTGCTTTGACAAAGACCCAAACCAAAGCTTATTATTTTGAAATTGCAGAAAACTAGTGTTAAAAAGAATGATTCAAAAGATTCAAGTTACATGTAAAGGTTTTAGGAGTAAGACTGGTGCTAGACTTCTCAACAGTAACTATGGAATCTGGCATGCCATGTACTTTCAAATGCAGAGTGAAATGATTTCCAATCCAGATTGTCAACCAAGTGTTAGGTGGATGGAATAAAGACATTTCAGAACATGCAAGACAAAAATTTACCTCACACGTGCCCTATCTCAAAAAAGTGCTGGAGGACATTGTCCAGCAGAATGATGGAGTAGGCCAAGAAAGAGAGAGAGGGAGAATTCAAGAATAGAATCTATCAGGAGAAGGGAATTCCTAAAGATGGTGGGGAAGGAAAGTCCGGAAGATTCCTCTGCAGTAGTCCTGAACGGCACACACTCGAGATTGGAGATAATGTCCAAAACTGAACGTAAATAGCAGTAAGGACACATTGTTTAGAAATATGGTGGTAAATATTAGTTGTGACATCTAAAATAAACGAATATCCAGTACATTCCCAAGGATATTTCTATGAGCATTTATTTTTGCAGTATTTTGTGCATAGCAATAAAAGAGCAGACAACAAGCCCAGCACTAAGGAGTGCTTCTGCTACTCAGTGACATGTTGCTTTGCAACGTCAATTAGATCTCTACTGGTTGACCTGGAGATATATACAGGCACACCTCGGTGATGTTGCAGGTTTGGTGCCAGACCGCCACAGTAAATCTGGCATCACAATAAAGTGAGTCACACGAGTTTTTTGGTTTCCCTATACATATAAAAGTTATGCTTTTAGTATACTGTAGTCTATTAAGTGTGCAGTAGCATTATGTTTAAGAAAAAATGTACCTACGTTAATTTAAAAATACTTTAGTGCTTAAACAATGCTAACGATCATCTGAGCCTTCAGCAACTTGTAATCTTTTTGCTGGTGCAGGGGCTTGCCTGGATGTTGATGGCCGCTGAGTGACCAGGGTGGTGGTTGCTGAAGGTTAGGTTGGCTGTGGCAACTCCCTAAAATACAACAAATGAAGTTTGCTGCATTGATCGACTCTTCTTTTCACAAAATATTTCTCTGTAGCATACCGTACTGTTTGATAACATTTTATGTACGGTAAAATTTCTTTCAGAATTGAGGTCAGCCCTCCCAACCCCTGCCACTGCTTTATCAACTAAGTTTATATAATATTTGAAATCCTTTGTTTTCATTTCAACAGTGTTCACAGCATCTTCACCAGGAGTTGATTCCATAAGAAACTACTTTCTTTGCTTATTCCTAAGAGGCAACTCCTTGTTTGTTCAAGTTTTACCGTGAGATTGCAGCATTTCAGTCACATCTTCAGACCCCATTTATAATCTTAGTTCTCTTCCTGCTTTCACCTCATCTTCATTTACTTCCTTCACTGAGGTCTTGAACAGCTCCAAATCATCCATAGGATTTGAATCAATTTCTTCCAAACTCCTGTCAGTATTGATATTTTTCCTTATCCCATGAATCACGAATGTTCTAATGGCATCTAGAATGGTGAATACTTTCCAGGTTTGCACCCCAGATTTATCAGAGAATCACTATCTATGGCAGCTATAGCCTCATGAAATGTATTTCTTAAATAATAAGACTCGAAAGTCAAAATCACTCCTTGTTCCATGGGCTGCAGAGTGGGCGCTGCTTTCGTAAGCATGAAAGCAATGTTAATCTTGTACCTCTCCACAGAGCCTGGGTGAGTAGGTGCCTTGTCAGTGAGCAGTAGTAGTTTCAAAGTGTTCTTTTTTTCTTTTTTTTTCCTTCTTTCCTCTGAGCAGTAGGTCCCAGCAGTGGGCTCAAAATAGTAAACCATGCTGTAAATAGATGTGTTGACATCTAGGATTTGTTGTTCATTTATAGAGCACAGGCAGAGTTGATTTGTATAATTCTTAAAAGCTCCAGAATTTTTAGAAAGGTAAGTGAGCGTTGGCCTCAACTTAAAGTCACCAGCTGCATTTGCCCCTAACAAAAGAATCAGCCTGTTCTTTGAAGCTTCGAAGCCAGGGATTGCCTTCTCCTCTCTAGCTAGAGAGTCCTAGATGGCTGCTTTTTCCAATAGAAGGCTGTTTCAGCTTCATTGAAAATCTGTTTAGTGTAGTGACCTTCATTAATGATCTTAGCTAGATCTTCTGGAGAACTTGCTGCAGCTTCTCCATCAGCTGCTTCACCTTGCACTTTTGTTTTACGGAGATGGCTTCATTTCTTAAACCTCACAAATCAACCTGTGCTAGCTTCAGACTTTTCTCACCTTTCTCAGCCTTCATAGAATTAAAGAGTTAGGGCCTTGCTCTAAAGTAGAATTGGCTGTAATGTTGTGGCTGATTTGGTCATTTATCCAGACCATTCAGACTTTCTCCATATGAGCAATAAGGCTGTTTCTCTTTCTCATCATTCATGTGTTCATCGGAGTAGCACTTTTAATTTCCTTTAAGAAGTTTTCCTTTGCATTCATAACTTGACTGGCACCAAGAAACCTAGCTTTCTGCCTGTCTTTGCTTTCAACATGTCTTCCTCACTATGTTTAATAAATTTTTAGCTTTTGATTTAAAGTGAGAGACGTGCAGCTCTTCCTTTCACGTAGAGGCCATTTTAGGGTATTAATTGGCCTAATTCAATATTACTATGTCTCATAGAATAGGGAGGGCCAAGGAGAGGCAAAGATGGGGAGTGGAACATTCAGAACACACACATTTGTCAGTTAAACTTGCCATCTTACATGGGTGCAGTTCATGGCACCCGAAAACACTAGTAACATCAAAGATCACAGATCACCATGACAGATTTAATAATAATAATGAAAAAGTTTGAAGTAATGTGAGAATTAACACATACACACAGACACAAAGTGAGCACATGGTGTTGGAAAAATGGCACCAGTAGGCGTGCTCAACGCAGGCTTGCCACACACCTTCATCTTGTATTTGTTTTTCTTAAAAGAGCAATATCCTTGAGGCATAATAAAGCAGCAGGGTATGCCTGTACATTTACGAATACCCAGTCATCATAAACAAAACCAGATAACACAATGCTGTGTATATGTTTACATGAGCAAAGAGAAAGGTAAATGCATAGAAAAGATACTATCTTTCAAACTGAGTGAGGGAAAGAGGGAGGCAAAGACTTTTAAAATGTGTTAAATGATTAAGATCTGAATCACATAAAATAAATGCATAAAGATAATTATTGAAAGTATGGTCACAAAAATATAGTTATCTCACAGTAGTTTTTTTTTTTCTTGTGCTTTTTCTGTATTTGTATTTTTTTTACAGTGAACTTGTGTTATTCAGAATCAGAAAGAAATATAGCAAAGCCCATTTCGTTGTGGGGAAGGGAGAAGATAGATGAACCATAGGTATTTGGTAATTTGATGCACCTTTTTATTTCTTTGGCCTTTATTTAGTAGGAAGTAGTAAGAAATAATATTGATAAAATTGAAGGAAAATGGTTGTCTCAGAAGTGAAATTTTAAAATTTATACTTCTAAATGAGAATCCATAGATAAAGAAACACTGTCATGAACTAGAGTTCTGCCATACTCTGTGGGGCGTTGATGGGGTAAGGTTGTATAGTCAAGGTAATTGTGCATTCTCTCTGAAGGAGAAATTCTGCCATATTTTGTAGGCTGTTGATGGGGTAAGGTTGTAAGGTTCTATAGTCAAGGTAATTGTACATTGTCTCTGAAGGAAAAATACCTGAGCTAGAGGACATTGTGTTGTGTTGCCCTGACAGTTACTTGAAGTACAGGAGAGCTCTGTTATAATCCTGGGCCTCATACAATAATCACTTATCTGTTCATAAGAACTATGTAGCAAGCATGACTGTGTATATAGGAGACATAATTTACATATAGAATAATTAAGTCCATGGATATGATGGTTCTTTAAGTGTTCCTTATACTTACAATTGATTAGTAACTGCTGTACGACGTTTCCTAAGTCAGAATACTATTAGTAAAACAGCAGTGTACATAGCGTCTGTACTACTAAACAGAGGCCTGATGCTTTCTGATCTGTGTCCCTCATCTGTTGCGTGAACATTGAGGGCAGAAACTTGAAACCCCGTCTCTACTAAAAATACAAAAATTAACTGGGCATGGTGGCGGGCACCTGTAATCTCAGCTACGTGGGAGGCTGAGGCAGGAGAATCACTTGAACCCCTGGGAGGCAGAGGTTGCAGTGAGCCGAGATCGTGCCACTGCACTCCAGCCTGGGTGACAGAGCGAGGCTCTATTTAAAAAAAAAAAGTCTAGTGTTGCATCTGATACATGGTGTTGCTCCAGTATTTGCCAAGGGAATATTTATGTTGATAAGTGTATATAAGTCTATTTAATAATAAACTTCTATAAAATTGCATCTGATAAACTTTGTAACATCTGTTTCCTTTCAGTAATTTTTGGTTCATTTTTACTGATGAAAATGAGAAAGTGAAGGAGCACCTTAATCGGGGTTTTAAAGTTATAAAAGCCTATCTTGGGATTTTATTGACAGTCCCTTGTGAAATCATTTGATAATTTCCTTTGAGTGTTTCTTCTGGTTTTGGTTTTCTGTTCTATTATTTCCTAACCAGTTTTCTTTTACAAGATTAGGCAATACAAATCAGGAGGTAATTATTGTTTTGCCTTGAAATTCTTTATCTTCTCAGCTTGCCTTTTTATTTTTTTATTTTTATGTTTTTCTTTTTGGAGATGGAATCTCGCTCTGTCACCCAGGCTGGAGTGCAATGGCATGATCTCAGCTCACTGCAACTTCCGCCTCTTGGGTTCAAGCCATTCTCCTGCCTCAGCCTCCCAAATAGCTGAGGGACTACAAGTGCACGCTGCCATCCCCGGCTAATTTTTTGTATTTTTTAGTAGAGACGAGGTTTCACTGTGTTGCCCAGGCTCGTCTCGAACCCCTGAGCTCGGGCAGTCCACCCGCCTCGGCCTCCCAAAGTGCTAGGATTACAGGCATGAGACGCTGCGCCTGGCCCAGCTCGCCATTTTATAAATTATAGCTGTTTTCATATTCTTTATTCATTATTTTATCTATTTAATTATTCAATAAATTTTCTCCTTGTTAGATATTATCCTGGGATAAGAAGAAGCTGCCCTTAGAGCTTATAATAAAGGGAGACAGAAAGACGAAGAAATAGAAAAACAGGGAGCTTTTCTATTAGAATGAAAATCATTGAATGCTTTCTAGAGAAGTTGTACTTAAGCTGAAGGATGAATGGATGTTATTAGACATGAAAGTTGGGGCAGGAGGGGTCATGGAAGCATGATATATGTCACCAAGTGTGAGAATTCTGGTTCCATGTGACTTGGCTCTAAATGTTTGATAACAATGGAGACTAAAGAGATGAGTGAAGGTCAGATCCTGAAGTAGTATATGTTCTGAGCCAAGATACTGAATTTAATATGAAACACTATGAAGAAAGATTGATTAATTTATGATAAGGTATGTTTTAGTCTATTTGTCTTTTTAAGGTAATTGAAGCAGTGTAGAGAGAAATTACAAGGTTCTGTAGAAGAGTCTAACCCATTTGGTATGTGAGCATGAGGATACATTTGGGTGGTGAGGTCTATTAAGATAACATCATTACATTAATTACAGGTTGCAAGTAATGTTCACATGCCAGTGACTTGGCCTTCTTTTCTTATTCTCTCTAATCCTGTTTTGGTTCATGTTAGCAGTGCGTGAAGAGGGAAGATGAAGCACCAGCACAAAGTCTAGAAGAATATTGGACAACCATCATCTCCCACTCTCCTCCATATTACAGTGTTTTGGGGGCTTTCTTAGATGATTAAAAAAATTGTTTGGCTCTAGTAAAAACATAATAAAAAAGTAATACAGCATTATGAATTTTTAAGAGTTCAGTGAATACAGTATATTGAAGCAGGTGGTTAAAAGCATTTGTTGAATGAATGACTACTTGCCCTGTAGTATATCTAAATGGTCTGATTAAAATTTAATCATAAAGAGATTATTTACAAGCAAACGAAAACTATTCTGGCTTGTTGTGTGGTGGTTATCCTAAGAGATCACATATTGTATGAACCCACTTTATAAAAACAATTCTTTGAATGTGAAAAGGTGGTTTAAGGACTAGAGAGATTGAAATTTGCAATAGTGAAGAAATTACGTGGAAGTTAACCATTACATACTGCCTTTCCATATAAAAGGTTGTAAAAAAAAAATATTCAGTCTAGCTCTTTTTAGGGACCAGGTGATTAAAAGCAGCCAAATCAGCTGGCTTAGCTTTTTATTGTAGACTATTACCTTTCACTTTTATTGATGATTATTTTGATGATGAGTGAGAATTGTTTCTAGTGCTTGATTAATATAATTCTACAGTGACATTTTATTCATTCAAAAGCAATAAATGTATTCTTTTAAGTACTTGCTAACCTAGTTACTTTGGCACATTCACAGTTAATTATTTTTGTTTTTTTAGGTTATGCTTCCTCCTGGAGCCCAGCATTCTGATGAAAAGGGTGCTAAAGAAATCATTCTTGATGATGATGAGTGTCCTTTACAAATCTTCAGGGAATGGCCAAGTGACAAAGGTAGTAACCTTATTAAAGGATTACTTACACCAGATTCCTACATGATATACCAGGTGTTCACCTTACCACATGATGTAGGAGTTGTGTACGTAAATATTTTTGGATGGCCTTGTTGTTGTTGTTGTTGAGACAGAGTCTTACTCTTGTTACCAAGGCTGGAGTGCAATGGCGAGATCTCGGCTCACTGCAACCTCCACCTCCCGGGTTCAAGCAATTCCCCTGCCTCAGCCTCCCAAGTAGCTGGGATTACAGGCGCCCGCCCCCATGCCCCGCTAATTTTGTATTTTTAGTAGAGACAGGGTTTCTCCATGTGGATGGCTTTTTGCTTTAGAGCTTTCTGCCTCCTTCATTTACTTGCTTGATGATTCCTGAGTGATGCTATTGTCCCTAAGACCATACTCAGCTTATCTGAGTCTCATGTGTTAGACACTGAACAAATGGTGATACTGCAGGTAAATCACACATCTCATGAAGAAACTAGAATATTAGCACTACAGCAAGAAGCAGAAGATTATTGATATCTACCAGTAGTAGATAACACATTTCATGCTGACCAGATTAACTGTGCGATGTTTGGACAAATTTGTTGTGATAGAGAAAATGATTTCTGTAACCCTATAGATTGTCCAGTGATTTAGTCATTTCAGATAATGAATTCACACTTAGCATTACTGAAACAATTTTCCCTAATTATTTCAAAGCAGTCAAAGTTTAAAGCTGTGTTTTTAAGAAAATGTGGTTTTCTTTCAAATTCACGTCATAAGTTAACTGTTAACTCTCTAGAGGGCCTTGCATTAATAACGACATAAAAATATATTGCCGTTTAATCGTGTCAATATGGAATGTAGATTGGTAGTTTTAAAACACCAAAAAAATCTTTCTCAGCAAGCAAATTTCTATCCTCCTTAAAACACTTGTTTAGTACTTTTTAAAAACAGTATGAAGTTAAAATTTTATTAAAGGCAAATTGCTTTAATTCTTTAAGTTGAACTTAATAAAAATCAGGTCAACTAAAAATATACATATTTATTTTGTTAGTAATAGAATTCTTGTTTTATTTCAATAGGCTTTTGTGGGAACAGGTGGTATTTGGTTACATGAATACGTTTTTTTCGTGGTGATTTCTGAGATTTTGGTGTACTTATCACCCTAAAAGTACATTTTCATATGTGTATTTGTGTGTGAATGTGGTTTTTTTATATATGAATGTATTTACTGATCATAGAGTTGTTTACTAATGTATAAGCATTTATTCTTAAATTGATGTGTTGTTTTTCAAGCTTATGATGTCTTTAGGTAGCTGTTAATTTAGAATACTCTTTGGAAACTGCTTGCTAGAGCTTTTCAAACACACCAAGAGGCTACTAATATTTCCTCTGTTGAGTAAAAGTATAAATTGGGTAAGCTTTACTCAGTGATTCCTTGGCAGATGTTCCTAAATTACATGCATCTTCTTGAGAAAGCTTTGCACAGTTGACTGCCAGTCGGCTGGCCATCCTGACCAAGCTGAGTCTGCCTGATGATTTTCCATGCTGCTGTTCTAGGGATTTTAGTCTTTCAGTTGAAGAGGAGGCCACCAGACCACATCCCAAAGAAAACCAAGAAACACTTGGAAGGCAAGACACCCAAGGGAAAGGAGAGAGCTGACGGGTCTGGCTATGGCTCCGCCCTTCCTCCGGAGAAGCTGCCCTATTTAGTAGAGTTAAGCCCAGGTGAGAAAGATGGTCACACCAGCACATATTATTAATGTGCATTTTTAGCTGTAAATCTTTGTACTTTCTAATGCATCTTCAGGTAGTCTTCTGTTGGCCGACTTAACATTTTTAGCCTTTTTTTTTTTTTAAAAAAGGTAACTCATTAAGGTAACATTTATTTCTTTAAAAACTTAAGGTTATAAAATATGTATGTATTTACGTAAAAATGGTTCACATGGACAAAAATGAGTATTAAGAAACAAAATTTAACCAGTGTATAGACAGTTTTAAATTATTTTAATCGCTTAATTTTTTTTCCCAAGATAACTTTAGTAAAATAGTTAATCTACTAAAGTTGACAAATTGATATTTACCCCTTTTACGGGCAGATTTCATAAAGGTGTGTGTGTCTGTGTGTCGAACTGTTGTTTCTGATGCATGGACAATATCTAAAAAGAATATCTTTAAATTGTATATCTAAGAAACCCATCTTAGTAAGAGGAAGGCTATTTGATTTTAAAATAACAGACTATGTTTATTTTCCCAAGTCCTCTAAGTGTTTTGTTTGTAGAACTCTAATACGCCAAAGCTGTTGTTTCAAGTTAGCCATTGAGTAGAGAAATACGTGGGCGTTCTTAAAGAAGTGTTTTACACACACATTCCTAGGTGGAGTGTATGTTTGCACATATGTATGCTGTACATGACATTTATCGTTCAGTTAACATTACTTCATTCCTTATTTCATTATTAAATGCTGTTATGTGACCTGCATTATACAATACTGTGAAGATCAGAGTGTTGCACCCGCATCCCAAGCTGCATTGAAAGAAAGCCCGATTTAGTAATCACAAATTAGCAGAAAATTGAACCAGTTATGTGTATGATATATGGCTCCATGAACGTGAATTACATTTTTTATTCTTTGATTTTTGAGAGTTTATTTTTATTTACAAGGTTTCTTTAGTTTCTTACAGTTAGGTTATTGTAGTTAACTAATGATTAGATACGATATTTGTTGTCCAGCAGTCTCATGGTAGAGTAGGTTATATAAATACAGGAAGTGATGGTATCATTTTCATGCCACAGTTAGTGGCAGTGTGGCTTTAGGTAGTAGCTTTTATACTTACTTATACTTCAGGACTTTAAAAAAAATTAATTGATTAGCTATTTGTGAGGAATATATTGGTGTTGCTAACCTCAGTTCTCTGGGTGGAAAGTTTATTTAAATTTATATTATCTCACTGTAGTTTGGAAACACATCCCAGTATTGTTGTGTGTCTATAATGTGTGTGAGAGCATTGGTGTTTGGTTATCTGAGATAATGAATGGCAACTGTGAAGCAGTCATTAGTTTTTGAACTTAAAAATTTTTAGGCTCTTTTTCGGGTATTGGGTCTGCCCTTTAAAATTTTATATTAAATTCTAGAAACTAATGATTGTTCTCCAAATCCAAATTTTTGAGGATTTAAGAGTGTTAAGTCCTTGGAGAAATTGATAAATAGCAGCTGACAGAATAATTTTCAAATGAGTAATGGACAGTTGATTTGGTAGATAGCAGAGACAGGATGAGAATTCACTCATTGGCTTGTGCATTTGATGAATAGTTACTGACACGTGTTGTGTGTCAGATCTGGGCCTTGGAGGCAGAGCACCAAAACACATCAAAGCCCTTCACCTTGGGAAGTTCTCTTCTAGTGAGAATTGTTATTTTGACTGCTTCTTTCATACGTATAGTCTCTCAGGTAATCAAATATATAGAATATTTTTTTGTAGGTGTAGAGTAGATCACAGTTCTGTACTACTTTTCACCAAATACTGGCAACAGCATTTGTTACATGGTTATTAATACACTGCATTCCTCATGGCTCTCTGCTGCCTTCAGTCAGCATTCATTGATCCTTCTACTTTAGGCAAAGCAATGGATACAAAAGGATTAAGTTCGTTCCTGCCTTCAGGTAATTCACACAGCGGGAGGGAATCACACACAGTGCCATGTGATAAGTGACTCTGCCTCTAGTCCCGACTTCTCGTGAGCTCTGTGCTTATGGGATAGCTTAACTTGTTCCACACGTCTGAAGTTCAGGTCTGGTACCACTATTTTAGGAGTGACCTAAGGGTTAGTGGCAAGCCTGAATGCAACGCCAGGGTCTTCCCTGCACCAAAGCCATGTTCTTTCACTAAGTCATGATGTCATTTAGTCAGCATGCTGAATGAAATTGATCTCTTTGCCATTTATGAGAAAATAATATCCATCCATAATGATTTTTTATGAATGGATAAGTACTGTATTTCCCCTGGGCACATTGTCAGCCAAGCATTATATCCTCAATGCTGAAGTTCTGCTGGGTGTGGTTAGGAGTTTTTGAGATGTGGTCATGAGCTCAACATTGTCTTTTGGAGGAATGGGGAGCAAATATGTTATTTCATTCTTTGCTTTGGATTTGAATGTGTTCTTTAAACAGAAGAAATCAGCCCAGTGGGGTGGTAGCCCTTCATATGATTAACTCACTGTTGCTGTCCTGCTGCTTGGTGACTCACCTGTTGTCCTGTGGTTTCCCTTAACAGTCTGCACTGGTTTCTAAAACACTGACTGGGGCACTAGTATAGTCTTGTCCTCACAAAAGCTGATGGGTGAAGTGTACCTTTTCTTCCTTTGAAATGTGTCTCACTGAAGTTCACCCTCTGCGTCTCTTCTCCTCCTCCCCTATTCCGCGTGTTCTGCATGGTCTCTGTCCTGCTGATGCTGCCTTCACCTGGGTCCTGGCATGTGTCTTAATCCCAGGGAGAAGGAATCACTTTGCCTACTACAACTATCACACTTATGAAGGTAATGCTATGCTTACTACTACTTTTGTAACTAAAGCACTAACAGAACCTCATGGGCAAAATAGTGTTGAATGACCAAATATCTTATGTATCAGTTTTTTAGTTGATATAAATAAACTATTTTAAGAAATTTGATGTACTGTCATTTTATTTGTACCTAGTAAGTGTTCCATATCTAGAACTCATTTCATTTACTGGAAGCTTATTTTGTGTCTTTATTTTACCAGGTTCACCCTGGGAAGGAACTGAAAGCAAAAGCAGCACTGGTTGTGGAGGGATGCTGGGGAGTAAAGACAGAGTGCCGTTTCAAAGCACTGCTTGGGTGGTGCTCAGCCAGTCTGCCTCCCTTCATCTGTAGACCAGGAAAACTTTCTGGTAGCAGTGCTGTTACTGTCTGTTGTGGGGTTACTTAGACTTGCCCCTGCTCTTCAAGGTGCTCCAGATTTATGATCATTATCTATGGAGAAGAAAGAGGCTCCGGCACTTTGGGCAGAAATTGACTATTTGTAGAATACTCTTTGAGGAAGGGGAGAAAATTTGGGATTTTTGTTTTTGGCAACAGTTTTGTATGTTACTCCCTGTGAGGTAACTGTCCTTCTAATGAGGAGAGGGAATGGGCTGTTACACTCTCCCTTTCCTCCCCAGCTCAAACCAAACATCCCTTTATCCGCTAAATCCTGTGGCCACCATTTAGGTTCTTCAAAATCTGTAACAGCTTTAACTATGGTTTCCTGTTATTACTGTGAAGTAATAAGAAAAGAGAGCCTAGGAAGGATGTTTATTTCTAATCTATCTGTTGACAGATCACTATTACCATAGTGAAGTGAGGAAAAGGGAGAGACTGAGAAAGCAGCTTCTCTTTCTCCCTTTCTCTATTTTGAAATCTGTTGATGTAGAAAGGTGTGTGATGCCTCTTTATTGTCTCACAGGAGACCTGTCAGAAGCATTCAGAATTTGAAAGACTGTGGATGGGAATTTTTCTTTCATCTCTAAACACATTTTTAATGTTCTGTTTTTAACTTTGCATTGAAATGTTCTTGTTTCACACATGATTACTTATTTACTGCTTTTGCTTTCTTTGTGTCATTTCTCTGTGACTGTATTGCATTCAGTTTTCTTTATTTTTATATAAATATTCACTGCTGACACATCAAGTTTTCATTGATTGCTAACTATGGACCATATGTGGAGTGATCAGTGCCAGGGTAAAAAAGATTTTTTTATAAAACCTAGCCACCAGGGAGCTCAGAGATAAGGGAGATAAGTAGATGGAAATCATCATACAATACAGTTAGTGGTACAATTAATATAACAGAAATGGGGTGCTCCGGGAGTAGATAAGAGGGACACATTTCTTTACCAAGGGGGTTCGTTAGAACTGCCTTTGGTGGTTAAAACACACAAAATCGTAAACTGGAGGATTTGGACTCAGCAGGTTGGGAAGGGAACTAACTATGTCCAGGAAAAGCCCCAGATGATTTTAATGTCTTGTTCAGATCAGGACTTTATTGGAACAGTTAGAGTTGAAAATAAATGTTTCAACATGATGTGAAGCAGCACAGATGATGAATCAATTTTGTAATGGGTTTTAGGCATCAGTGTCTCTCAGGTACTTCAGTCTCATCTTACCTTCACTCGATGTCACAGATTATGGAGTATTTCAGAAATAGAAAATTTTGTCATTAGAATGTAACTTTGTATACCCTAAAATTAACATCAGTTCTAACAGAACTTGCATTTTTGTGGTGTCTTTTGTCTGTGAGAGTTTAGCGGCACCACTGCTGAGAGATTTTAGCAGTCTGAAACTCTGTGCACGTTCATACTCTCCAAATTGTTTAACCTGTGAAGCTCTCAAAGCTTACATTCCTAATCACAGTGACTAGAGATTTTTACAGGTGATGGAATCAGTGGGTTGGAAAGTTATAAGGCACTCATAAAGCAGATCAGGGAGACTCTTACTGGTTTGGCCTTTTCCTAAGCTTTGGTGGGTGATATGCTTGCCACACTAGACTGACTGCCATGGCTGTGGTGCAGGCTTAAGCTAAGCTCTGCAGTTGCATCATCATTCATGGGCTCTGGAAGGCACATTTTCTCATATGTCAACTCTGAAATCAGGATACCTTGTTTTTGGTTAAGATAATGAAGTGACATTGTCCTCATCTGGGATACAGTAGGTGAAGAATGAGAAAACATGTCTAGATGTACTGGGACTAGAGGGCTTTGGCAGAGCAGCTTCCTCCTCCTCCTCACCCCTTCCCTGTCGTGGAAACACATGCTCATATAAATTAAACATTCCAACAGTTCACAAAGGTATAAAATGACCCAAAAAAAAAAAGCCACAAAACCCAGTCTTCCTTTTACGCCAGCTCTGCTCCAGGGAGCTAACCGCTTTTACCTGTAATTCTTAATCAGTAATGGACGGAGTTATTTGGGGAGCTTTTTCAGAGGACACATGCTTAGGCCTCCTCCCCAGGGCTTTTGATCCAGGAGGTCTAGGGAGAGCCATGAGAATTGTACATTTAAAAACCTCCATCAGTGATTTAGCTGTGCCCCCAGCCTGTACTGTGTTGTGTGCCGTGAGGGCAGCAAGAATACTGCAGGAAAAGATCTGGTCCAAAGGGAAGGCCCGTGTGTCTTTGATGAGCTTCATTTTGCTAATACAGTTGCTCCTCAGAATCATTAACAAAAATCCAGGGCAGTGGTAGAGAAGACTTTATTTAATGTAATAAGAATGTGGTGGAATTAATGCCAGAAACTGATACATTTATTTCTTATTTTGAATTTTCTGTATCCAATTTGTTAAATTGTGTTACATAGTTTGGAGAATTCTTTGAAAAGAAATCCTGAGAAGTGAGAGCTGTAATGCCTGAGATAACTTTTTGTTTGTTTGAAATAACATGACAATAATATTAGACTTTGCAGATACAGTTGTCTTCCTTCTCTTCTTGCAGATGGTTCTGACTCTAGAGATAAGCCAAAGCTTTACCGCCTTCAGTTAAGTGTTACTGAAGTTGGTACAGAAAAATTGGATGACAGCTCTATCCAGGTACGTAGTCTGAGCTTCCTGCTGCAACTCTGACATTCCAGGAGGCATAACGTATTGTACAGAGCCTGCCACATAGTAGTGAAAGAAGGAATTAGAATTACAGACTACATTGTACTTAAATATAAATAATTTATCTATTCTGGGTCACTTTTCTCTGCTTCAGTGTGAAAACAGCAGAATGTGAGTTTATGTTCAAGCTCCACCTCTAGAAATTTGGGCTGGTGATGACAGTGCTCTGAAACTGCTTCCTTTTCTCTCAAAGATGGTGATGATAATTTTATAGGTCTATTTCAGGATTACAGGATGTAACTATGCAAAAGTGCTTATCACTGGGTCTGACACACATAGCGGTAAGCATTCGGTAAATTCTAATTAAATTTAGCTTAATACGGTTCTCAAGTACTTAAAACAGAGCTTAACACATCTTTGAATAAATGAAGTCAGGATTTGTCACTTCTTTGAAGTTGAATTCAGGCAAATCACCCTTGCTTTGTACTTACGTTCTCAGTTTGTAAGATGATAGGTTCAGATTGTTGATGTAATTTTCAGTTCTATCATTTCTTCTTTCTTAGCACAGCACTAAAAATGATAAAATAGATAGGAATCTTTAATCATAATCTGTATAGATTTGTCCATTAACCATCCAACAAATATTGGTTGAGATGACTGTATGTTTTTTTTTTGGAGACAGTCTCGCTCTGTCACCCGGCTGGAGTGCTGTGGCACGATCTCGACTCACTGTAACCTCTGACTTCCTGGTTTAAGCGATTCTCCTGCCTCAGCCTCCTGAGTAGCTGGGGTTACAGGCACGCACCACCACGCCTGGCTAATTTTTGTATTTTTAGTAGACGGGGTTTCACCATGTTGGCCAGGATAGTCTTGATCTCCTGACCTCATGATCCGTCCATCCCGGCCTCCCAAAGTGCTGGGATTACAGGCGTGAGCCACTGTGCCCGGCCGACTGTATGTCTTTTAATGCAAAGTTACAGTATGCCTTAAGTCACTGGATAATAAAAATAAAAGGTCTGATTGTTTTGACTTTTTTTTTTTTTGACAGTTTATTTTTATGCTATTGAGGGAAATCCACTTTAAAAGGCACTAAAAATCCAGATCTTATTAGGTTATATTTATCATAAAAGGGGTACTCACAGTTTTAAAACTCTGTGTTTAAATGCTGTGAGCTTTGTGATGGGAGTTTCTTTGGTTTCCTTCTGTTTCCAGTTGTTTGGCCCAGGAATTCAGCCCCATCACTGTGACCTCACCAACATGGATGGAGTGGTCACTGTGACGCCCAGAAGTATGGACGCAGAAACCTATGTGGAAGGCCAGCGTATCTCGGAAACCACCATGCTGCAGAGTGGCATGAAAGTGCAGTTTGGGGCATCCCATGTATTTAAGTTTGTGGACCCCACTCAGGATCATGCTCTTGCAAAAAGATCTGTGGATGGAGGCCTGATGGTTAAGGGCCCGAGACATAAACCTGGGTAACTAGATTAACCTTAAGATTTAAAATATTTTAATTATACTTAAAGTAATTCAGATTATTCATAGATAACTTGGCTTTTTATTTTTTGTTTCAATTTTTTAAAAAATATCAAAGAAGTTTGTGATTTCGGTTCGTTGTTAACTTGGGTTGGTTTTAGAGGAAAGAAGAAAGGTCTTGACTTTGTCTTAATTGGAAGTTCTCACTGGTTTTAAATTGTTTATATTTAAACTTTGGTTTTTTAGCCAACATACTAAAACAGTACCTTTTGTTTTGTGAAAAAAACATATTGTTCTTTGTAATTATTCAGTGTAACTAAGATTATAAAATTTTTTGAAATATTCTTTTCTGTGACTGATAATGAAACACATTAAGATCTCTTAAGGAATTCAGAATATTTTAGCTCCACCTAGTGCTTTTCTGAAGACTTGCATTATGGGCTTAGGGAAAACAGACAGCCTTTCTTAATGACTATCTAGTAAAATTTTTTTGTAGGTAGGGAATATGACTTCTCCTTTGGTTTTACTTTTTAAAACATACTGTTAAGCCACTTCATTATCTATTTTTCAGTCATGCTGCTTAAAACAACTGAAAACTCCCCTAGAGTGTAGGCTTTCTTCCTGAAGCACAAACATAAACCCACGTGGTCTTCCCTGCTTGGCCTTTCCCATTGTTTTGTTCCACGTGTGCCTTTGATTAGCCACCCAGACCTTACACGCTGGGCCACATATGACTATTTAGAATTAATGTCTTTCTCCAAGATGAATACTTGGTGGGTTATCACATATATTTATTTGTAAAGTTCACAGCTGAAGTGGGCGGATCACCTGAGGTTAGGAGTTTGAGACCAGCCTGGCCAACATGGTGAAACCCCGTCTCTACAAAAAATACAAAAATTAGCCGGGCGTGGTGGCGCGTGTCTGGAATCCCAGTTACTCGGGAGGCTGAGTGAGACAGGAGAGTCACTTGAACTCAGGAGGCGGAGGTGGCAGTGAGCCAGAATCGCGCTACTGCACTCCAGCCTGGGCAACAGAGTGAGACTTCATCTCAAAAAAAAAAAAAAAAGATCCTGGGAATATTGAGTATATACCAGCAAAGAAAGTTCATAAGGTGTTTTTTTAATTCTGTAAGTTCATGTGCTGAAAATAGAGCAATTTCTTAAAAATCTTTGAACATTTGGCCTCTTAGTTCTTCCTTGTGTATTAAAAAGAGACTCTGCCTGTCATTGGAATGTTATTAAGTCAGTGTGTTTCTTATTTTATCCCATCAGAATTGTTCAGGAGACAACTTTTGATTTGGGAGGAGATATTCATAGTGGGACAGCATTACCGACAAGCAAGGTAGGTAATTACGGATTACCTGATAGAAGTGTGCTTGCTATAGGACACCATGGATGAATACAGTAGTTTCCCCTTATTTGTGGGGGATGCATTCCAAGACCACCAGTCGATGCCTGGAACCATGAATAGTACAGAGCCCTATGGATACTATATTGTTTTCCTGTATGTGTGTACCTGTGATAAAGTTTAATTTGTGAAATAAGCACACTAAGACATTAACAACAACAACTAAAGATAAAATGAAACAATATCTATTATAACAATTTACTCAAATAAGACATATGTTAATTTGGTCTCTATCTCCTCTCTCAAAATATCTTATTGTATTGTACTCACCTGTTTTCGGACTGCAGCTTACCTCAGGTAACTGAACTGTAGAAAGTGAAACTGCAGATAAGGGGGACTCCTGTAAACTGGTAATATGTGCGCTTATAAAACACCTTTGTGAAAACAGACTTCACAGTGGCCCCAAATGTGGGTTGTCCTAATCTGCTGTGTTGTTTGTTAGTGATACATGAAAGAAAGAAAGCAGACCATTCTTTTCTCTAAAGCCAGGATGAAGCAGAGCCTCTGTGTGTGCTAGGCTTTCTCCTGCGTTGTTAGCCTGACTTAGTCAGAGCACCCTTAACATACTCCTGGTTTTATGAGACTCAATTCAGGTGCTAAATCCTGTTCATCAGTTAACCTCAGACACTTTGCTTCCATAATGACCCCTTGTCTCTGGAATAATCATTTCATTTCCTTTCTCATTTTCATTCTCTGTTGCTGGATAACAAACCACTCTAAAACATAGTGGCTAAACAGCAGCCATTTTATTTGTTTACCATTGTGCAATCTGGTTTGAGCTCAC
Organism: Macaca mulatta; assembly: GCF_049350105.2. Classification (NCBI taxonomy): domain Eukaryota; kingdom Metazoa; phylum Chordata; class Mammalia; order Primates; family Cercopithecidae; genus Macaca; species Macaca mulatta. The sequence continues at coordinate 4,146,947 of NC_133409.1, read as the reverse complement.
CTGGGCAGTTTGTTTACTGGTCTTGCTGGTGGTGACTGGTGTGACCACCTTTACCTAGGAGATCAGTTGATGGCCAGTGGCTGGAGTGCAGGGCCCACTGACCCTCTCTGTGCCATCTCACGTCCTCTCCATGGGACCGTTGGTCGCATTGGGGCAGCCAGAAGTCATAGTGTTGTGGTACCTCACAAGAACCACGGAGCTGCCAGGCCTTCTTGAATGTTAGGCCCAGAACTGACTCAACCCCGTTGCCTCCACCTTTCATTGGTTAAAGCAAATAGGGGCCCAGTCCAGATTCAGGAGGAAGGCACTACTCAAGGTGTGATTCACTGAATGCCATGTGCCACAAACTCCTGTGATCCTAGAGTGTTCTCATCAGAATCAAAACATGTTACAGTGTCTTCTCTTTCAGAAAACTCTTTATACCCCTTCAGTTTTGACCCCATTTTTCTACTCCTGTTTGCTACACAGCTTCTTGAAAAAAAAATTCATCTATGCTTGCTCCCTCTACTTCCAAACTCTTATGTTCTTTCCTCTGCTCCTGTTCATTCTTGCCCCTCCCTCCATAGGGACTGTCGATGTCAGGGAGACTGATGACCTCCCAAGTCCCAAATCTGGCACATATTTTGCCCTGTCATACTTGTTGCAGGAGTTTTTAGCTAGGCCACTACCACGTACTTGATGCACTTTCTTCTTTTGGCTTCTAGGGTATCACCCTCCTGTAAACTACCTAGTAGTGGTTTCTCCTTGGTTTGATTTGTTGGTACCTCTTCCTCTAATGCTTCACTCCTAAAGTTTGGAGGGCCAAGGTTTCAGAGGTATGACACCAATCTGTTCTCTTTCTGCATCTTTGTTAGGTGAGCTTACCCTGATGCCTGAGTTTAAATACCATCTAGTGTTGATTATCCACTGATGTGTACATTTGGTTCTAACCTCTCCAGACTCATCTCTCTCTCTCTCTTTTTTTTTCTTTCTGAGACAGAGTCCACTCTGTCTCCCAGGTTGGAGTGTAGTGGCATGATCTCAGCTCACTGCAACCATTGCCTCCCAGGTTCAAGCGATTCTCCTGCCTCAGCCTCCTGTGTAGCAGAGATTACAGGCACCCGCCACCATGCCTGGCTAATTCTTGTATTTTTAGTAGAGACGGGGTTTCACCATATTGTCCAGGCTGGTCTTGAACTCCTGAGCTCAGGTAGTCTGCCTGCCTAGGCCTCCCAAAATGCTAGGATTACAGGCATGAGCCACCACACCCAGCCCTGACTCATATCTCTAAAGATTTACTTGACATATCCACTTACATATCCTGTACATATTAAACCTCGCTAAAAGAAAACTAGATTTTCTTTCTTAACAAACTTTCCCTGATCCTTCCCCACCTTACAAGACGATACTATCATCCGCAGCGCAACAGAAACCTCTTCCCCTGTTCCCAGTTGGTCCTTTCCTTCTCTCAACCTCTGCGTGCAGGGGTTCGTTCCTCTGCCTCCTTGGCTTAGGCTGCAGCCATCATGTAGCAGGAGGTCCACACGGCCCCAAGAGCAGCCTCTTCCTTTCTACCCAGCGCACATTTAAAAAATGTAAATTAGATTTCTAGTTACTGTTCTGCTTTCGAAGCCCCTGGTGGCTTCTCACCCCATATATCAGTCTTCCCCTGGCTTGCTCAGCCCCTTATGCCCTGAGCCTGCCTCCCTCTCAGTGTGTCTCTGCTGCTCACTCAGGCCGCACAGGGCTTCCATTCTGTGCCCCTGCCTGCCTCTTTCCTCCTACTGGAAGGCCTTTCTTGTGCTAGTGGTTGTGCTTTTGTCCTTGCTTTTCACACTGTGGCCCCTTCTTGTCTCAGACCTCAGCTTAAAGCCACATTCCTGAACAGAGGTTGTCCCTGAGCATCCTGTCACTGTCACAACACCTGATGTAAGTTATTTATGTAGCCTTTATTACCATCCAATGCTTGCTCTGTTTGCTGACTGACTGTAGAATGTGAACTCTGCAAGGGGTGCTCCTGTTTCATACGTCATTGCTGTATTTCTATTGCACTTTTCTTAAAAAATGCCTGCTGTGTAGAAGACTCTTGGGAACCGTCTCATGAATAATTGAATGAGCCAAAGAGAACTGTCTTTATAAAAATTTTCGTTTCTTAAAAAAATGTGTAGTCCACAAAGAAGACTTGGTAAATAGAGGAAAAAAGTAGAAATGAAAATCCTTCATCCACAATTTATAGTTGACCTTTGGTAGTAACGTCGTGAGGGGTCCTTTTCTGAACTCCGGTATGTGTCTGTATGTTCATGTATGCATTTTAACACGATTGGGTATGTTTGTCTCCACACACATCTTTCTTCAGCTGTTACTCCGTGAGCATTTTTCAGTACTTAAAAGTCATTTAAAAAACACATGAAAACCATTCTGTAGTATGTAAGCACATAAACATGCTGTAACTTCTTTATCCATTGCCCTATTACTAGTCATTTATAATAGTTTAATAGTATAAATAGTATTGCCATCCATCGACCAGCAATTGTGTTTCTATAAATCTGTCTTATGGGCTGGATGTGGTGGCAGATTACAAGGTCAGGAGATCAAGACCATCCTGGCTAACACGGTGAAACCCCGTCTCTACTAAAAATACAAAGAACTAGCCAGGCATGATGGCGGGCCCCTGTAGTCCCAGCTACTCAGGAGGCTGAGGCAGGAGAATGGTGTGAACCTGAGAGGCGGAGCTTGCAGTGAGCCGAGATCGTGCCACTGCACTCCAGCCTGGGCGACCGAGCGAGACTCCATCTCAAAGGGGGAAAAAGAAAATCTCTCTTATGGAAGGATTCATTGTGTGTGAATATATGCGTATTTACAAGCACAATTGTCTTGTCGCTGTGTATGATGAACATTTTTAAAATTGATGTAATAAAGCATTGATTTAATGAAGTATGAGGAATAGACAACAAAATGTTATACAGCCATTACAAGTCTGTAATATAAAAATAAGTGATATTGTAAGATGTTTATAACGTCTGAAAAAGTGTTTTATCAAGAAGATTGTAAATGGGGATTACCCATTTATGGAAAATATGAAAAGCTAGAAAGATATGTACAGTACAGTAATAATCGCTAGGTGGTAAGAGAAACATAATTTTTTATGTACTACTTGTACTCAGTTTCTACACTAAGCAGATGTAATAAGAAATTTTACATGAAATTTTTTTCTACAGTGAATTTCATTATATAAAATTTTTTGTTTCCTGGTGATTTTCTTAATGTAGGTAACTCATCCTTTTGTCTGCCTACAAATTCCATACAAATGGTTAGAATTGTATACTTTTTAGAAGTATTTAAATGTACTGGATTGGGTTACCATATAATATGTGTTTTCCCCGGTGTTAAGGGCAAGAAACAAGCCAGTTTCTGTACTGAATTCATTAGGTATTGAGCTGTAAGGAGTAGGATTTCTAAATCTGTTCTGAAAAATAATAAACTTTAAAAAGACCCTGCCTCTTCATATTATACATATTTTCTTATCTCTTATCCTGATTTTAAAATAACTTGTTGGAATCGAATTACTATTAATGTACTTTTGGAAAAATCATTGTGTGTTTATACCAGCTTTACATGCCTGTGTTTTAAAGGCAACTCCTAGTGGGTACTCCCTGTGGACATAGTGTCCCCAGCATTGCTCTGTTATTTCCTGGTCTGTGTTCTTGCCTGCCCTGCTTGGCAGCCCCGTATCAGATCTCTGCTTGCGACACTGAGTGTCAGGCTTGGTTGGTCTGCGTGGGCTTCTAAACGCACTGTGCTTTCTCTCCATGTAGAGCACCACTAGGCTGGACAGCGACAGAGTATCATCTGCCTCTAGCACAGCTGAGCGGGGAATGGTGAAGCCGATGATCAGAGTAGAGCAGCAGCCAGATTATCGCAGGCAAGAAAGCAGGTAGGAAGTACATCATTTTTAAATGGTAAAAGTATTCCTAAAGAAGGGTTGGGATAAAGATTGTTGAATTTATAAAGGTTCAGCTGACATTTTTAGAATGTTAGCAATAATATTTTAAGGACATTTCCTTTCTTTGTTATTGAATTGAAAGAAATGCTTTACCAATAATTATATCCCTCACTTACATGCCACAGTGCTATCAAATTGAAATAAGAGGCACACTGAATTAAAATGTTGCCATTTAAAATTTACTACTTTAAAAACATAGAGAAAGGGAGTTTTTATAGGATTTTAATATTTGATGATTTTTATATCTAGAAAAATCTGGTCATTTCACCCATTTCTAAAAGAAATCTTCATCTGTTTAAAAATACGTAAGGCCAAAAATGATTATGAAACAGATTTTAAGAATTTAGATGCCATGTTATATCTTGTGCTCTGATGTGATGTGTCTCCCTGTGGAGATAGATTGAGGATGAATTATTTTTTTTTTTTTCTGACATTGTTCTTGCCTGATTTTTCTGGGCAGAGAACTGTCTTTTGTTATTTCCTTGTCTTATGATTTTTAACGTGTCACCTTAATCAGAATCCTATTTCCTTGTGACCTCTAGAATTATTTAAATGTTGCAGAGTAGTATCTTTGCGTTAAACATGGCAGATAAATAACAGATACTGACTAGTGGAACTAGCAGCATGATTTGGTGCTGATCACCTCTACCCCAGAGCTCCGTGGGAACTCAGACAGACATAGGGAAAGACTGCATGACTTTTGTGGCATCCTCATTATCAGCAGTGAAACTGGCAGCATTCCCCCTTTGGGGCTTTTCAGATAGTTTTTTGAAGAGGCCATTCTGTTTGCTTCAAAGATCCAGTCAGTGAGGCAGTTAGATGAGGCAGGCGACTTGCCCAGGGTCACCTATCAGTTCAGTTGCAGGTGATGAAGACAGTTCTTCAGTTTCACAACTTCCAGCAGAGGGCACTGGATATTGCAGGATTTTAATATCATTCACCACCGGTTATTACATATGCAGACTCATAAGAGAATCCCAGGTTTTAACTTTATTTTTATTGTGGATTTTTAGTTCTGATGCAAGATTTTTATTGACTATGTGAATTTTATTACATGTGATAATAAATAGTTTACTTTCTGTGTTTGTACTTGTTTTTGGTGGTGTATTATGGAGTAGGATGTTCAGAATGGTAAATTGGTATTGTTAAGGAATACCTCTATGTATTTATAAGGTGTGACTGAGAAGCATGAATCATAGTTCTTAGCTCATAAATATTTGAATGAGTAAATGAATTCACACGAGGGAGTGGATTGATTAGGATAATGCTTTTAGCATATGCAAAATTAGTGATTAGTAAATAATAGTGTCAAAATAGTCATATAATGGTTAATTGTATGTCAGAAATTATTTTTTACCATAAACACATAATTTAATTATTTTATAAGGTAAGATTAGTTTGCAGAGTTATTAAAGGCTTTATTTTAATTACAAAATATGTTGCTTTGTTGCTATTATAACAATGATGAAAACAGATGAGGCTTTTTGCCCCATTCTTTGTTTTTTGCATAGGCAGTGTTGTAATAAGCACTACTTAATTTAACTGATGTAGCCATGAAAAATTTAAATGTGTTTAAAATGCTAATATTAGTGAAGGAAAAAAACCCTTTTGAATGGAGGGGATGACTTTTAATTGTCACTAAATTTTTTTTTCTTTTATCAATGACAATTTAAACACTTTTTAAACCAGATTTGTTAGAATATAATTGGTAAAGTTTATTCAGGGTCACTTTATGAGATATGTAACTGCCTAGCTGCAATTTTAGATGTCTGTAAATACGGGAGTGTAAGGGAGATGTGTTAAAATAATTGATCATTTAAATTACATTGTTTATAGAAGCATTTTTCTTTTCCTTAATTGTTGAGTTAAATCATTAGATCATAAACTAAATAATCAACTCTGAAGCATACAATTTGATAAAAAGATTTGGAATTATATTTATTAGTAGTAAAATATTTGGTTATATTTTTATTATTTTATATAAATATATTCATTTTCTCTTTATTCATTTTTTTGGTGCATGGAGGTGAGGATGGAGGGAAGAGAATGGTTTGCTGTTGAAAAAAAATTAGCTAGTCTGTAAACTACTACAAATCTGTAATCATCATAAGTTCTTCTTTTTTGCTTTTGAAGGAAAGTTTTTTATTGTCTATATTAACTTATTTAATGAGTGGACCAGCAATTCCAAATACTTAATTGTGGCTGTTTATTACCAGTTGTCTAAGATGCACAGACACATTACTGCTGAAATGACTGTTAAGTCACTAATGAGTATTTCTCATTCAAATATCAAGATAACTTTTGACTTTCCATTTCACCAAATAAGATTTATTTGAGTAAGTACTGATCTCAGTTTAAGTCAATATTTAACTCAGTAGAGATGTTCGCCACAGTTTAAGTCATTGATATCCCCACAATTTAATTTTTAGTTAAGTTTGCAGAAAGGCAAAACACATGTTCCCTGACTCTTACTGTCAATTTAAATTTTCTTTTTCAGAGACATTTTTGAGAATTCTTCCTGATTATCTCTGATAAAGTTGAACTAAAATGATAAAGACATTGAAATGTTAAGGAAGCTAATCCCTTGACTATGTGTTTCGTTGGTTTTTGGTAAACATTGTATATAAAATACAGCGGGTCACAAACTTAGAGTAATAAGTAAATGACTTGAAGTTCTAATCCCATGGCTAAGTGAAAGAATAAGCTGAGCATTATTCATTGAGAAAAGAATAAATCTACAAAGATAAGGAAATCTAAACTGGATTTGTAATTTATTATCTTACACATTTTAAAGAGTCTGTGCCTAGCAATGTCTTTCAAAATTCTTTTGAACAGTGGTCACAACACAAGATTATATCTTACATTGTACTCTGGTGAACACACACACAAATGTATATTTAACTGAAAGAGTAGTTTCACAAAACAGCCTTCTGCCCTGCCAATGAGTGATGACACACTGTTTAGAGACTATTTTTATAGAGACAGAAATGAACCTAACTTTTGAATTAATGTGATCTGAATACCTGGAAATAGATAAACATTAGTACAATGCTGGTTTTTATAAATGTTCCAAATTATAGTTTTTTGTATTTATAATTTTTGACAGTTCCTTATTTGTGTAGTGTCAGGCTAAATGGTGGAAGGGACCTGGAATTTATGTGACCATAAGAAGAAATGTGAGTGAGTAGAACATCTCTTTTTAAGGCATGCATCACTGTAAGCATTGGAAAATGATGATAGTAATGGCTGAAGGAGACTTGCCATGGTCAACTTGTCTAATCCTGTGTCAGCAGAGAAAGACAAAGTCCAGGTCTTAGGAAGCTTTTCCCTTTCAGTATAAGAACTCCGTTTCAAGCTTGGCATGGTTAATATTTCTTTGTGTCACTTACTACTTTCTTTTCAGTGTTACCTGAGCCATAGCTGTAGCAGATGCAAGACAGACCGATCCCTGTACTAGACATGAAGTGTTCATTAATAATCCAGAATCACGTCAGATCTGCTGTCATGGCGGTGGCACATACTTCAAGGAACTAACCTTCTTAGAGGAGTCGTGATAAGATCACTCCCAATACATTATTTGATTAGGCTGCATCTGAAAGCAAGGGATATTTTATTATTTTACATTGGAAAGATTAGTATTTAGATTTAAAAAGTAGTTGCAGAAATCTACACAGGTTGTCAGTAATATTGTTAGCCATGTGACCTCATTTTAAGTGATGTCAGCTTTCTTCTTTTAGAACACAGGATGCTTCTGGGCCTGAACTGATACTGCCTGCAAGCATTGAATTCAGGGAAAGTTGTGAGTAATTTCAGATTTCTTTGTCAATGAATTATTTCTTGATCCATTTTGCTCCATCTGATTTTCACATTCATTTTTGTTCTTTTTTCCTTTTTTGTTTTTGAAATCTTTACACAGCTGAAGATTCATTTTTATCTGCCATTATAAATTATACTAATAGCTCTACAGTCCACTTTAAGTTGTCCCCTACATATGTATTATATATGGCATGCCGGTATGTATTGTCCAACCAGTACAGACCTGACATCAGCCCTACAGAGCGCACGCATAAAGTCATTGCAGTCGTCAACAAGATGGTGAGCATGATGGAGGGCGTCATCCAGGTACGTTCCAGCCGGCCAGCCATGCTCCTCTGGTGATTGTGGTTGTAATTGCTAAACCAGTGAACTCAGCTTCTTTAAGGGCTTCTGATTTGGTTACATGTTTGACTCTAAAGATTTTTTTCTAAAATAGAAGTTATATAAATATTATAGGAAAATATATAACTTTAAAGAGTTGAAAGGAAATGTAAGCTTTTTTCTGTTTTGTTTTCCCTGTAAACTTCAGCATAAGTGAAGGTAACTGTGTGTGCTAACACAATAATCATGAGAAAGGCCCTTCAGCTTGCAGTAATAGTTGTGAGAAAGTGCTGAGACTGTTGTGGGCTTTGTAGACTTTTTTCTGTAAATAATTTGTTGAGATGAAATTCATGTAATATTAACCACTTTGAAGTGAGCAGTTCAGTCGTGTTTAGTGCATTCACAGTGTTGTGCAACCACCGCCTCTGTCGGTTCCAAAACATCTCCATCACCTCAGAGTGATACCCCTTAAGTAGTTGCTGGTGTTTTTCTTTTTCCCCGTTCCCTGGTAACACCTTCTTAGACTTTTTAAAAATGGTTATCAAAAGTCACTTGCTCCTGTGTAATGAGCCTAGACGTTTGTAGTAATTGGGCTTTTTGATAGCACATGTATAGGTGTAATGGACATTGTAACATACTTCTCGCCTAAAATGAAATTCCATCATAAACCGGTTTTCAAAATTTCAGAAGATAAAGGTGTTTTGTTGATAGAATGGTTTGGCTCTTTTACGTACTTTCTGTCCCGATCTACAGCTGATAAAATTTTCATAGCAGTTTTTCATCTACAGATAATTTGAAGATTTAATCTTTAAAGTTCTTAAAAGTAAATGTACAGATTTTTTCAGTTTTTCTAAATCACTTGTCAATGTTGTTATTCAACTTAGTAAACTCTAATTATATAATGTTAATAACATAGATAGATTGGTTGCTTTTCTCCCGGCAGGATCATTTGAGGGAAACTAAGATCCTTTAGTTCCTTCAGAATTGTTTTCAAAGGCCAGAATTTTTCAAGAAATGTTTCTTTTATGTTTGAGTGATTAGCATGAATTTGATGGGGTTATGCTTCTTTTACCCAAGTTAGGAAATAGGTAAAAAAGAAAGTCATTTTATTTGGATACCATTTTGTTACTCTCATATCATTATTTTATAAACAAACATGGATTTCCTTTTCAGTTGTCATTCAAAGCCATTGTCTGTCTTCTATCATGTTTGGACTTACTAAACCTGTTTCAAATTGTGAGACACCTATCATAAAATTACCCTTGATAGCCTTTTCCCTTGATAGCCTTTTCCCTATTGATGTGAACTAGTCAGTGAAATCACCATTATCAAACAAGTCTTTTAAACTTCAGGTTTAGGTTTAGTATCCAATGGGAGGAATCTTAAAAGTAGTGGAAAAGAACTATGGTAGTGAATAATTTAAATTCTGTTTTCTAAAAAACAAAGAATTTACTCCCATTAATATAGGTATAAGTTATTTATACACTTTTAAATTCTCAGTCTTCTCAGCTTTTATTTTTATTGTTTCTTGGTCTTTCCGGTCTCTTCCATTCCTGCTAATTAATCTAGGGGAATGGACTTTCACCTTGTTAGATACCTTTAAGTAAGTAGTAAGCACGCCATATCATTGAAAGATGTTCACAAGTCCTTCCATTGTAAATCTTTTAAAGAGATCAATGTGTTCATGTGTTTTTATTGTAACATCACATTTATTGATAAACTCTAAAAATTCAGTTAGTTGTTGTGCCAGTGGTAAGAACATAAAACTAATCCTTTAGGTCGTATACTTCTAAAGGTACTTCAGAACCAAAAATGAAAATGTTACTTTGGGAATAACATAACTAAATGTCGTACCTTCATGTCGTACCTTCATATGAGTGTTTTGATTTTTTTAACTATCATGATTGTTTACAAGTTTCTTTCTCTCGTTCTGCTTGATTTCCCCTCGTCTGTTTTTCTCCAGGAAGTAGACCAGGTTGACCAGGTAGGACATCTGCTGGGAGCTGATCCTAGCTGTGTTGCTTAGCCAAGTTTCTCATGCTGCTCCCATGTCAAATACAGTAATACAACAGCTGGACTGAACAGCTCGTAACACTCATTCAGCAACTGAGACATGCAGTACTAAAACCCTTTTTGACTGTGCAACCTTTATTGGCATTTCATAATTTCTGCTTAATGCACTTCAGTGTGGATATGAAATGACAAAAGTTCTGTTTCTTCTCTTTATTATTTATCCTTGGTTCCTATTCTTTGGATCTCATCTGAGGTTGCCTGGCCTGCACATGTGGTCGGGAGAGGATGTGATAGATCAGTACTTGATACTGAGTTGCATGGTGTCCAAGCCAGTGACTACAAGTATCAGGGTGGCTGTGGGTAACCATGGATACATGTATGTATACTGCACAGATTACCAGATAATGCAGTCTACAATTTGGTGTTACATTATTTGATATCTCTATTTCTCCACTGATTCCATCTATAAATTGTAGCTAACCGAATTCATATGTCTATGTACATGAATCCTAAGAAATAGTTGCAGTGGTTATTTACTTCCCGTTGCTATGTATGCACCCAAATTATTTTGCAAATATCTGGTATCTGTGGTAAATACCTTGGTGAAATGGGAAGGTACTGGTCTATCTTCAGCAGCTTTTCAAGAGCCTTCCTTTATATTTTTATTACTTTTGTTTATTCCCTGTTGCTTATGGAAATGTGTTCTGTCTACAGAAACAGAAGAATATTGCAGGGGCACTTGCCTTCTGGATGGCAAATGCATCTGAACTTCTCAACTTCATTAAGCAAGACCGAGACCTTAGTCGGATCACACTGGATGCTCAAGATGTTTTAGCACATTTGGTTCAAATGGCATTTAAGTAAGGAACACATTTTTGAAGATGGTACTACTCTGTAAATAATTAAGTCATTTATTTTCTTACTCAGTTTTCCAAACTAATTTTAAGATTTATGTTTACCTTGATTGAAGATGAATATCAAGAAGCATACATTTTTGCAAAATGTATTAACTACATATAGTTATATACTTAATATAGTTATACTGAATTCAGTGAGCTATGTTTCAAGATTCCTAAGAGTAAAACTCATTTCTTTTCATGGAAAATATTTTAAAGAGTACAGATTGTTTCCCATGTGATAACATGTCTGACAGTAGCCGTCTGTCATGCTGAGATTACTGAAATTGTTTATGTCTTTTCAGGTACTTGGTTCACTGCCTTCAGTCAGAACTTAATAATTACATGCCAGCCTTTCTAGATGACCCTGAAGAGAACAGTCTGCAAAGACCAAAAATAGGTTAGGATGTTTTTTGACTCTCTCCCTCTGTCCCTCTCTTCCTTCACAAAATTTAGCATCATTTTAATGCTTAACATATGTAAGGGGAGGTATTTTTAAAATAAATGGGATGTCCTTTTGGGTTTGGCAATCTTTAATAAATTTTAACTACTATTTGTTTTGTTTACAGATAGTTCTCATTTTGGTGTGTTACACTGGCCGTATTCTTTAAAAAGTCTCTTAAGGCAAAATTATGATGTTAAGTGTAATTAGTTAATAACTATATGTAGTTTAAGATCATGTCACTGTTTCCTCTTGGAATGAAGTTGATACTTTTAAAGTGATTAAACAGCACTTACTACCATAGGTACCATTATCTGAATTTACTGCATATTCAAAGGGTTCTTCCTGGATGACATTTTGGTCCTCTTGTCCTCTCATCCTGTCTGGGCAGATGATGTGCTGCACACGCTCACAGGAGCCATGTCCTTGCTACGACGCTGCAGAGTCAATGCTGCCCTGACCATCCAGCTCTTCTCGCAGCTTTTCCACTTTATCAATATGTGGCTGTTCAATAGATTAGTGACTGACCCAGATTCAGGGCTGTGCTCCCATTACTGGGGCGCAATTATCCGTCAGCAGCTGGGCCATATTGAAGCCTGGGCTGAGAAGCAGGGGCTGGAGCTGGCTGCAGACTGTCATCTGAGCAGGATCGTGCAGGTGAGTGCTGGTGCCACTCCCCAGCTCATGTGCTTTATGGTAAAGGCATCTGATCTTTATAATGAGCAAGAGCTTCAATGCAGCAAAACCTCAGTACCCTCTTTTTGGGGTTTTTCATATGTACAAATAATGAAGTAGTGCTGTGTTAGTACCTGGGCTGCCATAACAAAGTACAGATATTTTTTCACTGTATTAATTGTATGCCATAATTGTTACTGTTAAGTACTTATGCCTGAATAAATTTAAGAAAATGATTGCTTATAGGTACATAAAAATTCAGAGTTAAAAATGGTGACACCAAGCAACCACAGATTGCTTACATGGTTTGTTTTCTGATAATTTAATGTACATAAACTTTGTTTCATGCACAAAGTTATTTAAATATTGTATGAAATTATCTTCAGGCTGTGTGTATAAGGTGTATATGAAACAAATTTCATATTTAGACTTGGGTCCCATTCCCAAAGATATCTCATATATGTCAATCTTCTAAAATTGGAAAAACTCTAAAATCTGAAACACTTCTGGTCCCAAGCATTTCAGGTAAGGGATACTGAACCTGTGTCAAAAACTGAGTGACTTAACAGTTGCTCCACAGCCCTGGAGGCCAGAAGTTGAAATCAGGATGTCAGCAGGGTTGGTTCTTTCTGGGGGCTCTGAGGAAAGGTTCTGTTTCAGGCCTCCCCCCAGCTTCTGGTGGTTTGCACGCAGTTGGCGTTCTTTGGCTTGTAGATGCATCATCCCAGTCCCTGCCGTTGTCTTTGTATGGCATTCTCCTTGTTTGCCTGTCTGTGTCCAAAAGACTGCTTTCTATAAGGACAGCCGACATTGGACCAGCTGATCTTGTTTTAACTTGATGATCCCCTGGAAAGATGCTGCCTTCAAAAAAGATAACACTCTGAGGTACTGAGGGTTAGCCCTGCAAATTTTTAGGAGACACAGTTCGACTCATAAGTGGTAACCAGCAGACTATAAATATCCTTAAAGGGTTCTTTATATTGAGATCAGTAAGGTGTATTTCAGAGCACTTTATAGTGAAAGATGAGTACCAATTCTAAAATGGATGAGAATTAACCCTCAAGAATACAAAGCCAAATCATATCCCAGTGGCTTAACCAGCTCTGAGGAAAGTTTTTAGATACGAAAAACTAGGAGGTGATGTTTTGCAATTAACGAATTGAGTCATCGATAGCTTAAAAACCTGGGACTTTTTTTAGTATTATGTACAATTTTTTTCCTCCATTTTTTAACCTTTTTTTTAAAAAGAGATTTAGTATAGAGGCTAGACAGCTCGTTATGAAAAGTCAGGACAATGAAACTATTCAAACACCGGTAATCGGTCATCTGAATGGTCAAGTAAATGTTTTGCTTTTGAAGAGAGTTTTTAAAATGCTTTACGAACATAATTAAATCTAATTATACATGCATGTCATAAAATTAAGAGGGCATCTAAAAAGATGCCCTTTAAAAGATAATGCTTTTAGTTCTATTTAATGTATATAGTTACTGTAAATGGAAGTCTGTTTCTTGAAGTCATTCTGCATTTCAAAGTTAAATTAGCAAGTTATATTTTTATAAATATTACATAAAGGATAATATTTATGGAATAACTTTACAAGTATGATATTTTGTGTCCTTTATTCTTTTACATAGGCAACAACTTTGCTTACCATGGATAAGTATGCACCTGATGACATTCCAAATATAAACAGCACCTGCTTTAAGTTAAATTCACTACAACTTCAAGCCTTATTACAGAACTATCACTGTGCACCTGATGAGCCTTTTATCCCAACGGTGAGTGGATGTTGCGTCATCGTCACACAGTGCGGGGCATGTTTGCACAGGGAAATTTGGATGAAAAAACAAAAGGAAATCTTATTTAATAAGTTGACTTATTTATTCTCATTTTACGAGATCATTTTCATGTTGTTGTCTGAGTTGAGTTCAATGAAAAAACAGAAACTACACTAAGTAGAAAGGGATTTTATTCAGGAAAGTAGGTTCTTGGGAAGTTATCAGAAGGACTAGAAGGGAGGAGGTTAGGAGGCTGCCCAGGACTGTTGAGTTCCAGTGCGCGTAGCCGCAACTGAGTGCTAGAGGGCGGGTTCCTCTGCCACAGGTCACCCCCTTACAGCCTGGCTGAAGTGAGAGGCTTGTCGCATCTCATCTGGAATGGAGCCAGGAGTTTTGGCATGCCTGCCTCTCAGTAGGAGGAACAGAGGGTGAGAAATAGTATCTACCACTGTTAGCTATTTTTAAAGAGAAATGCTGTAGACTTAAATATGAGTCATGAGAATTATATATGTGGATGGATGGATTGACCAACATTGAGTTTATGCCAACAAGACATGAACAAAACAGCCCCAAACTAGAAATCACCAAATCAAAAGTATAGCATATACATAAATCATGTCATAGTCACATAAAGAAATATGTGAGAAAGAATGAATTACAGTTACAACAGCTGGGATGAACATTATGACATAATGTGAAAAAAAAAGCAGCCCTGTGCAAAGTGCATAGAATACGCTTCCATCTATGTACACTTTAGGAACAATCAAAATCACGCTCTGGTGATAGAAGCCTGAAAACCATTTCATTCTTTTTGATGGAGAAGGAGGGGACAGTGAGAGGGAATGGCGTGGCTACTCAGGTGACGATGTTCCCTTTCTTGAACAGAAGTGAACCTGGTGGTTGAGCTGGTGTGTTCATTTTATTGATCTGTGCAGTTAGGATTTGTGAACTTTCCTTTATGTGGGTAATATATCAGTGAAACATTTTTAAATAAAAATCACCCATAAACCCACAATTCAGAAATAACCTCTGTATATTGATGTATTTCCAAACTGGCAAAAATACTGTATAGATATTTTATTCTGGTTTTTTGTATTTTACATTGTGTGGGCTTTTCCCTATATCATTAAACATTCTATACAAATATAGTTATTAACAACTGAAAATTAAACAATTGTACGAGGAAAAAAATGATTAGAAAAGAAAAACTTGTGATAGAACAGTTTCTTTTTATTTAAAGCTACAGGTTACTTAAAATTAATAATAAAAATCTTGGTTCATCTATAGAATGTGTGCAGCCCAGGGTTGTTGGCTTTAGAAAATGGATGATGGCTGTTCTGCTGGGATCTGTGCTCCCTCCTTAAGCCTGTGTCTGTCTGTGTCTGTTGTCTGTGAGATAAGCGGTGCTGCAGTGATCAGACAGATCAGACAGGCTTGGAATAGTTGTTGGTCATGTGCATCAGACAGTGAGCATCTCTTTTTAATTTTGCATTTGTTTTCCAAACAGGATCTTATAGAAAATGTAGTGGCTGTGGCTGAAAACACTGCGGATGAGCTGGCCCGCAGCGACGGAAGGGAAGTGCAGTTGGAGGAGGATCCTGACCTGCAGCTGCCGTTTCTTTTGCCAGAAGATGGTTATTCTTGTGATGTTGTCAGAAACATTCCAAATGGTTTACAAGAATTTTTAGACCCTCTGTGCCAGAGAGGTAAATTAGTCTCCATGCCTGAGTCTGAGCTACTCCCCAGGTTAAAGCGAGCATTTTATTCACCGTCCACCTCATAGGGTAGTCCACTTATGTGGGAGTGCACCCTCATGCTGTCTGGAGAAGTCCATGTTCCGCTGACTTGGAGAAATATTTCATGGTGATGTAAGGTCAGAAGTGTCGAGACAGCGCTAGGGGATGTTTTGTGACCCTGTAGTGAGCATCTGCTCTGCCCACTTGTTGTCATGGTTACATTTTCTGCCTGGGCTGATAACAAGGGACCTTTTTTTGTTCTCCCTTCTTGGTATTTTATAAGCATAGTAGGTTGATTCATTCTTTTAGCACTAAATTATAAACTTTGTTGGTACCAGCATAGCAATTAAGAGCAACACAATCTTTGGAAGCAGACTGCCTGCATTCTAAACCCAACTGTGTCACCTATAGGCTGCGCTGCCATTGGCAGGTGACTTTGGCACCTCAGTTTCTTTTCAGTGAGATGGGCATGTTGATAGTACCCAGCTAAGAGATTGTTGGGAGGACTGAATGGGTTCCTGTGGAGCATGCAGAACTCTAGCACAGAGCGAGGGGGTGTGAGTGCTGCTGTTGCTGCTGCCGCTGTGGCCACCAGTGCCAGGCTGGCCTGCACCTGTGTGCTGGCAAGACCCAAACTCCAGCATGTCGTGTGCTTTTCTGTGTGAAGAGCTTATAGCCCTGAAAGGTTTGAGTACAGCTGATTTCCTGGATTTTATTATGTCACTTTTACTACATTTTCTTGTGATCTGTACTGATCGAAAACACCACAATTATTTCTGATGTATGAGGTTTTGTATTAGACCAAATTTTAATCCAGGTTTGCGACTTTTTCATAAAGTGGAAAACAGCTCAGGTGAGTAGAAAGTTAGACCCAAAGTGTAGGGGTTTGTTTCAACAAATAAAAGTAATAATGATAGAGGTTTTATGCCCATAGGTATATAAATCTGGTGAGTGTGATTTTTAACTTCAGTGAAACATTCACTCCCCACAATAAATACATTTTTATACCTTTCAAGATACCCTCAAAGTTTCTGATAGTTAAAAAAAAAATCATTTTACAAAGGCTGCATCTTTAATGAAATGTGTTTGCAAAACAGTTACCTCTGGAGCCTTTCCAAAAGGTGCTCAGGGCTTAGTGCCGTCCTCAGAGAAGCAGAGAGAGGCCAAGGTGAGATGAGGCCGGGGTGAGGTCTTTTAGGAAAGTGTGTGTGAAGGAAGAGGGGTAGGAGCAGAAGGCAGGGAGAGCCTTCAGTCTTGGTACAGGTGCACCTGTGACGAGGTTGGGGAAGGAGGAGGGCTGGGTTTCAGTGCAGGTCTGAGAAATGGAGTGGGCCTGAACTAGCCCCAGAGCATTAGTTCCGTGCTCTGCCATTCCCTGGAAAAAGCCTCATGCCACACACTGGTGGACCCAGAGACAGCAGCACAGCTTCCAAGCAGCAAGCACTCGGCCACCACAGGACTGCTTAGAAGTATCCTTCCAAGTGTGCTGCATCTCAGCAAATCAGAAACCACAGCCAGTTTTCCTTCCCAAAAACTTCCCCCACACACGTGTTACTTACGGCACTCGTCCTCGGACAGTCTCCTCACTCCACTTTTTCATTTTGTTCTATTGTTCATATTGCCATGGTATCTGAAAACCATGGTTTGTGGATGGTTCTGTCCTGCCAGGAACTCTTCCTCTATCATATGTGGGATTAATTTAAACTGTTGAGCATGACATCATCTTCCAGCCTTACTGCTTCACCTTGAAATACACTATATATATTGTTAATATTGAACTGTATATTATTAATATCTGTGCTATTACTGTTGTCGCTGCTCTACTCCTGCTGTTGAACTTACACACTTATTTATTTTCTTAATTCTAATCAGGCATCCTTTCATCTGGAAAACCTCAGTGTCTTCCTAACACTTAACATGCCTCTCCCAGGAGTGATTCTTAGTTCCTTGCTTCTATTTTTGCACTGGTCATATTGTGTTTGAAACGTGTGCTGCTATCTGTCCTCCACATTTAGTGAGGGTGGTTTCTGAGAGCCTGGGCTTGGCCAGCTGCACTTTCTCTGATCCTCAGCACCTCGCATGGGCCTGCTGTATGTTCAGTGCTCAGTAACTAGTTGTTTTTATAATTAATACCTTGCAAATAAGCATGCAAGGTGACTACTAGCATTTTGCAAATCTGTATAGTTTATAGTTTACAAGCAACTGCCAGTTTTGTCACATGTACCATAGGGCAGATCCTCACCAAGTTGGAAATAGTGAGCTCTTGACTTGATGATGGAGTATTTTTTGTGACTTCCCCGTAAGCTCTCTTAAATCATTAATTTTAGGACATATGTGATGTTTCTGTGGTCTCGGCATCACTACATTACTTCATATGTGTTAGATGATCATTGTACATGTAGCTTAGTACACAGATGCCTTTAGAAGACTTACAAAGAATCAAGTGTTTTCTTTCATGACATCAGTGTTTTCAATGCTTCACACTCAATTCTTTACAAGCTGATTAAAGAATTACTTTGTGCCCTCAGTGTATATTCCTTTGTTCCCTTCATACAATAGAGTTCTGTGAGAGAAGACTGTACAACCAGCCTGGACTCATACCTGGTCTGAGATACATTCCTCAAGCTAATAAAGCCAAATCTCTATTTGTAGTATGGTCCAGAGCTTGTTATGGAAATGCGGCCCTTGAAAAAAATAAGAAAATAATTTATAATTGTTCAGATTTCAAAATCATGTTAAATTAGTGATTCCCTGAAACATGAGAAAGAGAAGCAAGTTGTAGGTTATATTTTCATGGATCTGAATTGAAATAGTGATTTAAAAAATAAAACTAAGTAAAATTACTTTGTATACTTATTTTAACTGAATATGTTTTTTACATCTCCTTTTTTGCCTACCATAAATAAACTGATTGTCCACAAATAGCAGTCAGAATTTTCTCCTTGTTGAAGCACTGGAGTGGATGAGACTGTCAGCTCCTGCCAGGGAAAACTCACCAGTCCAAGCCATTAGACCACTTGAGACTGTGGTGAGAAGCTGCGCAGAGTCTGTCACACAGGACACTCTTCATGAATGGTAGCTGCTGATAGTGGGAAGAAGATGGCAGTAGAGAAAATGTACCAAGGATTGTTCAGGGCCCGTGTGATAGATAGGAGTTGGTCAAAAACATTGCTGAGAAACAAAATAGGATTCGACTAAATGAAGAATGACCTAGTTTGAATTGAAAGGCTTACTTTTACAAAGCATGTCATTTGTCCTTGATGAAAATAACAGATATTCTTGAAAACATTATAAAATGATTCTGAAATTTATTTGTAAGAAATTTAAATTAGTATGAACTTAAAAGGAGATTTGGACAAAGAGTAATGAGGAGGAGTCCTAGAATTGTTGTACAAGTTACCCAATAATTTGAATGTACGTAGTTGAACAGGGAGTCTGACGTGCTGGTAGACACCCCATGCTCGTGTTGTTTTCTTACTCCTTCCCTCTTTTCTTTCCCTTTGCTAAGTAGATATTCTGAATGTTATTAAGGACCTCTTAGTGTAGTGGAGTAAACGGTTCTGCAAGGAAGTAATGACGAGGCGATCTGATAATTTGTTATAGGAGTAAGAAAAAAGTTATTTTGGAACACAGAGGAGGGGGAGGCCAATTTTACTTTACTGCTTGGTGCTGAAATACTCTTGGACCAAAACAAAAGGATAATTTTAAATGTCTGGTAATTCAGTTTGCAGAGGGGAGTAAAGGTATAGAGTAAGAAAAATCAATACTATGTATTGGATATTAAGCAATTGGTAATTAATCTTGCTTCCCTTATCTTGACAAGATGTGCTTTTTCACTTAAAATTTGCTTGTTTCCTCCTTAGGATTTTGCAGGTTAATTCCTCACACACGTTCACCAGGTACTTGGACAATATATTTTGAAGGTGCAGATTATGAAAGTCACCTTCTGCGTGAGAACACAGAGCTGGCAAGTATTTTGAGGGTACCATGAAGTGAAATAGATCCTTAGGACTTGAAGATGTGATGCAGATTTGTTTCTTTCTTAACTGGAGATTGATGTGATAGCAGAGTTTTAAAATCACCATTAAATATTGATATTCAAAAATTTTTAAACCGTGATTTACACATATATTTTTTCCTTCCAAGCCATGTCTCTTACAGTTTTGTCTGTAAGCAGTGGTGCTTTTTGAAATAAATAACACTTAATACCCATGGTTATACCAGTCTTAATACATATTTTTAAATATATTAATATGATAATCTTAAAATATTTTCTTAAAATTCTTTGGCAGAAATGTTTCATTCTTTTATAGTCAGTTCTGCCTTGTCTTAAATATATATCAAGCCATTTAGTAATATTTTATATCTTTTTGAAAGAGTGGTAAATCTCAAAATTTCCCAGCTTCATACATGTTAAGAACAATTCTACTTTGCTTCATATAGACAGTTTTAAACACAAACAGGAATTTTTTGTGTACTCAAAGTAATTAATTTGAATTCCTCGCATACTTTAGGTTTGAGCATTATATCATGGCCATCTCCAGAGATTGAATTAATTGTTGATCATTCTTTTATACCAAATAGATGATCACATTGAACTACTGACAAATTGAACATACCCCTAATACTTTTTTTTTTTTTTGAGACAGAGTCTCGCTCAGTTGCCCAGGATGAAATGGATGAAATGCAGTGGTGCGATTTGGCTCATTGCAACCTCTGCCTCCTGGGTCAAGTGATTCTCCTGCCTCAGCCTCTCAGTAGCTGGGATTACAGGTGCATGCCACCACACTTGGCTAATTTTTTTGAATTTTTAGTAGGGACGGGGATTCACCATGTTGGCCAGCCTGGTCTCGAACCCCTGACCTCAAATGATTCACCTGCCTCAGCCTCCCAAAGTGCTGGGATTATAGGCGTGAGCCACCTCACCCGGCCCCTGATACTTTTTACTGACTTTACTAACTGCTGTTTTTTTAAGTCCCAAATAACAGCAGCAACTTCTGGTTACCCAATTTTATGGAAAAACAAATACCTTCTAGGTAGACTCACTCATTCCTCATCTTTCTAGTTTATTCTAAGATTCCTCGGGAGATTTCAGGTTTTGATTTTGAAAAAAATAGTAATTCTAATGTCAACTAATTTTATTTTCCTTAAAATAATCTCTCATAAGCTTTAGTTATTTTCCTTCTAAATTAAAAAGCCATATGTATAATTACCACCTCTTGGCAAGGTACCTTCCTGCTTATATATTTAATTATTTAAGTTCCTCCTTCGTGTGTATGGACTGTTAATTTTCTTCTTGAATTTTGTTTACTCTCTGGCGTATAGGAATGACATGTAAAGAACATGTAACTTCAATGAGTAATTTCACTTTCTCATTCTTTGAGTCTGTCGGGAGCTGTCTTGCCTTATGGGCTGTCGGTTTAGGCTCCTTACCTGGCCAGGTGGGCTTCACTCAATAGCAGCACTCTCTGGGTGCTGCTACATGAGTCTTGCGGCAGCCTTGGTGTTGCTATTTAAAATAAAATCACTGCTGAGTTTTCACAAGAGACAAAGATGTTAGGTCATCTCTGTTATAACCATTTTTTGCAGTCCTCCCCATAGATAATGTAAAATAATTTTAAATTTCTTCTTTGAAAACACAAAAAGACTGGTAATTTATTTTGAAAGGTAATAAAGTAAAAATTGAATTTTGTCCTTATGATCAGGCTTTCTACCTGATAGTAATGGGGGTTTAATTTTGTTTTATAAACTAAGTTCTTCAAATCACATTTAAATAGCATTTATGACTAAATTCATCTTTAAGATTTCAGTCAAGAATATTGATTTAGTTTACCAGATTAATACCTGAAGAGTATCTATATTAATTGAAATTTTTTTTTTACTGTTTATCTTCTCACCCTTTTTGTTTCCCCATTTGCTCCAGTGAACATGATTGACTAGCTCATGAGTTGTCTAACCATACAGAAGCACTTCCGTTTCAGTCATAAAATAAACCTTTGTTTTCATCCTTTAGGCTCAGCCTCTGAGGAAAGAACCTGAAATAATCACTGTGACCCTAAAAAAGCAGAATGGAATGGGCCTTAGCATTGTTGCAGCAAAGGTAGGCCAATTAGCCATGTGAGAGTTGTTCTCTCCAGTCTTTCAGCATTGAATCAGTAGTTGTCAGAGTGGATTGTGTGGGAGTACCTTACCACCTGTGTATAATGTGCCTGTTCAGTTCTGTTTCTGTGTAGGAGAGGAATGGTGTTACATGAATGAAGCCAGTGTGCTCACTGGGCCCAATTAGTTGAGGGATGATCTCCTACTCTGAGAATGTAGCTAGAGTGATACTTTGAGATTGAGCAGATGGTGCTCAGAAGGAAATAATTTAAAGGCATAGTCAAAACTTGATTTGCACAGTGAGGAGAGAAAGCATTGGTACAGTAGAAAACTGCATCGTGGAAGTGGGGCACAGGTGCATCACCTCATCATAGTGGGCCACTAGACACCTTTCTCAGACTCCAGTGCACATAAGAACCCCTAGGGACCTTGCTACACAAGGGGATTTCTGGTTCTCAGTTCCAGGTGTCCCTTCCAGTGAGTCTGGTGTGGAGCTTAGGAAATGGCATTCTTAACCTAGACCTTACATAGTTCTGATAGGTGTTGACTGCTGAACCACCCTCCTCGAACTCTTGGGGTTTGAATCCCTTCACCCGCTAGTTCTGGCAGGATATTTAAAGCTACACAGATCTTTTCTTTGAGTTAAAGAAATGAGTATTGTGACTTGGCGTTACTCACTCATGAGCCTCTTCCAATATGGAATCTCAATTACGTTTGCTTAGAATTAATTTTAGCTTTGAATCATATTCAGATATTTTCCATGAAACAAACGTGTTTTTAGCTAATATTCAATAACTGATGTTTCAGTCAACTTTGCTGATATTTTGCTTAAAAATAACACTTTGGCCACTACAATGTTTATTTTTGTTTCTATCTCTAGGGAATATATGAAAAGCTTGAAAACGTTACATAGCAATGTGATAGAAGTGCCTTCTGAATTACAGTTAATGTGCCTTGAGAAATATTTTAATTGCTAATAGTCAAAAATTTTAATTTATTTTTCTTTATACCAGAATTATATCATCCTGAATATTAATTTGGAAATAAACGGACTATAATTTGAAACCCTGCCATTCCCATTGTCTAGAGAGACCTGTGATTTTTTAAAAGCTTTCACTGAAGTGTTTTCTTCCTCAGCTCCTCTAATTTGTGAAGGGTCCGTTTGAAATGAGGGTATGGGCAGGCCATGACTTCAGCTTTGCACTGAACAAATGCAGAAGCATGAGAAAAGATGTTGAGGTCCCGGCTTTGAACCGAAGGCTAGATGGTGAGCTGATAGGTGGTCCAACAAGTACACAGGCTCTGCCTGACTGGGCATATTTGCCTCTACTGTCCCATCTTGCAGCGAGGCCTTTTTTATTTTTATGTTTTAAAAGAGGCTGGGTCTTGCTCTGTCACCCAGGCTGGAGTGCAGTGGCACAATCATGCTTTGAACTCCTGGGCTCAAGTGATCCTCCGGCCTCAGCCTCCCAAGTAGCTAGGACTATAGGAGCATACCACCATGCCTGGCTAATTTAAAAATTTCTTTTAGAGACAGGGTCTCGCTGTGCTGCCCAGGCTGATCTCGATCAAATTCTTGGCCTCAACCAGTCCTCCCATTTCGGCCTCCCAAAGTGCTGACAAAGCTTTTGTGTCCTACTTTGCTAGGACTTCCTGGCAGCTCACTCTGCTCATCTTTGTCCCCTAAATCAGGGCAGTTTTAGAACTGGAATTAGATCATGAGGAGTTTGGTATCTTTCTCCCCATCAAACTGACTCTGTAGCATCTTCACTGTAGTTATCCCCACTCCCAGACACAGTCTCCAGCATATAACAGGCAAAAAATATTTGTTGAAAGATAGCAAATAAGAGCAATTTTTTTTAACCGAGTGAATATTTGGTTTGCTATTATATAGGTTTAATCCTGAAATAACAAATTACCAGCTATATTAGCACAACTCTTACTGAATTAGCTATGAGGAAAATTTGTTATCCATAATCTTAGTCATAACACAAATGCCTACGAAGCAATATGTGATTAAGATCTAGTGCAAGTACCATAAAACTTTACCTTTGTGTATTTTGGAGAAAGTAAGAAGATGAATGGGTGTTGTAGCAGTTGTGGAGGACATCTTGGGAGAAGTGGAGTTTCAGCTAATCCTTGGAACAAACATAATTGGAATAAAGGAATAAGGGAGATATATCGTGGGTTGGAGTGAGAGCACAAGCAAGGATAGAAGAAACAAGTCTTGTGTGTGCCATTTTTGGATAAGGTGAGACCTGTGAAATTACTGAGGAAAGCGGAATAAGGAATGCAGTGCTTAATTAGTTTTAAAACTCTTGATTGACAGGATAAGGAGTCTGTGCCTTATCTTGTAGGCACCACAAAGAAATGCAGGATTTAGAACAAAAGAGGAACATGATGAAACTGACATTTTAGGAGGCTTTATCTGGGTCTGGTGTGCAGGATGGATTAGAAGAACCTGGGACGAAAGGTGAGCGTCTGTTCAGTAGTTCATCAGAGGAACCTGAACCCTTTTAGCATATGGGTTGAAGGTGCTGCATGGGGCGTAGTAGACTGCCTCTCAGAGACCGAGGCATGTGGGGGTTCACCTGTGCAGGCAGAGCGTAGTCCAGGGCCCTTCCCACCTCACCATCCAGAATTTCTGCTTACTCCTGGTAAGGGTCCTGCTCACAGGCCATATTTCCAGGCTGTTGCAGTTTAAGGGACCAGGACTTATTTGGAGATGTAAAAGTGGAAGTATCAGCCATAGAGCTGTGTTTTCTCTTTGCCTACCAGCTGAGTCAATGCCCATTTTCCGGAAAAAATCAGAATCAGAAATTACCCCACCATACTCAAATCTGTGGGCAGAGTTTCTGTTATGTTCATCCTGTAACCTTACTTTAAATGCTCTTCTTACCTGGGGTTTTAGGAGTGTGGAGGTGGAAGTAGGGGGCTTCCATGATCAGTGTCCACCTCTTGCAGTTAAAAAAAGTATCTTGAAGTACAAAACTATTTGTTCCTATAGATTCAAGTCTAATTTACTTCAGCATTCAGTCTTTCAGAGTTTTTGGTATTCTTTCTCATGATTTCCTCATGTATAAAGGAACCAGCATTACCTTACAGCAGGGAAGAAGGAGCGGAGCTCTGGGTTCACTTGGCACTTTCTCACCCTCTTCTGGGTGGCCTCTGGCCTCTGGTTGTTTGTCTCTGAATTTTGACCTCTGTCTTGCCAGGGTGACAGGGGGCAATTAGGACAACAAGCCAGATTGAAAGTCATACCTGAGCCTCTGTTCAGTTACTGTGGCAATGCAGGCAAGAGGCTAAGGGACAGGGTGCCAGCCCGTGTCAGGTGACAGTCAGATGATGCCCAGATGAAGAGAATCCTCTCACTTCAAGGAGGAGCTCCAGAAGGAAGGTTCTGCCGGTTATGAACCTGGGAGGGAGAGGGGAAGGAGTGCAAAAGGTGTCAGGGAAAGTGCCTCAGCCCAGACACCCAGGCACGGGTGCAGAGCCCTAGGTGTGCTCAACTGTGCCGGAGTCCAGGGAGCCCATGCTGCTTGAATGGGCTCCACCTGGCCTCTGCCCATTTGTACGTCCATGCTGCCGCCCACACCTGTCTTTGCTTCTTGTTTTTAGATCCTTGCACTTGGTCACCTCTTCCACCACCAGCCTCTCTTAATCCCTAATCCCCTCTTCTGTGGGGTTTGAAGTCCCTTGAGCTGCTGTGTGTCTTCTTTGTATTTGCTCTTACGCAAGGAAGCCTCAGAAGAAACACAACCTTCTCTCTATATCTTCAGTGGAAAGTAGTTTCATCATAAAAATCACTGACTCTGGAATCTTTGCTATTACAAAAATGTTTGTCATTTGTGATGAAAAGTTACATTAGGTATCCGTGTAGCACAATTACTGGCTTCTGTGAGTCTAATGTGATTTAGGAGTCTGCAGGGGCTAGCTTCAGGGTATATTGTAATTTCAAGGCTAGGTCTGTACTTTTACTAGTATTAGAATAAACTTAATATGAAAGTAGTGGCTAATTGTTAAAATAATACTCATTTCAGAAGAGAATATTAGTGCCTATTGTGTGAAAAGTAGAGTGTACATTTTCACTTTTAAACTTTAAATCTCCAGCGTTTTAAAAAAAAAAAAAAAAAACTTAACAAAAGATACTTAAAAAGATTTGTAGAAAAGACAGGAAATAACAATGTTAATAGTACTTCTAACTGGGTTGTAGGTTATATTAATAGAATTGGGGCTTAATGGGGCATAGTAACAGCATAGAAGGTTAGGTACATGCAGTCAAAAAGATAGACCTTGCACCAGCTGAAGCTGGGTTGGGGATGTGTCCGATGTGCATGTCTACACTGCACCTGCAGATTTGTGACTCCTGAATTAAGCATGCCTCCCTCCCCCTCCTCAGGTCACTCACACAGCAAGTCTTCCCTGGTAAGAGGAAGGTGAAGGTAGTTGTCCCCTTATAGCAGGACACTCCAAAAGACAGCCTGAAGAGGTTTTGAGCATTCGCTCTGTTTGGCATCCCTGTCTCACTCTCCCACGCATGGCTTCGCTGCCTCCGTGAGAAGTCAGGCAGGAAGAGGTAGAGAGTGGCTGGAAAGGCCCTACTGTTCCCTTTGCTGGGGACATAGACCTGTGTGTCCCTTTTCTAAAGCGGGGCGTGATCTTCCCTAACGTGTAGATGATGTTCACTTTGTTCTTGTTTTTGGTCTTTTCCAATACCTTCCACAGTGAATAATGTGTATAAACTGAAAACTGGAAGAAAAAGAAGGGAGTTCAGATTTAGTTCTAAAATGGTGAACTTGGCCAGGCGCCATGGCTCATGCCTATAATCCCAGCAGTTGGGTTTAGTCTGAGGCAAGAGGATCACTTGAGCCCAGGAGTTCGAGACAGTCCAGGCAGCAAGGTGAGACCCCATTTCTACAAAAAAATGAAAAAGGATGCTGAGTGTGGTGGTGTGCGCCTGTGGTCCAGTTACGCTGGAGGCTGAGGCAGGAGGATGGTTTGAGCTCAGGAGGCTGAGGCTGTGGTGAGCTGTTTTCTCATCATTGCATCCCGGCCCAGGTAACAGAGCAAGACCCTGTCTCATAATAATAGTGATAAAATGGTTAATTCATCAGCTTATAAAATAGATTTAGTGAAACTAAGTGTGGATTTGACGTTCATGGAAGTTATTTTTTACCTAGTGATGAAAGTTTCCTTCTCTTGCCAAGATGTCTGTGATCTTAGTCACTGAATTAGCACATGCCCCTTGACCACTTGAAGAATGAGACAGACAAATACGAGTGAGGAATTGTATGATCGGTGGTCATTATCCATGGCTGTTTGCAGAATGTCTAAACTGCGCTCCAGAGTGGAAGTCAGTGCTGAACTTGAAGGATGAGTCAGTGTTAGCGAGGTCAAGGATGGCAGTGGACCCTGTACACAGGCTCAGCCCAGTTTGGGCTGTCAGGGGAAGACATGTGGGGTGTGTGGAGAAGCAGATAGGACCAGATCATAGAGTACAGTGTCAGCAAGCTTTTTCTGTAAGGGGCCAGACTGTGGAGATTTTCTACTTTGCAGGCCATGTGGAATCTGTTGCCCTGAGTAGTTCTGCTATCATGGCAGCCACAGGGCAGTTTGTGGCATAGCGTGGCTGTGTTCCAATAAAACTTTATAAAGAAAGGCCTTGTGATGGTGGGTCTGGACAGAGCTGAAGATTTTATTATAGGTGAGATAAGGACTCTTGAGGTTTAAATGAGGCATGATATGATTAGAGTGCAGTTTTTAAAGTTTATTTTTACAATTCTGGAACATGGATTAGAGCCGCTCAGAAGTATAACTAGAAACAAGTAAGTTGTACTAGCTTTCCAGTACAACTGGAGGTTGTACAGGCTTACATTAGGGACGTGGCAGTGGAGATGACGGGATGGTTTGCTGTGTGTGCAGAGGACGAAGGTGTTCTGGAACAGACACCCCGTGAAGGCAAGCATCTTCTCTTGTCCACTATTGAAGGGTTGTCAGTTTCTGGTTATGGTAGCTACTGATACATATTTGTTGAATGGCAGTTTTTGGATTGGCTTGTGAGTTGCTTTAGTGGATGAAAGAGGGAAGTATCCAGATGAATCTTGATTCTGTGTTGAGCAACTGGACACGTGGAGGTGTGAGTTATGAAGGCAGGAAACTGAAGGGGGCAGGCACGGTGGCGTCAGGAGCTCAGCTTTGAACGTGTCACACTGGAGATGTGGGATGCCTGTTCAGGTGAGTGAATAGATTATCTAGTAGATGGTTGGATAGTGAAGCTCAGAAGGTTAGAACCAGAGATAAAATTTGAATGTCAGCGTATAGATGATCTGAAGGAAATAAAGAAAATGGCCTATTAATTGGACAGTGTACCATTTTCAGAAATGAAGCATCTGTTAATGCCTTTTCTTGAAATGAGAGAAATGAATCTAGCAGTTCCCTGGCATACTGGATTACTAAATACAGTTCATTCTTTTCCAGTTTGCTTGTAATTTCTGGTACTGGGAAAGTCATCTAATACATACACACTGCTGAGATGACACTGTATAGTTGATAGGTGTGTGGGTCTGCATAAATTATTATAATAGAGTGGACTTATTTTTGAGATTTCAGGGGAGTGTTCTGAGTGCAGGGTAGGGCAGTATACAGGGAACTTTCGCCATTAGCTCTGCCCTGCGTCTTACTGAGCCTGTTGGTGTGGCGTCGTCACGTGGGATTCTGTTCATGTCTGGGCTCTGCAGTCACGCTGCTGCTGTGCATATTCTGCTCCTGCCACTGGGAGCCTTGGAGCACGGAGCACATGGCACTGCCTCTCAAAGTCTTAGTTTCCTTGCCTTTAACGTAGCAGTAATAGTTATAGTTACCTCAGCTCTTCAGAGAGAGAAGCTGTGTCAGGCATGTTGAGCCTGGTATTGGATAATCACCTGCTGTTTGTATTCTTGTTAGTCTCATGAGTGTGTGGTATATGTTTTTTTTCTGCAGAGGGGCCTATAGACTTGTGTGGTTAAATTTTACCCCTAGTCATTTGTGTGCTTTTGTTGTTTTCTATAAGCTGTGTGGTTTTTGTATTTGGCCTGTTCTTTTTTCCTTTTCTAAATTGGTCTATGGCTTAGCTGCTGTAACCCTGAACCATGTTTTGATGTTGAGTTCGCTGACTCGCCTTCCACATGGTGGTTAAGTTTTATGAAATCCAGATGATTTGGAAGCACTGTGGGTATGCAGTTTACTTTTTAAAACATTGCTTTTGGGGACGATCAGCAGGCTACTTCTTGTTCATCTGTGGGACAACATGATGCTTCCTGTTTAATGTGGATTTTAAAATTACAAACAATTCCCTCCTTTTTATTTTTCTAACTCTTTTTAAAGTTTAAAAGTACAAAGTAAACAGCAGTCAGCGTGGACTGGTTACGTAAGAGTCTGAATATTGCGTTGGTTCTAGGTCGTGTTGATAAATGCCATACAGGGTCATAGCATCCAGCGCAGAATGTGGCGATCCCGGTCTTGAAAAACCAGCTGTCTCGGTTGCTGTTGAAAACTGAGAGAATAGACGGTTGATTTTCAGTTCACGAAGTTGTTGTGGTCCCGGAAATGAAAATGTGGTTCTCTGTTGTTGGAAGAATACAGTCAGTGGTGAGTTTCTTCAGGGGGCAGTTGTTGGTGTTCTTGTGCACACTGTGGTCTTGAAAGAATGCTTTTTCTTTCAGTATAACTTGTTTAAACCTGTCAATAATTAACTTGCTCATGAAGCAACAACCATTTAATGTAGCTTGTAATTACACACTCAGATTTTTTTTGCTATTTTTGTGCTGCAAATTCTTAAGCTTCATAAAAACGTAAGCCTTCTATATGCTTCTTATTTAAGAAAACAGCCATGATATTTCATCCTGCTGGGTATAATATGGTGAAGGTTGCTTTAAATATGATAACTGCCACTATGTAACTTGCTGAAGACATGGACAAGAATATCCGTGATGTAACCTATTTTTGGCCCCATTAGGTGGTTTTAACTACAGCCTTTCTCTAAAACCTGTGTTTTTTAAAAGTGAACATAAAAATGACACTTTTAAAAGTACTTAGGATATTTTGCTATTTTATTTAAAAATCAATGGTTAATTAATGCGTTAAGTATGTTCGAGTTTTGCTTTTAGACAATGTACTGATTTAAAATTTTAAAATCTTAAAATCTTAGCTTAAAACACAAGATTCCTATGCCCTAAAAATGAGAGGGTAAGGACTGTTTATTAACATGCCTTCTCACTGTTTAGAGTCAGCTTCTCACATAAACTGTAATTTAGTCCTTTGAAGACTGAGACCTTCTCTTGTGTTCTTCAATGGTCTAATTATGACCACGTGGGAAACACCTAGTCAAACAAGTGAAGTCAGGAAATTCCAGGTTCCTTTTTAAAGTCAGTCCCAGAGTTCCTATTGTGCTTACAGTTTCTTCCATGGAGATGCCAGAAACATCTTTCCACTAAGTTGTATGAAGTGACGCAGTGCTCCTCATGGCTTCTTATTAGTTTGGAAACAATATATTTTTGTGCCAAAAGCAAAATAGTAAATGATATAAAATAATATTATTTTTACCTAGTTTATAATTTTGGCCTAAGTGCTGATTTCTTGGATTGACTGAAATACTGAATTCAAGTACAACATTAAAATAACAGAATAGGAACATAAAATGTTAATCCTCTAGAGAGCCATCATAGAAAATGATGATAATTTGTAGAGTTTACCTGGATGTAGGATATTGGCTGTGGGGTAACCCAGAGGTTCAAACTGCCCTGGGGTTGCCCCATCTCTCTCAGTGGAATCTAAAGTGACCCAGACCTATCCCCTGCACAGGCCAGGATTCTGGGGAGCTTTGTCAGGAGTGTCAGGGTCGCCTCCAGTGGTCTCTCGTGCCTGAAAATCTGATGAGTTGCACACCACTTTGCGAGGCTAAGAAGAGTGTCTCCGCCCTGGTGAAATTCACACACCCTGCATATGTCGCGTGCGGTCTTTCTGGGTTTATGGGCCTCCTGCATCCCATCTGTGGGGCCACCTTCGTTCCCTTCATTTTATGGAGAGGGAAGAGATGGATGTGGTGTGTTGGGTTTGTATTTTGTACAAAGCATAACCGAAATCCAGAGCTGGAACTATAGCCTTGCTCATAGACACCAAGCTTAGTTACCTTGCTCACAGCGCCAGACCTGCTGGGGGTAACTTACCATGGACTTCCAAGGTTGCTGAATGTAGAATTCATATACAAAGTGAATTTTAGAACTGATTATTTCAAAATTAAGGTAATTCCTACCCAATAAGAGAGATCTTTAGAATGTTTTTAAAACCCAATCCTGGATTTACTTATCCGACTAGAAATAAAGCAATTGAAAAACCCCGAGGAAAGTAGCAAGTGAGCAGAGTGTCGACTGAAGCATGCCTGATGACTGAAATATTTCTGGGCTCTGAGGTCATTCCAGCCACTTATTGTTCTAAAATCACCAGCCAGAGAACCCAGGCTGGGTTTTCTTACCTGAGAACAATAGGGTTGGATTGATGATTTGGCCAGCATATCTTTCTTCCTCCTGCTTTTTTTTTTTTTTGGATTATGTTTTAATGATGTCTTTATGCTGTTTATCACGTTGTACTCCCACACGCACTCAGGGTTTGCTACTGGAATGTTTGAAGCCTAGGCTCCGCCTGACTGAGCCTCCCTGTGCGTGTGGGGAGACGACCTACACTTCTATAAAACCTCTTCTGAAAAGGTGCAGTAAAAGAATTAGAGAAGACATTTGGGGAGCAGTCTTTTCCTTGTTGCCATTTCTCATCGGATGCACAAAGCAACTTGTAGGTGCGTGCTCTTTCTCAGTTCTAGGGAAAGTTGAATGTATAGCAACTGAGTTATTTCTGTTTTTTACTATAATTTTTGATAACTTTTTGTTCATTTACTGCCATTCTGTCTTGTAACTCATCCTACAGGTAAATTTCAGATACAGCTTCAGTTCATCCTTTTTTGTCCTCCTTGTCTCTCCTCTCCCTCGTTAGTCCCATCCCCCTCTCAAACCCTCTTCTTTCCTTTTTAATGGAAAGAAAGGCAGTTTCAAGAGGCATTTTAAGATTAAAATGTTAAGATCAAACAGGCAGTGATCTTTGTGTTTCCTTTTTGCCTTTTTTTTAAAAAGGATACAAGATCTAAATCTTCTGCCAGTGTGTGCTCCACACTGGGTGTTCTCTAATATGCTGAAATTATGTTGAAGGGCACAAATGCTGAACGTAGCAGTTTGGATGCTGTACTGCAAATGTTCTCCGGGGCCTCCAGATGGGGGAAAGTACATTTAAAAATTTACCTCTGGTGTTTAAGTTTGGTTAATTAAGTTCCAAAATTATACTGAATGAAATTTGTAATTCCTGATGCCTTTTGAATCTCTGCTTTTCAGAAGACCTCTGCCCCAACTTTTCTTTAAAGGAACTGATTTGTTAAATGAGGAATGAGTAATCCTGAATAATTATGATTATTCTTTTAGTTTTGCAAAGAATAAATGGACTAAAATGCAATAATATCTTTTCAAATACCGTATTTAGGTACCTTTAAGCAAGTAATCCTTAAAACTATTTAGCCTTTCTGGATTTATCTATAATACTGTGTTCTCAATTTTAATGGCTCTTTTGCTTTTCTAATCAGGATGTGTAATGTTAGCATATATACTGTAGTATGGTGTATATACTGTAGTATGGTAAAATCTTGTTTTTGCCATATTATCTGCGTAATTGTAAATGTGTTGCTAGTACCTGTCATTACTCATAACAAACATACAATGAACATCTACATTATTAGTGCAGCGCTGTCCGATAGAAATGTATGAGTCACATGGGGAATTTTCAGTTTTCTACTAGCTGTGTTTTTTTAAAAAGTGAAGTTAATTTTAATACCATATTTTATATTATCTAATACATCAGAAATGTTATGCCAACATGTAGTCAGTATAAAAATCATCAATGAGATAGTTCACATTCTTTTTTCCATACTCAGTCTCTGCACTTCCATGTTTCAGTTTGCATGAGCCACATTTTCAGTGCTGTGTCACCACCTGTGGCCTGCCGACTGCCATACTGAACAGTACAAGTGTTTAATACTATTTCACTAGTGTTCTTGGAACTGTTTCTACATTTCTGTGATTGTTTTTGGTTGGTAATTACATAGCTTACACTTGAATGTTCTACATGCTGATACACAACAGCAAAGAACATAGAGCTTCTAGACCTGGCTGTTCTTTCTTGGTTGGAAAAGAAATAGAATTACCATAAAATGAATTTTAATTGTGTGTGCACCATTGTGGAAAACAGTGTGGCAATTCCTCAGGGATCTAGAACTAGAAGTACCATATGACCCAGCCATCCCATTACTGGGCATATGCCCAAAGGATTATAAATCATGCTGCTATAAAGACACATGCACAGGTATGTTTATTGCAGCACTATTCACAATAGCAAAGACTTGGAATCAACCCAAATGTCCATCAGTGACAGACTGGATTAAGAAAATGTGGCACATATACACCATGGATATATGTACTATGCAGCCATAAAAAAGGATGAGTTCGTGTCCTTTGTAGGGACGTGGATGCAGCTGGAACCCATCGTTCTCAGCAAACTATCGCAAGAACAGAAAACCAAACACCGCATGTTCTCACTCATAGGTGGGAATTGAACAATGAGATCATTTGGACACAGGAAGGGGAACATCATACACTGGGGCCTGTTGTGGGGAGGGGGGAGGGATAGCATTAGGAGATATACCTAATGTAAATGATGTGTTAATGGGTGCAGCACACCAACATGGCACATGTATACATATGTAACAAACCTGCACGTTGTGCACATGTACCCTAGAACTTAAAGTATAATAATAAAAAATAAAAAAATAAAGACACTAATTATTAAATTTTGAGTTTAGCCTTAATAGACTACATAGATTGTGCGTTATTGTTTAGAAATAAAACCTAAATTAAGTGGTTTAATATTTCTGAAATTAATAAATTGTTTCATACAGTTCTTTTTAACCATAGGCAGTACAGTTCTCATTTATTCAAATAAAGTGGGGTAGGTAGTGAGAGCTCCATAATGTTAAAGGATTGTTATGGCTCAACAGATGACAGTTTGCTGAGGCATCTGACCAGCAGCTGAGGCAGGGATGCAGCAGAGCTTCTTTACTCTGCTCTTCCCCCAGTCAGGATGCACATTCCAGGCCTGCACTGCCATGGCCAGATTGAGAAACCTTGGACAAGTGGACACCTTGTAGTTGGACAGAGATTGTGGTGGTTCGGCTTGAAGGTAATTGCCCATATTGATGTGATACAAATAGTCAGACATTTCCTAGAGTTCTTTCATCTCTGGGTAGTCATCTCTAATTTTGTTTTGCTAAGATAATTACCAGTAGAACTGTAATTTCTCCATACAGCAGTTGTAGTTAGAATTTTTATGACCAGTTTATGACTGTGAGCTGCACCTGAAGTAGAAGTAGGATCCAAATAACCAGAGGTGATAGGAGGGAAGGGCATGTGGACAGGGCCATGGGTCTGCGGGAAAGGAGTGTGTGCAGAAGGTGCAGAGTCAGTGGACGGGGAATGTGTCTGCGGGAACATTTGTGACGCAGAGCAGTCCGTGAAGTGGAGGCCCAAATGCCAACCGAAATGTGGATACCTCTTACATTATCCAGATCCATATTCTTTACTTGCACATCGTTTTGTCTCTGTGTCTTAAGAGTGTTTTCAAAATATATTTCATGATGCATTGTCTTGACTTTTAATCAAATTCCATTTTTATGACCAACCTTGAATAGACCTTTTAGATTTTCATGAGTGTTTTGAATTGAGGTCTCTAATAATCATGAATGCTTTTTAAAAATTTTTTGTAGAGACGGGATCTCACCATGTTGCCCAGGCTGGTCGTGAACTCCTGGCTTCAAGCAGTCCTCCCACCACAGCCTCCCAAAGTGTTGGGATGACTGCCACCATGCCTGGCTCTATCATGAATGCTTATTTCCTTAAATGAAAACCTCTTTTTGTGACAAACAGATATATTTATAAATTCAGTTTACTTGGAATTAAAAGAAGTGGTTATTACTTAGAATTCAGATACATTCTGAATATATAAGAAAATAGAATGTATCTTACTTGTGTCTTTCCTGACAGTCATGAATTTGAGTTCCCTTCCTAAAAGGGCACATTGGGTGCCACAGCCTGAAGTACTTTTGTATCTATCTTTCTAAACTAGTAATTTTACGAAGTTTTATTGCTAACCCATATATAATGGGCATATCAGTTGCTTCTTAACTTAGTGTTCATTCTGTAAAATTACAGACCTCCTCATCTTAGGTTTTTAAAATAGGAAATTGACCAAATTTCTTATTGATCAATGTTAGTAAACTGTAAGTCAATCTAATTGAGAAGCTCTTCTGGAAGGGATAGAGCTCCTTATATTCAAGAAGCTTCTAATGGAGTTGGAGGAAGGAGCCATTTGCAGAGGTAGCTGTAATGCAGGACACAATGACTCACTGCTCAAAGAGAACAAAGAAAGTCCAATGTGATGAGAACATAAGTGAAGAAGAGATGGTATCTTCCCTGACACTGGGAAGGTGAGTGGACTGGCAGATGAGTCTCGGAGGTGAATGATGGAGAGCATTTGGGCATATACCTTGCATCAGAAAGACAGTTGGTGTAGAGAGAACATCAACCAAGTCATGAACATGAGTCAGATAGAATGGAAGGAGGTGAGGGGTGATTTGGGTGGAGAATGACAAGAGAGGTTCATGGACCCGTGAATACCTCATGCAGGAAGCTACTGTGAATTTTTACAGTAGCTGGCAGTTACAAGAGTCTGGTCAGGATAGTGTGAGCTGAGCTGTGCTTCAGGAAACATGATTGGACGTAGGGAGACCAGAAGATCAGTCATGAGGAGAGCTTCCTCATTTTGCCAGAATTGGTCTGAAATTTATGATGTAAACTTCAGCCTATTTAAATATAGGTAGTGCAGTCAAATATCAGTAGTACATGATCAGTTTTGCTTCGGGATTTAAATTTAGGCATTAAATTTCACATTGCATATAGTATCCTAAATTACCTACCTTAAAATGGTAGAGGATTTCGGGTTCTTGAAATGCCATGTGCTGTTCATATGGAGTCCACATGTTCAGCTTGCACGTTGGCTGTCTGCTTGTGGAGGGTGGCTAGGATGGAAAAGAGCCTAATGGTTGCCCTCAGGTATGTGATTACTGCTCTGAATGAAGGGGTTGAAACATGGAGTAACAGGTGCCACGAAACTGAAATTTATTGTGAAATTGGAACAAAGACATCTGCCAAAAATGAAAATTAGGAGTGGCAGAAGAGCTGACTGGCAGGCAGCTCCAACTGTATATGCAGGGTCTTGGGTTGTAGGAAGAAATGAAATAGTCCTGTTCTCATTTTCTGATATTATTCTTTTTTATGATTTTAAGAACAGTTTTGTTATTACAGTTTGTCTAAGTAATTGCCATTTTTTTGGTCTGTATTGTGATCATATAAAGCATATCAGAAATGGAGGAAGGAGGCTTGATATATTGTTTTAAAATATATATTTGATATTTCCTTGTTTATAATAGTGTTACTAAAAATGCTGTATTACTAGTATTATTGCTAAACATTTTTCTTGTCAGAGATGATAATAATTGGTTATCTTAGTAAAAGGATGATTTTTACTCTTTACAAGGTCAGTATTACATTAACCAGAAGATAATGCCATGTGAAAATGTGAGGTGCCCATTCTCACTGACAGTTGGCATTCCGACGTTCAGTAATCATTGCTTTTCTGTAGTCAGGTAGAAAGCAGAGGAAAAAATAAGTAGTGCTTGTAGAACTTTTTAAAAACCTGACCCAGGGTACCAGCTGGAAGGGAATAGGCATGCATCATTTTCAGGAAAAGAAAAAGAAGGACTTCCAGCGCTCCAACTAGAATTGTTAGTGAATGACCACAGATAAACTCTGCTGAGGAATAGAAGAAGCTCCCAAATGGCAAGGGTGTTTGTCTGTTTTGTTCATTGATATGTGCATGGAGCTTAGGACCATACAGGCGCTCAGTGGATATTTGTTCAGTGAATGAAATTGTCATTTAAACAGCCGAGCTATAGAATTAAGGTTATTCATGAATCATATAAAATTATTAAATGTGTAAAAAAATTCGGTTAATTAGATTATGAGGGATTACCTGATTTCACAAATAGGGGTGGTCAGGGGGGTGCCATGTCTTAGAAGTATTTTTCCGTAGTGTGTCTTAGGTCCCTAGATTCAAGGAAACCCAGCATTGTCACAGATATAGTGAGGCAAAAAGCATATTTATTATTATTTTGCTAAGTGATATGCTAAAATTCAGAAAGTTGCCCTTTATTGAGTGCCTGCTGTATATTTTATCTTTTATTTTTGAAATTGTAAATTTACAAAAAGCTCAGTCTTTGCCAACTATCCCAATCATGCTTTTTATGGCAAAAGGATCCGTTCAAGGACCACAGGTTATATTTGGCTGTTGTGGTTTGTAGACTGTGCTGAATGATTTCTAGAGGGAGGTAGCAAGTGGGCCGTGAGGCATCTGGGACTGGGCTGGAGACTTGCATTGAGGTGAGAGTGGAAACCATCCACAGGAGAGATGTGTGAATAGACACAGAGGGATATCGAGGTGAACAGATGGAAAATTCAGATCAAAAGCTGCAAAGGAGAATATTTGATTTTGCTTTCTGTAGAACTTTTATAAAGTTAGTTCCCAGATAATGTAACCACATGAAATTTGAAGTGTACTGCTTTCCAAAATGGAATTGCTTTGTTAAATTAAGAAATATACTGTTTTTAAAATGAGATAGGTATGGATGGTTTTATGCTTACAAAATTTGACCTGCTACAGGCGTTTTGTTTTGTTTTGTTTTGTTTTTCCCTAAGGGGATAAAGGGAGTCAGGATCAACAGTACTGGCCAGTCAGGCTGTCTTCTGTAAACTTAACTTGTTAACTAAAGGAGACAAATGTAAGTGGTTTCCAAGTGAAAATTACATAGTTCCAGGATGTTACAGAAAATCTGTTTTAATTAAATCATTTGTGTATTTTTACTCTTACCATACAGTGCCTCACAGTGATTGAAATGGATTTGTATTTGCCTTCAATCGATGTGACCTAAGGAATTATTCTCAGTTGTATAATATTGTCCATAATATCTAAGTAAGATTTCATGCATAGGACTGCTTTCTTTGATAGTTGTAATAAATTACCCAAAATTTTTATTGTTATAGGGTTAAGTTTAGTATAGTCATGATATCCAAGTAGAATATTGGTGATTCTGAAAGTAATTGTATATAATACTTAAGTCTATCTAACAGAATTTTATTCTTTCATAATATATCAATTCTATGTGAATTGGGTCTTGTTGCTTTGATATTTATTTATGGTTACAGTACATGAGTTATAATACTGATTATTTTCTGTATGATTTTCTCTTACTAAGTTCCTCTTACTGTTAGCCACAGAAGCTTTTTTATCGTTTAAAATCCTAAACTATATGTATGAAAAGAACAAGGGTATAAGGGAGGATATAGGTAAATGGTGAAATGTAAAAATACTGTACCAAGTTGCTTTTTGTATTAAAATGATTAATAGTATATATCATGCAAGTAGTTCTTAGTTCACTTACACTTGTGGCTGTTCAGAACTATTCTTAAATTAACTTCAGGATTCCAAGTCTCTATTTTAGTCTCATCATTAGCTGATGCATGAATAACTGATTTTTCGTAATTCTGATTTTCATGTAAAAATGAGAACCAGGACTTTGTTGCAGTTACCTGTGTACATGTTGGGTGGTTTTATTTTTGTTTTACTTTCCTGCATAGTGCATTTCTTACAGTATATTTTCAGTGCAGTGTTTTTGCCTTGTTTTTGCAATAGGGTGCTGGTCAAGATAAACTAGGAATCTATGTGAAGTCGGTTGTGAAAGGAGGTGCTGCAGATGTGGTCAGTATCATTTTGAAAGAAGTAAATTTTCAGTGTGTCATATGTTCAGCAAATGATGTGAGAGATTCTGCTGATACTTTTAGTTATGTAACACTACACAGTGTTTGTTGGAAGAAGAAACAGGGTATCTACTCATTATTACCTTTTCTTCCTCCATCTCTCTGCTCTCCACCCCTAATCCATGCACACACCTGTGGATTTGCCTAGGATGGACGTCTAGCTGCAGGTGATCAACTCCTCAGCGTGGATGGACGAAGTCTGGTTGGACTCTCTCAGGAAAGGTATCATTGGTTTATTTGCTTGAAGCTTAGTATTAGCATTTTTAGGTGATTTTTGCATTAAATATTGAAATTGGAAGATGAAAACTATGCTAAAACATGCTCATACTACTCTTTACCTTTTTTAGTGTACATGACATTTCACTTATCAAATTATAGATATATATTTTAATCTAGTACAATTTCTTTGAAACTTGAAAGAAACATACTCTTAACACTTCAAATTTCTGAATATTATCTTACTATTCTTAATATAACGGGAGATGTGTTTGCCTATTTTCATAGTCAGTTTTAAAAGGAGAAAATGGGTAGTGAGTAAGCTGTCTGCAAGTCAGAACCATAAAAAATAAAAAAAAATTAAAATTAAAAATAAAGAAAAAGTCAGAACCATTACTCAAAATAATAGATGAGGCTGTGGAACATGATTTTCAGTTGCTGTGATCACAGCTATTCATGACAGAGCAGGCACTGCGTTTTCGTTTTTCTTACATGTGTAATCTTCTTCTCCTAGGGCAGCAGAACTCATGACAAGAACAAGCTCTGTGGTGACACTGGAAGTAGCAAAGCAGGGTGCCATCTACCACGGTCTGGCCACCCTTCTCAATCAGCCATCCCCCATGATGCAGAGAAGTAAGGACCAGCAGGGAGACAGTGGCCAACTGTCAAACAGTGTTCTACAGTCATAGCCTCTTTGAATAGTCACAAAACCCCATGGAGGAGGTAGTGGTGTTACTATTGCCCTGGTTTTAAAAATAAAGAAATTGAGAATGCGAGCGCTTCAGCACAGTGCCTGGGATTCCCATGTGAGCCTTGTGACCTTGGAACCCACACTGTGAGTCACCAGGTCCCCTCCCTGTCACCAGGATTCCCCACAGGGCTTCACCCCCACAGGGCTGGTTGACTGCTGGTGAGCTTCTGTAGGCCCAGCACATGGTAGGTGCTCAGTAGAGAATGAATGTGACATGTTAAGGATGAACTGGGAAAAAAACTAGAGAATGAATGAACGGATTTTCAGTTTTGATAGGCAGACTCAGGATTTAAAGTGTTTCAGTTCTTCACTGAAGAAATAGGCATTTATTTGTATATGTGTAGTTACCTTAGTCCTGCATTTGCTGAGATGCGGCATGATGATCTCATTCTGTATACAGTCATGCATCACCTGGCAAGAGGGATCCATTCTGAAAAATTCATCCTTAGTTTATCTCATCATTGTGCACACATCACAGTGTACTACACAGACCTAGATGGTGTAGCCTGTTGCTCCTAGGCTGTAGACCTGCACAGCATGTCACCCAACTGAATACTGCAGGCCATTGTAATTCAGTGAGAACACAGCTCAACATAGAAAAACTACAGTTAAAAAAAAGGTGTAAAAGAGTAACGATGCTAGACCCATCAAAGGCCACTTCTCCTGAGTGGGGCTTGTAGGATGGAAGTTGCTCTGGGTGCGTCTGCGAGTGAGTGGTGAGTGAATGTGAAGGCCCAGGACATGGCCATAACTACTGTAGACTTTATAAACACTGTACACTTAAGCTACACTAAATTTACAAAAATACATAGTTATTTCTTTAATAATACATTAACCTTCTCTTGCTCTTAACTTTTTTACTATATAAAATTTTAAATTTAAAAAAAACTTTTGACTCTTTTGTGATAACACCTAGCTTAAAACAGAAACATGTTGTACAGCTGTACAAAGTATTTTCTTTCTATACTTACTCTGTAAGTGATTTTTAAATTTTTTTTAAAATTTATCTTTTCATCTTTTTGGTTAAAATCTCGTACATAAGCACACACATTAGCTTCAGCCTGCACAGGGTCAGGATCATCAGTGTCACTGTCTTCTACCTCCACATCTGGTTCCACGGGAAGGTCTTCAGGGGCAGTGACATGCCATGGAGCCATCACCTCCAGTGGTGACGATGCCGTTTTCTGGAAGGCTTCCTGATGGACCTGCCTGGGGCTACTTGACCATTAACTCTTTTTATAAGTAAAGGGAGCACACTCTAAAATAACAATAAAAAGTATAGTATAGTAAAATATATAAACCAGCAACCCAGTTGCATATTACATTATCAAGTATTATATACCATGTATAATTGTATGAGCTATACTCGTATACAGCTAGCAGTACAGTCTGGCATGACCATAAACACCAGGAATCATGGTACTACAACTACACTGGCTAAGATCATTAGAAGATAGGGATTTTTCAGCTCCGTTATAATCTTAGGAGACCACTGTCATGGATGGGGTTCATCATTGACCAAAATGGGCTTATTTGGTGCATGACTGTAATTCACTTAAAAATCTTTTATTTAAATAATTTATTTTTTGGAACTGTGGTTTTATAGCTACATCAAAAAGAAT
Organism: Macaca mulatta; assembly: GCF_049350105.2. Lineage (NCBI taxonomy): Eukaryota > Metazoa > Chordata > Mammalia > Primates > Cercopithecidae > Macaca > Macaca mulatta. The sequence goes on along the minus strand of NC_133409.1, from coordinate 4,105,545 downwards.
CTCAGGATAAAATCAATACAAATTTAGGGCTTTTAATTAGTTCAGACACAATAGGAGAAAACCATTTTGATTCATAGCACACCTTGTTAAATGTATACATAGACTTCTAAATATGGCCTTTATGGCTTTCTCCTCCGTAAGGCAGGATTCTAGAAACCTCACAACCCTGAACCTCAAGTTGGTACCTAATAGTAACAAATCACAGCCACAGCCAAGGCGTCAGAGAACCTGACCTGCTGCTTATTGAAGCAAACACACACCACCCAAGGGGCATCTCAGCGAAACCTAGTGTGGTATTGTCTGCCTTGCTCAGCATGTTTTTTACTTTTTGTGTAACATAGAGCCTAACATCTTGGTTGTCTAATTTCTTAGTTTGTGGTCATTTAAAAGAAGCAAACTAGAATGTGAGTTAGAAGCCACACAGAGGGAAGCTGTGAACAGGAGATGATAAACCAGGGTGAGCAAGCACAAAGGAGGAGAACTGACAGAAGCGGCGGCCGTCAGGAGCAGAAGGCTCATGTCACATGATGGCTGCTCAGAACGGTGACACTGGGCGATTAAAAGTTCAGATCTTTTTCTGTGAAGTCAGGAAAGCATAGTTATCTTTATTTAGTTTTTTTTTAAAAAAGATACTTTAAAAATGGTTAGATTTGTTGCTTAAAACAGTGAAGTTTCAGTTAACGAGAAAATAAACTTTGAAAGTGTTCATCTTCCCATCATTACCAATTAAGTAAAAATATTTTCTTTATTCTTAGTATATTTACTTAAAAGCTGTTTTATGATTCTGTAGGAAGAATTGACCTTTATAGGGAAAATCACCTTATTTCTTATGCTAAGAACAATTCTTACGGAATTTTAATGATAATCAGGGTGTTGAAAATAAAATCTTAAGAGATACTGAATATGCTTTGATTCCAGTTTCAGATCGTCGTGGCTCAGGCAAACCCCGACCAAAGAGTGAAGGCTTTGAACTCTATAATAATTCCGCTCAAAATGGGTCTCCTGAGAGTCCTCAGCTGCCTTGGGCAGAATATAGTGAACCAAAGAAATTGCCCGGTGATGACAGACTGACGAAAAATAGAGCTGATCACCGTTCCAGCCCCAACGTAGCAAGTAAGAGTGACACTTTTTTGCTTCCTAAGTACACTCATGGTCACAGTCTGAAGTGAGAGGAGGCACTTTGTGGTTTGTTAATTATTAAAATTATTCTTTGCAAACATTGGCTAACTATGATATGGTTTTCATAAGGGATATCATTAAGTAACATTTCTCTAACAAAAACTAAGATTGAAAAACTTTAGATTCAGTTGATCCCATAAGCAAACGCATTAATAACATCTCTGTTTGGGGTTGGTAAATTACCAAGAGAAACTAAAATATTTTTTACATTTTTAAAGGGTTGTTAACAGAAGAAATAATAGAAAGATACTCAGCAGGAGACAAAGGCTCACGAAGCCTAAAGTATTTACTTTCTGGCCTGTTACCAAAAATGTTTACCAGTCCCTGGCCTGATACACAGAGCTACAAAGTTTTTTTTGTAAACTCCATGTCATATCCATGGATATGGATATGACAAGACCTGATTTCTCATCTGCCTTGGTTTTTTTTTTTTCGTCTCTATGCTAGATAACTCACTGGCAGAATGAAGATGAATGAGGTCTTTAAGGAAATTTTATGTTATATATAGGTTGTTTATTTAATATTAAACTTTTTTTCCCCCCTGACTTGAACAGATCAGCCTCCTAGTCCTGGAGGGAAAAGTGCATATGCCTCTGGAACAGCAGCGAAGATAACATCTGTCTCTACTGGAAACCTCTGCACTGAGGTCTGATTGATAAGCAAAAGGCTTCTACTGCACTTCCACACTTAGGGTTCCCTTGGGACATCTCAGTTACCCAGTACAATTTTTACTCTGAATTAGCATTGATTATAATTTCTAAATTTGCAGTGTTTTATCTTTTGATTTTTAATATACTAGTCAGGTAAATCAGTTTTAAATTAGTAAGTCTGGGCAAAATGAAATGTTATTTATTCTCAATATGGATAAAACATTTTTTAATGCAGTATTTAACATATATACTATTTTTAAAATTTTAAAACAGATCAATGAAAATCAAGTTAGTCTGTATGGTTGTAAAAAGCTCACTTTTCTTTGTTCTTCCCATTTTACAGGAGCAGACGCCTCCGCCTAGACCTGAAGCCTACCCCATCCCCACTCAGACGTACACCAGAGAGTATTTTACCTTCCCAGCTTCCAAATCCCAGGATCGGATGGCTCCTCCTCAGAACCAGTGGCCAAATTATGAGGAAAAGCCACATATGCACACAGATAGTAATCACTCCAGTATTGCAATTCAGGTTAGAAATCAAAGATTCCACACACTTCTTACCTCTCAAGGAGTAAACACTGAGTTCTGAGACACGATTAATATTTTCTATAGAACAGCATTGTTGGCCTTTTGTTTTTTCCTTAATGGTTTTGTAGTTAAGTTTGAGGAAAAAAGGAGATAGGATAGAATACTTAATAAGAACAAGGATTATTCTCTGATGTTTGATTAACAAAATGTTAGGAATATAAGGCCTTATAATTTTTAAGACAAAGTTCACTGATTCTAGAAGTGAGAAATTAGAACTCACGTGGTATATTTTGCACTCTATCAGTCCCTGCCCTGCCTGTGGGAGCTCATGGTGTGGCAGGGAAATGAGACAGACACATCAGACCCAGCATGGTCAGTGCTGTGGGAGAAGAGGCCCCAGCAGGGGATGGAGCTTCTCAGTCTCAAACGAGAACCTGGGCACAGCCATATGCACGGAAGGGCCTTCCAGGAGGAGGGAAAGGCACAGAGATGTGTAGTAGTTCAGCAGGAACCCTGAGTGGAGGTGAAGGAGGTGGCGAGATCTAAGGCAGTGAAGATAGGTGGGGCCAGACAGAAGGGCTTGACATGACAGCTAAGGAATTTGGATTTTTGTCCACATTAGTAGATGGGAGATGCCAATCTGAGTAGTTAAGCTCGGAACGTTATCAAATGTGGTTTTCTTTTTAGAAAGATAACTGTATGGTGAAAGATTGGGAGAAAAAATTAAAGATATACTTAAAAAGAGGTGCAGTCTAAATCTTTGTAACAAATACATGCTCTGGATCGCAAATGCTCTGGGAATTCTGAAGATCAGCCTTCTTAGAGTGGTTGGAAAAGACATTCAGAGTTGAGATGGGATTTGAGCTGAGCCTTGAAGAATGAGAACAGTAGGCAGAGGAGAGAGGATTGCACTGAGATAGACGCTGTGATACGCATGAGGAGGAGCCTGTTTTCTGAGGAAAGAAAATGCTTCTCAGGCCACAGATATTGGCCGTCAGGAGATTTCATCTTGGCCTTTTGTCTGGTGTGCTGGTCCATCCTGCTGTTCTCCTAGGTGGGCCTGATCACCTGCAACGGCCCAGTCTTGGGAGTTTTGGACACACTCTGTCACCAAAAGCTGGAGTTCTCTGGGAGGAGGTGTCTTTCTCCAAATTTCTCTTTAAAAATTGAGTAATTTTGTGCCCTAGTTCTTCTAGTATTTTTTGTTAGGACTCAGTAGAATCTGCTTCCCATATGTCAAGACAATCCAATTTGTAGTGCATACATTGAATCCCATTTTTATGCACAGTATTTCCTGTTCTGTGGGACTGGCATTACGTCTTCACATTTATAGTATACAGCTGCTACTTGTTTCTACCTCACAACATGGGTAAACAATACCTAGAGGAGAGAATTGAGGAACTGTGCGGCAGGCCAGAGTGTGGAATGAAAAGTTATGATGGGGTTTAAGCGGGGAGGTGGAGAGTGCAAGCCAGCAGCCAGGGCCAGTGCAAAGTCTTAAGGGAGCAGAGAAGTGACTCAGGTCAGCCCTTCCAGCAGCAGGGAGTGGCGGTAGGTGCACAGTCTCTGTTTTTATGTAGTCCATAGATTTCGTACCCAGTAATGAGACTCTCTATGTACTAAGTAAAGCTCTAGCAAAATGTTGGGAGTAAATGTTCGGTTTTTCTGTGAGACTACTGGTTTTTGAAGTGATACTTCATCTTTTTTGTTGGTTTGCTTTTTAAGAAAAAGGAAATAATTTGTTTTTCCGATTTACATCTTTAATTTGTGTTCATTAACAGGGCAGGAAAAAGATGTTTGATTCAGACCTCATAGTGATCATGTTTATCTGAGTAGACTCCTTTCAGATGTGCCATTTCTCAGATTTTAGACTAGCCCTTTGCAAAAAGTGTACTCACTTCTTTTTCTCTCTGTGTGTTTGTGTGTCTCATTTCTCTGTCTCTCTCACACACACATACACACACCCCTACCTTTGTGTTCAACAAATTTATACCAGTACACTTTAGACCTTTCTGATATTGGAGCGGATGTATCTCAGATGTGTAGGACATGTCCTTGCATTACTATGCACAGCTCTGCCACAGAGCCCAGAAAGCCATTCCTTAGCTTGTAAAATGCAGAAAGTCACGGATGGTTAAATGTTTAACATATAATAATTACTCGTAATAGTAATTAGAGAAATACCTGTTGTTGATTTTTACATATTATGAATAAACATACTCATTGCTTTGAAGTCCAAGTCGCATGTCTGGTCCCTGCGCTGGAGATGGTGCAGGGCACTGCAGGAGGGTGAGGAGGATGAGGATGGGCACTGGCACCAAAGGGCCTCAATGCAGAGAGAAAGCGCAGCTTTTGCTTTTTAATTTTAGTCGAGACAGAGACTGTGTTATCCAGGCTGGTCTCAAACTCCTGGGCTCAAGCAATCCACCCACCTCAGCCTCCCAAAGTGCTGGGATTGTAGGCCTGAGCCACCACGCTTGGCTGCTTTTCTCTTTACACAGATAAATTCACTGTTATTCCACGTTAGCCAATGAGCCTTGCAGGGCAGTCTCAGTCTCTTTCTGTACACTCATTTAACAGTTTTTCTTCTGTCTGAAGATAAAATGTCTGTGGATATTTGGTAATTTCTAGTAAATGGCTGAAATATAATAGTTCTTTTTCTTTTTCCAGCGTGTTACACGTTCCCAAGAAGAACTTCGAGAAGATAAAGCTTACCAACTTGAGCGGCATCGAATAGAGGCAGCTATGGACAGAAAGTCTGATAGTGATATGTGGATAAATCAGAGCTCCTCATTGGACTCCAGTACATCTAGCCAAGAGCACCTGAACCATTCCTCTAAGTCGGTCACCCCTGCTTCCACACTGACCAAAAGTGGCCCTGGCCGTTGGAAAACACCAGCAGCAATACCGGCCACCCCTGTGGCCGTCTCCCAGCCAATCCGAACAGACCTGCCTCCGCCACCCCCGCCACCTCCCGTCCACTACGCCGGTGATTTCGATGGAATGTCCATGGATTTGCCTCTCCCACCACCCCCTTCCACCAACCAGATAGGACTACCCTCTGCGCAGGTGGCTGCTGCCGAGCGGAAAAAGAGAGAGGAACATCAGCGTTGGTATGAGAAGGAGAAGGCCCGCCTGGAGGAGGAGCGGGAGAGGAAGCGGAGAGAGCAGGAGAGGAAGTTGGGCCAGATGCGCACTCAGTCCCTAAACCCTGCTCCGTTTTCTCCCCTGACCACACAGCAGATGAAGCCCGAAAAGCCTTCCACACTCCAGCGGCCCCAGGAAACAGTCATTCGGGAGCTACAGCCTCAGCAGCAGCCCCGCACGATCGAGCGCAGGGACTTGCAGTACATCACAGTCAGCAAAGAGGAGCTTTCCTCGGGGGACAGTCTGTCTCCTGACCCATGGAAGCGGGATGCCAAGGAGAAGCTGGAGAAGCAGCAGCAGATGCACATCGTGGACATGCTGAGCAAGGAGATCCAGGAGCTCCAGAGCAAACCGGACCGCAGCGCCGAGGAGAGCGACCGGCTGCGCAAGCTCATGCTGGAGTGGCAGTTCCAGAAGAGACTACAGGAGTCGAAGCAGAAGGACGAAGATGACGAGGAGGAGGAGGACGACGATGTGGACACCATGCTCATCATGCAGCGCCTGGAGGCTGAACGAAGAGCGAGGGTAAAGGGGAGAGGGCTTTGGCTGTGCCCATCTGTGGTCCCTATTTCACCTTCTACGTGTTTCCCATGGGGATAGCTAGACACCCCCCCCCCATGATGATAAGGATTAAAAGGGCCCCTAGGCTTATACTATTTTATTCTATGTGTTACTCTTGGCTGATGTTGTAGAGAAATGAGTCAGGGCTATAAGGCTAAATTTTTTGAGACGTGCTTTGACAAGTATTAAATACAATTCAAATGGAACTTGATTGTTTTCATTAGCAAACTCATAATTATCCTTTTCCTTAACACTTCCAGTTGAGAAAACAAGTATTTGTTAATGACCAGTAATAATCTTGATTGGGGGTAGGCAAAATTTTTCTTCCAGGGCCAGATTGATACTTTAGGCTTTGCAGGCCATGTGGACTCCGGCAACCCCCAGCTCTGCTGTTGTAGCAGGAAAGCAGCCACAGACACAAGTAAACACATGGGTGTGTCTCTGTGCCAATAAAACTTTATTTACAGAAACATAGGGCCGATCACTGGCCCCTGGTCTTGTCAGCATTTTGTGGTGGTTAACAAATGAAAGTGTTCAGATCATTACATTTATAGTCATTACCAAAAAGAATCTTCACAGTAGTTGTACTGTTGATGAAGCAAGCATTTGTTAAGGTAATAAACAATTATATTCCAATTGTAGCATAAAGCTATTGAGAACTGATTTTATTCTTATTTCTCTATAGTATGAAAATGATTTTTGTTTTAAATAAATTCACAAAAGTAAAATTTAAATTCATTTAACACAACAAATTGTTATGCAAAAATTTTAGATAAAAGCAATACCTTGTTACTCTATAAAGAGAACTGGTAAGAGGCATTTACTGCTATCAATTTGGGCATTTATTAATATTAATTTATAGAGAATGCTATTGACCATTTTGTGTTCATGAGTTTTAGTGACTTTTTTCTTTTTTAAACAGTGTGTGTGCAATATTCTGAGAAAAGATATCCAGAGCCATGTTCTTTTTATCTTCTGGATTCTGTTTCTAATTTCAACTGTTTTTTATGCAGTTTATGGTAAAGCTCTACCAGGGGCTATTAGGTCAGACATTTTAATCTTTCTATCTCACAATGAAATTTAACCTTAGATAATAATTTGTGAGTCCTTAGATCCTTAGAGCCCAGTAGTGTGATTCTTTTTCGATTTGCTCTGTGAATTTTTCCTGAAAAGTCTCTCTCACACATACTTCTTAATATATACATATCTCAGCCAAAATGTGTATATATATAAAACTTTGCCCAATTCAGCTTGAATCCCCTTAGACACTTAAGTTTCTTAAATGAGGCCAAAGTGTGAATTATTACATTGTTTTACTACTATTTTTATTAGTATTTCTCAAGTCATCAGTAGTAAACTTCCTGATGAGTAGCTGTGTTTACTGTAAGCACTGTTTTATTTGAAAAACCAACACCTAAATTAATAGCTATTTTACTTTAAAAGTAGCTTTAAAAATACGGTACTTTAAAAGTACTATGCATTTCCTGTTCGGGATTCTTGGAGTGATTGCCCCTCCCCGTCGAAGCTCTCTGGAAGGTCCTGGGCCTGCTGGTGTCAGGTGCATGCTCCTCTGCTCTGGCCATGTCACTCGTGGGTGCACTCAGATGGATTCATTAGTAACCTAAGGATGTGCACGGCCTTGTGTCGCCCACACCCCAAAAGATGAAAGGATGTCTTTTCCTTCACTGCATTTTCAACTCTGAATATACAACTGTTGTGTATGGCAAAATGAGTCAACAGTGTTAGCATTTCTTATTGTTATAACTGTGTCCTGACAGTAATGAACAGTTAGCCTTGTAGTATTTCTGGAAGTGTCCTTTTCTGTGAGGACTCAACTTTTATTGAAAGGTCTCAGAGCTTTTCCAAATGGGTTAAAACACTGAATATTTCAAAGCCTTTTAGTATGAATTGTGATATTTGGAAAGTTTCTCATGAAAATTTAGTAAAAAATATTTGTTTTTTGCTTAGTAGTTCTGTTACAATTAGTATCTTAGTCTCCAAATAAGAAAGTTAAGGGAAATTTTGCTGTTTTTTATTTTCTATGTATCTTAATGATGAAACTCATTTAATACCATGTGGGCATTTTTCTGTTTCTGAATACAGAAGTTAGCGTGCAGTTCTTTACCTTTCTCATCAAGTTGTTGAAACACAGATGACGCATGATAGTGAGAAAATATGCCGATGGCAGATTACAGGTCTAAACCTAACTTTTTTTTCCACACTTCATCTTTCTTTTTTTTTTCTTTCTCTGTTACCTGCAGCAGACTGCTATGCCAGCAATCTCTGTTCTAGATTTGGTATGTTCTTGTTTCTTTCCCTTTGGTGCTTTTTTCCTGTCTTGATTTTCTTTTCTTTCAGTGGTGGCTGTTTTATGTTTTCAGTAGATCCAGTTCTCCTTAGGGGTGTCCTCCATCAGGAGATGGAGTCCCTGACACTTTAGAAGCATGCCTTTGAATGTTCCTAGATTTAGTTATTCTTTGCTTTTCTCTGTTAATTTTAAGTGTTACTGTTTGTTTATGGTTTTGACCTTTTCTCAGTTTCAGTCATAAATTGATTCCGTGTATTCTTATGTAGTCATAAATACATGAGCAAATGAAATAAATTTTGCAATGAGTAATCTATTTCATTTTTTTTACATTAGACATAGATTTTAAACCTTCAATTGTTATAAACTCAGTTGAAAGGGTATTGACATTAGTAGCCAGTTAAGATATAACTGTCTATTGGTAGAGTAAGAGATTTCCAGTGAACATGTATGTATTCTGTGTTTTCTTTAATAATATAACGTGGATTTTAATTCAGTTTATCAGCCATGCCAATTTATCAGTCTGCTGAGAAATATTTGAGGTCATGGTCTGTTGTAAATTCAAAGTGTTTATTGTCGTGTTGGGGAAGTTTGGCACATCATTTAGGGCCCATTATGCTTGTGTGTGGTGTTTTTATCACCTGCTAGACAATTAGACTCTGATATATTTATATAAACTTGAAGACAAATTCTAGTCAACTTCTAAAGACAAAAGCCAATATCAGACAGTACATTTAAAACCCATGAATCAAGGTTTGACTTTAATGGCCTTTTCGCCAAATAATAGTCCCCTTTTCCTTTTCCCCTCTCAGTTTAGCACAGTGGCAGTAATGCCTTAGAGAGGAACCTTTCTTAAAAACGCCTCCCCTCCTTGGTGATTGGAAGGCGTGTTTTCTGAGCTTTGCATTTTTTTTTTCTTACATGAAACAAAGATTTTAAAAGTATATGTTTTTCTCCCTACTTCTTTGTGTGTTTTGGTGTACATAGGTGTAGCTGGAAGATACTAATCAGAGTCACCTTAGTGTGAGATATTCATTCAGCAAATACTTGCTCAGCATTGAGCAAGTGCTGACCTGAGGCATTGAAGATACCAGCCAGCTCTACAGGCCCAAAGAGAATTTCTTATACTATGAAGAATCCTATGACACATGAACAGTAAAATAATGCTTGCAATAAGGTTTTTGTTCCATAGAAATAATTCAGAGGGTTTCTTTCTTTAAAAGATAATTATTTTCAGTATTAATATTGATCTTAACCACATGTTTCTGAGCATTTCTTAGCCCAGTTCCCCAGTAAATATTATTAATAGCACCTCATTATTTATAAAATTATTGGCTGGGCACGGTGGTTCATGCCTGTAATCCCAGCACTTTGGGAGGCGAGGCAGGTCAATCACCTGAGGTCAGGAGTTCAAGACCTGACCAACATGGCGAAACCTCGTCTCTACTCAAAATACAAAAATTAGCTGGGCACAGTGGCAGGCACCTGTAATCCCAGCTACTCAGGAGGCTGAGGCATGAGACTTGCTTGAACCCAGGAGGTGGAGGTTGCAGTGACCAGAGATTGCACCACTGCACTCCAGCCTGGGGGACAGAGCGAGACTCTGGCTCAAAAAAAAAAAAAAAAACTATAGAATTCTTGCTATGTAAGAATTGGCAGGTTACCCTAGGAGACCCTCTTCTGTGAAGATATTAGCCCTCTCCTTAATAAGGATAAGGGCAAATATGTGACTATATAGGGAGCGACGCTACCCAGTGTGGTTCTTAAGATATTTTCTTAAGACACATCACAGGATTTTCAGGTAGGTAGTCAGATAAATGAGGCAGGTCCTTTCCTGTTTGGAAGCAGCGGAGTTTCATGAATTTGGGAGGCTGCCTGCACTGGTTTCTGCTCTTCCCTCTGGTCTCTCGGTGACCCGTCATCCCTGGCGGTCCAGGGCGTGCCTTCTCCATCCTCTGTGCTCACTTCTGACCTGAGACGGTAGCACCATTTTGATGCCAGCAATGTCCCCATTTGATTTCTAGTCCAAACTTCTCGCACACTAAAGACTCAGATATCCACCTGCCCATGTAACATTTCCACATGGAGTCAAGTAAGACTTTTGGAGTGCAGCATGCTCAAAGTGAAATCTTTGTCTGCTTCACTCACCTTGCACTGCTCATCATCCTGCCTTCAGCCTTCCCCATTTCAGCTGATGCTTCGAGTTGCTCAGGCAGGAAACCACAGTCATGCATGACCCCCTTTTTTCTCTGTTCAGAAACTCTACTGGCTTGACCTCCTCACAACCTGACCAACCTCTGTGCCCCCGTGACCAGAGCATCTCTCCATTCCTTCCTGGGTCACTGCAAGAGACTGGCAGGACCCCTTGGTACTGCCCCCCAGTCCCTTCACAGGACAGCCTTGACATAGCGTACAGCAGTCCCACGAGAACATCCTCACAGCCCTCCTAAGTCTCTCCCTTCACTTAGACAGGTGGTCCAAGTTTGTCTGGGTCTCATCTCCTCTTCACACCCTTGCCCACTGCCCTCCAGCCTGCCTGCCTGCCTTCTAGTGACCCTGCACACGCTGGGCCGTCGGGAGGGTCCCTGCCTGTCTCCATGGCTGACTCTCTTGGCACATGCAGGTGTCTCTCAGATGCCATCTTTCCATGAGGGGCCCACCTCCCCCACTGCTTCATATTGGAGGGGCCCACCTGCCCATGCTGCTTTGTGTCAGCGGCCCACCGGCCTACCGTGTCCTGCGTGTTTCTCTGTGGACGTGCTATGCACATTACTCACCATTAGGCATGTTTGTGTCTTCTGGGTAGCGCCACCTCCATGGGAACAGTGACCTTTGTCCAAGTTTCTAGAAGAGTTCTGGAGCGTGCTAGGCAGTCGAGTGAGTGGGATCGGATTCCAGGCCAAGGTCCCAAGCTCTCGAAGGTGTGTGACCTTCCTGACTGTTGGCAGCTCAAGAGTAGAGCTGTTGCTAGGTTGTGTCCTATTTTAACGACTGAGATGGTGTGTAAGTCACGTTCATACCAAAGTCTGACTTGCTGGAGGGATCTCCTTCAGCACTAGATTATGATGAAGTCCATTGTGTCTTTAGTGCTTTTCCTTTATATACCGTGGGCAAATCCGGGACACCTGGAATTATCAGGACGTCTGTTTTCTCCCGGCAGAGTACTCTGTCCTGTCATTGGACCTGTCTCTAACTTGAGTAGCCGGTCAGTTAGGACCATGGAGGTGGCGGTGACTGTGGCTGCAGCTTTGCCTGGCTACAGCCTCGAGAAGTAGCTAGTCTTTCCACCTGATAACAAGGTGTGTGACTCGTGCCTTCATCACTCCAGGTTGCCACATAACTGCATATATTCCTCTCACTTCCTCATGACAAACCTGTTCTATGGCAGAGCACAAGGGCCTAAGCCAGCATGGGAGAGATTGACCCAGTATCACACAGAGCAGGTGAGAGCCAGGGTCTCCAAACCCACTATGGGGGAGCCTTGGCCAGTACATGTTGAATATTCCTAATCTGAAAATCCAGAATCCAAAATCCAAAACTCTGAGCACCGACATTATGCCACAAGTAGAAAATTCCACACCTGACCTCAATGACAGGTTGCAGTCAAAGCTTTGTTTTATGTCCAAAATTATTTCAAATATTGTATAAAATTACCTTTAGGCTATATATATACAAAGTGTATATGAAACAGAAATCAATTCATATTTAGACTTGGGTCCTGTTCCCAGGATATCTCATTATGTATATGCAAATAGTCCGAAACTAAAAAAATTCAAAATTTGAAACACTTCTGGTCCAAGCATTTTGGATAAGGGATACTCTGCTTGTATCACATGGATCAAGTGAGAGTGAAGGTTTTAACAGGAATTTTCTGAATTCATATTAAGTGCTCTTTCTAGGACACAAAAATGCCTCTTTTTGTAACACTGTAGTGGCAGGAATCATTTTCTTGAAATTTACTTGGTTGACAAATCTCTCAGTGGCTAAGCTCAGGTTTGTCTTGTTAACACATTTTAATAGGTCATCTGCTGACTCAGAAAACATGAGAATTCACAGGAGAAATTCCTCCCCCTTGGGGTAATACCAGTGAAAAGATGTTTTCAAAGATTTCAGTGGTTCTGCTGCTTTCCTTACTTGAAAACCCAAGCTAGGTCTTCCCGCCTATTCCGCTTTCCTGTTTTTGTTTGTTTGTTTTGCGTGGAACTGTAGAAATTGGGCATACCCTCTTGAGCATCCCAGGTATTGAAGGGGTTGGATTGAAAGCCTTATAAAAATTTCAAGCAGGAATTAGTAGGAAGCCTCATTTCAGAAGTATTTCTTCAGAGAAATCTATCTGTGGGAAGTCAGACTGTATTTTGTCTATTCAAATTGGAATGCCTCTGGAATGAAAATGGGCCCTGCCCAGAATATCAAAGCTGTAGTTTAGTCGCAGTGCATCTTCAGGAAGTCTCAGTTTTACTCGAGGAATTAGGAGAAGAAATATGTTCGTATTAAAACCAACACATGCATATTACAGAATGGAATACAAAGTTTGTATGATTGCGTAAAACAGTTGCCCTAAAAGAACTTCAGGTTTCTGTTGTAGGCCACATAGAGCCACACTGTCTTACTTGGGGATTATGCTGTTTAGTCTCTGCCACAGGGGCCTTTCACCAGCTAAGCTCTAGATCTTACAACTTCTAATAAAGTGGTCATTTTACTTAAATCTGAAAAACGTGTGTGGGCTGTGCTATAGGAAGGGAGCTAGCACTTACTGAGTACCAGGTGCTGCAGTAGATGGTTTTTCCTGTGTCATTTAACACACTCTACCTCTGTGAGAGAGGATTTCGTTTTCCTGATGAGGAAGTCGGTCCCTGAGACATAGAGAAGACTTTTGCTCCGTCTGAAATCCAGGTGTTATATATTACTTACCAAAGGCATTCCAATTCAGTCATTCATTTGTCATAAATGATCTAATCAGGAGTTTTCTTCATGTTTTTGTCCTTAAAATTTTTTTAGCGTGGACATTTTTAACGGGAGGGAGCATGCGCAGAAAAAGTCTGTAGAGAAAAAGGCTTTTTAAGGGCTTTAACAGAGTCGTGTTTTTAGTAATTTGTCAAAAAGTAAAGGATGTTATGGCCCCATTTTATGTTCACATACCAGTTTCATTTGCATGATACAAAATTATAAACACACAGATCTCAACAGATAGATAGATAGATAGATAGATAGATAGATAGATAGATAGATAGATAGATCGATCGATCCTGAAAATACCTGTTTTGGGGAATGTGGACTACCTCAAGCTTGCCACATACTGGCTTTCAAATCCCAGCATAGTTCTCGATTTAGAATAACTTTCAGTCTGCATGGTCTTGATTCATCGGGTAATAGTTATTTTTTAATCTATTCTGCTCTCCCCTCAGATATCACTTCCTGCAAGGCTATTTTGGTAGCACGTAACTTTTCATTCTTTTAATCAAAGTGCTAATGTAATAGGCAGTTTGCCACTGGATTGCAGGGTGATTAAATTTGTAATTTAAGTTAAAATATCCTTTAACTGTTACTGAATATAAGTAACCCATACAATTCAATGTACTGTTTTAAGCTCTTATTTTGAGTAAATTAAGAGAGTCTCATTTTTCTCATTAATGCTTTGTGAATGGTGGGAGTAAAGCAACATAGCTTTGAAGAGCAAAACAATTAATGTTTTGGAAATGGAAATATGTGAATTAGCCAAAGAGTGGAAAGAGACTGCCTTGATTACACTGGTGCTGGTTATTACTATTCCTTTACGAACAGTAACGAATGAGCTGAGCACAGGGAGCGGCTCCTTGCTTAGTGCGTTCCAGATTTAGAAATAGAGAGGCTTTTAAGAAGAAAATGCCTGTTTATAGATTTATAAAAAATGATGAAAATGATAATGGTTCTGATTTCTTAAAATATACTTCTCTTTAAAAGAACTAATGGACTCTACCATTGTGTAACACTCTCTTGCTCCGCACTTATTTTTAATTGGGGCTAGAAAATATTAACATAACTTAGTTTGTGCTTTGTGGGATAAGGATAACACCCATATTGCATTAATGCAATTTTACATTCTACCCTAAATTACTTTTCTATTTAATATTCTCACTTGCTTTATTTTGCTATTTTTGTTTGGGCGCTGTTTCTCCTAGTTCTCCTAGTTTTTCTTGACCCCTGAAATCCTTGTTGAACGTTTCCATCCTTTCCTCTGGCCCCTCATGCAGGAAGCCCACGGGGAGCTGTGGCTGGTTCTGTCAACTCAGGGGCAAGGCATCACCGATGGCTTCCTTCTGGGTTCTTAGTGGCATCTCCTCCTGCTATAACCCCCCTAAAAGCCAGTCATCCTAACATCCCTCAGGGGTATGGATAGGTTGCCTTTAGAGACAGTTCAATTATTTGTCTCTTTGAGAAGGCAATTATAATTTTTTTCTAAGATGTTTTATTATTGTTTATTGACATGAAAAAGCCTAATAACACAGGTTAATTTATTCTTTCTCACCAGATACAGTGTTTTCTTCACAGAAGTCAAGGGAGAGTGAAGTTGTTAGATTTTTATTTGAAAAAAAAAAATACAAACACAGTTCAAATCCCAGCAGCTAACATTCTTATATTTCTGCTACAAAAAATGTATAGACAAACTGCTAATTCTGTAGAAATTGAAACACATAGGAATTTTCTGTAAGGGATTCCTGAAGTGGTTAGAGATTGAACTAGATGGCTTTAAGTTTCATTTTAATCCTATAAACATTGATTACTTCTTCATGATGTATGATAATAGAGCTGTGGGTGTTCCTGTAGCACAGGTCTATACAGATAAGTAAATGGAGAACACAATTTTCAAAGTTGCCATTATTTTAGACTAGAATAACAGAAAAGCTGTGTATCTGAGACAAAAAGGGTGAGTCTGTCTGTTCTTCACTGGTTGTTAATCCAGGGTTCCTCTTTAGGAAAGGCATTTTCAACCTATGGCACATAGAGATGTAAGCAGAAGGATAAAGGAGCTAAAAATTGAAAAGAAGAGACTTAGGTATTTGAAGGACATCCTTAAGTATTTGAATGATACGAAGGAAAGGTATCTTTTTGTGTTGTTTCAAAAAGGCAGAACTTGAATGACCAAAAAGACAAAAACAGTCAGGTAATGAATTGTTAACATAAGGACTTCTTGACTTGTGGTTACCTGAAAACAGAATGGATTGTATTGACTGAGAGTTCAACATTAGGTCCAGACAGAAGAGCGTGAGATAGGAGGGTGGTGAGATAGGGCTCCTTCCCATCTCTGTTTCAGGGTCCATGGTGCAGACTGTAGGGTGCTCCCATCTCAGTTTCAGGGTCCATGGTGCAGACCGTAGAGTGCTTCCATCTCAGTTTCAGGGTCCATGGTGCAGAGTGTAGGGTGCTTCTGAGTCAGGAGGAAATTCTTGAATCCAGGGTGGGATCTGGAGGGACCTGATGGCAAAGGGCAGAGGAAAGAGAGTGGCAGGCCTTGGTCCCCAGGCAAGACCGATGACTGCCCGGCCCACTGGAGTCACATATGTTGCTTCTGTCTCACCTATGCAGAGGCAAGTGGGGGCCTCCCTCTTCTACAAGACATTCATAGTGGAAATTGAAAAGGGAGAGGGAAGGAGGTGTTTAAGCGTGTTCTGCAGGCCCATCAAGTGGGGCCTATCTGTTTGAGCCTGTTAAGTTACGTGAACGGGTTAACTAATATTGTTCCAGTAAAAGAATTGTGCTTGTTGAATGTGTGAATGTAGATGATGAATTCCATCTTATAGCCATGATTAATGGAGGAATAACTCTGGGATTTGTGACAACAGTTTTTAGGTAATTTATTTTAAAATTGTAGAGCTAAAAAAATGTAAAAAGTTTTATCTTCCAACAGTGATTTTAACCTGGTATTTTGTATTTAACTTTCTGTGTGTGTGTATGTGTATATGTGTGTCTACTTGTCTTAATGTGTGCATTTTATGTCTTGTGCTGGTGGAGTTTGTGGAGGGAGATTAATGTCAGCCTGTTGTTAGTTGCAGGACGAGGAGCGGAGGCGGCAGCAGCAGTTAGAAGAGATGCGCAAGCGGGAAGCGGAAGACCGAGCGAGGCAAGAGGAAGAGCGCCGGCGGCAGGAGGAGGAGCGAACAAAACGAGACGCTGAAGAAAAGGTTATGGTCCTCTAAGGGCAGCTAGAATTTTACCAAGTTAGCCTGAACGTAATCGATTGGCTGGGGCAGAGCGGGCTGGAAGTTCTGTGTGTCTTAAGAAGCACAAGGCAGAGCAGGGCCTGGCTCCCCCAGCTTTGTGATTGGACCAGCAACTTTACCCCGTCTGGCCCACCTACCTCTCTTCTGGACTGTCTCCAGATCCCCTTATCTGCCAAGTTTTGTCTCCCTCAAACTTCTGAACTCTTGGGTGTGTGTAGCAGTGAGCCTCTTTGCAAAGGGTTCGT
Source organism: Macaca mulatta (assembly GCF_049350105.2). NCBI lineage: Eukaryota > Metazoa > Chordata > Mammalia > Primates > Cercopithecidae > Macaca > Macaca mulatta. The sequence continues at coordinate 4,088,732 of NC_133409.1, read as the reverse complement.
TTCCTCGGGCACTCATCTTTACTGGACATGGCCCAGCTTGTCATTGTGAAGGTGACATTTGTTCAGTGATTGCTTAAATGGCATGTGGACCGTGGGAAGCAGTAGAAGCATAGTAAGACAGTTGGCTGCCATTCAACATTTCAAATAGATGGTTTACTCAAATCACTCACTTCTGGTTGATGGTAAAGAGAGCAGATGGCTTAGAAAACATGATACAGGAAAATTTAGTATGTAATCCAGTAAATATTCTGAGTTACTTATTTTCATTTGTGTGTGTGTGTTTTTAAGTCAAGTAACCCTTTTAATTGAATTTTTAAATGACAGCGAATTTTGACATTCTGAGAAATGGGGATTTTGAGATGTTTCTCTCCATATCTCCCTTCGTCCTGTGTGTGGCCAATGCCCTCTGGATGAAGAGGCTGTAGCCATTGAGCTCCCTGTGGGGGCCTGTTTCATCCCGAGGGGACTGCGTGTTGCTCTGTGTGGTTTGAGAGAAGCTGCTCTTCTCTGTTACTTCCCTTCTGTGAAGGTAGAAGCTTTCAGTGTTACAACTTCTGATGGCGGAAAATTTAGTTTTTATTAATAATTCCTTCTTCGATAGTCTAGTGAACTATATTAATAGAACAGTGTACTGTTCACAGAAAAGAACTTGTAGGGAGTTTTTTGTAGTGATATGATCTATTAGGATATAGAGCAATCTAAGAGTAAGCTTGATAGACATGATGTGACTTCACTTAAATGGAGTAGAGTGAATAAGGACACTCACCTGTGTTGAAATTGGTGATTTCTGCATTTCGTAGACCTTTGCCCTCTAAGTTTATTATCATATTATCTGTTGACTCTGAATAGCGTTTGAAGTCCTTTCAAAGAGTTTGAGCTTTCAGGATTAGGTTCCCCTATGAGTCTTTCACTTGTGTAATGGTAAGTCAACATTGATGATCTTTCTAAGGAAATCAGATTTCCAAAATGCTGAGCCGCTTGATGTCTGAGTGTTGGCGGTGTTTGCTGCTGCTTTGCTGTTCCGTGAAAGCAGCCCTGGCTGCTTGGAGGGCTGTATTTTTCCAGGTCAGTGCCAGCGTGGCTGTCCCAGGCCCTGCACAGTGCCCATTGTTACAGCTGGGCCCAGTCCTGGCCACGCTGGAGCCTCGACGGGGGCAGCTGGGTTGTCACGGCAGCACAGAGCACATGCAGAGAGGACCAGGCCATGTTTTTCCTATGTTGAGAAACTCTTGGGTTATTTAATTTTTCCAATGTGTTTTCATAACTCATGATTATGTCAAATACACTTGTGTTAGTAACTGCTTCTATAATTAAGTGGTCACTGTAAAAAGAAGGCGAATAACCTATTTTTATATCAGAATGTCCAAAACTCATGGGTTTGCTTTGTTATAGAAAAATGTGCCATTCATTTGTTGGGTAGAATAAAGTCGTCTTGTAATTGTATCTGCTCTTGGTATAACTAAAAGAGGATGTTTTGATTTCTCCCTAAAATGTTATCAAGCAACTGTTCTTCATGTTAATACCAAGATTCTTGATAGTTCCATTTAAAAGCCACAGGAAGTCATTCTGGTTTATTCCTCACTCCAAGGGAACACTTACTCTGTGTAGACAAGAAAATGAGAGTCTTCCTTCAGGATTTCTAAACATAGAGCAAGAAGATTCAATGAGAAATTGGGCTCAGGGCAGTAATTGGGCTGGCATTTATTCTTAAGAGTTTTCTCCCTCAAAAGGTGGAGTGATACTGCATATTCACTCGTGTGTGTGTGTGTGTGTGTGTGTGTGTGTGTGTGTGTGTGTGGCTCTAGAGGGAGTAGGGAGAAAATACAGCATGAAATTGAAAATAGGACTAACAACTTTTCACTGAATGCCAGCAAGGTCTCTCAAATTAGTTTTCTTTGGTTGAACGAATTTAAAATTCATTGTACTTCATTTCACAGCATTAAACATTTACTCGAGGCAGTTTATTCTGTTTGCTCTTTCATCCCCCTTCTTATTTACTTTTTTCTTGTGCTCTAAAACTTTTGTCAATCTTTAACAAAACTGTGCTGTTACCTTTTTTTAATGTTAAAATAATTTTAACACTGTCAACTGTAGTTTGTGCAGATGTATGTGAGAAAAACATGTACAGTATGTGTCAAAATATATTTGAATCTCTTGTTGCTGTTGCTGTTAATTCCTGGCTCTCTAATTTTCTGTCTGTCAGGGAGTTCATTAAGATTTGAAATATAAGTTGAGAACTATGGAAAGCATATTTGTTAGATTGTTACTTTGGGAGAATGAGTGTTTTTTGGGTTTTTTTTTTTTTTTCATTTCTGGTTTCCTGTTGATCTCCTTCCTAGTAACCGGAAGTAGACAGGGTGGTTCAGTCACGTCCTCCTTGTCCAGGAAGGACTGCTCCTCTGCATTCATGGGGGCTCAGTGAAAAAGAACGCAAGTTTGCCTTTCGGAAAGTGCTGGCTATAGAAAGCCAGTCACAGCCTATTTTTAGTTTTGCGTTATCTTTAAACACTGCAGTAACAGGTAAGTTCATATCCTGCCAAAATCAGAGGAGGAGAGAGAGAAGGAAGTAACAGGAGCATGGAGGAGGGAAAGAAGGAAAGCAGAGGAGAATTCAGTCCACTGGGATAATGGAGAGGCATAAGTGACTGGGAAGCAGGAGGCTGAGAATTAATCCATTCCGTGCTTTTGAGCAGTTTTCTGTCAAATAATCCAGAATAGTGTTAATTACTTGTAAGCCTAGGGAGAAGACTCCGGATGGACCTGCTGCTTCTGTTATATAGTAATTGTAACTATTCAACTTTGACGTCAGTGTGATGATGAGGATTGTTCCCTTTGAAGGCCCAGTGGGTCGGCTGTTCCCTTCTGACCTCTGACCTTTGCACTCTTGTCTATTCCCGCCCGCAGAGGCGACAGGAAGAAGGGTATTACAGCCGCCTGGAAGCTGAGAGGCGCAGACAGCACGACGAGGCGGCGCGCAGGTTGCTGGAGCCCGAGGCACCTGGTCTGTGCCGCCCTCCGCTTCCGCGGGACTACGAGCCCCCGTCCCCGTCCCCCGCGCCCGGCGCCCCTCCTCCCCCGCCTCAGCGAAACGCCTCCTACCTCAAAACCCAGGTCCTCTCCCCCGACTCGCTGTTCACTGCCAAGTTTGTTGCATACAATGAGGAGGAGGAGGAGGAGGACTGCAGCCTAGCAGGTCAGGATAAGTACTCCAGCACGAGAATGTCTCATGGGGACCTTCTTCCTGCCCCTCTTAAACCACGGCCACCCCCCTGCCAGCCACGCCCGGCCTCCGATGGCATCTTTCTCTCGAACTCATTCCAGCCATCCCCAGCCAAAGCCAACAGTACTGCTCACAAAAAAGGCCAGCCCCCGCCCCCTCCAAAAAAATCCAGCTCCTACCATCCCAGCCACTGCAAAGGTAGAGGTAAAAGAGTGACAAATCAGCGCTCGTTGTCTTAATGATTGGAACCTCAGCATCTCTCTGCACACTTGCCCTGTAGTATGGTCCATGGCGATCGTACTTGCTTTGGAATTTGGATGTCACATGATCACTGGTCTCAGCATGGTGATCCTCCTCTGCCTCTGATTGTAATGTTCTTTGCTAATACTCTTTGGTAGATATCTTAGTACTCCGATTTCTTTTGCACTTTAAAAAGTTCCATTTCTTTGATCAGCTGACAATCAGTCCTTCTGTGTTGTTCCCAAATCACTTGAAGTACTGTTGGTCTTGGCTTTCATTTTCTATCTCTACAAATGACCTTATATTTGTTTGAACAAGTGCCTTTTCACACATTGTAGTGTCTCTAAAGACAAAGTATTATAATTACATTTTAAGTTTCCATTATTTAATATTGGTAGAACTTTCTGTTCTGGATTAAGTAGCCTGTGGAATAAATCATGCATTCTCATGGTGGTTTGGTTGGTGTGGCCGGAGCATCTGCTAAGCTGGTTAACTGTTGGCTTCATAATCTCCGTGCAGGCTGCCTCACGCCAGAGTCCAGAGACCCCAGTTACAGTGAAATTCCTCTCATCCCCTTTTCCTCTAACTGGCTTCACTGCTTCCTGTTACTTGCACTCTTAGCACCTAGTAACACCAGCAGCCAGACCTCAGCAGGCGTGCAGCTGACCTTAGGGAAACCCCCTACGCTGACTGTAGAGCAGGACAGTTCTGCAGGGGGCAGGGCCTAGAGGCTGTCACAAGCATGGGTTCAGTAGTCAGTGTTTTCGAGACACCATGTTTAAAATATAGCTGAATTCATAAGGATTCAGATTTCACACTATTCTTACCTTAAATGGGACTGGAATTCTGGCACTAAATATCTTCAAATACAGGAGTATTACTTTTAATGAGTGTTTGAGAGTCTTCTGAATCCTGTATCATTCTGCATAAACAGTGTATGGGACTCGACAATTCTGAAAGAAGAATAAGACTCAGTGTAACTGTCAGTCTTACTCAAATAACAGATGAATTTTGCCAGAATTCTGTCTTTTTCCCCCCCGGCTCAGAGCTTTGATCTACTTTGAAGGTTTAATATATAATAATATTAGGTTGAGTCACCTTGGAAGCCAGGATTAAATCACTTTATGAAATATCTGTTGTAAATATCTATAATTTAGTACCTTTCAGAGAAATTTATGGAATAATGGTACATTTTGAAGCAGGATGCCATCAGTCTCCTTGTATGGAGTTTTTATAAGCTGAACTTAAGATGACAGAAATGTGAGGTTTGGTAGCCAAGTATTATAGTGAGGTGTCACTGCTCACCATCTTGGCTCTCAGTCCTACCACTAACCCTTATTTTACTGCACACGTGAAGTACCACACAGGACCAGGTCATAGCCGACATCTGATTGCTCCGCCTCTTCGAAGACTTCTTCGTAATGTACAGAGCCGTCTGCACCGTGTGCAGAGCGCATTCTGACCTTGTCCTCCTCATTTCACTAGCATGGTCTCATTCCTTGCTCAGCTGTTTCTGTCGCAAGCACTCTGGTAAAGCGTGCTTCTGCAGATGGACTTGGCTTCTTCCCCTGGACAGTGAGAGGAGCAGCATTAAGATGTGAATTGGAATGAGTAATACCAGATTTGAACATAGCACTATATGAAAGATTCATCAGTAAAGCTTTTGAAAATGATCTGTGACTTGGAGTATTCATAGAGAGTCAGCTAAAGATATTTGATACTCTTAAGTCTAAAAGTTCTGAAAATTTTGAAGAATTAATTTTACCAGTGGAAAAAGCCAGTATCATTCTTAAAACAAAGCTCAAAAGATACAACGCAATGTTTTTAAAAATAAACAAGATAAAAAATTTGGAATTAAAGTGGGAGAAAAATGTCTCCATGCAGTAATTTATCTAAAGGCCCGCTATAGATTGTCATAAGGTAGGGATGTGTTTCTGTTGAATCTTTTGAGTCTTAGCTGAGGATGGCGTCCTCCACAGTGGTGGTGGGAAACCTGAGTAAAGGTGCAGTGCAAAGAGGCGCCCTTCAAAAGGCAGCTGTGTCCCGTCTGCAGTACGCCAGATAAGTTCTGCACAGCAGGCCCTTTTGTAGAAGAAGAGAAACAAAAATGTATTTTTGTGCAAGTTGTTTGAAAAAGAATTTTAATGTGAAAATATTGTACTACTTTTGTGGCCTGTTTAATCCAATATTCATTGCTGTCAGTGTTTGCTAAATAGTTTGAGCATTTGTTACTCCAGCCTGTATTACACTGTCAGCAGATTTTTCAAGTGTGAATTTTTCTAATGCTACAATTAATAGAAATACATTAACACTGATTTGCTGTATTATGATTTTAACAATATGACATTGATTGTTACTTGGATACACTTAGCGACATTATTACTTGGATACATTTAAAACTTTGTATCTGCATCACATCTTTTGATCCTTAGCAATCCCCTGAAGCCAGTAGGAACAGGGCAAATGTTGCCGATGGATTGATGTTACACTCACCCAGAATGGGTTGATGTTATTACACTCACCCAGAGTTGCTCTGCTGTCCGAGGCAGAGCGGGGCCATGGGCAGTATTCCTCTCTAATAATGAAGGGTGTCAGGTCAGTTTTTTAGCACCTTTTGAGAGTAGTAATTGGATTACTCAGGCCACCAACAGAGATGAATTTCAAATTGATGAAATTTTGATACAATATGAAGGGTCTTTTACCTTCCTGCTTAATCTGTAAAGGTATTTTTTTATTCTCTGAGCACTGCATCTTTATCATGAGTAAAGCTTAGAAATAATGAAGTACTTTAACTTGTACTGTTTCTTTCATGGAAAAGGACCAAACTCTTACCCAGGATCTGCCGGAGCAGCTGTTGGAGCCCATGACGCTTACCGGGATGCGAAAGAGAAGCGTTCTAAAAGGTATGGACAGTTGCGCTAGACAAAGAACTTCATCTGTACCTGATGACCCCTTTCACTCTTCATGGCACTTTTAAATTATATAAACAGACTTCATGGCTTCACTCTGTGCCCTCACCTCGATTTTAGTTAGAAATGCTATTGCCCCAAGTGTTCTTAAAACAGTGAATGTGAACTCACCAGAAAAGTCATCAGTACCGTTCTGTAGCTTCTTACTACTCTGGCGTATTTACAGACGCCTCTCAGGCACGTGTAAGATTCCTTAAAGTGTGTGTGTTAAACCTGTGCCCCTCAGGTTACACTTGTCTCACTGGTAAGAATTGCTAAAATCTAACTTACAAGGTTTTTGAGAGTGGACTATGACTGGGGAAAGTTAATGTTTTAGCCAAGAAAACATGGTGCCCTTGTTTTCTAGATGGGTTTAAACACAGCCGTGATTTAAATTGTAGGAGAAGTTACAGCACAATTCAACAAAGAATGAGTCTGATAATTTTAATTGCCGTCATGCAAACGTATGTAATTGTTGACAGGTGGTTTCTAGTTTGTCCAGTAATCTTTCGTATTGCCCTCTTCTGCAGCCAAGATGCAGATTTACCTGGAAGTTCTGGGGCCCCTGAAAACTTGACATTCAAGGAACGCCAGCGTCTTTTTTCACAAGGTCAAGATGTATCCAATAAAGTGAAAGCCTCTCGTAAATTAACAGAACTGGAGAATGAACTGAACACAAAATGAAAAAGAAATGAGGAGGACACTTTGTATTTACCCCAAAATCTTCTCGGTTGTGGGTTTGTAGGTGCGAGTTTGAAGAGGAAGGAGGAAGGGGGTCATATTTCTAAGTGATTTGCAATTTCTGTTTCTAAAATTGTTGGGATTTAGAAATGTTTCAATTCCAAGAAATTTTACTTTACCATGAGCTTGCCATTTACGTAACTTAAACACTGTCTAGTTTCTTAATTATCTAACTCACATGAGGATAAGTTTTTTGTTGGTTTCTTTTTTGGAGTCCTGAGTTCAAAGGGGACAGAACTAAGGGCAGGAGGAGAGAATGGATGTGTCTTCTTTCCCATCTTCCCCCCATCATCGACCGAGGAGCACAAAGAAGTTCTGTTTCTGTTTTTTGTTTTTTTTCAGAAACTTGATTTTAGCCGTCAAGCAGAGAATAGCTTGAACTATTCAGACTGTTGTTGGCACTGTTTAGTAGTGACCACACACTCTTCTACCCAGGAAGGAACATGTGACGACATGCTCCTCCCATGTCCCCTGATTGTGTCTGTTCCCACAATATCCTTCTAGTCTGTATCGTGAAACGGCTTAGGCCAAAGCTTCCTGTGCGATGACGCACATCCGAGACTGTTCCACTCATTCCTCACAAATCTGAGCTCTTCTGATCAATTCTAAATATTTGATTAATTTTAATTCTGAAAGAAAATTCTAAGGATTTAAGCTTAGGGGATTTTATTTTTATAAATACCAGATTATTGTTAGACTTAATAAATCACTGGTAAATTTAAAGATGACAGTTACATTACAAAGTTAACTAAACTTCAGCTGTTCCCAGGCATCTGTAAAAGAAGATATCTTGATTGGAGCAATGTTCGTGTGACTGGGAACGACAGAAGAATGGGAGATGAGTAGGAACCCCTTAAGCACAGCTGTCACTCAGACATTTTTAATTTGAAAAAGAAAGAGATTTTCATGTGTATGCCGTCAAGAAAAGGAAGGAATTCAATTACAGGGCATCTGTAACTTAAATATTGTAAGAATAACTCATATGGAAGTTCAAGCTATTTTTATACTGTAATAGAGTTATTTAATTTTAATTTGTTGAATTATTAGTTACCACTGTTATTTCTTCAGCTGTGGATATGTGGCTGATGTTGGGGAGACGGACCTCAGTGTGTTTTATATTGTCTGGTGTTAAGATGATAAATTACTTTGTGATTACAAGCAAATTTTCTATTTGACAAAGCCCTTGGTGGAGTCCAAATGATTTTTCTGTACCATATTGTTCTCTTACACATACGTAGGTTAGGAAAATAGGCACACTTTCAAAGAGAAACATAGGGGCTTTTACTGCCTTCGAAATCACTTTTAATAAGAGTTGTATGATAAATCATTAAAAATGCGAGTGTAAATATTTTTTTATGTCTATCAGGGTTTTTATTTGAAAGTGTGCTCTTACCATTTCCTTGTTTGAGTAAGAGAGTGAAATGGTTCTGAGTGTTTAGGAAGGATTTGCTTGCTTGCGGCAGAGGTTCTAGGAAAAGCAAGCGCCTCCCAAATATCTTGAGAACACTGGCAGCCTTATGGCCACTAAATCCACACTTTCTTTAAAGAGATGCAGATGAATTACTTTTCTGTTAATATATAGAAAAATACACATGAGAACATGCAGATACATGTAAATATCTACATACAGGGATATTCGTATGCGTGGTTGTGAAACCCATATACAAGTGGATTTGGCCATCTTTGGGCAGTGAGGTCAAATGTGAATATGTGTAAAAGTGCTTTTCAAAAGTGTGCATTACTATGAGAAAACATCAAAACTGCTGTAGTTTTCCATTTCTACTGTATTTCAGTTGCAACCTATTTTTAATAAACTTTGTATGTATTTAAGTGTATTTGCTATTGTTTTGAAAGTGCTGACAAAGTTTATATTTGTAACATCAGCCTTCCTCGCCCGTCTCTTTCCATCTTTCTATTCTTCATTAAACACTGAGTATGATTTCTGTGTCAGGCAGTGGTTTTCATTTGTGGGGATGTGTCATGTGCCTCGTCACACAGGTGTCTGTGAGTCTCATAAGCCGTTCCACTGCCCAGGCCTTCCTGATTCTTCCTTGATCCAGGCAAGCTCAGGTGGGCATTCAAGCCATTTCTCAGTGACACTGTCTCTTGGTGGCCTCTTTGAAATTCCTAAAATATCCCTAGTAATAAGTAAATGGTGTACATAAGGCATCCTGGTGATATGTGTCTTAGTGCAGGAACCCACTCAGGACAGCCTTGTGTAAAAGGGTATGTTTGATTGTAAAACTGCACAAGCCACATTATGAGGACCTGGGAGCTGCGGGAGGCATGTGCGGGCGGGACCTTGCATGTGGACGGGGCTCAGCGCTGCCTCTGCGCCATTGTTCCTCCTGCCTCTGCCTATTTCCAGTGTACCTTTTAATGGCCTATGAGCAGGAGGACCGGACAGGGCAGGGATGGAGAATTTTTAGGGCTTTCATGGGGGGAGAAAGGGATGGGGAGTTGTTGGTTGAAGGATACAAAGTTTCAGATAGGAGGAACAGGTTTTGAGATCGGTTTGCTGCACAGCAGGGTGACTGTAGTCCATATATTGTGAAAATGAGGTTCATGAAGGAAGGCGTGTCTTAGGGTTGTAGAAAGTTGTGGAGACCTTTTTGATAGAACGAGATGTTTATGTATTGAAACTACAGTATTCACTTTTACTATATTTTAATGCCTAAAAAGATACTTTAATGTTTGAGAATACAAAAACTTAGGAAGTCTGAGTGTTAATACAGATTCCGTTTTCTTCCCAAGGCCTGTGTTTCTGTTTCTGTCAGTGGAAGTGATGGTACTGCCCTGCAGTGATCTTCTGTCACACGGACCAGCAAGCACTTGATAATTTTCTGGTGTGCGCCATTGGACACAATTTCCTTTACCCTTTATTGAATGGAAAACTGATTGCAAAGATTTAGTTATATTTAGTAAACATTAAGCAAAATTTAATTTGAATGACTTGCAGGAGGGAAAGGATGTACAAAAAGTGATAGTTTTATTATTTCCAGTATTTCATCCAGTTTATTCCAAAAATCACATAACCTCAAAAGAGACATGACTAGACTTGAGACTGGGAATTGAAGCCAGTTTCTTGTGTAATTCAGCAAGTGTCTATGGGAGCCTACGGGTGCCTCCTCTGCCTCGGTGACTGGTCTCATAGCGCTTACCTGCCCTCCTGAAACAGTGCGGCTCTGCCCCCAGGGAGCATCACTCCAAGAGGCAGAAGCACATGTTTCATTTACATGTGCTGATCCATAGTAACTTAACTGTAAAGAAGTGCAGGGGACACCCGGAGGCCTAATAAAGTTCCTGTGGAGACAGTAGGCTGTTTTGAGAAAATGATGCTCTTAAGAAGCCTTGCAGATGGAAGAAGTCTGAGGCAGGCAAGCTAGAGCCTCTGGAAGATCAGGAGAGCCCAGAGCCAGAGCCCCAGGACAGGAGGGTGCAGGCAGGGGCTGGAGAGAGCCAGGGGCCACCTGGTGCTATCCAGTGGTAAAAGAGCATTTTCTAAGACCATGGCAAGAAGTGTGACTTGTCTTCTTCGCGCAGTGCAAAGCCTCTGCAGGGTTTCGAGGAGGGGCTGGGGCCACCCAGGTGACGTCAGTCGCTCTGGTTGCTGGCATGCGGGGGGAAGGAATGGAAGCCCGGAGCAGGCTTCTGCAGGAGTTGGAGGCTTTGAGGAACTAGATGGTGGTGTGGCCACCCAGATAGGAGAGCGTGGAGGCGTGGGCTGGGGTGGGCCCAGGTAAGCTCTAGAGTTGTTTGCATAGTTAGAGAGATGCCAAAGAACAGACTAGGAAAGAGCACAAAACTCAACTTGGCTGTCAAACAGAAATTGGTCACCATGGCTTTCAGATTGAAAACTAACTTCACATGTCTTCAGTGGGTTAGATCTTATTTTTCTCTGTTCTTCTAAATCTTATGTTTTATTCTTTTATAGAGACTACAGACTTAAATGAATGTTAAATTGGAGACAGTGGTTCCAACTTTAACTTGGAACTTTTTAAAATGATTATAAAATATTAATCTAACTCTAAAGAGAGACCTGGGAAACTGTAGGTGAATTGTATGGCTTTAAAAATGTTCACCTTCCTCCTGTCAGTCTTTTTTGTATGAGAATAGATCCCAAAATATAAAAACGGCCTAGCTCAGTTGAGCAAAATACGTACCATGTTCTGAACAGGCGAAGCACAACTAGGGAGTCTCGGGACCTCAGGTTTGTCTGATTTCCATGACTGCCATTACCTAAATATTGGAAAATCACTGACATCGATTCAGAGACTGTCCAGAGCCCTCTTAAGTCTTTGTGGACACAGAGTGGCTTATTTAAATGAAGCAGCCTCTCCTTCCAATGACGTGAGGTGTTTATTTCTCTTTCTAGTTGTTTTATTATATGTCACCCATTGCAGACTAGGCACCCATAAATATTTGTTGGGTAAATTACACAAGAAATCGGCTTCTATTCTCAATCGGAAGTCTAGTATGTATCTTTTGCGGTTATGTGACTTTTTGGAATAAACTGGATAAAATCATGGAATTAAAAATTCACTTTTTGCATATACTTTCCCTCCTGCAAGTCATCCAGTGTATATCTTGCTTAGTGTTACTAAATATAACTTTCTGAAAGTAGCTTTCCATGCAAGAGAGCATGGAGGAGTGCTATCTTCAGTAGAAGGATTGTTCAAAGACAGCTGGTTGCTGCAGTCTACAAATGATTTGATCAGATCTCTCTCAAGAAGAATTCTTGTTGCAAGACAAGGAATTGATGGAATACAAACAAAAATAGGAAATGAAGGAAGAGGAGAGTGCAAAGGCCGACTGGATTGCGAGGGCGTGCACGGGGAGTCTTGGTACCGCAACTAGTTCCATGTATTCAGAAGAGCAAGTGCCTTCCAGGGGGAAGTTGGCTCAGCCTCACATTCTAAGAGGCATTTCTCAGGCAGCACTGGACATGGGCCGCCCTGAATATTCTTTGCTCCTGAGGACACCATTTGCGGGGCTGACTTGTGTACATACACGGGGCCTCTGGCTGTCTCTGGTAGAAGCAAATTTGTCACACCTCTTGGCAGGATTTCCAATGACTTGGGCAGAGCCAGTCATTAAAGTGGTAAAGCAGGTTGTATTCCAGAACTTTGTAATGGGGGAACAAAACACCTCAGTGTAGAGCTGGACTCAACTCTGCATACAGCAAGGCAAGTGGAACCGGCAGCCAAGGAGCAGGTTAGAGGTTGGTGCAAAGAGGGTCACTGAGAGGCCACAGCAGGGCTGGAGGGCACTCGGGCTAAACTGACCCATGGGGAGTCTTGCTAAAGTCGGGGCTGGGGAACCCAGCATCACCTGGGGGATGGCAGGGGACACGGAACTGATCAGATGTTGGACGCAGTCGTGGGGGAGTCTCATGTCGATGCAGACTTGAGGCTGAGCTGAAAAAGGGTGTGGAGAAGCCCAGGGTCTGGTCAGGGAGGGCGTCCTTGCCCCTGGTGCCAGGAGAAGCAGGTGTCCATGTTCCTAACCAACATGCCGCATGGTTGCCGCGATCACGTCGCATACCGTGTCCTGTCACCTCTGCTGGGCTGTGAGCTGGGAAGCTGCGCAAGCCTTTTCGCCACTGTTGTCCTGGCCTGTGTGCATGCCTAGCCAACCGCTGCTGTGTAATTAAGTTTGGAAACCAAGTCAGTGATACAGACGTGATGTATCACAAACACGCTGCAACAAGAGACAAAGCCTCCATCCAGCACTGCCACCGACTCTCCGGGAGCCTTTGGCCACATTCTGTGACACAGGAGGGGCCCAGAGCAGCTCAGTCCCCTCGAGACCTGACACCAGCCCCTCCAGAGACCGTCCGTTTTCTAGGAGTCACGTGAAAAAAGTAGAAGGAAGCATAATAAATTGTGATATATTTTATTTTGCCTAATATATCCCAACAGCATCATTTCAACATGCAATCTACACATAAAATGCATTCAGATTCTCTACATTCTTTTTCATGTACAGCCTTCAAAATACAGGGTGTATCACACCCACGGGACTTCCCCGACTGCTGTGTGCTAGTGCTGGATTGTGAGTGACCAGAGAAGCCACCACATTAAAATATGGAGGTCATTCCCCCTGCAGTGTGCGGGGAGGAGGAGGCAGTGGGGGCCATTCCCCCCGCAGTGTGCGGGGAGGAGGCAGTGGGGGCCATTCCCCCCGCAGTGTGCGGGGAGGAGGCAGTGGGGGCCATTCCCCCCGCAGTGTGCGGGGAGGAGGAGGCAGTGGGGGCCATTCCCCCCGCAGTGTGCGGGGAGGAGGCAGTGGGGGCCATTCCCCCCGCAGTGTGCGGGGAGGAGGAGGCAGTGGGGGCCATTCCCCCCGCAGTGTGCGGGGAGGAGGCAGTGGGGGCCACTCCTTCTGCAGTGTGCGGGGAGGAGGAGGCAGTGGGGGCCATTCCCCCCGCGGTGTGCGGGGAGGAGGAGGCAGTGGGGGCCACTCCTTCTGCAGTGTGCGGGGAGGAGGAGGCAGTGGGGGCCATTCCCCCCGCGGTGTGCGGGGAGGAGGAGGCAGTGGGGGCCGTTCCCCCCGCAGTGTGCGGGGAGGAGGAGGCAGTGGGGGCCATTCCCCCCACAGTGTGCGGGGAGGAGGCAGTGGGGCCCGTTCCCCCCACAGTGTGCGGGGAGGAGGCAGTGGGGCCATTCCCTCTGCAGTGTGCGGGGAGGAGGCAGTGGGGCCATTCCCTCTGCAGTGTGCGGGGAGGAGGAGGCAGTGGGGCCCGTTCCCCCCGCAGTGTGCGGGAGGAGGAGGCAGTGGGGCCCGTTCCCTCTGCAGTGTGCGGGGAGGAGGAAGCAGGAAGCTGCTTGCCCCTCCTCTTCCAGGTTCAGGTCCTGCTTCCGGGACTCAGCGCAGCGCCTCTGGGAAGCGCCGGTCCAGGAGCTCCGCAAGTTACAGGAGAACCAGGCGGGGCCGTGGTCCAGCGAGGCCTGGGATTCAGAAGGCATGAAACTTTCCTCAACGCTTGGACACCGGCCCCCTCCCCCGGGTCTTCCTGCTTCTTCCCCCTGCCCCTGGCTCCCGCCTCGAGCCACCCTCTCTCGCTCCCCAACGCCTGCACCTGCGCCGGTTACTGGGGCGGTGAGAGGCCAGAAGCAGAGGCGATGCCGGCCGGGGGCGGGCGGTGGGGGAGCTTCTGGGAGCAGCGGACCCGGCAGCTGCAAAGCCAAGTGCGGGTGAGTCGGGGTGGGGGGTGGGGGGAGGGACCTCCCCCCTCAGAGGCTCCACGCTGAGGCCTGGGAGAACCGGGGAGCTTGAGGTTTTCACTGGATGGTGGCCAGCTTTGGACACAGAGGCCCCACGTGATCTGTCCCCTCCCGTCTAGGCTTCCACGACCTAGGGGTGGTGGACCTGCTCTGTCCTCCCACCACTGACCTCCACCTGAGGCCCTGGACTTCCCTGTGGGACCTCCTCTCCCCTCCCACCTGGGGACCTCGTCCCCCGAGGGACCTCCCCCCTCCCCCTCCCACCTGGGCCTCCTCTCCCCTCGGGCCTCCTCTCCCCTCCGGCCTCCTCTCCCCTCCCACCTGGGGCCTCCGCGACTTTTAAAACCGTCAGCTGTGTGCTGTGCACGTGCCGGGAGCACAGTAGTTAAGCCAGGACAGGTAAAGCTCTTCTAGTCACTGCCCTCTTGGAGTATACAGTTGAATCCGGGGAGTAGATCAATGAAATAAACACAGAATGTAAAATACAGAACGCTGGGAAGTGGAGGTGCATGGTCTCACACGTGTTTATAATTCAGCCATCGCCTAATCTGAGAAATCAAGGATTTCTGCATCGTGCCCGTGCCCGCCGAGCTGAGCTCTGCTGAGATGGGGAGTCCTTCTCTGGCTGGAGGCTGAGGGCAGGAGCTCTGGGTGAGAGGCTGCGGCCGGCAGTGCTGTGAGTTGGGCAGGGGTCAGCGCCGGCTGGGGCAGCGCAGGAAGCAGCTGCTGCTTGAGACTGAGAGCACAGCAAGGGGCCGAGCTCCGCCTGGTCAGTCGGGACTGGTAAGGGATCTTCTTTCTTGAGGGCACGGAGACACCGTTGGAGGGATTGTGAGGAGGGTGGGAAGATGAGATTAAATTCCTATTCTGAAAATGTCACATTGTGGAGGGCACTGGTTCAAACGGAGTAATGGCCATGGAGGGAGAACACTGCCCGGGGACACCCCGGGGTGGCAGGGAGAGGAGCCCCGGAAACCTGAGCAAAACGTGCAAAATGGGGAAAACAACCCACTTTTTTAATGGAAGTTGTGCTAACAGCTGTCAACGAAAAGAGTCAAACTCTGTAAAATATTTGAAGAGATTTATTTGGAGCCAAATATGAGTGACCATGGCCCGTGACACGGCCCTCAGGACAGCCTGAGAACTTGTGTACGAGGTAGCCGGGGCCAGCTTGGTTTTACACAATTTAGAGAGGCAGGAGACATCAATCAAATACGTTTAAGAAATACATTGGTTCGGCCCAGAAAGGCGGGACAACTCAAAGGGTAGGGGGAGGGCTTCCAGGCTCTAGGTTCATGTAAACATTCTCTGGTTGACAATTGGTTGAGTTTGTCTGAAGACCTGGGATCAATAGAAAGGAGATGTTCAGGTTAAGATAAAAGATAGTGAAGGTTCTTTTGAAGTCTCATTATGGCTGCCCTTAGAGTCAATAGGTGACAGATGTTTCCTATTTAGATTTTTAAAAGGTTCTAGACTCTAGTTCATCTCTTCAGGATTGGGAGGGCCTGGAAGAAAAAGATCTAACCGTGTTAACAGAGATTCTTTACAGATGTACACGTCCCCCAACAAAGGACAGCTTTGCAGGACCATTTCAAAATATGGCAAAGAAGCATGCTTTTGGGGTAAAATATTTTGACTTTCTTCTTTGTCTCGTAATATTATGTCTGAGTCAGATTTGGAAAGTAAGTCACAATGTATAGGGCTAAATAAAATCCATCTGATGAGAATTTATGATTTGTAGGGCATGGCTCCCTGGGCCCCTTAGATAGGAATTTGAAGCCCAAGAGTTAAAAAAAAAAATCAGAGCTTAGTCCTCACAGCATACATCAGATGACAAATATTTATTCAAGAAAGTCTGCTAAAACTCCATAAGAACAATGATCATCTGTGGATCCCTCCTTCCCCCACTCCAGCTTATCTTGACAGAGCCCCCCTCTTGGTGGTTGTGTCCGAGGAGACAGGGCTTGCTCTCCCCTCAGCTCCCATCCGAGGGTCCCCTTATCTCACCAGGAGGGACAGATGCCAGCATTTCTCACCGCAGCACCCAGTTGAAGAGGCTAAATTCCTGGTGAGCATGGACAGCCCCCTTCTTCCAGCCAGTCTCTACTCATTGGATGGGGTTCTAGCCAAGAACAGCGGGCTAAGAAGGCTGGGATCCCATTGCTCTCCCCAGCTCCACTGTAGGACACAGCTCTGTAAAAAGAAGCAAACTGAAAAGACCGGAGAGCAGGACAGTCCCCAGGGAAGAAAAGGTTGCTCTGAAGCTCTTCCCAAAGGAACTGGCTTTATTGGAAACAGCGAGTTCAAGCCTGAAGGCATGCTCTGAAAGGATTGTTCTCTTAATTAGGAGCAATGAATTGGCCTGTGAGAGCTGCCAGAACAAAGCACCACAGACTGGGGGCTTAAACAATAGAAATTTCTCCCTCACAGTTCTGAGGCCTGACGTCTGAGCTCAAGGCATTGGCAGCTTTGGTTGCCTCGGAGGCCTCTCTCCTTGGCTTGTGGATGGCCACCTTCTCACCGCGTCCTCACATGGTCTTTCTTCATCGTGTCTCTGTACGTGTCCAAATTTCCTCCTCTTGTAAGGACACCAGCCACATTGGAACACAGCCCACGCCCTCCTCTGGTAAGGACACCAGTCACGTTGGAACAGGGCCCACCCCCACCCCCATGGCCTCATTTTCACTTAATCACCTCTTTAAAGATCCTATCTTCAAATAGAATCATATTCTAATATACTGGGGGTTGGGACTTCAACATTTGAATTTGGGGGTAGAGACAAAATTCAGCATATGATCAACAAGCTAATTCATAGCCCTACTAGGTTGCTAGAGAGAACCAAAGTGGTGACTAAGAAGAGCCCTCGGCTGGGCATGGTGGCCCACGTCTGTAATCCCAGCACTTTGGGAGGCCAAGGTGGGCGGATCACGAGGTCAAGAGATTGAGGCCATCCTGGCCAACATGGTGAAACCCCATCCTACTAAAAATACAAAAATTAGTTGGGTGTGGTGGCGTGCACCTGTAGTCCCAGCTACTCGGGAGGCCGAGGCAGGAGAATCACTTGAACCCGGGAGGCAGAGGTTGCAGTGAGCTGAGATCGCGCCATTGCACTCCAGCCTGGTGACAGAGCAAGACGCCATCTCAAAAAAAAAAAAAAAAAAGAAGAAGAAGAAGAGCCCACCTGGAGCTAACACAAACCTCAAAGACAGGCCTCAAAACATGACCCCTGCTCCAGTATGATTGGACCAGACACTGAAGAAATGTATGCCCAGGTCATTACTGAAAATCATAGAGCAATCAGTTGGTAATTAATGGAGCTTAACAGGTAGATGTGATGCCGCATAAGGTAGATGGCTTAACAGAGGGATCAGGGAAAGAGACAGCCAATGTCCCCACCAAAACCACCACAACCCAGGGTGGCTGCGAGGATGCCCAAGGCTGAGTCCTCCAAGGAGCTACCCCAGAGGCCTCACACTGCATGGGAAATAAGCTTCATTGAAATAGTCTAACCAAGTGACTCAACAGGTAAGCAAAGAACAACAAAACCTAGCTGCAGGCAGGGAGGAGAGTAATCAGCATGTACAGTTTTCATACTATTACCTAAAACATCCAATTTTTCAATAAAAATAGACATGCAAAGACATTCAAAGAAACAGGAAAATGAGACATGAGGAAAACACAGGAAACAAAAGCTGCCTTGTGAGGGCCTAGATTTTCTTTTTTTTTCAATTTGACTCTGATTAGGAAGAGGGCCTAGATTTTGAGGAGACAAAGACTTCAAAGCAGCCATTAAATGTTCATGTTCAAAAAACTAAACAACGCTGTGCTCATAGAAGTGAGGGAAACCATGGCAATGTCTCATCAAATAAAAAACAATGAAGAGATAGAAATTATTTTTTAATGATAATCCTGGAGCTGAAAATAACTGAAATGGAAAAAAAAAAATTCTGTCAGGGCTCAGGAGTAGATTTGAACTGAAAAGTCAGCAAACTTTAAGATAGATTGGTAGAAATCATGTTATCTTAAAAACAGAGATAATAGATTTAAAAGATGAGCAGAACCTCAGAGAAAGATGTGAAACCTTTCAGCACCCCAGTATATGCATAATGAAAGCAAAAGGAGGAGAGAAGAGAGATAAAGGAGCAGGAAAATATTCAAAGAAATAATTGCTGTAAACTTCCCAAATTTGCTTAAAAATGTGAATCTCTCAAGTTCAATGGATCCCAAAAGTAGGATAAATACAAAGAGATCCACACTCGCACACGTCATAGTACAAACGTTTGAAGCAAGATGCAAATCTTGAAAGCAGATTTGTTGTCGTGTACGTGAGAACCCAAAAGGACTAATGGCTGACTTCTCCTCAGCAATGATGGAAGTCAGAGGGTGGTTGATACAGTTTGGCTGTTTCCCCACTCAGATCTCATCTTGGATTCCTATGTGTTGTGGGAGGGACCCGGTGGGAGGTAATTGAATCATGGGAGCAGATATCTTCCCCATGGTGTTCTTGTGATAGTGAATGAGTCTTACGAGATCTGATGGTTTTAAGAGGAGGAGTTTCCCTGCACAAGCTCCTTCTTTCTCTCTCTCTCTCTGTCACCATATGAGGTGTGACTTTCCGCTTCTGCCATGGTTGTGAGGCCTCCCCAGCCACGTGGAAATGTTAAGTCCAGTAAACCTCTTTTCTTTGGTAATTTGCCCAGTCTTAAGTTTGTCTGTATTAGCAGCATGAAAACAGACTCATAAGGCAGTGGAGTGACATGTTCAAAGTGCTGAAAGGAAAGAAAACCTGTCAATCAAGAGTCTTATATCTGGCAAAACTGTCTTTCAAACATTAAAGCAAAATAAAAGCACTATTAGAAAAACAAATCTGAGAGAATGTACTGTGAGAAGGAAATCCCTCAGGCTGAAAGCAGGTGAAACCACAAGGAAGCTCGGATCCACAAAGAGTGTTAGTAAAGTAATTACGTAATTATAAAAGATAGTAGACATGTATATTTCTTCATTTTCCTTCTCTTAACTGATTTAAAGAACAGTTGTATAAGAGAGAATGTGTATAATTGTACTGTTGGCTGGCCCTGTAACATGTAGAAATGTAATGTATTTGACAAAAATAGCACAAAGTATGTGATGAAAGCAAAGTTTTATTGGAGTCAGGAAATGACACCAGTGACTTGAATCCACAGGACCAAATGAAGAGAAACAAACATGGTAAATAAAAAGAGAAATAGAACTTGCATAGAAATATACATGTATTCTCCTTCCTTTCCTCACCTTCTTTAATGAACATGAAATTATGTAAAGTCATAATTATAACAATGTATTGTTGTATTTGTAACATATATACATATAATGTGTATAACTATAATAATATAAAAGAGAGGAGGGGGCCGGGTGCGGTGGCTCAAGCCTGTAATCCCAGCACTTTGGGAGGCCGAGACGGGTAGATCACGAGGTCAGGAGATCGAGACCATCCTGGCTAACACGGTGAAACCCCGTTTCTACTAAAAAAAAATACAAAAAACTAGCCGGGCGAGGTGGCGGGCGCCTGTAGTCCCAGCTACTCGGGAGGCTGAGGCAGGAGAATGGCAGAAACCCGGGAGGCGGAGCTTGCAGTGAGCTGAGATCCGGCCACTGCACTCCAGCCTGGGCGACAGAGCAAGACTCCGTCTCAAAAAAAATAAAAATAAATAAAAATAAAAATAAAAGAGAGGAGGGAAGAATACACCTAACAACAGGGCTTCTGAACGAGTGAGACAAAAACCGACAGAATGGAAGAGAAATAGGCAATTCAAAAACAGTGATTGCAGACTTCAATACTCTCTCTACCTTCAATTATGGATAGACCAACTAGATAGAAAATCAACGAGTAAACAGAAGACTCAAAGAACATAATAAACCGAACAGACCTAACAGACATCTGTGGAACACGCTATCTAACAACAGAACTGAGAATTCTTCTCAAGTGCACATTGAACATGCTCCAGGATGTCACAGAACAAGCCTGAATCATATATGATTTCTATCCTTTAAATAGAACAAGCCTGAATCATATACGATTTCTATCCTTTAAATAGAACAAGCCTGAATCATATATGATTTCTATCCTTTAAGTAGAACAAGCCTGAATCATATACGATTTCTATGCTTTAATGTATTCAGGCTTGTTCTGTGACCCAGCATGTTTATCCTGGAGCATGTTCAGAATAGAGTTAAATTTGAAATTGATGGCAAAAATAAATTTGAGAAACTCACAAATATGCGGAAATTAAACAAGACACTCTTAAATAACCAATGTGTCAAAGAAGAAACCACAAGGAAATAAGGAAGTACTTTGAGATAAATGAAAATGAAGATATCACAGTACAGAAACTTATAGGATGAAGCTAAAGCAAGGCTTCGATGGAAATGTATAGATGTAAAAGCCTATATTTTTAAAAACCTATATTTTAAAAGGAGACAGATCTCACATCAACAACCTGCTCTTCTACCTTAAGATACTGGACAAAGCATAGCAAACTAGGCTCAAACAAGTAGAAGGAAGCAAACAAAAGAGATTAGAGCAGAAGCAAATGAAATAGAGAATAGAAAAACTACAGAGAAAATCAACACAAATAATTGGCTCTTTGAAAATATCAATAAAATTGATGAACCTTTAGCTTGACTGACTAAACAGGGTCTCAAATTGCTAAAATTAAGGATAAAAAAGGGGAGGCCAAGGTGGGAGATTAGGAACCAGCCTGGGTGACATGGTGAGACCCTATCTCTATATAAAAAATAAAAATAAAAAAGGAAATATTATCTTACAGAAATATAAAGGATTATAAGAAAATACTATGAACATTGCCAACAAATTAGATGAAATGGTCAAATTTCTGTAAAAACACAAACTAACAAAACCGATTAAAGAAGAAATAGAAAATCTGAATTGAACTATAATGAGTAGAGAGATCGAATTAGTAACCAAAAACCTCCACAAAGAAAAGTTCAGGTCCAGATGGCGTCATTGAATTCTACCCAACACTTAAAGAAGAATTAGCACCAGTCCTTCACAAACTTTCAAAATCTAGAAGAGGAGAGAACATTTCCCATTCCATGAGGCCATATTACCCTGATGCCAGAGCCACAGAAAGATACCATGAGCAAAGAAAACTACAGAGCAGTATCTCTTATAAATAGAGGTGCAGAAACCCTCAACAATAGATGAGTAAGCAGAATCCAGCCATATATAAAGAGAATTATACATCAAGACCAAGCGGGACTCACTCCAGGAATGCAAGGCAGGTTCAGCATTCAAAAATCAGTTAAGGTAATAGACCATATCAAGAAAATAAAGGACAGAACTGCTATGATTATCTTAATAGACCCAGAAGAAACATTTGACACAATTTAACACCTCTTCATAATAAAAACACTCAATCAAATAAGAATGGAAGGGAAATTCCCCAACTTGATAAAAGGCATCTGTGAGAGAACTATAGGTAATGTTGCTGAAAGACCGAACGCCTCTCCCCAGAGACCAGGAGCAAGATAGACACATCCACTTTCAACACTTTTGGTCCACATTGTCCTGGAAGCATGAGTCAAGCAGTTGGGCAGGGAAATCAAAAGGAAATGGCATCAACATCAGAAAGGAAGAGGGAAGATGATCTCCAATTTGCAGAAGACATGATCTCGTAGACAGAAAATTCTAGGAAATCCACTGAAAAGGGGCCAGGCACAGTGGCTCATGCCTGTAATCCCAGCATTTTAAGAGGCAGAGGTGGGTGGATCACTTGAGGTCAGGAGTTCCAGACCAACCTGGCCAACATGGTGAAACCCCGTCTCTACAAAAATACAAAAATTAGCTGGGCATGATGGCAGGTGCCTGTAACCCCAGCTACTCAGGAGGCTGAGGCGGGAGAATCACCTGAACCCAGGAGGTGGAGGTTGCAGTGAGCCAAGATCTCGCCATTACACTCCAGCCTGGGTGACAGAGTGAGACTCTGTCTCAAAAAAAAAAAAAAAAAAAAAAAAAAAGAAATCCACTAAAAGAAAACTCATTCACAGTAAATAAATTCAGCAAGGTTGAAGAATATAAGGTCAATATACAAAAAGCAAATGTATGCTGTAGGAATGAACAACTGAAAATGAAATTAAGAAAACAATTCCATCCAGACATGGTGGCTCATGCCTGTAATCCTAGCATTCTGGGAGGCTGAGACAGGAGGATTGCTTGAGGCCAAGAGTTCAAGACCAGTCTGGCCAGCATATCAAGACCCTGTCTCTATTTAAAAAAAAAAAAAGGCTGGGCACAGTGACTCACACCTGTAATCCCAGCACTTTGGGAGGCTGAGGCTAGTGCATCACCTGAGGTCAGGAGTTCGAGATCAACCTGGCCAACATGGCGAAACCCCATTTCTACTAAAAATACAAAAAATTAGCTGGGCATGGTGGCAGATGCCTGTAGTCCCAGCTACTTGAGAGGCTGAGGCAGGAGAATCGCTTGAACCTAGGAGGCGGAGCTTGCAGTGAGCCGAGATCATGCCATTGCACTCCAGCCTGGGCAACAGAGTGAGACTCTGTCAAAAAAAAAAAAAAAAGAGAGAGAAAGGAAAGAAGGAAGGAAGGAGGGAGGGAGGGAGGGAAGGAGGGAAGGAAGGAAGGAAAGAAGGAAGGGAGGGAGGGAGGGAGGGACAATTTCACTTATAATAGCATAAAAAATATCAAAACATTTCAGAATGCCTTTAACCAAAGAAGTACAAGGTGTAAGACTTAACAAGACTTTTACACTGAAAATGATGTTCACCATTATTAGCCACCAGGGAAAAACAAAACCACAACATGACACCACTGCTTGCCCACAAAGAGGACTATAATAAAAGAGAGATAATCACAGGTGTTGGAGAGGAGGTGGAGAAACCAGGATCCTCATGCAGTTGTGGGAATGTAAATATAATGCTGCTCTTACCAGATGGAACGTCTTGACTGTGAGTTGTCCAGGTTCTTGGTGTGTTGAACAAAGAATTGAACAAAATGCACAAACAAAGCAACAAAAGAAGCAACAAAAGAAAAAAGCAACAAAAGCACAGATGTATTGAAAGTGCAGATTGATTGAAGTGACAGTGAACTCCACAGAGTAGGAGCGGGCTCAAGCAAGCGGCTCAGGAACCCCAGTAGCAATGTTCTGTAGGGCTTTTCTGAGGTGAAAAGAATTTGGTAACACCTCTGGGTGCCCTTTAGAGGCCTGTGACCAATCAGAGGCTGAAGCGGATATGTGGCCCGTGGTCAATCCGAGGCTGACATGCAAACTTGTCTGTCTTGTTATCACCGGAGGGAGACAGTGGCCTGTGTGCTGCCCAGTCCTGCCTGGAACTAGCTGCACCTGCTGTTCTTTTGCTTATACCTTCACCCTTGGTTACTCTAATTCCCTATTCTCCTGCCTCACAGCTGCTTTGGAAGACAGTCTGGCAGTTCCTCAAAATGTTAGGTATATGCACCCAAGAGATGTAAAAACATTTCCCCACAAAGCTTATACGGGAATGTCCTGGCAGCACTACCCTTAATAACCAAAAGGAAGAGAAAACCTCAACGTCCATCAGCTGATGAATGAATAACAAAATGTTACACATCCATACGATGGAATATTCTATTTGGTAATAAAAAGGAATGAAATTCTAATATTGCTACACATGACTGAGCCCTGAAAACCTTAGGCTGAGTGGAAGCCAGATACAAAGGACCACATGTTGTGTGATTCCATTTGTATGAAATGTCCAGAATCGGCAAATACAGAGACAGAAAATAGATCAGTGGTTTCCTGGCACTGGGGGTAGGAAGTAGTTAGGAGTAATGTCTAAGGGTTTCTTTTGAGGAAGATGAAAATATTCTGAAACTAATTCTGGTGAGTGTTGTACTCAACGCACCCTAAGGTTCACTGAATTGTGCATGTGAGTAAATTGTCTTGGTGTGTGATTTGTACCTCGGTCAGGCTATGGAAACGTTTTCAATTAATGTCAGAAAGAAGCAGCTGGCAGAGAGTGGTGGTGTCTGCTCCTGCAGTTGTCCGTGAAGGGAGGGTGCCCTCTTGGAATTAAGTGGACTGGAGAGGAAATATTCCAGAGATTTCTTTTTAAGATGTTAAATGGACTGCATATAGCAATGAATAGCATAGATCAAGGGTCCCCAGCCTCCGTGCCATGGACCGATACTGGTCCGTGTCCTGTTAGGAACGGGGTGCACAGCAGGAGGTGAGCAGGGGTCCATGAGCATTCCTGCCTGAGCTCCGCCTCCTGCCAAATGAGCCGTGACATGAGAGCCCCAGAGGAGCGCGGACCCTCTTGTAAACTGCACCTGTGTGCTCCCTGTGAGAATCTAATGCCTGATGACCTGAGGTGGAACAGTTTCATCCCAAAACCATCCTACCCCCAGCCTGTGGACAAACTGTCCTCCATGAAACCAGTCCCTGGTGGCAAAAAGGTTAGGGACTGCTGGTGTAGATGACTCCCAAGGCCTCAGATCATATCACCAGTCCCAAAGAGTTTGGAGTTACAAGCAAGATTGTCCTAAAATCATCACAGCTGGTTGTGGGCGTGTCAGCAGGCGTGGGGGAGGAGGAGTCCCCAGCAGAGGACTGAACCCCCAGTAGGAGGGCCTGCACCACAACCTGCTTCCTAAGAAACTGGTGGTTGTCTTTGCAGGAAATTCTCCAGTTGCTGGCTCTCTCTGTGTTCACTATTGATAGGTGATACGTCACAGCCCTATGTCAGACCCTCCAGTGCTCTCCCATCTATGTGGGATCAAACCCAGTCTTCCACCTGGCTTGCACACACCCTGGCCATGCCCCGGCCTCCTTCCCTCCTCAGCCTCCCTCACCCACTCACTGGCCTCGCAGGCCTCTGCCCCGCCCTCAACATGCCACGCTCGTTCCCACCTCAAGGCCTTCACACTGGCTGCTTCTGTGCCCCAGTGTTTCTGTGACAGTCCTCAGCCCTCCCAGCTAGCCTCTCTGAGCCCGCTTCTCACAAGGGGTGGGAGGGTTCAAGCCCCCAGGTTCGGCTGCCACTGCTGGTCAGGGGCCACACTGGAGGCTGGAGAGGTGGTGGATGTGAGCGTGGACGGTGGGAGGGAAGCACAGCCTGTCGGGGTGGAGATGGTCTTTCCTGCCTGTCCTGGGGCCGCGGCGTCATCCGAGCCCAGCATCGGTCAGTTCCCATACAGTCAGGCATCGCTTAATGGCGGGGTTGTGTTCTGAGAAATGTGTCCTTGGACAGCTTTGTCATCGTGGGACATCGTGGGGTGCTTTTCCACGAACTGGGAAGGTGCCGCCTGCTGCTATCGGGTGTGGCCATTGCAGCCAGGCCACAGATCTGTGCAGCGCGGGACTCTGCTGAACACCGCAGGTGGCTGTAACACAACAGTGAGGATGTGTGTATCGCAACACAGAAAAGCTACAGTAAAAATAAGGCACTGCCCTCTCAAGCGGCCACTGTGAGGGACGAGGCCTGTCATTGACCAAAGCACGGCCGTGCAGCCCAGGATGGCAGTTCCTCACCAAGGGCCCGTGTGTTTGCGTCCAGTGTACGCTGTGTTCTGAGGGTGAGCATGATGGCTGATTAATAGAAGTCTCATGACTTCAGTACAACCAGGTAAGTGCTGCGTTGGTCATTGTCTTTTTTGGATCCTTGGTTGTAGGCCAAAGAAGACAAGATAGCCGAACTGGAAACGGAAAACGCTGTCCTTCTTCTGAAATTGGCAGAGGTAATATTTTTAAATGTCCCGCAGGCTGAGTGGAATTGTATCCAGTGGGGAGTGATTTCGTGTTGAAGTCAGCTTTTAGCCCTTGTAGAAGAAATCCATTGTGGGTGACTGCCTGGGACCTTTTCTTTTTGCCATCGAGTGAGCCGACAGGGACTCCTCGGTTGCTGTGTGAAGTGTCTTCTTACACTGGATCAAGGTTGAGCTTCAAATTCCTGTGTGTCTCTGTGCTCACAGGTATTTAATGAGTAACAGTTCATCAGGAACTCACGCTTTTTCAAAACAGCTCTCTTGAGGTTTAGTGTACCAAGTGGGTGTACCATAAATTTACCCATGTTAAGTGTACAATTCAACATTTAGGAAATGTGTAGTTGTGTAACTGACTTAGTCATTTGTGCTGCTGTAAAAAATATCTGAGACTGAGACATTTATTAAGAACAGGAATTTATCACTCAGTTCCAGAGGCTGGAAAATCCAAGGCCAGATGCCACGGGGCCATTGGTGAGGGCCCTTCTTCCTCAACGATGGTGCCATCTCTGGCGCTGTCCTCGCCTGGCAGGACAGTGGGGAGCACAGAAGGCTGTGCCGGTTCCCTTCTGTCCATCCACGAGACACGGATCCGTCCCCAAAGGCTGCGCCGGTTCCCTCCAGTCAGTCCAGGAGGCATGGGTCCATCCCCAAAGGCTGCTCTGGTTCCCTCCAGTCCCTCCACAAAGCACAGGTCCGTACCCAAAGGCACTGCTTCTCAACACCACCACATCGGGGGTTAAGTTTCCATGTGAATTTTGGATGTGGCACATTCAAACCGCAGCAGCCACCATCACCACAAGCCAGGTGCCCGGGGTCTCCATCGCCCCGAAGGCCCCCGCCGGCATGCTTCCGCCCTTCCCGCACCCCGTTGTTCCAGGAAGCCGCTCGTCTGGTAACTGGAGCGATCTGCCATCCCAGGATCAGCCCCAGAACACCTGAACGATGCAACCCATATCATCCATCTGCCTCACCAAAGAAAAACGTCTGTGGAAGATGACTCCGCTCAGTTTTTCTTGCAGGTTTGTTCTCAGAATTGAAAAGGAAGGGAGCAAACAGGGAGAATGCCCTTGGCACACGCGGACTCAGGTTGTTCTTCTCTACCGTTTGCTGTTACTACTTGGGGTAGGCTGAGAAGCGGCCGCGGAAAGAAAGCAGGCCTGAGTCCCTGGAAGCTTCTCATCGGGACGTGAACCGACTGAGAAAAGGACGTTTGCAGATGTGACCAAATTAAGACTTTTGGGATGGGAGAGTGTCCTGGATTATCCTGGTGGGCTCTAAATGCCACCGTGAGTGAGTGTCCGTAGAGGAGGGAGGCAGAGGAGTTTCCACACAGGTCACGTGGGGATGGAGGAAGGGAGCTTTCCAGATGTGACCATGTGTACATGGGCAATACAACCGCAGGCCAAGGGTTGCAAGCAGAGCCAGAGCCGGGAGGAGGCAGGAGGGGCCCTCCCCAGAAGCCTTCAGAGGGAGGCCCGACCACACCTTGTGTCTGGACTTCTGGCCTCCGGAACCACGAGATGAGAAGTTTCTGTTGGAAGCCCCCAGTTTCCCGTAATTTGTAACAGTGGAAATAGGAAACCGTTGTGTTCTCATCTTTAAATTATTACCCCTTTCGAATTCTTCGAATCTCAGCAGAATCAGGGCCAAGTGGGGCTTCTACTCTTCTTGACTATCCTTGAATAACCCTGTTGAGTTTCATTGGAAAAAAAAAATGCAGTTGTACAAAATCTGCAAATTAATTAAGGGATATTCATACTACTTCTTAAATGAAGTGAATAGTTTCTGCATTCGTTTTTAAGCTCGTTCTTTCCTGGGGTGTTGAGGCCTGGGTGTGCGTGCATTATCATGCCCTTCCTAGGCACTGAAGACCAAGGCACACAGGCGGTAACACCAAGGTCCGGAGAGGTGAGAAACGTTCCCACGTTCACAAAGACAAAAAGCCACGGGACTGAGCATCAAATCTCATCACCCAGTTCCAGGCCACATTGTTCTCTGGAAGTGCACAGTGTAATTCTACAGTAATGAAAACAGTTGGAAATAGTAACCCCGTCCAGCCTAAGAGCCTAACAGCATTTCATGGCTTTATTGGAAGGGTCAAGACTCTTGGTCAACAAGATCTCAAGGAACCCCAGGCATCCGTTGCTCCACAGTCACACTCCAGTCTCCATCTTTGGCCAGGGAAACGGGTCCTTCCATGGAGGAGGGACCCCAGACCCCTGCCGGTGAGTGCCTGAGTGTGCCTGAGATGGCAGAGGTAAACCCCTCGGCATCACATTCCAGCAAAGCCTTCTCCAGCGGAACATGGATGGCCCTGCTCAGGGTCCCTCAGCATGAGTGGCTCTCCAGGACGTCACAGCCTCTGCGGTGCCAGCAGCCTGTCAAGGAGTGGCTGTCCGTGTGGCCGCGGACCCCTGAAGTGCAGGCCCAGCCTTCCCATTTGGGTCTGGTCCAGAGCCTGGTGCTGTTCACCACACGCTGTTGGTGGGGGCACTGCCCAAGCCCAGCGACTTTTCTAGTGTCATTTAGATGAGCTTTTTAAAGGATCTTTTTTAACATGTGAGATCATTAGGCACACAGTGTGACGTGAAGCCGTGGAGCCCTGGCGTCTGCACTGTGAGCCCCTCCTGGTGGTTCCGGTCACTGGAAGGCCGATCTCCACATGGTGGCCCTGCTTGCTGCCTCCCCCAGGCCAGCATGTCCCACTGCCACCAGAGCGTGGCCTTGGTGTGTGGCGTGCTTGGCGTCACGGGCCCTGCAATGAAATGGCTTTTCCACTGGGACTCCTGGACCAGGAGGCAGGTGGAGCATTGTCCACCCCATGCACCTTGCAGATCTGGCGGCTGCACTGGCCTCCTGGTCCTCCTGGCCCTCCCAGCCTCTCACCCTCCCAGAGGCGGAGCTCCCTGCCTGCGACTCGTGCTCCTGCTTCCCATGTCGCCCTCACCTAAGATAAGTCCCATGTCCCTTGCCCAACAGGTGGTGACTTTATTTCCATCCAACTCCATTCCTCAGCAACCCCCAGCGCAAGCCGGCGTCCCTGTGCCCACGCAGGCTCGTTCCCCCGTCTTTCTGTTGCCCACCAAATCCCCCAAAGCTCAGGGCAGCCCCACGTTGAGCGCAGGCCATGCTGGGGCCATGGATTTTCCCGTAATTGCCGTTCCACACCTGGTGAGTCCCAGAGACTTTGGAACCGCGGACTTTCCCATAATTGCTGTTCCACACCCGGTGAGTCCCGGAGGCTCTGGAACTGTGAATTTTCCCAGAATTGCCGTTCCACACCCGGTGAGTCCCGGAGGCTTTGGAACACGGTTTCTAACACGCGCAGGCTGATTTCTAACGCTCACGCGCGTGGTATTGCTTTCTCCCCAGAGAGGATCTGAGCCTTTGGGGGCCGGGGACTCAATTTTGCTGCAGCTTCTTCTTTAGTCGGATGAGGGTGGGAGAACCTTCCCGGGCCCATCCTCAAGCCCCACGGATCCGGCCCGGTGCTCTCGACGGCCTCTTCACCCCGGGGCTCTCGGAGCCGCCCTCCTCTGCAGTTGTCTGTTAACACGTTTCCACTTCGGAGGAGCTTCGCACGGAGAGCACAGCGATTTTCTGACCTAATCGCACCCCGCTGTGCGGCCGCCTTCGCTCCACAGTTACTTTCGGTGACTTTGCAGCCTCCTGCCCCGCTGGGCCCAGCTCTCTGCTCCTGAGTCCCGGTCCCTCCGCTCCTGAGGCCGTGAGCTTGGCCGTCTCTGTGCCAGGACTGGGGCCTGGGCTCAGCTCCCCGGCGGCACCGCAGGCAGCGCGGGACCCCCAGCTCACACGCGGGCATCGCCGGCCTCACACGCAGCCCGTCTTCCAGGACGTTCTGCCTCCCCGCACCTGGCCGGGACCCTCAGGCTCAGCCCTGGGGGTGCCTCCCCGACGGCTCCTGTGGCTCCTGGTTCACCTGGAGTTGTCCCCGCCGTGTTCCCCGCTACCGTGAGTCCCATGCAGGGGCGATGTCTTCTCTCAGGCGGGCAGGTGCACCCGGGACAATCAGCAACCTTTCTCTCCTCAGAGGAAAGAGGAGGGGTCCAGCCGTCCTCTGCTTCAGCTTCAAGGTTTTAAGACTTTAAATTGTCTTTGTTTATTTTCTATGCAATAGTACAAGGGAAAGATTGAAAAGAGTCGCAGTGAGGCCACGCGGATTTCCACCCTGTACAACAAACAGCAGCGTCTGCAGAGAAACACACGCTCGGCCTTGAGCCAGTTGGATCGTGTCATTCAGGTAAAAACAGCTTCACCAGAAGCCAGAGTTTCCATTTATGCAGTGAATGTTTATGTTTGTTTCTGGTGAAACGGTTTACATTATGCTTGTCAAAAGACATGTCATCTTATGGAAGTAAAAGAGGCCCTCACTGAAAACAGGAAAGCCCCTCGTGTGTTAGATTCAAGTTTCCATTACAGGCCCATTCTGGTCTTCTTTAAAAGGGTGTACCATCGTTACTATTTTCTTTCTTTCTTTTAATTAATTAATTAATTAATTTAGAGATGGAGTCTCACTCTGTCACCCAGGCTGGAGTGCAATGATGCGATCTTGGCTCACTGCAACCTCCACCTCCCGGGTTCAAGCGATTCTCCTGCCTCAGCCTCCTGAGTAGCTAGAACTACAGGTGCCCACCACCACGCCTGGCTAATTTTTATATTTTTTGTAGAGACGGGGTTTCATCGTGCTAGCCAGGATGGTCTCCATCTCCTGACCCTGTGATCCGCCTGCCTCTGCCTCCCAAAGTGCTGGGATTACAGGCATGAGCCACCGCGCCCGGCCAGAATCGTTACTATTTTCATAATCAACTGCAGATGGTATTCACTCTGGGAGTTCCGCTTTCTACTACATACTAAACAGAAGACTAAACCTAAAAACAAAACAAAACGTAGGATTGGGATTCTGAGCAAATATCAGAAGGAAAAATACATTTTGGCCATGAAATGAATTATTTCAAATAGCTGTGGTAGTAGTTCAATTTTATGAGTCAAAATTCTCATTTTAATGAATCAAATTAAATCATTAAACTGAAATCTTTAGTTAATCAAAGTTCTCAATTTAATTTTAACGTTAAATGGTAGAAAACATGTTTATACATGTTAGATTAAATAGATCTGGTACAGCATGTCATCAGTGTGAACAGCTCCTGTTAAACTACTAATAATTTTTAGAAATGAAAGTTAAAAAAATACTTATTCCGTATAGTATATTTGGCAGTTCTCCAGGGTGAAATTGTAGGAGGATATTTTTATACCTTTGGTTGAGAACATTGTTTTACCTTTTGTTTTAAACAATGTGACCAGCGTAATGACTACAACAGTAAAACATCTGTAAACAGGATTAATCTGTTCTCTTTGTTACTCAGAATTAGAGATATCCCACCCCCTCGTAAGCTACATTAGTGTATTTAGAATAAATGTATATGAAATTAATTTTCATTCTTTTCAAACTGAATAAAATTAATTGAATAGGTTGTCTAACTTTTTCTGTACTCCATATAATAAAAACACTTGTTTTGATATTAAAATGTTATTATTACAATGTTTCCCAAACATATGAAAGTCATCTCCATTTTATAGAAAAAGAGAGACTTGACTAAAACAATTAAAACAATGAAGAATACTTATTTAAGTTTAGTTATGCTCTCGTGATTTAAGAGTGTCTGATATTAAATATTAAGCAGTAGTGTCCTGGTTCTGTCAAATCTTCCCATGGAAGATCCTTGAGATAATTTCAGGGGGAAAAGAGGACTTTCCGCACAGGACATGAGTTGCTTTGCTCCCAAAGTTCTCTAAAAGCATTCATATGTATTGTGTCTGGAATTTTATTATGTACATTTACATGTTAAGTTGTTTTCACCGGCCCACATGTTTTCCACCACGTGCTCGTGATAACTGAGCTTCCAGAAGGCAGGTCTGGATAGTAGATTAGGAGGGCGGCCCCCGTTTCTCAGGCGGTGATGAGAGGCTCCGAGCCCGAGCCATCATCATGAGGAAGTCAACAACAGACGGAAACACGGCTCGCGCCCAGCATCACCCCACCGTGCAGTGAGCAGCCCTTCCTACGGAAATTGGTGAAATACTTGACTTTCTGTTTCTTAAATACTTTAAGGGCATAAAAGCCACATGTACTGCTTTGAAAGTACAAATCCCAGATGTACCGAGTCAGAACTTCTGTAAGTGAGCCGAGGCGCAGGCGGCATGAAAAGAGTCCCAGCAGGTGTCGACACGCCTGTGCTGAACCACCTCTGCTTTAAACCCTTCCAGTTAACAACACGTCCGGCCCCATTACATTAATTGTGTGGGTATGTT
The DNA here is from genome assembly GCF_049350105.2 of Macaca mulatta. Classification (NCBI taxonomy): domain Eukaryota; kingdom Metazoa; phylum Chordata; class Mammalia; order Primates; family Cercopithecidae; genus Macaca; species Macaca mulatta. Next base: position 4,056,264 of record NC_133409.1, on the reverse strand, counting down.
ATTATTCTTTTTTTTTTTTTTTTTTTTTGAGACGGAGTCTTGCTCTGTCGCCGAGACTGGAGTGCAGTGGCCGGATCTCGGCTCGCTGCAAGCTCCGCCTCCCGGGTTTATGCCATTCCCCTGCCTCAGCCACCCGAGTAGCTGGGACTACAGGCACCCGCCACCTCGCCCGGCTATTTTTTTCTATTTTTTACTAGAGACGGGGTTTCACCGGGTTAGCCAGGATGGTCTTGATCTCCTGACCTCGTGATCCGCCCGTCTCGGCCTCCCAAAGTGCTGGGATTACAGGCTTGAGCCACTGCGCCCGGCCGGGTATGTTATTATTCTATAGAAACATATATAACTAATTATTATGTAATTATACTGTGATCATTAATAATATAATTTTACGAATCGTGTATGTTCTTATTTTATAGAAACTTAACCAGGATATACAGGCGTTTCATTCTTCTTCTCGGGCACTCCTAAGAGATTATCAGGATGAGTATCAGGACCGTGTTTCTGCGATAGTGACCGCGGTGCAAAGAACACAGCAGAGCGCCGAGACCCTGCTAGGTAGGAGGGGCGTCAGTCCACACTCAAGAGAAATGTTTGCAGTTTTAAGACAATGACTGGCTAGAATTTAAGTTTCCATTTCTTTTTCCTTTTAGCTGACACCTAATCCCACAGGCGAGGGTAGGCACCGTGTGATTCGGCCACGTTGGCGTGTGCACTGCTCCCTCCCAGCTCCCACTGCAGCCCCACTTGCCAGGGGAGCTCCTTGTTCTCTTGGTCACCACAGGGCACTTCCCTGGCCTTGACAGTCACTACTGAACTGGCACCTGTGTCTACATTGGGCATTCTGTGTCAGAGTTTCCTAAAATATGACGTGAGGTTTTTTGTTTTTTTTTTTTTTTTTGTCTTATCAGTTCAGTTCTTTCTTCATTTCTAAGAATGCCACAGCATTTGGCTACTCTTTTGTTATAATGGATTTATTATCTTCAGCTACGGTGAAGCCTGTGGAAGAGGTTACTTTGCTTCTGCAGCTTTAAACTCATCGTCCACATTGCACTATCCTGCCAGGCCCAGTGGCTCACGCCTATAATCCCAGCACTTTGGAAGGCCGAGGCGGGCAGATCACATGAGGCCAGGAGTTTGAGAGCAGCCTGGGCAACATGGCGAAAACCTGTCTGTACTAAAAATACACAAATTAGCCGGGCGTGGTGGCGCATGCCTTTGATCTCAGCTACTTGGGAGGCTGAGGCAGGAGAATCGCTTGAACCCGAGAGGCGGAAGTTGCAGTGAGCCGAGATCGCGCCACTGTACTCCAGCCTGGGCGACAGAGCGAGACCCTGTCTCAAAAAAACAAAAGAACCAAAGAGCACCGTCCCCACGTTCATCTCGTGCTCACAGCTTCTGTCCAGTGTTCAGTGTGTCCACAGGCCAAACAGATGATTGTCAAGTTAGGAACTCGGTCAAGTGTTGTTCTGCTGTTATTGCAAAATAGGTGTGTGGAGACTTTGGAAGCTGTACTGTTTTTCTGCGAGGCTACGTGATGCTTTCTTGAAATCGCTGCAGTAGCCTAGTTGTCTTCAGTGCACTCTGCTAATAACTCCCCAGAGGCCGTGTTTGTAGAAGTGATGTGTGTACGCCTGTGTTCTTTTCTGTGGTGGGAGTGGGGGGACAGAGTCTTGCTCTGTCGCCCAGGCTGGAGTGCAGTGGCACCATCTCAGCTCACTGCAACTCTGCCTCCCGGGTTCAAGCGATTCTCCCGCCTCAGTCTCCCGAGTAACTGGGATCATAGGCGCCCGCCATCATGCCTGGCTAATTTTGTATTTTTAGTAGAGATGGGATTTTACCATGTTGGCCAGGCTGGTCTCGAATTCCTGACCTCAGATGGTCTGCCGACCTCGGCCTCCCAAAGTGCTGGGATTACAGGCGCGAGCCACCACACCCGGCAATGCTTGTGTTCTTGTAAGCCATGTGCTGCAGGGAAAGGGACAATCATTTTTGTGAAATGATTTTCACAGTAATTTTGTGAAAAGCAGTGTACCTAAGCTTTGAAAAGATGAAACTCAAAGGGAGAAGCAGGGAACAGCCAAGGCTGTCCCGCAGAGGGAATGCTGACATGTGAGGAGGCAGGGCCTGCTGAGACCCTGCCTGTGGGAGCCACGGTGCAGTCCCGCCACACAGAGGGGTCCCCAGGAGGCTTATTGCTGCCCAGGCATCAGGCTCAGGGGCTCGGGGCCTCCTTACCTGGCTTCCCGGGGGGCGCGACTTCTCCCCTCGAGTTCCACGCTCCTCAAAGATGAGCCTCAGGTGCCCAGGCAACTCCTTTCAGCTGCCCTGACGAGAGGGATAGTGGGGACAGGCTGGTGGCTGGGGCCGGACACAGTCAAGGCTCAGAAGACCAAGTGACTGGGAGGGTCCCTCTCTCACTGTGGGGGACCCTTCCCACTTTCTTACACCCACATTCAGTCTGGACCTGGTAACGGGTGTTTCTTTCCGAAAGGGAGCGTGCATGGTTCTGCAAGTCCAGCTTGATTTCAGGCCTCATGAGAGCTGCATCTGTGCTGAGCGGGCCCTGTCTCTGCAGGTCCTCGGGCCTGGGGGAGAAAGGCCCGGCTGGGCTGCATCCTTTGGCTAAGTGACATCTGAAGGGGCCCCTGGCTATCGTGACTCATACAGTCACGAGGTGTCCCCTGCAGCACGACACCGCGCTCCGTGTCACCCTCACACTTCCTCCACCGCAATGGCCAGTCTGGGGATTAGGGTGTCCAAGCTCGGCCAAGGCGCCCACGCAGTGCCCACTCATCGCCACATCACCGAGGCGCCATCCTGGTGGGACAGAGGCAGGAGTGGAGGCCCAGACCAGCGTTACAATCCACAGCAGCAGAGCCCGGCCCCAGCATCTGCCTCCCTGCCCCACTCCCCCGCACCAAGGGCTCCCAGTGCGTTAGGAGCAGAGGCCTCCTTGGCTGCCGTGCAGACGATTGGGCAGCATTCAGGCTGATGACGGACGGGGTAACTGTGGGGAGAGGTCCCCCCGGTAAGCTCTGTGAGTCCCTGGTCACGGTGGGGACAGGGCAGCCTGGGTCCAAAGCGGTCAGGAGTACACACCACAGCATGCAGCTGGCCCTGGCAGACTCCATTGTTTTTAAAAATGTCTCCCATACTTAGAGAAAGGAATTTGACCTGCTGGGCCCCACGGATGTCCTCTCCGGTATAATGCCTCTGTCCCTGTGTCCTTTCAGTGTGCCAGGCGAAGGTGGTGCACCTGGAGCAGGCCTTGCAGGACGTCAGTGCGCGTCATCAGCTGGAGAGGCAGAGAAGGAAGGCCCTGCACAACAGCCTGGTGGTGAGCGTGGGCGTTGGGGAAAACTCGGGCCGCCCCGGGGAGAAGCCCACACGGAACACGCAGGAGCCCCTCGCAGGAGGGTGCTAGGCAGGGGGGACAGCGGGGAGGGGGACAGTGGGGCGGCCTGGCCGGAGGGCAGAGGGGCAGAGCTGCGGGGGCTATGACCTGCGTACTCTTCACCCAGGAGGTGATGGCAGCTGGAGGAGGGGTGAGGGCGCCGCAGGCTGATTTAGGCTTTCGGGGTCACTCTGGCTGCTCAGTCAGGAGGCCACAATGGGGAGCAGGGGGGATGACTGCAGTGTCACGGGGGCTGGCAGCCTGGGCCACGTTGGTGGCGATGCAGGAAGTGGGACCGGCTGCTGTGAGGCACGAGGAAGGAGCTGTCACGGGAAGTCGGGAGCGCGGGAATCTGCGGAGATGGGGACTGGCACGGGAAAAGCAGGGATTCTGTTGTAACTGGAGATGCCGGTGGAGACTGCCCTGCCCCTTCTGTCACCAGCACCTTCCAGCCATGTCTCTCCGTGCCCATTAACAAGACCGGGAGGCTCTCGTGCTTACTTAGTCGAAGGTATGAGACCTGAGATCCCATGAAACTTAACATAAAGTCTCAGGGTTTGATTTTACAACACGAGGATGCCAAGGTGGATGACTGAGTTGGTGACCCTCGCTTCTGTGAGATTTGATTTTGATGGCTGCGCTTTGGCCAGTCTTTCCGAATTCCACCTGCCCGAGGCCCACGAAGCCGGTGTCCCTGCAAAGTTTCTCTCCCCTGGCCATGCTGAGAGGTTCCCCAGCTGTTAGATGTGTCAAAGAATAATTCTCATTTTAAGCATCTACTTATGGAGTTCAGTGCTGCGAACATTGATATAAGAGGGCGTTTATTGAGTGTTTCCTGTGTACCAAGTACTTTTGAAAGCATTTTAGTGTATTTCTTACTTAATCTTCACTATAGCACCACCTCTCTGGGTTGTGATAAAGACAAAGGAAGATACCAGGGAAGCACCTAGCACTTCAGAAAGTCTCACTACACTGCAGCTTTTTTTTAAATCTGGAGTGTGAAAAGGACAAAATGAACCTTCCTAAGACGGAGGCAAGTCCCACAGGGAAGAATCGGTTGTGGAAGGTTCTGAGTGTTCCACCTCAAGCCTGGGTCTCCTGGTCTAGACGACGAGCGTGCAGTGTGTGGCCCGTGGAGAACATGCAAGCAGAGGCTGATCTCAGCTTCTGTGGGTTCATAGAGACCAGACAGAGGCTGTAAATCATTGGCCTATGACACTCACTCCGTTTTCAAACTGTAGAAGGAGCTGCTCATCACAACAGGCTGAATAAGCTCGCTGTGAATCCAAGACAGGATTTCAGAACGGATTCGGCAAGTGTCTGGGCACATACAGTAAAGATGTGTTGCTCACTGGAAACCAGTGGAGTTCATGAGAATAAAGAGTTTCTAATTTCCTTCCAGTCAGTAAATCAAGGAAATACGACAGATATTGGATTTCCAGAATCCCCCCTAAAATACCTAAAAGGTTGAGCCCAGAATACCATTCAAAGGGATTTTCTTTGGTACTTATTAGCAAGTGATACCCCTTTGCCAAGTGAACACATTTGTGAAGTATGAATCCAGTTTAAAATAACTGTTCATGGCCGGGCATAGTGGCTCATGCCTATAATCCCAGAACTTTGGGAGGCCGGGGCGGGCGGATCACCTGAGGTCAGGAGTTCAAGACCAGCTTGGCCAACGTGGTGAAAGCACTTCTGTACTAAAAGTACAAAAATTAGCTGGGTGTGGTGGTGGGCGCCTGTAATCCCAGCTACTATTGAGGCTGAGGCAGGAGAATCACTTGAACCTGGGAGGCGGAGGTTGCAGTGAGCTGAGATTGCACCACTGCACTCCAGCCTGGGCGGCAGAGCAAGACTCCATCTCAAAAACTAAATAAGTAAATGAAATAACTGTTCACTGCCCTGCAGAGGCCTTTTGAAGTGGAGATGGGGCTGCGGATGTCACGGCCGCGTCTCAGGAGCTGGTGCTCGGTGCATGTTCAGTGGGGGACGCTCCGCAGTGCAGTCTTGCGCCCGGGTTGACATGCAGACCTCTTTATCATTGTAGGAGCTGAGAGGAAATATCAGAGTTCACTGTCGGATTCGTCCTTTGTTGCCTTTTGATAGTGAATCAGATGATCCAGTTTTGCAGAGCAGGTAACGTGTGTTTGCACGGTGTGTGTGTGTCTGTGTGTGTGCTCACGGAGAAGACAGAGGGGTGGCACAATTTTAAACGCCATCTATTGTCCTGCCGCCAGTCCCAAAGCAGCATATTCTCGAGTTGTGGGTGGGGGCTCTTTTTAAGGATGGAGCTGTCTTGCTGACAGCAGACAGTTAGCAGCCCTCTGGAATACGGCCTGAAAACAGCCAAACCGCCTGAGCAGGCCCGCCGTGCGTGGTGGCAGTTTGTACCTGAGAGGGCGCCTGTCTTTTCATGGTTTGCCTCTGCGGGGTCTGAACAAACAGGGACAGGCTTTGAATGGACCTTTCCCTTTATGTCACTACATCAAAAAGGGAGCACCCACTCTTCTTTATGAACCTGAGACCACCCACGCCCCTGTGCAGGCAGTCAATGAGGATTGACTCAACTGACGCTTTTGACTTAGAGAAAGTTTTGATGGTGTCCATGGATAAAGCAAAACTGTCTGAAGTTCATTTACTCAAATGTTTACTTGAAAACCATACTCAATATGACTCTTACTTGCTCCCCATGAAACAACACCCCTGGCCTTCCCCCTCCCATCCTGACCACACCTGCCCCTCCCCCTCCCATCCTGACCACACCTGCCCCTCCCCCTCCCATCCTGACCACACCTGCCCCTCCCACTCCCATCCTGACCACACCTGCCCCTCCCACTCCCATCCTGACCACACCTGCCCCTCCCACTCCCATCCTGACCACACCTGCCCCCTCCCCCTTCCCATCCTGACCACACCTGCCCCTCCCACTCCCATCCTGACCACACCTGCCCCTCCCCCTTCCCATCCTGACCACACCTGCCCCTCCCCCTTCCCATCCTGACCACACCTGCCCCTCCCCTCATCCTGACCACACCTGCCCCTCCCCCTTCCCATCCTGACCACACCAGCCCCTCCCACTCCCATCCTGACCACACCTGGCCCTCCCACTCCCATCCTGACCACACCTGCCCCTCCCCCTTCCCATCCTGACCACACCTGCCCCTCCCCTCATCCTGACCACACCTGCCCCTCCCCCTTCCCATCCTGACCACACCAGCCCCTCCCACTCCCATCCTGACCACACCTGGCCCTCCCACTCCCATCCTGACCACACCTGCCCCTCCCCCCTCCCATCCTGACCACACCTGCCCCTCCCACTCCCATCCTGACCACACCTGCCCCTCCCCCTTCCCATCCTGACCACACCTGCCCCTCCCACTCCCATCCTGACCACACCTTCCCCTCCCCCTTCCCATCCTGACCACACCTGCCCCTCCCACTCCCTTCCTGACCACACCTGCCCCTGCCCCTGCCCCCATCCTGACCACACCTGCCCCTCCCCTCATCCTGACCACACCTTCCCCTCCCATTCCCATCCTAACCACACCTGATCCTCCCACTCCCATGCTGGCCACACCTGGCCCTCCCCACTCCCATTGTTGACCATACCTGACCCTCCTGCCACTCCCATTGCTGGCCACACTTGCCCTCCCTCCATCTCTGACCCTCTTGCCCTCCCTCCATAAACCTGCCCCTCACCACGCCCATCGCTGACCACACCTGGCCCTCCCCATGCCCATCGCTGACCACACCTGACCCTCCCCATGCCCATCGCTGACCACACCTGGCCCTCCCCATGACTATCGCTGACCACACCTGGCCCTCCCCATGCCCACTGCTGACCACACCTGACCCTCCCCATGCCCATCGGTGACCACACCTGACCCTCCCCACGCCCATTGCTGACCCTCCCACCACTCCAGGGGGTTCCACTTCCCTGCTTTCCTGACACCATATGGGGTTGGCTGTATCCACAGTGGTGGGGGTCACTAGGGCCTGCTCCTGACTCTGTAGCTTTGCTCAGGCTGTTTTTCTTGTCTTGGGTTCCTCTGCTTAATCTGTCCAAATGAGCTTTCCTTGGAGGGCCTAGCTCGAGTCTCACCGTGTTTGCGTCCTGCAGTTCGGCACTTGACTTGAGAATGTTTCAGAAAGCACTTGGCGGGTCCTACAGTGTGAAACAAGAAATTCGGATCTTTTGACAATCATTGAAACTTTTTCTCCTCAAAGTTTTTAGACTTGATTGTGGCGGCTCTAGTACCTTCTGCACTTTCTTGAGTGGTGGCCACTTGTCACTTGTCAAAGGACTGGAAATTGGGCCTGTCGGGTACGTCGGTGTGGCACGGGACAGGCCTAGTGGCCCTCATTCAAAACGTGTGGGACCCGAAGAAGTGTTTCCAGTTTTGAATTTTTTCGTATTTTCAAATGCTCATGTTTTGCATGTACCGGATCAGCAAGATAATGCAGTGAGCATTTTCTTTGAGCATCCTCTCAGTGCTCAAAACGTTTTGGATTTTGGAGCGTTTTGGATTTCAGATTTTTAGATGAGGGATGCTCAGCCTGTAGTTAGCGGTCCCCAGCGGTGACCAGCTTTCCTGAACTTGCCTTTTACATGGCACTTCCAGACGGCTTTTGTTACACACCAGCCTCCCTGCGAGCCTCCCACCACGAGAGGGAAATACATGCAAATGAATGCAAATGAAATCCCATCAGAAAAGGGGCTCCTCAGCTGCAGTAGCCTCATCAGAGGCGTGGCCTCAGGCAGGTGAGAAAACATCTGAGGCGTGGCCTCGGGCAGGTGAGAAAGACAAGCACGTTTCCATAGTCACAGAGGCTTGTTTCTATTGGATGGCGCCGCTCTGGGCTGTTCAGTTTCTCAGAGCTTCTTAAGAGGCTCCATAAACGTGTGTGTGAACTCTCACATTGTTTGTGTTCATTGGCTTTTGGTTTTGAAACATGTTGCATTTTTTCGGATTCATGATGGTTTGCAGATGCTTGATTTCCTGAAGGGGAGAACCTGACAAGCCTGTCTTCTAGATCAGTGGTCCCCAACCTTTCTGGCACCAGGGACCAGCTATGTGGAAGACAAGGTTTCCGCGGACTGGCAGGCCGGGACGGGGATGATTTCAGGATGATTCAACTGCATTTCATTTATTGTGCACTTTATTTCAATTATTGTAATTATTTCAATTACTGTAATACACAACAAATTAATCATACAACTCACCACAATGTCAAATTGGTGGGAGCCTGAGCTTCCCTGAGCTTGTTTTCCTGCAACTAGAGGGTCCCCTCTGGGGGTGAAGGAGACAGTGACAGGTCCTCAGGCATTAGAGTCTCATAAGGAGTGTGCAACCTAGATCCCTCACATGCACAGTTCACAGTAGGGTTTGTGCTCCTAAGAGAATCTAATGCTGCTGCTGATCTGACAGGAGGCTGAGCGCAGGCGGTGATGCCAGTGATAGGGAGCGACAGTAAGTACAGAGAAGCTTTGCTCACTCGCTCACCGCTCACCTCCTGCTGTGCTGCCTGGTTTCTAACAGGCCTCCGTGGCCGGGGGTTTGGATCCCTTGTTCTGTATCACCACTGCTCTAAACTGCACGTGAAGGAGATATTTAAGCGTGGATTACTGTAGTATGGATGACTCCCATGCAGTGCAGACAGGGAAGACGAAAACAAGAAATAAAGAACAGGGGTATTGGAGTAAAAAAATCAAGAGAAGACAGAAGGCGGGGGAAAGAGATGAAAATAATAAATAAAAAGTAAAGAATAAAAAAAAAAAAGGATAAGGTCAAAAAGGACAACGAGTGGAGTTTTAGAAAGGGATGGAAGGGTGGACCCACGCACACAGGAAGAGAGAGAAGAGCCAAGCCAGGGTCCTGGGAGATCAGGACAGAGACAGAGATGATGGCAGAGAAGCACAGGGGTGTTTTAGAGTGACCAAGACAGACGCAGAGAGGATGGCGAAGAAACACAAGGGTGTGTTAGAGGCTGAATGTTAGGAATTCAGAAAGCAATTTCCTCATGATGTGTATTTTCAATGTTGTTTTATTCCTGCAGCTCCATCTCTAGAGAAGTGGCCCATGCTGTTGATGACGTGAGTATATAATTTTCCTTGCAAACTCTATTCAGAGAGCGGCTTACTGCTTGGTGGGTCTCCATAGTCCCCACAGATCCCTACAATGGAGAGCAACTCAGAGGCTGAATGAATAGAAAGTAACTTATTTTAGGCTTTCTTAGTTAAGAAGAATTTTTTTTTTGTTCCTTGATTTCTATTGGCACATGAAATTAAGCATTTGACACGCTTTCCTTGTGGGAAACCAGCTCCTGACCCGTAGTGCTATGTGAGGAAGTTACTTCACTTCCATTTATTTTCCAGCCCAAATGATCAATGAGTGCAAATATGAGCAGGTTCTAAAATGTAGAGCACCAGGAAAAGAGACATAAATAGAAAATCAATGATATCAAGTGTGAACTTTGTGATTCTAAACTGGAATCAAGCGTAATTGTGTTTCTCCTGAAAAGCCTCCGTGCTTTTTAGTTTTAGCCATGAAAAGGCCGAGAAGTCAGAAGGAGCAGCCCAACACCCCAGCTGGGGTCTCTGAGGACCAAGCCCACTGCAGGAGAGATGCTCATTAGACAACTCGAGTCTGGGCTGGGAAAGGAAGTGGGTGGGAGGAGCCTGGGGCGCTTCCGGGCTGAACAGCAAGGGCGGCCTCAGAACGGGGGCGGGGGGCTGTGTCCCAGCACATGGAGCCCACCTCAGGCACTCCCTCAACGTGGGATAGAAGCGTGGGGATTAAGGAGGGACTAGAGCAGATTGAAATACATCATTATATTTACAATCTTGAGTTCATAATAATGATTTTTTAAAAGGACCTCACATTACTTTTTTGGGTGCTAGAACATCGACTCATTATTCTAAAAAGTGATGGAAAGAGGAAAGCTCTGTAAGGTCCTTCCTGTAGGAAACATACTCAGGGCAGATGCATGGTTTTTGAGGGAACAGAAGATTCTAGGTAATAAACTCAACAAATGATAAAACTGGAAAACCATCATCTGAAACCCCCAGTGAAATAGTGACTCTAGGCTCCTCAGAGGACGCTGGTCAGAGTTGGTGGGATCTTCACGACAAGGGCTCAGGGTTGCCTCAAACCCTCTAAGCATTCGCAGCTCCCCTGAAGTTGGGATGCAGAGACAGGATGTCCTGAGAAGGTGCAGCAGGTGGGACACAGCGGGACTGATGAAGCACTTTTGCTTCAAAATCAAACCAGCATCTACTCAAGTCTCAAGGACTGTCATTTTAAAGGAGAGGAAACCATCTGCCAAGTCCAGAGTGTGGACATTTCACAGAACAGACTGCCTGCCTTCTCTAATAATAAGTTTTGTTTTTAAAGGCAGGAGAACACAGTAGAATGAGATGAGTCAGCCTCAGTGCGACCTGGTTTGGAGCCTGGCGTGCACAAGCCGATTGTCACAGGCATTGTTGGAACAGTGGGGGAAGTCCGAGTGTGTCCTGGGTGTGTAGGGAGCAAACCTTCTCCTGTACCCTCTTAGGGTCCCTGGCAGGGCCTGAGAATGGAATTGGCCTAAGGCAGGTTGACGGGGTAGAACATCGGATTTGTTGAATGTGGGGTCTACCTGACACGGAGCCCCACGGGAAAGGAAGACTGATGAGTGGCACAGCCTGCACGCTGCCCTGTGGTGTTGGGCAGAGGCCACGGTGGACAAGCCACCAAACAAGATGGGAGATGGAGGGAAGGCGAGGGCTGTGCTAACAGGTCTATCTGTGCAGAGCCACTCAGCTTCGACCCTGTATTCGTCAGGGATCTCTAGAGGGACAGAACGAATGAAATAGATGTATATGTAAAGGAACAGTTTATTAGGTATGAACTCACACAATCACAAGGTCCCTCCACAGCCATCTGCAGGCTGAGGAGCAAGCAGAGCCAGTCCAAGTTCCAAAACTGAAGAACTTGGAGTCCAATGTTCGAGGGCAGGAAGCATCCAGCACGGGAGAAGGATGTAGGCTGGGAGGCTAGGCCAGTCTCTCTTCACAGTTTTCTGCCTGCTTTATATTCAGCTGGCACCTGATTAGATGGTGCCCACCCAGATTGAGGGTGGGTCTGCCTTTCCTAGCCCACTGACTCAAATGTTAATTTCCTTTGGCAACAGCCTCACAGCCACACTCAAGATCAATACTTTGTATCCTTTAATCTGCTGATCAAGTGGACACTCAGTATTAACCATCACAGACCCCAGCTACCAACGAGAACATGCTTTGCTCCTGGCCCAGCAAGGGCGGCTCTTCATGGGAGGGTCAGGTCCTGCCTTCAGTGCAGGAGGAAGAGGGGAAGCCGGAGTGCTCTGCGTGAGCCTCCGGCTTCTCAGGAGCCTTTAAGTAAAGATAATCCTGATGCCAAAGTGGCATATTTTGGGGTGACATGTTCTGCCACTCTCCATGTGACCCTAGTTTTATAAAGTGTGATGAATGGCATGGTGATTGTATTGTCTAATTTCTTGGTTTTTTAGAGATGGGAGGTCTCACTATGTTGCAGGCTAGTCTTGAACTCCTGGCTCATGTGATCCTCCTGCCTTGGCCTCCCAAAGTGCTAAGATTGTAGACCTGAGCCACCACACCGGGCAAATTGTGCTTTAAAAGTGTTCTTATCATTTAAAAATGCAGCCTGTAATACTTAGCGATAAAACGATCCGTTGTCTGGTTTTGAATGTAAAGTATGCCGAGGAAAGGGAGGTGGATTGTGCAGGAATATCTGTAAAATAAGATTGTCCGGATGTTCAGCACTTGTGGTGCCGGGTGATTGCACCTGAGGACGTGTCGTGCTGTTTCCCCCATTTCTGCGTATGTTAAAAAGTCCCCAGTGAGAACAGTTAAAAAAAAAATGCTGGGGCCTCTCCTTCATTCTGCTTATTATGGTGATCACAAGATGAATTTAGAAAGCACATGAAATGCTAACCATTTCACTAACATTGATAATTTTGAATTTAACATGAAAGTCTCAGGTCACGTAGGACACGATGGTCATTTTGAAGATGATTTTGTGTCACGTTGATTACCATACGTCTCGTTTGCGGTTCTACAAGGCGTGTCACCTGAATCAGTCTGATGATGGTTACATATTGCAAACTTTAGAAACCCTTTTTTAAAAGGTAGTTTTAGTTAATGGATTATATTTTTTTTAAAGAGGCCAAGAAAATTGATGTAACCGTACTTTAAAACTATGTCCCTGGAAAGAAAAACTTTTACAATTCTTTATTTTAAAGTATTATTGATGGATTGATTGATTGATTCATTGATTGATTCAGCTTTATTTAGGTAAAATCAACAAAAATTGTATATATTCAACATCTACAAGATAATTTTATATACAGATGTATATGATTACCATCCATTGTTGGATGACACGTGGTAATCAATTTTACAATGAAGGCCCGGCGCAGTGGCTCACACCTATAATTCTAGCACTGTGGGAGGCCGAGGCAGATGGATCACCTGAGGCCAGGAGTTTGACACCAGCCTGGCCAACGTGGTGAAACCCCGTCTCTACTAAAAATACAAAAAATTAGCTGGGTGTGGTGGTGGGCGCCTGTAGTCCCAGCTACTTGGGAGGCTGAGGTAGGAGATCGCTTGAATCTGGGAGGCAGAGGCTGCAGTGAGCTGAGATTGCATCATTGCACTCCAACCTGGGCAACAAGAATGAGACTCCATCTCAAAACAAAAACAGAAGCAAAAACAAAACATACAATCAGTAAAATGATTACCACAGTCAATGGTAATGACCCCCAGGATGGCTAAAGAGTAAAAGGGGGATTTTATCGGTGATATCAGTTTGCAAACTGAGAAGAGACAGTCTCCAGCTCTCTCTGTTAAAAGGTGAACTGTAGGACACAGAGTTTGTGCACAGTCTGTATAAGCTGGTCAAAAATAGCTGGAGGTCTGCAGCTGCTTCTCAGGAAAGAATTGTGCAAGGCTGATCCTCTGCCTAATCAGGGTTGCAGTGGTCTGGGTTGTAAATCAGAGTTAGGGATTTTCCTGATGGCTCCTGTTGTTAGGGAGTTTAGCAAGAGTGTGGTTTTTCTTGTAGCCATAGGAATTTAGGACGTTGTCAGGCAGCCAAGCCCTAAACCCCTGACTCATAGGTACCTTTTATTTCCTTAACCTTAGGGTCCATCTTAGTTGATGAAGAAGCATCTATTGGTCTCTCAGATCACGTCTCCCACTTGTGGTCAGTCATAGCTTGGATTTCTGTGGGCTCATAGGTCTCTTATCTTAAATGGCCTAAGAGAGAACTTCATGGATTTGTTGTTCTTTCCTTTAACAGAACATTCTCTTTAGTTTACTGTATGGATTTGGCCTACCTTATGAAGGAATACTGTATGGATTTGGCCTACCTTATGAAGGAATTTCTTCCTTGAAGCCAAAAAAGATTCCCATGAAACTTTTCCTGAAGCATTTCTTCTATGTTTTCTTCCAGTAGTTTAATCACTTTGGGCCTCACATTTAGGTCTTTGATCCATTTTGAGTTGACCTCTGTATAGTGTAAGAGGTGGGAGTCTAGTTTCATTCTTCTGTATATGGATTTCCAGTTTTCTTAGTACCATTTATTGAAGAGACCATCCTTTCCTCAATGAGTGTTGCTGACATCTTTGTTAAAAAATCTGTTGGCTATAGATATGTTGGTTAATTTCTGGGTTCTCTATTCTGTTCCACTGGTCTATGTGTTTGTTTTTATGCCAGTACCATGCTATTTTGGTTCCTATAGCTTTGTAGTATATTTTGAGAGCAGGTAGTGTTATTTCTCCAGCTTTGTTCTTTTTTTCTCAGCATTTCTTTGGCCATTTGGAATCTTTTGTGGTTCCATACAAATTTTACAATTTTTTCGATTTCTGTGAAAAATGTCATTGGTACTTTGATAAGGATTGCATTGAATCTCTAGATTGCTTTGGGTTATATTGCCATTTTAACAATTTTAATTCTTCCAATTCTTGAGCATGGGATATCTTTCCATTTGTTTGCATCCTCTTCAATTTCTTTCATTAGTGTTTTGTAATTACCCTTTTAGAGGTTTTTTACCTCCTTGATTAAATTTATTCCTAGGTATTTTAAATTTTTGGCAGCTGTTGTATATAAATGGGAGTGCCTTTTAAATTTATTTTTCATTTAGTTCATTGTTCATATGTAGCAACAATACTGATTTTTTCATATTAATTTTGTATCTTGCAACTTGACTGAATTTGTTGATCAGTTCTAAGAGATTTTTGGTAGAGTCTTTAGGATTTTCTGTATATCAGATCATGTTATCTTCAAGGAGGAACAATTTGACTTCCTTTTTTATGATTTGGATGCTGTTTATTTCTTTCTCTTGTCTAATTGCTAAGACTAGGACTTCCAATACTATTTGACTTCCTTTTTTATGATTTGGATGCTGTTTATTTCTTTCTCTTGTCTAATTGCTAAGACTAGGACTTCCAATACTATTTGATAAGAGTAGTGAGACTCGGCATCCTTGTCTTATTCCAGTCCTTAAAGAAAAAGCTGAAAGATGTTAGGATATTAGCTGTGGGCTTGTTACTTGTGGTCTTAATTATGATCCTTTGTATTTTTGTGGTAGACGTTGTGACATCTCTTTTTTTGTTTCTGATTTTATTTGGGTCTTCTTTTTTCTGTTAGTCTAGCTAATGGTTTGTTGATTTGTTTACCTATTTTAAAAATTAACTTTTTTTCATTGATCTTCTGTATTTTTTGTATCAATTTCTTTTATCATGGTTCTAATCTTTATTTATTTTCTTCTATTAATTTTGGGTTTGATTTGTTCTTGCTTTTATAGTTCCTTGAGGTGCATCATAATGTCATTTATTTGAAATCTTTCTAGTTTTTTAATGTAGGCATTTATTGCTACAGACTTGCTTCTTAATACTACTTTTGCTGTGTCCCATAGGTTTTGGTATGATATATTTCTATTTTAATTTGTTTCAGAGAATTTAAAATTTTCATTCTTAATTTCCCCCTTCATCCATTGGTCATTAAGGAGCATGTTGCTTGATTTCTATGTATTTGTATGTTTTCAAATGTTCCTCTTGTTATTGATATGTACTTTTATTCTGTTATGGTTGAATAAGATACTAGATGTGATTTTGATTGAAAAAAATTGTTGAGACTTGTTTTGTGTCCTAACATGTGGTCAATCCTGAAGAATGTTCCATTGCTGATGAAAAAATGTATTCTGTAGCTGTTGAGTGAAATGTTCTGTAAGTGTCTGCTAGGTTCATTTGGTTTATGGTGCAGTTGAAATCCAATGTTTCTTTGTTGATTTTATGTGTAGATGATCTATCCAATGCTGATCTATCCAATGCTGAGAGTGGGGTGTTGAAGTCCTCAGTGATTATTGTATTGGGGCCTATCTTACCCTTTAGATCTAATAGTATTTGCTTTATATATATATATGGATGAAAATATATTTACAATTGTCATATTCGCTTGCTGAATTGATCCCTTACTGTGTAATGTTCCTCCTGTCCTCTTTTCATGGTTTTTAACTTGAAGTCTGTTTTATCTTACATAAGTAAGGCTACTCCTGATTGCTTTTGGTTTCTCTTTGCTTGGAATATTTTTTTCTATCCCTTCACTTTCAGTCTATATGTCTCTTTACAAGTGAGGTGAGGTGAGTTTCTTGTAGACCGCATATAGTTGGGTCGTGTTCTTTAATCTGTTCAGGCAGTCTACATCTTTTAAGTGGGAATTTAATTTGTTTACATTCAAGGTTATTATTAATAGGAGGACTTACTCTTGTCATTTTATTGACTACTTTTCGATTGTTTTGTATATCCTTTGTTTCTTACTTCCTCTCCTTGTTTATTTTTTGCATTTAGGTGGTTTTCTGTAGTGAGTCTGATTCCTTTTGGTTTCTTCTTTTTGCATTGGCTGTACAAGTAAGTTTTATAGTTTTGTATTTTTTACGATGGTGGTTATTGTCTTTTCACTTCTAGATGTAAAACACCCTTGAGTATTTCTTGTAAGTCCTGTCTTGTGGTAATGAATTCTTTTTGTTTTTACTTGTCTGTGAAAGATTTTATTTTTCCTTCATTTCTGAAGGATACTTTGCTGGGTATAATATTATTGGCTGAATTTTTTTTTTCTTTCAGTCAGTACTTTGACTATATTATCCCATTCTCTCCTGGACTGCAAAGTCTTTGCTGAGAAATCCACTGTTGGTTTAATGGACTTATATATGACTTAATGCTTTTTTCTTGCTGCTTATAAAATTATTTTTTATCTTTGACTTTTGACAATTTTACTACAATGTGCCTTGGGGAGGACCTGCCTGGGGGGGTCTTTGAGATTCCTGGACCTAGATGTCCATTTCTCTCACAAGACTTGGGAAATTTTCTGCTATATTTTTATTAAATATGTTTTCTTCAACTTTTCTCTTCTCTTTCTGGAATGCCCATAATACAAATATTGATTCACTTAAAGCTGTCCATAAATCCTATGAGCTTTCTTCATTGTTTTATTCTCTCTCTTTCCCTCTGTCTGCCTGTGTTATTTCAAAAGACCTGTCTTCAAGTTTAGAATTTTTTCCCTCCTATTTGGTCTAGTCTGTTGTGGAAGCTCTCTATTGTATTTTTTTATTTCAATGAAATAAAAATTTTTATTTTTCTATTATATCATATATTTCATTGAATTCTTCAGCTCTAAGATTTGATTCTTTTTTATAATTCTGTCTCTTTATGGTATTTTTCATTCAAATTATGAATTGTTTTCCTATGTTCATTGAATTGTCTGTATTTTCTTGTATCTCACTGAGTTTCCTTAAGATTGTTATTTTGAATTCTTTTTCTGGTATTTCATATATTTCCTTATAATTGGGCTCTGTTACTAGAGGATTACTTCCCTTTGGAGGTTACATATTTCCCTGCTTTTTCATGGTTGCTGTGTCCCTAACATTGACTCCTATACATCTGGTGAAAAAATTATCTCTTCCAATTTTATAGAGTAGGTTTCATGAGGAAAGACTTAGGGTGCGTGGTTCTAGGGGGACACAGTAATGTAGTCTCCATGTAGTTCCTTGAACTTTCGGACACACTAGTGGTGTTTATGAGTTTCTCAGTGGCCTACAGTGAGGGAGTCTGTGTTAACAGTGATGCGGCTTTTCCAAGGGTAGGCTCTCAGGCTATATCTCAGGTTGGGGATACACACATGCACACAGTACGTCATCCACCATGGGGTTTGGCTCATTGGAGTTGGAGCCACATGGCTGTTCCTCTGGCCAGAAACATGGGCATACTGTTGCTTAGCTGGCCTGGGAGTGTGCCTGCCAGGAGTGATCTGTAGGGTGGTTTCTCTGATTCAGGACACAGATACAAGGCTGCTCAGCTGGGGTATATCTGCTGGGACCAATTCAAGGGGCTGTTTCCTATGTCTGGGCCACAGCTGCATGGTTGCTTGACTGGCCTAAGGGTGTGTTTGCCAGGGGCTGCCAACAGGGCTGCTTCTCAGGCCTGGGACAAGGGCACATGGCTGCTCAGCTGGCCTGAGGTATATTTGCCAGGGGTGACCTGTGTGGCTGTTTCTTGGGTCTGGGGTACAGGTGCAAGGCTGCATGGCTGGCTTGAGGATATGCCTACTGAAGGTGGCCCACGGGGCTGTTTCTCAGGCTCTTATTGGGCAGGTCAAGGGCAAGTCTGTAGGGTGTTGGGGTACTGTGGGGCTATTTCTCATGTCCTGAGCACAGGTGCACAGCCCCTCCTCTGGCCTGGAGGTGTATTAGCCACTAGGAGGCTCAGGGGACTCTCCTGCTTAGGGAAGCGGTGAACAGCAGCTTAGCTAACTCAAGGGTAGGGTTGCTGTGGGTGGGACTGCTAGACTACTCCTCCAGCTGGTAGGGCAGTGATGGGGGTTGATTTCCCTGCTCTGCAAGGCCAGAGTACAGCCAATCCTGAGCCCAGGCTCCATGCAGCTGGGGTTGTGATGTTCAGCCACACGTGTGGGCTTGGCGTCATGAAGATGGAGCTCCAAGGCTGGAGAATGGCCATGGTTTCTGTTCCGCAGAGCAGGGTATGCTCCAGAGGTGGCTCTGGTCTCAAGATGGGGCTGTGCTGCAGCAGCTTGGCTCACAGGGATGGCTGGGGAGTGAGCAGTGCACACCTTGTGCTCCTAATCTGGGGCTATGGAGCTGCGCCATAAATTTCCTGCAGCTCCCAGAAGGCTCAGGGCTTGCGAGGACTGCAGGATTCCCCTGGTGTAAGGACTGTAGATGTTTTCTGTGGTGACGGGGGCTGGTGGGGATCTGCTGCTTCCCTTTTCCCTGCAACGGGAAGTCCCTTCTGACTCCAGGCAGATCTGACCCAGGCAGGGGAGATGGGGCTGCAGAAGCCTGGTGCCTCCACTCTGCCCTCCTGGACTTCCAGTCAACACAGGTGTCTCTCCACTCCCATGCTGCACTGTGCACTCTGCCAGATCTCAGCTCTCTTCCTTCCACACAGTCAGAGCTTAGCTGTGTAGTCATTGCCTTGGTCCTTTCTTGGGCGGAGGGTGCTGAGCACCAGCTCTCTCTGGTCAGTGTCTTCCTGACTTTGCTCCTACCATGCAAATATATATATATTTTATCTCACTTGATGCCTTAAGCACCAGTATGCTTGAGTCAAACAAAAGGAGACAGATTAAATCCTCATCATCAGGACTTTGAGTTAACAGGAGCCCTGGGACTTTATCAATCCCCTCCCCTTATCAATCTCCTTCTTTTATAAGTGAACACACCCGAGTATTTGTGGTTTAGTAATTGCCTTTCTACACTTCCCTCAGTCTGTGTGCATCCTGGTTAACCTGAAGGAGTTTTTCAGTGAGCAAATGCATCCTGAGGCTGAGGCCTGGCCCCAGCCCCTGGGGAAGGCTTATTATGATTATTAACATCACTGTCGTTTGTTGTTACTGTTCCTTGTTACTTTATTCATTCTCTTGGCAGTCCTCTCCCGTTCCTGCCAAAGTTCCACCGAATCTTCAGATTCAGATATTTGAAGTTTTCCATCTTACCCGTCAAAATAAAATAACATTTTATTGGGGCATTTTGGATTATGTTTTTGTTTTTGTTTTTGTTTTAAATCAGAATCCAAGATGTTGCTTTTTAATTTGATAGGCCTGCTCACTAGAGGGCTTCATGCCATCAAATCTGCTGAGAAAGCAAATGATCTGTTTTGTGACCCTGTATCTCCTGGCTCCCACATTATGTTTTTATTTCCAAAAGTTTAAACAGAGTTTGAGTTTGTACTGGACGTGTAACACGGCACTTCATGTCCATTTGCAATCTAATTCAACGTTTCATCGTTTGGATTCAATCTGTTAATAAAGTCGATCTCAGATGGAGAATCTGGCTACTGCCCTAGTTCCTGGCGGCTGTCTTAAAGGCTGTTTATTTTCATTTTTGATTTAATTTATATCCACTCAGTTGATAATCAGACATGGGAGAACAGGTTTCTGGCTTTGTATCAAGTTCTTGCTGAACTGTCTTTGTTCATCCGTGATTCTCCCTTATTGTTAAGTTTGCCAGTTACTGACTTGAATGTCTGAATACAGTCAACAGAGCCTGTGTATCAAACGACACTTATTTAGTTACATGCAACCAATGTAAAGCATGTTTTTGTGGTGGTGCTTGGCAGGATTGATAGACGTGATACACCTGAGACAAAATTTTTAGTGGTCAGAGGTTGTATGGTCTTTAATACATTACTTGTTCTTTTTTAACTCGGGTTCACCGGGCCTTGAACTGCCATCCACAGGACTGTTGATACCCGCAGCAGGCAGCCTTGGCTCGCACGGAGCACGTTGATGTGCAGTCCCTCCCTCCTGGCTGTTTTGTGTCTGCCTCTGGGAGAGTCCCTGACTCTGTCTGCATGTCGTTCACCCGTCTCCTCTTCCTCTCAGGTTTCCTTCTTTAAAATGAAGAGGGTGAATTAAACGTACTTTTAGCTCTAACGTTTGATGACAAAGAATTTTATGCCCTAAGTGCCTTTAAAGTTATCCTAGGAAATGGGATATAAATCAAAAACTGGATGCTACAGTAGGTAAATGTAAGGAAAAACAGCTTTTAGAGATCATTGCCTCTGAGCCAGGTGCTTTCACGGGTTATTTCATGGGAACCTTGTGATTCCTGAGGCAGGGGCCATGCGTCCCCACTGCGGGAGTGTGCAGGCCTCTTCAGGGGAGTGGCTCCAGATGGGCAATCCCATCTTGAAAAAGAAGGATGCTGTCAAGAGCTTGAAAATTTGGATAAAAGAAAGTTGTTTAAAAAGCCAAGAGAAATGAATCCTTCTTGTGAAATTAAGGGTATTTAGTATCAGGAGTGGGGAGGGTTTTTGGACAGGCAGGAAAGCATTGAAGCTGTTTGGAAAAATTAAACTTCGCTGTGGAATAATTTTGGATGTTTAAGATCGAATGATCACGCTGTGGAATGGAGTTCTAAGTCACGTGGGGGACTTTTTGGACTCAGGCTTGTTTTTATGGCTTTGCATGTTTCTTGTATGGTGTCCCTTGAGCTTTCGGGTCAGACATTGTAGACCTTTGCATTTTTCATTTGCTTTTCTTTATGGTTAAAACTTGGACATTTGAAGACAGCAGTAAAACACTTTGGGGTGTGTGTTCCTGTGCAGTTCATACTGGAGCACTAGGATTACATTCTGGCATAGTACCAAAGGAACAGTATACCCTAAGTGGACAGCAGAAAAATGAAAATACGCCAGGAGAAAGGAGCAAGGGGCCTAGGCTGGTGGTTGGATTAGGGACTGGGAGGTCTGTTCTTACAGCGAGGCCAGGGGCTTGGTCCTGGTGGGTGTCGGAGTTTTGCTTCGGTATTTTGAGCATGAAAGGAACTGAAGAGCTGCTTCTGACATAGGGGATGTGACATTATCATGTAAGAACATGCAGGTTCTGAAACAGTTTCTGGTACACAATAACTGCCCAGTAAATACTCAGTAGAGACGTAAGCTTCTTCTGTGAAAGCCGTGCCGGCAAGCTCTGCATCCCGGTGGTCGCTTCTGTGATGCATTAGAGACCACGGACTGACCCCAGCCACCGGCTGCTCCTCCCGGCATTGCCAGAGTCACCGCGGTCGAGCTTGTATCCCCACCCGCTCTCCCAAAAGTCATCCCAGGAAACTGGATACACATCATGGTAGCAAGTGACCTCCCAGTCTACCCAGTCCAATCAAGAGTTTGAAATAAGGACTCAAGCCACCTCTCGGCAATAGGTGGCATTCTGCGTCACCCATTCCCTCCCTCTTTCTTTCATCTGCTTCCTTCTTTTCTAATTTGCATTTGAGAAAGATTTCTACAGCAACAACATAAAGGACAGATGGGAGGGGTGCTGGACTGGAGGCAGAGGCCAGTTAGGGGGATAGCCAGGGCGCTGTTTCATTACACAGGACAATAGCAGCGGGCTTGGGGCAGTGAGCAACCCAAGGCTGCCTCCGAGGCACAGCCGAGGCTCTGTCCCCAGGCAGCATGGGGCTGAGGCTGGTGTTCAGTCATTGCTTCCTGAGCTGCCTCACCCAGATGCATGCCAGGGATTCCTGCAACCTTTCACCTCTAGCAAGACAGGAAAGGTTCACTATTTGATTATATCAGCATTTCACATCGGAGATCTCACAGAATCCAGATGCAACAAGACTCCGGCAGCTGCCCACCACCGCCCATCCAGCAGCAAGCGAATAACAAACAGCAACAACAACCACAAACAGCTGTTGAATCTCACAGCTTTTGTCTTTACAAAATAGGCCACTTCTTTGACATGTTATTGCAGATACACATGCACACACACAGACACACACACTACTAAGAAGACGGTGTGGAGGTATCATCCTAGCATCCGCTAAACACTGTTAGAAAAAATCCAGTGCCTCCGGGTTATTCGCCACTGCAGTTGTGGTTTTCATTCTTCCCGTTACCCCTGCTTTTTCATGAATACATATTTTGTTTTAGAGGTGGAACCAATCCAGGCTGGGCGCGGTGGCTCAAGCCTGTAATCCCAGCACTTTGGGAGGCCGAAACGGGCGGATCATGAGGTCAGGAGATCGAGACCATCCTGGCTAACACGGTGAAACCCCGTCTCTACTAAAAAATACAAAAAAACTAGCCGGGCGAGGTGGCGGGCACCTGTAGTCCCAACTACTCGGGAGGCTGAGGCAGGAGAGTGGCGTAAACCCGGTAGGCGGAGCTTGCAGTGAGCTGAGATCCGGCCACTGCACTCCAGCCTGGGCGACAGAGCGAGACTCCGTCTCAAAAAAAAAAAAAGAAGTGGAACCAATCCAGGTTCATCTTTTCTTTGCTTAAGTGAAACTAAACTAATTTCAGATTTCTTGCTGAAAAATGCCTTTGCTTCCCTTACACAGGATATAATTTAAGAATACAGTCCAGCAAGATCGAAATTTGTTTTTGAAACAGACATGTTAGTTCCATGGGTTACAATGGAATATAATGATGTCTGAGATGTGATTTCTTTAGCCATTTGGAAACCTTATCTCTCCTGCGAACTATCAAAGGCCCTTAGAGTCAGTAATTCGGGTGTTTTACCCTCAGCCTAGGGCAGATTGAGGAGCTCTGTTGTGCATTCCTCAATAGATGCGACTTTCTTTTCTCTTTATGGGGTTGGCAAACCTTTTCAGGAAAGTGTCAGGGAGTTAATATTTTCATCTTTGAAGGCCATGTGGTCTCCAACTCAATCATCCAACTTTGCCCTTGAGGAAGAAGCAGCCGTACACAGCATGTAAACAAAGGGTGGGGCTGTGTTCCAGGCAAACTTCCTTGTTTACAAAAACAGGCGGCAGGCTGGGGTCGGTGGGGCTTGTGTTTAATTAACGCAGCCCACAAAGTCTTACGACATTGTTTTACTCTTTTCTCTCAGGAAACAGTTCTGGTGAAATGTGATCGTCCTGGCCACCCTCTGATTAATAAGACATATCATTTTGAAAGGTAAGTGCTTTTCAAGGTGCTATATAAAGCAAACTTCCACATTAAAAGTACAAGTTTTGCATTGGGGTTTGAGTAATGAAATGTGCGATTTATCCTATCATTTTGACTAATTGTGATTGTAAATACAGACGGTCCCTGATGTCGATTTTTCAACTTTAGGAAAGTGTGAAAGAGACACACGTTCAGTAGACACTGTGCCTCAAGGACCCATTACAGCCCTTCTGGTTTTTGCTTTTAGTACAGTAGTCAATAAACTACGTGAAACAGTCAACACTTAAGCGTACAAGAAGCTTTCCATTGGGTGACTTTGCCCACCTGTAGGCTAATGTGTGTGTTCTGGGCACATTTAAGGCAGGCTAGGCTGAGCTACAATGCTTGGTAAATTAGGTGTATCAAATGCATTTTCAACTTGCAATATTTTCAACCTACAATGGGTTTCTCAGGTTGCAACCCCATCATAAGTCAAGGGACATCTGTCATCCGTATGTTCATGGTTTTAAGTAAATCGACATTTTTTATGTATCCAGTTTGTTGACAGTGATTTCACTGTGATGCTAGCAACTAACTGTAACCTTTCTGTCAGATGCCTTCCTCGGCACCAGGTCGTGGTGTATCCCCAGGGTGGTGGGAGAGCCCTGGAAGGCTCAGAAGCAATGTGTGTGGCCTTTGCAAATCCCTGCTCATCCTCCTTCAGCTACCAAGGGCTGGCTGAGTGGTCCTGCTCCCAGGCTCTGCCCTCCTGCTCCTCGGAAGGACGTCAGTGCCTGGGGCCTCTTCCCCTCCCCAGCAGCAGCCTGTGTTGCTTGATAGGGTCACATCTGGAGAAGGGCAGAGGGCTCCCCTCAAGCCTCAGCTGAGCACTGACCAGCACAGGAGCGGGAGGAAGGACGAGGCCGGGAAAGAACCACTGGGGAGAAGCCTGGGAGACAGTCCGCAGAGCTCACACAGGCCTGGGAATTGTGACTGCTCCCGCCAGGGCAGAAATACCTCGTGATACACGAGGCCTTGGGTCGAGTGAGAAGTTAGCCCTGGAATGAAGGCTGCTGGTGCCACATGGCAGAACTTAAACGCAAGCCTTGAGGGATCAAGTTGTTTCCAAGTAACTGCTGGCATCCCATAATAAAGCTGAAGAAAAATTACTGGGATTGGAGGGTCAAAACATGGTGCACCCAATTGCGAGTAATTAGTAAAGTCTGACATCAGAAATTACCAGACATCATTCAAGGAAGTAGGCAAATATGATCTCTAATGAGAAAACTCAGACAACGGAAATAGAGCGAGAAATAATACAAATGATAGAATTAGTAAAGAAGGTGCAAACAGTTATTATAAATCTGTGTGTTCAAGGAAGTAGAGGAAAATGTAAACATGTTGAGAAGAGATATGAAAAATTATAAAAAGACCCAAATAAAACTTCTAGAGATGAAAGAAATACCATCGAGGAGACACGAACGTACTGGTTGGGATGCAGGAGAAAGATGGGTGAACTTGACACCGCAGCAACAGAAAGGACCAACGTGAAACTCCAGGAGACCCCATAGCGAGTGGACAGAGTGGGCTCCGGGGATGGCTGAGGCTGACGCAAGCCCCACAGTGTGAATGAGCTTGAGGCCCCTGCACGGCACACTTGAAATGGTGAAAATGGGACTAGGCCTATGTTTGAGTGCCCTGGACTTGCACAGCCATGGCACCTCCATGTCCTGCCTCCTGTCTCCAGAGGGCAAAAACCCTGCTTGTAAGCCCTGTTGCTTCTGTCTGGATTGGTTTCTCAGCCTGGGTGCTTGCAGTACCAATTCAAGCCTTCTACTCAGCCTTTTTCCACTCTTCATTTCTTGCACCTAGAAAGTTTCCTTCTTCTTTTCTTTTTTGAGAAAGAGTCTTGCTCTGTTGCCCAGGCTGGAGTACAGTGGTGCAATCTCAGCTCACTGCAATCTCCACCTTCTGGGTTCGAGAGATTCTCCTGCCTCAGCCTCCCGAGTAGCTGGGACCTCAGGCATGCACCACCACACCTGGCTAATTTTTGTATTTTCAGTAGAGACAGGGTTTCACCATGTTGGCCAGGCTGGTCTTGAACTGCTGACCTCAAGTGATCTGCCCACCTTGGCCTCCCAAAGTGCTGAGATTACAGATGTCAGCCACCATGCCCAGCTAATATTTGTATTTTTAGTAGAGACCAGGTTTTACTATGTTGGCCAGGCTGGTCTTGAACTCCTGACGTCAAGTAATCCATCCGCCTCAGCCGCCCAAGGGCTAGGATTATAGGCGTGAGCCACCGCGCCCAGCCAGTTTCCTTTCTTTTTTCCCTTCAATGTCAGCAGCATATTTAAAAGCATATTTTGTTTCTATTTTATGTTGCATTAGTTACGTGTTGGTTAGGGGAGAAAAAGGGAGTTGTAGTATCTTAGTCGCCATGTGTCGAGATCTAGAGCTTCAGAGACAGTGCATTTTGTAGAATGCGTGTTATTACTCAAGGATTGCAATAATATTAGAATCTGTATAGTCTCATGCATTTGTATTATTTATTTACTGAAAAACATTTTACTTTGTGTATCTAAAACCAAATAACTTGATTTTTCCCCTAAAATAATCATATTTTAAAATCTTACTACGAATACTCAAGAAAATTTTCATCAGTTTCACATGTAATAAAGTAGCTTCCTGAAGAAACTTTAACACATGGTGCTGGTGGTTCAAGGGATTTGTAAGAGCAAAGCCAGTCTTCACGTGTAAGAGCTTTTTCTCATGTCTGTGCACTAAAAACAGTATAGAGAAAAATGATACTTTTTATCAGTGTAGAAAAGAAGCCAATTTATGAGCACTTTGGAGTAATGACCCCATGGCTTAGCTTCATCATGTTTGTTTATGCAAACATTTGTGGAACTTCGCTTCCTTGTGACACATGGTTTTTTTTAGCAGTCCTTCAGTGGGCTGACCTTTCTCCCACTATTGATTTTGTCCTTTCTTGATAACTCAGTTATGCAGGGGAATAATCTAAGTAAAAACCTCTCTCTTTTTTTTTTTTTTTTTTACTGTGCTTCAGAGTAATCTGGTGTTGGGCTAGGTAAGGAGGGAAATGGGGTTGGCCTGACTCCTTCCAGGAGGTTATATCATAGTTGAGACCTAGGCTTGGGATGGGGGGCTTGGGAGATCTTTACAATGATAGGTAATATCAACATTGGCAGAATAAGGTGAAGCAATCAAAATAGGTGACATTATTGGCCAAGGATGGAGAAGAAAGGAATGTTCGGGGCTGGGTGCAGTGGCTCACACCTGTAATCTCAGCACCTTGGGAGGCCAAAGTGGGTGGATCGTCTGAGGTCAAGAGTTCAAGACCAGCCTGGCTGGCTGGGTGCGGTGGCTCACGCCTATAATCCCAGCACTTTGGGAAGCCTAGGCGGGTGGATCACCTGAGGTCAGGAGTTCGAAACCAGTCTGGCGAACACGGTGAAACTTCATCTCTACAAAAATACAAAAATTAGCTGGGCATGGTGGCACACGCCTGTAGTCCCAGCTACTTGGGAGACTGAGGCAGGAGAATCGCATGAACCCAGGAGACAGAAGTCGCAGTGAGCTGAGAATGTGCCGCTGCACTCCAGCTTGGATGACAGCGCGAGATTCTGTCTCTAAAAAAAAAAGAAAGAAAGAAAGGAATGTTTGGAATGGAACAGTTAATGAGGGAAGCACCTCTGGGGAAGAGGCCTTGAGCCTGGACTCGGCTCTGGAGGTTTAGGTGGGACAAGCATCCCAACAAAGGCCGGAAACTCATCTGAGACGTGGGGACGCTCACTGATGAAGGACCTGGGGATGTGGCTTGGGAATGTCTCCTTCGTGAGGAATTCTCAGTTTCCCTGTGTCCCTCGGTCGGAGGCAGCTGCTCCAACTTCTCATTTCCTGCCCCTGCTTCATGTGTTGGAATAGCATTTGGCACACTGTAGTATCTGCTTCTACTGTCGTCTTCCCAACTGGAACAGGAGCTCCGCGGGACTGGGGACAAGGTCTTACCTTGAATCCCAAGAAATAAGCATTTCATTTAGATCGTGTTTGAATCGTGGGCTTGCTGGATGATGGCTGGACCATGTCAGCTGGTGTCAGTGGTAGATACATTGTGGTAAAAGCTTTTTCCTTCCTCCCAACCCCACCTCCAATCCTTGTCCTTTGCTAGACTTGACTTGGGAAGTAAACAGCACCAGTTTAAGGAAGCATGTGGCCTACTGATAAAGGATTGGGTTGAATGTTTAGAGCCAAATGCACCCTTTGGTTAAAGTGCTGAAGGATTTAATGAGCACCTTCAGGCGCTTAGCACAGAGCTGCAGAGAAGGAATAAAGTAGGGTTGGATTAGGAATAAAAAGTTTAAAGTATGATCGTTTCCCCACGCGGCTTACACACAGGCTGCGGGTGTCGGTCATCACTGCAAAGCAGCCAGAGTCCCACAGTGTGTGTGGCCGAGTGCTGAGTGACAGAGAAATGCCTGTGGGCAGGAGAGTCACAGAGTGGCTAAAGCTTGAGCTGGGTGGAGTTTAGTTACATACGTCACCTTCACGTAGCCCTTGAGAGTCTCCAACTACTTTCAGGCTTTTGATCATCCCAGGAGGACCTGAGGAGGAAGCTGCGGGGGGCACCACTGCCCAGTCTAGTGAAAGGATGGCTTTTAGTAAGCGGTGGATTTGGGCAGAAGGTCTCAGTCTTTGGATGACACCAGGCTGCTGCTTAGGTCAGTGCAGAAGCACAGGCAAGGGCGCTGTGGTGAGGAAACCACCCTCGGGACTCACGTGACCTTGTTTGGGGAAGAAGGAAGTGGAGCAGCACCGGCCATGCCGACGTGCGTCTTCTCAGAGGGCTCCGTCTCAGTACGAGTACACTGAGGGTCAAAGGGAAAGGTCAAAATTGTGCTGCTTGAAGTGAACAGAAAATAGAAGAATTTGTGCAACTTGCTGTCTATCTATAGAGGAAAGGGAGACTTTAAATGTAAATCTCTGCAATAATTTATTCTGGGGTATTACCATTTAGTATTCGGGATCATCTTATTTTTAGAAACAGTGGAGCATATGGTTCTTATGAAATCAGAACATTGTTGGTTTTTATAACAGCTTTTTATGGAACTAATAAACGTCAAAATATTTTATTTCCATTCGGAAAAAAAAAAAATTCCAACACCTTCAGCCCTTTACTTATTGTAAAAATAAATTTGTATGAGGGGAAAAGTTCAATTCTTACTATTCAGAAAAAATATTAATAGGCCCAGGGTCGGAAGAAGGTATATTTTCTATGTGAAATAAAAATATTATTTTAAAAAAACAAACAAACAAAAGTAATGCCATTGATCCAAAGTGCAAGGAGAAAAAGAATAAGTCATGTTCATTGTTTTGAGAATAATTCATTTATCAGAAGGCTGAAGGACACTCCTGGCTGTGTTCTTGTAGAACAGGAATTTACAATACGATATTCCTAACCGACACATTTGTGTTAAATTTCTATAGTCATTCAAGTGCAAACATTTTCTGAGCACCTGTTATGTGCCAGGCACCCTGTTAGACACAAGGGATGTAGGTGAGAGGAAGGCAGCATTTTTGCCACCAAGACCTAGAGCTGTAGGGACGGTGCCCGGGAGGCTGCGCTGAGCACAGAAGCCACCAACACAACAGCGCGGTGGGAGGCAGAGATGGGGGAGGCCCTCAACCTGGGGCTCAACAGCTCAGCTAACCAGGAGTTAATCAGGCCGAGAAAAAGGGAAAGGAGGCTGGGGGTGGTGGCTCACGCCTGTAATCCTAGCACTTTGGGAGGCAGAGGCGGGCAGATTGCCTGAGGTCATTTGAGACCACCCTGGGCAACATGGTGAAATCCAGTCTCCACTAAAATACAAAAAATTAGCTGGACATGGTGGCACACACCTGTAGTCCCAGCTACTTGAGAGACTGAGGCAGAGAGAATCGATGGAACCAAGGAGGCAGAGGTTGCAGTGAGCTGACATCGGGCCATTGCATTCCAGCCTGGGCGACAGAGCAAGACTCTGTCTCAAAAAAAAAAAAAAAAAAAGGAGAGAAAAAGAAAAAGGGAAAGGAGATTCCAGGTTGGGGGAAAAATGGTCAAAGTTATGGAGAAAAAGAATGAGACTGATAGGCTCCGAGCACAGGAGCCTTCGCTGTGGCTGGGCATGACTGTGGGAGGTGGGAGGTGGGTGCTGGGAGTGCCAGGTCCTAGGGCCAGTTTCCCACTAGCACCGGGGCCGCCCCTCCTCCCCAGACAGCCACGTGAGCAAGGCCAGCTTCCCTCCACATCCCCACGGAGCACAAGGTCAGATGCATGGGTTGTTCTGGTCTGTGGGTGAGAAACGGGTTGTCTGTGTAGCATCTCTTCAGAGCGAGGTTGAGTCTTTTCGTGTGGTTCCGTCATTTGCATCTTTTTTTTTTTTTTTTTCTGTGCATTCTTCACTTCTCTAGCTATTTTCTCTACAAGGACTGACCTTTCCTTTCTGTATTTCTAGGAGCACTTGATATAGCAGAGATATTTAAGCTGCAACTACTTTCTCAGTCTGTTGTCTGCTTCTGATGTCTTTGAGCCACACGTACGTTTTTACATGATCATAGGTGAAAAGGCTGCCAGGTTCTAGAAGAACCCACCCGTGGACTCTGCTGGGACACGCATGGCCGGATGGTTTTCATTAAACTTGTGGTCTGTTAGGAATGTGTCCTAGTCCATTTTATAAAGAATTGATCCAATTTTATCTTTTTAAATCTCTTCATTTACTGCAACACCACTTATATTTTAAAATATTAATTTAAAATAATATTTTAAAATTTATTTATTAAAAAAAAAGGATATTGAGATGGAGTTTTGCCCATTGCCCAGGCTGGTCTCAAACTCCTGGGCTCAAACGATCCGTCCACCTTGGCCTCCCAAAGTGCTAGGATTGCAGACGTGAGCCATCGTGCCCAGCCTGCATCACCACTTATTAAAACACCTCTGTCCCCACCGATCTGAGATGTCCCTTTATCTGACCCATTGCCACATGGAGTTGTGTCTGTCTGGCATTTCCCCCTCTTCCTTCGGCCTACTTACTAATTCACGCAGCAAGACCAAGCTGTTGTAGATAGAGTCTCAGAGAAGGTTCCAGTGTCTGAGCTCGCCCCATCCCAGTTCCTCTATTTTCCAGGGCTTCTTTCTATTCTCACTATTTTATTTTGCCAGGAAAAAAAAAAATTATAATAACTGTGGAGCTCCAGGAAAAACCTGACAGCATATACAGTATTTTGGGGGGATTGAGGTAAGTTTATAAACTAACTTTGGAAAAATGGGCCTCTTCATGAGTTGACTCTTCCATTCAGGAACATGCTGTGACTTTTCACTTATTTGAGTTTAATCATGTATTTTCAGGAGCCTTTTATCATTTTCTTTATGAAGGATTAGAACATTTCTTATTCCCAGGCATATTTTTGTTGCTATCACTAATAGAGTCTCATCTCCCAGCATGGCTTCTAACTCTATTTGTAAGAGGGCCATTAATGTTTTCACATTAATTTTATGACCTGCTGTTTTGTTAAATTATTGTATTGATTTAGTAATTTTCTTTGTCGTTTGAATTTGGATTTCTCAGATGTATGGCCGTGTTAGCTCCAAGGGGAAATTGTTTTATCTTTTCTGATTCTTATGTCACTAATTGATTTCTTTTGTCCAACTGCATAAGCCAATCATAGCTCAATGCAATATTAAATAGTATTGCAGGTAAAGAGTACTACAGGTAAATAGTATTGCAAGAAAAGAGTATTGCAGGTAAAGAGTACTGCAGGTAAACAGTATTGCAGGTAAAGAGTACTGCAGGTAAATAGTATTGCAAGAAAAGAGTATTGCAGGTAAATAATATTGCAAGAAAAGAGTATTGCAAGAAAAGAGTATTGCAGGTAAAGAGTACTGCAGGTAAACAGTATTGCAGGTAAAGAGTACTGCAGGTAAATAGTATTGCAAGAAAAGAGTATTGCAGGTAAAGAGTACTGTAGGTAAATAGTATTGCAGGAAAAGAGTACTGCAGGTAAATAGTATTGCAAGAAAAGAGTATTGCAGGTAAAGAGTACTGCAGGTAAATAGTATTGCAGGTAAATAGAATTGCAGGAAAAGAGTATTGCAGGTAGAGTACTGCAGGTAAATAGTATTGCAAGAAAAGAGTATTGTAGGTAAAGAGTACTGCAGGTAAATAGTATTGCAGGTAAAGAGTACTGCAGGTAAATAGTATTGCAAGAAAAGAGTATTGCAGGTAAAGAGTACCGCAGGTAAATAGTATTGCAGGTAAATAGTATTGCAGGAAAAGAGTATTGCAGGTAAAGAGTATTGCAGGTAGTCGGCATCTTGGACTTTTCCCTCCCATTACTGGGAAAAACTCCAATATTCTTTAAAGGTAAGATGTTCACAAAGCCTAAAATATTTACTATCTAATTTTTTTTGAGAAAAAGTTTGCCAACCCTTGCCATAGATTAGGAGACTTAGAAGGCAGCAATCCTGTGCAGTGTAGATGCCATGATGAATTATCATTTCTAAAACACTGACTGGAAAAAGAAACTTACTAGACAACTGAGGAAATGCAAACACTGACTTTTGGATGGTGCTAAGGAATAACTAACACTCATTTTTAAGGCATGGTCGTGGGAAGACTGTTATGTTTTAAAGTCATCATCCTTTACAGATGTATTGGCCTTTCCAGATGAAATGAACCTCAGGTCAGCTTCCGCATGAGAAGCAGGACAGGCCTGGGTCTGAAGCCGTCCTGGCCTTCCCAGATGAAACGGACCTCAGGTCAGCTTCAGCGTGAGAAGCAGGCCAGGCCTGGGTCTGGAGCCAGGCAATGTGCACATGGGGCTGACTTTTCTATTCTTTCTACTTTTGTATCTTGGTGTATTTTCTGAGTGAAAAGTTAAAAAGGATCTCAGCCCTGAGCATCTTCCCACACAGTGCTCACTGTACCCTCTAAATCATGCATATGGCAACACCTCATAAGGGTCCCCACTCTGTGTAAAATTAATCCCGTGGCTGGAGATGACATGGATCAACTGAGCGACAGGACACCCTTGAAAATGAAGGAAGGAAAAAACGTGGTTCCAGCTAAGTCAAAACCTGTAGTTCAGGAAACTGAGTTTCACATCAAAGCAGACCTGACCAAGCGCAACCACCCGCCACTGCTGGGCAGCTGCCAGGGAGCCTGCTCTCTCACTGTGCTCCAGGCTGCTTTCAAATTGTGCAGGAAACGGCAGTTTTTGGACATTGCTTCCTATTTTGTTTTATTTGTACCTGTTTATAGACCCAGAACCACATGAAGTTTCCTTTGCAGAGCAGACATCCAATCCCATGATATCGATTCAAGTTCTGCTGAACTGACCTGGGGCCTAGGAAAACAAGATTTTTAAAAGCTTGAACACAAAAAGCGAATGTTACATATCAAATATCGCTCAGAGTGTGAGTTTGACATTGTTACTGTTGGGCCCTCCACAGTAGAGCCGATTTAGTTATGGAATAATTATATCCTCCCTCTGTCCCTCCCTCTCTCCCTCCCTCCCCTCCTCTCCCCCCTCCCCCTCCCCTCTCCTCCCCTCCCCCCCCCTCTCCTCCCCTCCCCCCCCTCTCCTCCCCTCCCCCTCCCCTCCCCTCCCCTCCTCTCCCCTCCTCTCCCCCTCCCCTCCCCTCCCCCTTCTCTCTCTCCTCCCCTCACCCTCCCCTCCCCCCTCCTCCCCTCCCCCTTCTCTCTCCTCCCCTCCCCTTCCCCTCTCCTCCTCTCCCTCCTCCTCTCTCTTCCTCTCCCTCCTCCTCTCTCCTCCCCTCCCCCTCCTCCCTCCCCTCCCCTCCCCCTCCTCTCTCCTCCCCTCCCCCCTCCTCTCTGATTTCTCCTCCCCTCTCCTTTCTCCTCCCCCTCCCCTCCCTTTCCTTCCCTCCTATCTTGCAAGCATTTGTCACTTCATTTATGCTTATTACATTTTCATAGCAGAAAGTAGTATCTTTTTCTTAACCTCTGTTATCTTGAAAAATAACACAGATTAATCTTTTGTTGAAGAATTCCGATGGTGTTGCGGGGATGGGAAGTCCACGGGGGTATTGTGTTCCCAGGTTTCTGAGTCTGCATATGCTATAGTAGCTTTTTGCTTCTTCTATTAATGCAGTATTTTCCCTTTGTCTCTCAGGGTTTATGGTCCAGCAGAGTCTCAGAGTGCGGTCTTTGGAGATGTGTGTCCCCTACTCACGTCTCTCTTGGATGGGTGAGTGAAAATACTTTGAAGGCCAGTTAATCATAGTTACATTTGAATATAAAGAAGCTTCATTGTGCTGTGGAGTGAGAATGTCGCATTAGAGTCTGAGCATTTTACAGCACTGCAGAGCATGTCCATGGGTCACCCAGCGTGGACTCCGCTTGCATCCATGGAGACTATCTCCACACCCTGGGAAAAGCAGTGAGAATGATTTGGAGAATGCTTGTTAAATGAGTATATCCACCTGGGATTCCAAACTCCATTTTAGTTACATTGTATGTGGGCTTAAGCCTGTGAATGCAGCTGCCATTCTCTCTGGGATTCTTTTATATTTCAGAATTAAAAAAAAAAAAAATCTGTAAGGAATGTGAACGTCAGATTTAGGGACTTTTCCCTCTGGGAATCAGCCTTCTATTCTTGCAATATACAACCACTGATGTCAAAGGCAGCGGGTCGTAATTTAGGAATGAAGAATATTTTTTTACTTAATGGAGACACCTTAAGCCCATAGTTTCCACTCCGGGCATTTTGAAGAATCTCAGTTTTCTGGCAGAAATCCACGTCAAGTTCCTGACGAAGACTTACTTGCATTTGTCCAGCAAAGGCTTCTGCACAGCCAACCGCAAGGAACCTCAAGGACCCAGAAACTGCAATTACACAGTGTGCTGCGCGCCCCAAAGGCGCATGATCCGACCAGCAGGTCAACTCAGGAAGCTCCTGCGTCTGACCGCGCACGCACGCGGGGCCGCTCTGCCAATCATGATGCAGTTGCTGCTTCAACTCTTCCTCCAGAAGGCTGGAATTTGTATACCCATCTGAAGAAATGGTTTTGAAAATGATAGGGGAGTCTCCTTTCAAATAGGCATCTTTTAAGTAAGCAGATTCCAGAAATAAGAAAGACATCGTGGTCACAGTGATCACTGCCAGAACTGCCTTTCCAGGATAACGCGAAACAGATGGAGTTAGTTTAAGTTCTGAGTCTTGTCAGCAAAAAGAGTCAAAGTCTGTAAAATATTGGGAGAGATTTATCCTGAGCCAAATATGAGTGACCGTGGCCCAGGTCACAGCCCAGGAGGTCCTGAGAACATGTGCCGAAGGTGGTTGGGCACAGTTTGGTTTTATACATTTCAGGGAGACATGAGACTTCAATCCAGTTCATTTAAGAAATACATTGGCTCCGGAATGTCTGGGTTAAGGTAAAGGATTATGGAGACTAAAGTTCTTATTTGCAGAGGAAGCCTTCATGTGGCAGCTTCAGAGAGAACAGATCATAGATGTTTCTTGTCAGATGTAAGGTCTGTGTCAGTGTTAACGCTGGAGGATATCATGAAGCTTGTCTGGCCCCCACTTCCTGTCGTGGCCTGAACCAGACTCTGAGATAAAATTTTAGAGTGCCCTGGCCAAGGAGGAAGTCCATTCAGATGGCTGGGGGCCCTTAGAATTGTATTTCTGGTTTACAGCCTCCTTCTTCAGGAAGTTTCCTTTTACTCTACATTCTTAAATGGTTGAAAGACCCCTGTAAGAACCCATTTATCTGTTGTGGTCAAAGATATTCTCCACACAAAGAAATGCATGTAAATGAATTCGGGGAAGCCGGAAGAGACGTAGCCTGTAGTGGGGTTTTGTTATGCATGCCTTGAGACTTTTTAATCCTGGAAGGAAAACTCACAGGATGGTAACGGAGAGGCCTCATCAGTTTGGCGGGAGCATGTGGTTTCCAGGCTCTTGTGGCTGGAATGTAACAGTCAACCCTAGTGACTCGAACAGTCAGCCCCAGGACTGGGCTCTGCTGCTTTTCCTATCCTGTTCTAGGGATGATTTAGATGGCAGTCAATGAGAACACTGTCTCACAATCATTTTGTCAAAACAACAACCTTTATTTGTTTGACTTGTGGTGGATACACCACGTTAAACCGGTATTGATAAATGGGAGTCACAGTTGACCAGTTAAGTCAGAATTTCTGAGTGCAGGACTTGCTGAATGTCCCCAGGTGACTTGGATGAGGGGTCAGGGCTGGAGATCCTGCTCTGAGGCATGAACCCACTTAGCATCAGGCCAGGTGGACCCACACCTTTACAACCACGAACATCTTCAACATCATGACTGAGATGATTTTCTATCATACTTATTTTAAATAGTCTTCCAAATATTTCCGATCCTCCCATTCATACTTCAGGCTAAACAGCACAACTGGAAGGAAATGTGGGGATGTGTTGGTAGTTCTTATCTTCTCTGAAATAAGCTGCAGTCAGCTAATCGAGGGTCTTGGGGCCAAGAGGCGGCAGGTGCTACTGTCACAGAGAGCACCTCAGCACATGTGGATTGACTGTGGACATGAGCACCTCAAAGTCCCTTCCAATTACAAAGTACAAAAATAGTTTTTGTATGAAAACGTATACAAAAATGACTCATGCTTGTAATCCCAGCACTTTAGGAGGCTAAAACAGGAAGATTCCTTGAGTCCAGGAGTTTGAGACCAGCCTGGCCAACATGGCGAAACTCTACTAAAAATACAAAAATTAGCTGGGCTGATCTCAGCTACTCAGCAGGCTAAGGCAGGAGAATTGCTTGAATCTGTGAGGCAGAGGTTGCAGTGAGCCAAAATTGAGCCATTGCACTCTAGCCTGGGTGACAGAGCAAGAATCCGTCTCGAGAAAAAAAAAAAGATAGTTACAGTGAAGGTATGCGGATTTAGGAAGGCCTTGCTAAGGCCAGAATCCCTGTATGAATGCTGAGCTGGAGAACGAGGAGATGGAAATGCCCAGGAGAAACAGGGAAGGGTGAACCCACGCTGTGTGTGTGTGTCAGTGCAAATACCGTTTAATCCAATATCATACAACAAGATAGCAACCAGGATGGATTATGCAAAAAAAATAGTTGTGGTTAAATGAAAACGTAATTTATAAGAAATGGAGTAACAGGGGAATAGGGAATGAAATTTATTGAAGTTTCTCAGACAAGTGAAAATTTTTCCTGGAATCTTCTTGGCACTAGCCCTCTGTGTGTTTTGCTGGACTGAATCTGCTCTGAATTTTAGGTACAATGTTTGTGTTATGGCGTATGGACAGACGGGCAGCGGGAAGAGCTATACCATGTTGGGACCCCATTCGGACGACGGCCCTGTGTTGCCGCTTGACCCACAGAGTGACTTAGGAATTATCCCTAGAGCAGCTGAGGAGCTCTTCAGGTACCGCTGATGGTGATGAGTGGGGCAGAGAAATATGGCAGGGAAGCCAGGCAGTCAGCACCTTGGTTATCACACGGCAAAAATTATTACCACTTTTTTTTGAAGAAGGTGGTCAAACCCCATAACCTCATCAGATACATTCAACATTACCAAGCGCTTCCATACTTCTGGGCATTATTGCTACCAGTTCCTGTGATGAAATTATGTTCAAATTCTATCATTAAGACAAAACTTTTTTTAATCTTTAATTTTTTTAGAAAGAAGGTCTTGCTTTGTCACCCAGGCTGGAGTGCAATGGTGCGATCTCGGCTCACTACAACCTCTGCCTCCTGGGTTCAAGCGATTCTCCCTCCTCAGCCTCCCCAGTAGCTGGGATCACAGGTCTGCCCCACGGTGCCCAGCTAATTTTTGTATTTTTAGTAGAGATGGGGTTTCGCCATGTTGGCCATGCTGGGTCTCAAACTCCTGACCTTAGGTGATCCACTCGCCTCGGCCTCCGAAAGGGCTGGGATTATAGGCATGAGGCACCGTGCCTGGCTAAGACAAAATTTCTTGAAAGAGATCCCGAGTTAGAGGGTTTCCTGGGTAGGGGTGGAGGTGGGGGATGGTGGGGGATGCAAGTTTTCTGTCCTGGAATGGGAAACACAGAGGGAAAACTCCCATTCTTCCATCGCCCTTCCTCCTGCCGCCATCAGGAGTGTATGCATCCACTTCTCTTTAGGGGTCCAGCCAACATGGCCTGCGAAGATGT
The DNA here is from genome assembly GCF_049350105.2 of Macaca mulatta. Lineage (NCBI taxonomy): Eukaryota > Metazoa > Chordata > Mammalia > Primates > Cercopithecidae > Macaca > Macaca mulatta. The sequence goes on along the minus strand of NC_133409.1, from coordinate 4,018,730 downwards.
TCCCGACCCTTTAGCACATTCTCAAAAGAGACCCACTGCCCGTGTCATGATTTCACCAACAAAATTAGTCCTAGAAAAAAAAATAGTAACAAGTCATTTCAGTAGCTGGGTGCGGTGGCTCACACCTGTAATTCCAGTGTGTCCAGAATTGGTGGGTTCTTGGTCTCGCTGACTTCAAGAACGAAGCGTGGACCCTCATGGTGTTACAGTTCTTAAAGATGGTGTGTCCGGAGTTTGTTCCTTCAGATGTGTCCATAGTTTCTTCCTTCTGGTGGGTTCATGGTCTCGCTGACTTCAGGAATGAAGCTGCAGACCTTTGCGGTGGGTGTTACAGCTCTTAAAGGCAGTGTGTCTGGAGTTGTGTGCTCTTACCGGTGGGTTTGTGGTATCGCTGGCTTCAGGAGTGAAGTTGAAGACCTTCGCGGTGAGTGTTACAGCTCATAAAGGCACCATGGACCCAAAGAGTGAGCAGCAGCAAGATTTATTATAAAGAGCGAAAGAACAAAGCTTGCACAGTGTGGAAGGGGACGTGAGTGGGTTGCCACTGTTGGCTGGGGCAGCCTGCTTTTATTCCCTTATCTGACCCCACCACATCCTGCTGATTGGTCCATTTTACAGAGAGCTGATCCATCTATTTTGCAGAGAACTGATTGGTCCATTTTACAGAGAGCTGATTGGTCCATTTTGACAGAGTGCTGATTGGTGCGTTTACAATCCCTGAGCTAGACACAGAGTGCTGATTGGTGCATTTACAATCCTGTAGCTAGACACAGAGTGCTAGACAAAAAAGTTCTCAAAGTTCCCACTAGGTTAGCTAGATACAGAGTACTGATTCGTGTATTTACAAACCTTGAGCTAGACACAGAGTACTGATTGGTGTATTTACAAGCCCTAAGCTAGACACAGAGTGCTGACTGGTGCATTTACAATCCTTTAGCTAGACACAGAATGCTAGACAGAAAAGTTCTCCAAGTCCCCACTAGGTTAGCTAGATACAGAGTACTGCCAAGCGGTGGGACTCGCCTATCGCCAAGTGGCAACCCGCTCAGGTCCCTTTCCACACTGTGGAAGCTTTATTCTTTTGTTCTTTACAATATATCTTGCTGCTGCTCACTCTTTGTGTCCACACTGTCTTTTTGAGCTGTAACACTCACTGCAAAGGTCTGCAGCTTCCCTCCTGAAGCCAGTGAGACCACGCACCCACCAGAAGGAAGAAACTGCAAACACGTCCGAACGTCAGAAGGAACAAACTCCAGACACACCATCTTTAAGAACTGTAACACTCACCGCTAGGGTCCGCAGCTTCATTCTTGAAGTCAGTGAGACCAAGAACCTACCAATTCCGGACACATCAGCACTTTGGGAGGCCGAGGCAGGAGGATCACGAGGTCAGGAGTTTGAGCTTGCATGAGTTGTGCATGTCATTAAATATTCGACCAGTCATTTTTCCTTCTGCTAAGCAAACTCTTCAAGTTCCAGAAACTTTAAGGCTCAGGCAAGAGCACTGGGGAACTGAGGTAGAAAGTGGGAGAGAATGGTGGGAGCTTCCAGACTCCCTCTCCACCCCGCGCCGCGTTTCTTCTCATCTGTGAGAGCGGGGACACCGTGGTGGAACGAGGCAATGTGGCCAGGCAGCACGTCCCAGAGGTGGACTTCCTAGTGTTCCCAGCCTGAGCTGCATGCTTGCTTCCAAGGCCATTTCCGCCCTCAGCTGGGCTTAGAGAGGCAGGATGCACAGCCAGTGAGAGCAGGCCTCATACTTTGACCTATGGAAGCATACCCAGGATGGCAGAGGGCTGCAAGGGGGCGGGAGCGGCGCTGCGGGGCAGGAACTGCGCTGAGGGAGCGCTGGGAAGGGCTGTTAGCTGCCTAAAAATGTTGGGGAAGATCCATCAGGACCATGGCCAGTTGGCTGGGCCTCTCCGGAAACCGGATGATCAGCGTTGCCAATGGGCCCATCGCATAACTGGCAAGCGTTTCAGTCGCCTCCTTTCTAAAATGGTTTTTCCGTTTTGCTGTTCTGAGCCTCGGGTGCTGTGCGTCTCCCTCCAGGGCACAGTGATTTGTGGCACTGGAATCCCTCAGTCTGAGTCTCAGATCTCTGCTCTTCCAAGTGAATGGCCCCGAGCAAGGCCCTACTCTCCCTGTACCTCTCTTTCCTCGTTTGCAGAAACGAGAATCCGAGCAGACACGGACCGTGTCCTCCCTCGTCACATCCACACCTGGAGAGGGGTGCGCTGGGCCAGGGCTGGGGGTGAGCTTGGGTGTTCGTGACTCAAGTTGCAAACGGCCCTCTGCCCAAAATGATACACAACCACAGTGACGTCAGTGCTGATGTCGGAGATAGTTTACAGGAACCCTTGACCCTGAAAACCGCTACTCTTAGATTGCTGAAGGCACCAGAGAAGCCATTTCCTGTTGTTTTAAAGTAAATAAAATGCTACTGCCTGGATTCCTTGGCTCTGCACGTCCCTCTCCTTCCTTCTAAACCTGGTTGTTGACACCGCCTCCTTCCCGACTGGTCTCCGCTGTCATCCTTATCAACAGGAGCGTGTGGTGTTTCTCTACCTGCTACGCACCGTCAGAGGCACAAGGGATCCAAAAGTGCATGTGATCAATTTTCTGCTTTTAAAAGTCTAGAGTGGTAATGGGTAATTATGACCCAGTAGGAAATGGGCAGGAAAAGATGGCAGAGACAAAGCATGGCCCTGCCCCTCCCCACCCCAGAGAGTCGGGGAAGCTGCCGGTGCATTTGAATCACACCCATTCATCGCAGGACCCGGAGTCCTTTACCTGTCTTCTTCTCAACACTTTGCTGCTTAAAGGCTAAGACTGAAGCTTGTGGTTTTCACCGTTGTCCCTAGAATCTAGTCAACAGCCCAGTAATGACTTGTGGGAAATCTCTCAAATTAACTCCTCGGTATTATGTAATTGAGAAATTTCTAAGTTAGGTTTTGCGACACTCAAAGAACAAACTGTCACATAAAGGATGGGCCCAAGTGTGGAGGTTAAGTTTCTGGCTATGTGGTGCATTTTTACCTAACGTGTGGAGAGGAGGAGAATGTAAAAACTCTAGGCTGGGCACAGTGGCTCACACCTGTAATTCCATAACGTTGGGAGGCTTAGGCGGGTGGATCACCTGAGGCCAGGAGTTCGAGACCAGCCTGGCCAACATGGCGAAACCCCATCTCTACTAAAAATACAAAAACTAGCCGGGCATGGTGGCGGGCACCTGTAATCTCAGCTACTCAGGAGGTTGAGGCAGGAGAATCAACTGAACCTGGGTGGCAGAGGTTGCAGTGAGCCGAGAATGTGACTCTGCATTTCAGCCTAGGTGACAGAGCGAGACTCTGTCTCAAAAAAATAAATAAATATAAAGTAAAATAAAATCTGTAGCTAACTTCATTTTTCACTGTTGCACACACTCTTCTCAGAGTGTTCTCACCTAACCCCAGTGCTGAACCTACCTAATCCAAATCTTGATGCTTTGCCAATAATGATTTTTACCTTAAGAGTTTTACTTACTTTCTCTTTCATTTTAGTCTTCATCATTTTCTTTACTGTTTATCATTAGAAGACAAAACTCCTCTAGATCTGGATGAAAAAACAGCCTGGCAGCGCCTGGGTGGGAAACATCCCAACTGGATTTTCCCTCGAGTACAGATAGCACCCTGTCACTCGGGACTTCTCGCCCAGTTCTCAGAATAGCCTTAGGAACAAGAAAAGCACAATGCTCACCGTGGGATTGACATCACCTTGCATGTGGTAGGGAGGCAGCCACCTCCAGCAGACAGAAAGAGGCCTTTGTTATTTGGTGACAAGGTTGGAAGGGGAGTTTTGTCAGAGACAAACCAGAAAGCCAGAGGGAGGAGAGAGGAAGGGAGGGAATCCAGGGTTAGCACTCACCTTTTTCTTGCTGTGGGATTACAGTTTTCTTTCTCTCTCTCTCTCTCTCTGTAGTATCTTTATTCAAAAACATTCCTACAGTCAGCACATAGTTCTTTAAAACATGGAGCAAAATAAGATGTGCAGCTGCTTTTTTTTTGTTTTGTTTTTTTTGTTTTGTTTTTTTTTGAGATGGAGTTTCGCTCTGTTGCCCAGGCTGGAGTGCAGTGGCCGGATCTCAGCTCACTGCAGCCTGCACCTCCCAGGTTCAAGCGATTCTCCTGCCTCCGCCTCCCAAGTAGTTGGGACTACAGGCACCCACCAGCTAAGTTTTGTATTTTTAGCAGAGATGGGGTTTCACCAGGTTGGCCATGATGGTCTCGATCTCTTGACTCGTGATCCACCCGCCTCGGGCTCCTGAAGTGCTGGGATTACAGGCGTGAGCCACCGCGCCCAGCTGTGCAGCTGTTTTTTAAGGAGCCGGAGTTGGTTTGATGGGTCTTGCTTGCAGGAAAGTTGCAGTTGGAAGGCATAAGTGGAATTGGAATAAAGAAGCTTCCCTGAAGTGGAAAAGTTTTAAAATGAGCAAACCCCATCACTGGAGAAGTGCTAGAGGCCCGAACATCCTTGCGCCTTGCCTTGGGTGTCTGCAGTGATCGATCAGTGGGGCATGGTAATTTCTATACCACAGCCATGTGATATTCAGGCTTCTTTGCCCTGTGTATTTAGAATCCTGTGTTCTGGTTGCAAAGCTGTTGGTTTAAATATAACTCTGATAAAATAACTGCTCCCAAGACACGTATTCACCCTACAACCTAAATGGCACACCCCCTTTCCCCGAGTGATCTTGGGGTGAGTAACGTGCAGCCCTCTGCTCGGACCCCACCAGTCTTACTGAGCATCCTCTAGGGCGTCTGGAGCTGTGATTGGCTTACACTGAAAATCACTCTGTGAGACTTTCTGTAAGTTTCTCTTGCGTGTTTTCCCACAGGCTGATTTCGGAAAATCCCTCAAGAAGCCCAAAGGTTGAAGTCTCCATAGTGGAAGTTTACAATAATGACATTTTTGACCTTCTGGCCAAAGACACTGTTGCAGCAGTGTCAGGGGTCAAGCGTGAGGTGATGACAGCCAAGGACGGACGAACAGAGGTTGCGCTGCTGGCCTCTGAGTGAGTACTGCACTTGCCCTGTGCTGCTGGCCTCTGAGTGAGAATGGTACCTGCCGCGTGGTCAGGAGGCTGGACGTCTCTAAACGAGCTCCCCACGCCCAAGGATCCCAAGGAGAATAGGCCGTGGTGGCCCAGTCAGTGCTCCTTGTCACTGAATGGTTCCTTGTGTGTTTTCATGCTTTGTATGTGTTGCACAATTGTCAATTTGCTGTAAGAATGATCTTTCTTTAAAGTTGGCTATGTCGGGATGATATATTTGTTAATTAGCTGGAATAGGTGATCATTTCACAATGTATTCACATATCAAAATATCAAGGTGTATACTTTAAACATATACCATTTTCATACGTTATTAATATCTTAAAGCTGTTAGAGATAAAAGTAAAAAAAAAACAAAATATTTTTACAATCAAAATTAAAATAAACAAGTAAACGTAGCTTTGAAAAAATCTTCGTAAGAGCACCTTGGACGGGCGTCATCCCATCTCACAGATGAGGAAGCAGGCCTGCAGAGGTGAAAGAACTTGCCCACCCGACTCAGGCTAGGAGAGATGAACTTATCCACACTTGTAAATATCAGTATTTCATAGAATATGTAATGAATCCTCTTATAAAAGTGAGGATCCCCCATATTAAGTATTTTCCTCAAAGTTCCCAATTTTCAAATCCACATGCATGTGCTGGATTTGCCCCAATGGGGGTGCAGCTGGGAGCTGACAAAAGGAACCCTCCCCACGAGTGAGGGCCCGGAGAGGCTGCCCATCCTGGGCCCCAGAGGCAGCAAGGGAAGGGCCGCCAGCCATGCCGAATATTTCACAGAGCTGAAGGAAATCATCCGTGCAACCCTGATACGGCCACACAAAGTCACCTGAAATTTGAGCCTCTGACTGACAGCTGTGATGGAAATGTTGTCTCCTGCTGACTAAGAGCTCTGATTAGCAGTCACATCTCATCCACTAACATGGGGAAATGGGTTAAACCTTTATTTCATAAATCAGATTTGATGCACAAAATACTTTTAAAACATGGTCACTGGAGGCTCTAATAAATAAAGGAACAGTTGATGTTGAAAAGGTTAGCAACCTCTGATTTTGTTCGGAAGCAGTCCGTTATTTCAGGGTTAGCGATTAGAGATGCTATAGGTTGGTTAGGCCTCGAAAGGAAAAAGTTTGCTTTACCATGTTTTGTTGTGCCCAGGACTGGCTTTAGTCCCCCATTGGCACGCGTGGCTCATGTGAGAGGAGCCGAGGAGGCTTGGAAGTCGCCTTGGGTAAGGGGGGCCGCCCGTGCTGTGTTCCCCACTGCTTGCCTCGTCTGTAGGGCTGTTGGCAGTGCCTCAAAACTGATGGAGCTCGTTCGTGGAGGTCTGCAGCTCAGAGCAAAGCACCCCACCCTGGTGCATGCGGATTCCTCCAGGTCTCACCTGATAATTACGGTGACTCTAACAACAGCCGCCTGCTCTGATAGCACTGGTAAGTCACCATTTGTGCTTGGTCAGTGGCAAGTAATAGAAAAACCCACTTAAGGAGAAAAAAAAAAAATCAGGCCAGGCGCAGTGGCTCACGCCTGTAATTCCAGCACTTTGGGAGACTGAGGTGGGTGGATCACCTGAGGTCAAGAGTTCGAGACCAGCCTGGCCAACATGGTGAAACCCTGTCTCTACTAAAAATACAAATATTAGCTGAGCATGGTGGTACACACCTGTAATCCCAGTGACTCAGGAGGCTGAGGCAGGAGAATCGCTTGAACCCAGGAGGCAGAGGTTGCGGTGAGCCGAGATTGTGCCACTGCACTCCAGCCTGGGCAACAGAGCAAAAACTCTGTCAAAAAAAGAAGGAAGGAGGGAAGGAGGGAGGGAGGAGGAGGAGGAGGGGAGGAGGAGGAGGAGGAGGAGGAGGAGGAGGAAGAGGAAAAAAGAAGGAAGAAGGGAGAAGAAGAAAAATCAGTGTGCCTGCAGCATCCAAGGCCTTTCACAGGACCCAGCATGGGAATACCAGCCACACTTTTTCACTATCTGCATCCCAAACCGAAAAGGCCACTGGGATCACAGGCTGAGAAGAAAAAGTGAGACTGGGAGGGAGGAAAACACTCTGCTAAATAAAATATAACACAGAGAGAAAAGCAGGGCATAATACACTTTGGAGTACATGCATTTGTCATGGAAGAAACAATGAGTGTAGTTTCAGTTTAAAACCCAAATTACAAACTGTGCAGTAGATGAAATGATTCCAGTTACATAACGTATCAGAAAGAATACAAAGGCCTGTGAAGCCTGGGCTGTAGCTCTCCAACTTGAGCTGCGTCCAATCCCCTGCAGCAGGTGGTGGGAACAAATAGCAGACACCACCCATGCTCAGGTTCAGCAGGGCTGGGACTGGACCCCAAACGTGTGTTTCTGCAAGAGCACGGCTCCGGGGACCACACCTGGAGAACCACGGGTCTGGGGCCGGAACATGAGACTGTAGTCCCGTTGAAACCTGGTCTCAGTGGGTTGACACAGGAAAGACCATTTCTCACTCGTATCGAGGGCCAGTGTGGCTGAACGTTCCCCATCCGTCTTCCCACCATGGCACTTGAAACATGTGACCTCCAAGGTTGCTCGGGCAACGGAAGGTGAGGTGACGGGGACGTGCTGACAGTAGCCCCTGGCAGCCCAGAGCAGGCCACAGCTGGGCACAGGGCCTTGTACCTGCAGGGGGCCGGCAAGGCACAGGCGCCTGATGTTTAGGGAGCACCAACAATCTCTACCAAAAACACTCCCGATACAGGGGAGGCGTGGCTGCCCTTGGTGGTGGGAATAAGACTGGATTTCATGTCCTTAAAAAAAATTTGTATGTACTTTCTATGTTTTACACACTGAGTAACTGTTATCTTGCTTTTTAAAAAACCCTAAGAAGTTTGTGTAGGAATAACACACTACAAAGACATTTGCATTAAAATGAAGAGCCCTTTTGTTAGGATTTGTGTGGAAGATTATCAAGCAGATTGTAGAATTTATTTCTAAAAGGGCTCATAGATTTTCTGAGTGGGATTTTAATTAACATCGTTATCAAGTCTTTCTAAGAAGCATTATTTGATTTCCTTTGGGCCAATGAGGCATTAGTTCAACCCTCCACAGTGAAGAAAGCTGCTTTCTAGCTTGCTGTGTTTTCCCCCCAAGAAGCCACTGTCCCCTGGACCTCTGCTGAAATCCCACTTCTTACTGGGTGGGAGGTGTGGGCGGGAGGGTGCAGTTCAGAAGCTTCTCAGCCTTGACCAAGGCAAAGCACAGCCTCATGGGTTCACGCAACTGTTTTCCTCCTCGTTGCTCCCCTTGCAGCAGACCAAGCCTGCAGTGCTACCCTCCCCAGCGAGCAAACAGAGGCAGGAAGGGCAGGAAGGAGCCGCAGAACTTCTCAAGGGGCCTCAGCTCCACAGCCGGTTCCCGGGGACCCCGCAGGGCGTGCGGAGCAGGTGCAGGCCCGGCTGCAGCTCGTGGACTTGGCGGGCAGTGAGTGCATTGGTGAGCAGGAACAGGCATTTCCCTGGGGGGTGGACGCCGCAGAAGCCTATGATCTGATGGAGCTGGGTGTACAGCCAGGCAGCCTGGGAAGCTCTGGGCGGGCCAGGCGTTTCCCCCTCCACAGATGAGTTCCAAATCCCCATTACATTCTCAGGGGTTGGTTCTCTTACCCCGGCAACCCGAGAGTCGTGTTCCTCACACTGGCCCTCTGGGAAGGGAAAACCTGAGTTCCCAGCAGGAGCTCGCTTTGAGCTGTGAGCAGAGCCATGAAAGACCCTCGCTCTAATGCCTGTCCCATCCATGGCCTCCCCTCTACCTGCCTGAAAGCTGCTCCTCCCAAGGAGCTGGTTTTGCTTTTCCTGCCTTCTTTCTTGGTGCAAATGGTGATGGTGCGTGGCGGTCCCTGTCCTGTCCCAGGTGTGTCCGGGGTGACCGGGTCGGCCCTGAGGGAGACAGCGTGCATCAACCGCAGCCTTGCAGCCCTGGCAGACGTCCTGGGGGCTTTGTCGGAGCACCGCAGCCACATCCCGTACCGGAACAGCAGGCTCACCCACCTCCTTCAGGACTGCCTCGGTAACCATTTTCCCCCAAATCCCCCAAGATGGGACACCACGTGCCCCAGGACACGTGTACACACGTCCAGCCTGCACATCCTCGAGGGCCACCCATGTACCCCCTGCACCTCCTGTGCCCTCGCTTTGGCTAGCTGGCACTCCCATGGCACGGTGGTCATTCTCCTGCACTGTCTCACCTCGGCCTGGTTGCTTGCTTGTTCGGTCTGTGTGTGACTTGCCTACTGGTCGGACTCAGTTTCTCAAGGCTGGCAGCCCTGACCCCTCTCTTCACCAGGGAGTCCACCAGGGCAGCTGAGGGCTCTCTAAGCTGCTGCTGTGTGTGTGGCGTGGGTCCCTCCAGCTGTATGGACCTGCTTAGGCTGCAAGTTCCTTGGGTCTTTTGGGGGCAGGTGCCAGGAGCCTGGGCGCAGCAGATGAAGCATCAGTGCCAGGTGGGGCACAGGCAGCCTCCGTGCAGAGTCATCCAGCTGTGGCTGGATCTGGGCTTTGCAGTTTGCGGGGGAGCTCAGTTAGTGCCCCCTTCCCCCACTCAGACTCCAGACCGGTTGAAAGGGAGGACCCGAGGAAGCATTGCTGCTGCAGGGTGGCCTCTGCCAGGGCTGGGCTTCCTGGCTGAGGGTCCAGGAGGAGTCCCCCAGAGGTGGCCCTGGGCCCTGTAGGCCCTGTCCTGAGAAACGGCCACCGCAGGACGGCAGGGGCACGTGGCCACCACAGTGGAGGCTCCTCCTTCCTGGGAGGACCACCCTGGGAGGTGGTGAAGGGGCCGCTGGTGGTGCTCGGGACTCGGGGAGGCCAGAATGTTCCAGACACTATCCCTGTCTCTCATTGTGGGGTATTTCCCCCTCTCATGGCAAACTGGCTTCCTCCGCACGGTGAATAACGGGGCTGTTCACAGAATCATATTTTTGGATTCTACCTCTAAGACAGAGACCACCTGGTACTCTCGGATTCCAAAGCTTGTAGCCCCAACTGAGAGACCGGGCAACCTAGGCTGGGTGCACAGCCCACCGTGATCTCAGGGGCGGCACCACAGGGCACACAGTGCCCGAGAGCCAGCAGTTCCCTCAGGGAGCCCCGGCCTTGGCCTCTGGGGTCTGCACTTTTCCTCCCCTTAGCTCTCCCTGCCTTCTCCGTTGGTTTTGGTTTCCATCTGTCCCGCTTAACCCTTGCTACGGGTCCTGAAGAAAAGGAAGAGACAGAATTCCCCCAGGAGGAGAAGTCCTGGGCACACAGCCCCTGCCCCAGTGGAGCCTGAGGGAGCCACAGGGCCGTGAGCAGCAGGTGTGGGCATGAGGGAGCTCTGGAAAACGCAGTCCCAGGGGGCCGAGCACACCGCAGGGTCACGTGCAGACTCACCCCGTAGGGCTGACTTCATGCCTCCCTCCCAATTCCCGGGACACAGGAGTGTGAGAAGGCCTGCAGCTTCCCTGGGTGAGGGGTGCTAGTGACCGGCTGCTGGCCCTCCCGGACCCGGGCGAGGGGTGCTAGTGACTGGCTGCTGACCCTCCCGGACCCGGGCGAGGGGTGTTAGTGACCAGCTGCTGACCCTCCCGGACCTGGGTGATGGGTGCTAGTGACCGGTTGCTGGCCCTCCCAGACCCGGGCGAGGGGTGCTAGTGACCGGCTGCTGACCCTCCTAGACCCAGGCGAGGGGTGCTAATAACTGGCTGCTGACCCTCCTGGACCCGGGTGAGGGGTGCTAGTGACTGGCTCCTCACCCTCCCGGACCCGGGTGACAGGTGCTAGTGACCGGCTGCTGACCCTCCCAGACCCAGGCGAGGGGTGCTAGTGACCGGCTGCTGACCCTCCCGGACCCGGGTGACGGGTGCTAGTGACCAGCTGCTGAGCCTCCCAGACCCGGACGAGGGGTGCTAGTGACCGGCTGCTCACCCCCCCAGATCCCGCATCCCAGGAGCCTACCAGACGTGGCCAGTTTCCCGCTGGGGCGCCGGGCAGCCCTCTCTGCAGCTGCCCCTCTCGGGCCCTGCTTGCCAGCACGTTGGCACTTCCAGATGCCACTCTTCTTTCCGGCTTGCATGTTGTTTTTCTTTTTTAAAGGAGGTGACGCGAAGTTACTGGTGATGCTGTGCATTTCTCCCAGCCAGAGGCACCTGGCACAGACGTTGCAGGGCCTGGGTTTCGGGATCCGAGCTCGGCAAATCCAGCGAGGCCCTGCCCGAAAGAGGCCGCCCAGCTCCCAGATGGAGGGGAAGAGGAGGCCGGATTGAACGCATTAATGAGTTTTTCTCCTAAAACTGTGTGTTTTGTCATTGCTTATAATGCATATGTGCTTAGAAATAAACAGGTTTCATGTGGACTCGATAAAGCTGGCTTTATTCCAAAGCACCCTCATGAACGTGGATGGGACCTCCAGCTGCTGCCAATCACGCAGAACAGGCTCCACAGAGGAGCCCCTTGCAGAGCGGCGGCCACCAGGTGTCACAGCAGGCACTCGCTGTCCTCATCAGACTCTCCCCAGAGGCCACCCTGGGCCCCAAAGGCCCTGCCCCGGGAAACTCGGGAGCCGGCAGGAACGGCCGTGGGCAGGAGGGCACAGTGGGAGCTCCTCCTTCCTGGTGGAGCTGGTCAGCCTGGGCCCACTGCAGACCCCACCTGTGAGTCTGGGGAGGCGCTGCTGAGCATGTACGGCCCCAGAGCCCCCAGGCCTCACACACAGCTGCCACCTCTGCCTCCTCGAGTTTGTGCTTTTCCTTTCACCCCGGGCTCCCTCTTTCTTCACCACTGTTTTTGGTTGTCCACCACACTCCGCATGAGGAGCTGTGTCAGGGAGGGAGGGGGCGTCTGGGGCCAGCCTCACACCTGTCATCTGATTTGACACAAACGCGGCCCCCGGGATTCCCCACTGCAGACTCCAGGACCAGGTGGACTCTGGTTTCCATGGTGGCTCTGCCACCTCCCAGCTCTGCATCCCTGGGTGGTTTGCTTGGCCTCTAAAGCCCGGCTTCCTCCTCTGCAAAGCCAGGTGAGACCAGAGGGTTGCGAGCCTTAAAGGAGACAAGGAACAGCTCTGGAGACTGGCCTGTGACTTCCCATGCCATGGGGCTGGACTGGCACGTTTAAGCCCCACTCCACCGCAGGGCTCCTCTCTGCCTCACAAGGGGATGATGGTGAAGACAGCTGCCCACCACATCCTCTGCTGGAAGGATGGCCGCTGGGGCGTCCCCCATTTCCACTGGCCCCACAGTGATTGATGTGCCCTCTCGGACCCAGCAGGTACAAGAGCAGGGTCCCAGGAGGAACACATGTTCGGAGGAATGGGGTGCGGGTCACAAGCACAGACCAAGAATAACACTCCATTTCCTATCAGCAATCATTTTGGCTCTGAGAATAGGCTGCGAAGCAGGTTTTGGAGAGGAGTCACAGCTGGTAGCTTTCAGATGGTTTCAACGCCAGGAAAATGCTTTTTTACTTTATCCTGTTTATGTGAGAGAGAGGTAAAATGTCTTTTCTAGTAGTTAGCACAAACCAAGCAAACCTGTGCCCGTGTGCGGCTCAGGTGAGGAGCGTGAGCTGCGGTTGCCCTGACTCATGGCGGGCAGAAGGGTAGGAACCTCCTCCCTTCCAGGGAGCCCAGAGCAAGGGGTGGGGACAGGCAGGGGGCGTTCAGGGTCCAGTGTGCTAATGGCCTTTTCCTGTACTCCTTTTCCCAGGGCAGAGCATTCTGCCTCACTGGGGATGGGGACCCGGCCTAGGCTGCTGGGTCCAGTTTTTGGTCAGGGTGGCCAGGAGGGCAGGTGCACAGGGCATCATGCACTGAAGACAGAGATGCTGGGCCTCTCCCTGCCAGGAAAGGATTCAGCCCAATAGTGGGGCAGAAAGCAGAGGCATCTGCTTCAACTCATGGTTTTTAATATAATCAGGGAGAGATGATAGACAATAGATAGGTAGAGAGATGGTAGATGATCAGTCAGTGAACAGATGACAGCTCTGTAGATCCATGGATGATAAACTAATCCGTAGACCAGATTTAATCTCGTGTATCAAAAATAAGATCATCCCAACGTGTAGTCAATATGAAATCAATATAAAGACATTAATGAGATATTGTAGATTTTTTTGTCCACACTAAGTCTTCAGAATCTGTGTGTGTTTCCCACTGACTGACAGCGCCCCTCAGCACAGGCTGGCTGCGAGCTCGGGGGCCACAGGTGGGCAGCCCGCCTAGCCCTGCACTGAACCCCACAGACATGCCTCCATTTCGTACCACCACCTATTTTTAAGGATCCTTTGATTATCCTGAAGTGAAATTATACATGGATTGTATAATCTAGCAGGGCACACCTTTTTTTAAAAAAAGAATCCATATAATGATGTAACTATAATATAATGGAGAAATAGGCCAGATGCGGTGGCTCACACCTATAATCCCAGCACTTTGGGAGGCCGAGGCAGGTGGATCACTTGAGGTTAGGAGTTTGAGATCGGCCTGGCCCACATGGTGAAACACTGTCTCTACTAAAAATACAAAAATTAGCCAGGCACGGTGACACCTGTAATCCCGGCTTCTCAGGAGGCTGAGGCACGAGAATCGCTTGAACCCGGGAGGCAGAGGTTGCAGTGAGCGGAGATCACACCGCTGCACTCCGGCCTGGGCAACAGAGCAAGACTGTCTCAAATAAATAAATAAATAAATAAATAAATAAATAAATAATAAAAATAAAAATATACTGGGGAAATAAAAGGAATTTTTTTCTGTGTATGTATACGTATGTATATTTCAATTTGTAAAACTTTCAAGACAACTACACCTGAACACACTGTGAAGTAAATGAGTTAGGGTAAAAGAAGGAAGACAATATTCAATGTATGTATATTCCACAATTTAAAAATAAGGGCCAAGTGACTGTATCTGTGTGTGTGCACGCATGGGCATGTAAAATCTCCACAAATGTGGCCGCTACAGAAAGCAGACGGACACGGAAGGGTCACACTCGTGACTCACGTATCATGAGCAGTGTAGCAACTTGGTATCATTTTGTAAATGGTGAAAATCTCTCGGTAATGTTACAATTTCAGCTTCTCTTGGTTTATGTGACTGTTGCATTCCTGACACATAATGTACATCAAAACTGCAGAAATAATCCTTCCTAATTTTATGGAGAACAGTGTGAGGTTTCAGGCCTGGATCACCGGATGCAGGATTTCTACCTATGAATGTCTGATGGGGGCTAAAGCCACATGGCCCCCGGGATGGTATTTGCTGGGTGGGCGTGTCCTGTGCCTTGTGGGGACCTGGCATCCTTGGTGCCCATCTGCTCAATGTCACTTGTGTCCCCTCATCATTGTGATGACCTGAGTGACCCCACAGCTTCTGAGATGCTCCTTCAGTGCCCAAAATAAAACCAAACTTCTCATTAGGGTTGGCCCTTAGGCAGGCAGATGCCCCTGGCTCAGGAAGCCCCTCACCAGCTTGCTGAGGCGCGAAGTTCCTTTAGTAGGACAGAGACATCGATGCACAAATGACGGACACAGGAGGCGGCAGCCCCACGAGACGGAAGCTTCTCTGTGGAGCCCGCACTGAACAGCAGCACCAAGCAATAGCCGCTGCCGGGCCCTGCTGTCCTCCTTCTGACCTTGAAGGGCCGGAGCTGCTGCCATAGCGTGACATAAGGGGCAGCCTGGCTGAGCCACGTGACACTCGACAAGCCTTCTTTGTGTGTTTGATGAAGCTCCTCTCTGAGCAAGGCCGGCATTTCGATAACCAAGCTGCCTTTGGAGAGGTTGCGTGGACGCTTCGCCCCACAGCCGCGTGGGGCCCACAGCGGTGCCCCTGAGACGTGCACCATGTGAAAGTGGCAGAGCTTCCCCCTGGGGAAGTGTTGGACAGGCTCTGGCCAGCCTCCACGCGGGATGGCAGACACGTGAGTGACTCAGGAACCTGCCAGTCACAGCCTAGAGCAAGGGCGTCTACAGAGACTGGGAGTCAGGGCAGTGGGCATGGGGGACGCTTGGGCCCCAGGCGCTGGACCCCACTGCCTGCCACCCTCGATGTCCCCACGCTGCAGACTGGGCCCCTCTGTCCCATCACAGGGCGTGCAGCTGAGTCCTCGCTTCCCAGGTTTTCGTCTGCCCTTCACTCCAACTCCTCATTTCCTAGAAGGAAGCCTGGGGCCAGTCTTCACCCTGGTCCACTTGGCCACACCCAGAGTGCCAGGGTTTCAGAGCAAACCAGCCCAGTCTCCAGGGTGTGGAGCTGCAGGCACTCACCCCACCGCTGGCCACCACCAGTGATTTCAATGGCCCATCACCGTGGTGCTGATGCGCTGCCCCTGAGAAGGGAGAGGGAGGGAAAGACCCAGGAAACATACACAAAAAATCCCCAAAACTAGTCAGTGACTAAAACTCAAAGACATCCTGTCAATTAACAGCTCTGCTCTGGGGTTGCTATCTTCGTGTTCATTAGCTTCTTCCTCTTGGCTCGGGGCCTTTGAAGGTGTTTAGGATCAACCCATTTGAAAAGCAAGGACGCTGAGCAAGGAGGCTCCTTCTCTCACAGAAGTGGACAGTCCCAGCACCACGGAGAAATGCATCTCCAAAAACACTCGTGGCTTCCGCCAACTGCACACAACCAGACCTCCTCAGCGCTGACGTAGGGCACAATTGTTCATGCACGAGAGCCGCCTTACGGGGTGAGCGCGTGACTCTGATGTGAGGTTCATGTTCCCAGGGCTGACATGTCTGGGGGCTTCACAGCTGGACGAAGCATGCTTGGAGGGGTGCCTTGAACCTGGACAGCACCCCCTCCTTGCCTCCCTCAGGCCCTTTGGCCACAGAACCTGTGACATGGGCAGGCTCAGGAGAGGAGAGGAGGAAGGGAAGGAACCCAGGCCCCGAGGAGGGAAGATTGCAGGGGGCCAGGGTGGGGTGGGGTGGGGTGGGGACCCACGCGGTTTCGTCCGGAGGACACTGCAAGGGTGGAATAAAACACCCTGCCCTCTTCAGCTTGTAGCAGGTCAGAGGCCACTGGTTTTGAAGAGATTTGCCAGTGATCTGTGGGAGGAAACACTCAGCAGAGGTTTAGGCGGCACGTGGAGCCCATGCGGGGGATACAGCCCAAATGGGGAGGACAGAAGACACTACAGCCACCCAGGGTGTGGGAGCTGCGACAGGTGCCTGTTAGAGCGGAACGACCGGGGCCTGACCCCGTTTCGGGGTCCGGCGGGGGCTTCCCTGCAGGGGCAGCCTCTGTGCAGAGGCCTGAAGGGTCCATAGTGGCAAAGGGGGAATGACAAAGTGTCTGGCCATGCGGGACCATGTGTTCTGTGCTATAATCACCCTGTGAGGGGCGCACGCCGCCATCCTAGAGCATCCTAGACACCAGCCCCCGGCCTGCTGGTACTCGCTGGAGGTCCCTGCATGCCGAGTTTCCCACCCTGGCCATCTTTTAGTGTGAGGCAGGAAGGGGCCAGATATGGTGGGGACACCAGCTGCCGCAGATCTCTCTTGCCTGCCCTTTCCTCCGCAGGCTCCCTGTGCCCCCCTGTAGCCAGGAACAGGCCCTGGGGAGTGGTGGGGGTGGCCGCACAGTGCGGCTTGTGGCCCTGGATGCTCCCTTAGGACTGTCTGGGACCAGGCTCATCTTGGAATCCGAATTAACTACAGACCTCACTTCGGGAACAGCCTGGCCCAGCCCTGATACTCGGGGAAAGAGCAGCGGTCGGAGGAGGCAGGAGGAGCACACAGAGGACAAGCTGGGGGCCCACGTGTGGCCGGGGCAGCCGTGGCCTCCTCAGCACAGTGTGAGCCCAGCAGCCTTGCTGAGGCTAAGGCCCTGGGCCTGGGAACTTGTAATCCAGTCGCTGACTTTGCTTGGTTAGCAGAAATGGAAGACACCTCATTTGTGGAGACCGAGGTGGTGGAATGCTGACCCTGGGGGTGTTGCTGTGGGAGGCCAGCGAGCTGTTATCCCAGTGGACAGGACCTGGGTGACCGACACCCTGGGGGTCTCCTAACTCCCTGGACCTTCTCCCTTCTTAGTGGAGCTTGGCCAAAACCCACGGACATTTTACATCTGTTTCCCTAAAGTGCTAGGGACGCTCTGTAGTTTCAGCCACGCTTCTCGGGCAAGCCCTGGGATGCGGGGGGGCCAGAACAATGCAGGGTGGGTTGGTAAGTGGGTGTGGCCGGACTCTGGCTCAGCCTGGGTGGACAAGGAGGTATATACAGTTGGCACAGCCAGAGCAAGCTGGTGTCTCAACCCTTCACTCATGGGGCCCATCCCTTTGATGGACTACCTGCTCTTCGTGACATGACGTCGGGACCGGATTCTGAGCTTTGTTGATCTTTGTGTGTTCTGGAAGGGAGTCAGGAGGCGTTTGTGGAACATGGTTACTGAAAAACGCAGGGCTTCTGTCACAGGTGAGGTGGTGGAGGTGGCAGCCCGGCCCGGAAGACACCCGGAAGACAGTCACATTTTCAG
The DNA here is from genome assembly GCF_049350105.2 of Macaca mulatta. NCBI lineage: Eukaryota > Metazoa > Chordata > Mammalia > Primates > Cercopithecidae > Macaca > Macaca mulatta. The sequence goes on along the minus strand of NC_133409.1, from coordinate 4,001,160 downwards.
GCCGCATGTGAAGGGCAGTTTGATCTACACCAATGACTGGAGCAGTGGTCCTGGAGACACACGGGCATCCTCAGAAGGAGGCCAGCAGCAAAGGGGCAGAAATGGAACCACCTGAGCCAAGGGGAGGGTCTGGGCTAGCGACCCGGGGAGAAGTCCCAAAGGGTGGGTGACATCTGCCTGAAAGAAACATCAGAGAAGAGCAGGAGCTGGAGCAGGATCACAGCGGACAGAAGGAAGCACGGCTGCAGCTCCCCCAAGCAGACCAGAACTCATTGTCACAACTCAGTAATTCCTCAAAACTCACAAAGCCCGCTTTCATGTTTTGCCAACATTTTTCACATTGTGTTGAAATCCTTTTAGGTCCTAGAGATGTCTTAATTTGTTTACTGTTTGGTTTGAGTTTTGCAATATCTTTCATGCACATGAGCTTTGAAGCCGGTGAAGCTGACATGCTTTGAAAGTGCGTGTGTGCCAGAGCAAGCCAGCCCCGCCCACTGAGGCGCACGGAGCACTAACCCCCGGCCTCTCCCTCCCTCTTTCACCCGTTCTGTGCCCATTTATTGGCTGCCTCCTGTACTGGGGTCTTGCTTTGGCACCGAGGAGACTGCAGTCAATGTCGGAGGCACCTGCTTTGAAGATCCCAAGACCGGGATGGAGACCGATGAGCTGGATCTGTCCCAGCGTGCAATGCAGGGAGGGCTGAGTGCGTCCCCCAACGTCTGTGTCGGAATCCTCACCAGCAAGGCCATGGTGTTAGGAGGTGGGGCTTGTGGGAGCCGGTGAGGTTGTGAGGGTGGAGGCTCACGGGTGGGATTAGTGCCTTTGGAAGGGGGGCCCTGGGAGCTCCCAAGCCCCTTCCGCTCTGAGAGGATGCAGTGGCCAGGGAGGGGGCCTGGACCAGGAACGGAACTGACCGGCCCCTTAATCCTGGACTTCCAGCCTCCAGAACTGTGAGGAGTAGGCGGAGTGAGGCCACACGGCCTGTGAGGACCTGTTGTAGCGACCAGAGGGAAGACAGCGTAGTGGACACACCAGGGCTGGTGTGTGTCCTGCAGCCTCTCTGGGAGCCCAGGGCACCTGTCCCCAGGAATCACACGTGAGAAGCCAAACACAGGAGAGGCTGCGGGGAGGCGGCCCCGGACCCCCGCTGGATGCCTCGCTTTACACACCTGCCACCGTGGGGCACAGTGCCAGCCTCCCAGACCTGCGCCCCAGCCCACAGGCGGAGCACTCCACCCCTGCACTGTCAGGGCCACCGGAGCCTGACGGCCTCCCTCCACCTTCTGCTTGGCAGCCCCTTCCTCAGAGAACAAAGAGCATTTTGGTTTTTTCTGAGACAGGGTCTTGCTGTGTCACCCAGGCTGCAGTGCAGTGGCATGATCTCAGCTCACTGCAGCCTTGACCTCCCAGGCTCAAGCGATTCTCCCGCCTCAGCCTCCTGAGTAGCTGGCACCACAGGCGCCACCATGCCCCGCTAATTTTATTTCTATATATTTTGTAGAGATGGGGTTTCGCCAGGTCACCCAGGCTGGTCTCAAACTCCTGGCCTCAAGTGATCCGCTCGCCTCAGCCTCCCAAAATGTTGGGATTACAGGCGTGAGCCACTGTGCCTGGCCATTAAGAACTTTCCGGAGGCTCCTGAGGTGCGCCCACCTCCCAGTCCACCTCCTGCAGAGACCCCATTGGAGGCTGGCCCATGCTCGGTGGCCTGTTCCCATTGTTCTGTGTTCCCATGTCCGCTCAGGAGGGAGCCTGGCCCGCACCCCGCAGGGCACAGTCCTGCATCTTGCTCTGAGGATGCGCTTCTTCCTCTTCTCCCACTGTGCCAGGCCCTGCCGCTGCCCCAACACCGTGGATGTCTAGGGCTGTGGGCGGACAATGGCCCTGATGTCCAAGGACAGACGACAGAGGGTGCAGCAAACAGGTCCCCACTTGGTGGCGGTGACGTGTCCGGTTCCTGCTGCGTGCACTGGTTGGTGACAGCAGCAGTGGCTGGATGGAGAGAACCACACCCCTGCCAGTGGGAGGCCTGGCTGGTCACCTGAGCACAGACGCTAGGGCAGAGCCAGGAGGGGACTCAGGATGAACACCGCCACACTGGGGTGGCCAGAGAACCAGGCACGGGCGGGAGGGAGCTCCAGCCTGTTCCCGGTGGCCTGGGGGCCTCATCCGTAGCCAGGGGATGTGAGCAGGGAGTGGCAGCCGCTGTGTGACCCGAGGCTCTGAGATCAGAGTCCCCACCCTGGGCCCCGTTTTGAGGCCTGAAACTTCCATGGTTAGATGGTGATGGGGAGCCTTCCTTCAGGGAAAAAGATAAGGTTACAAATTCTAAAGTATGAAGATAAATCTAAACACAGAAGCATTAAAAAAAATCACATCACAAAGTTTAAAAAGCTGGAAAACGCAATAACACAATATTCGGTGACAGTTTTATTGGTAGCTGCCTGTAATTAATAAACAAGCGACCCAGGCCATTTTCCCCACCGCATGGTCGTCTCTTCGCACACCTCTGTAGAATACCAGCTTTCTCCCGGCAGGGCTGCCCGGGATTGTGTTCTAACCTTGGCACCTGGAAGGCAGCCTCCCCATCACAGCTCGCTGCTGTGAGAACGGTCGTGGGTCCGGCTGCAGGACCGGCATTTCCTACCACATCCAGCCTCCCACTGCCAGCTCCGTTTCTCTTGCAGTCCCCACACCTCCCAGGCTGGGAGTACATGTCCCCCTCGCCAGGTGACCTCTGGCCCTGGCCATCCTGTCCTGAGACTCCCTGCTGCTCCTACAGGTGGAGACGACATGACTGGGAACCCTGAAACGTCTCCCAGCAGACCGAGCCAAGTGCGTGTCCAGTTCAGCCTCCCTACGTGGGTCCCTCACACCCCCAGGTCCCTCAGTGCCCCTCAAGGTGAAACGAGCATGACGGATGAACCCTGAGTGGAAGGGGCTGCTGGTCCCAAACACAGACGGCTGAGTTTTCTGCAAGTTTTACAAAATGATAAAACTTTGTGAACGCACTGGCAGGTCCCCAGAGCTCAGCCTTCCTTGTGGTCCTGGCACATTTCCCCTGCCTGGGAACCCAGAGTCCGTGGGCCACGGCGGCCTTCCCTGTGGTTCCGTGGCACACCCAGAGTCCGTGGGCCACGGCGGCCTTCCCTGTGGTTCTGTGGCACATTTCCCCTGCCTGGGAACCCAGAGTCCATGGGCCACGACAGGCTGATGCTCGGCTTGGGAGCTTCTTTCCTGTGACAGCCCAGATGCAGAGGCGGTTGCTGGCTGCCCCGGGCCTCCCAGATGGGCACCTGAGGACCCCGGCCTCCTCCTGCTTGGGGTTCAGCCCAAGAGCAGAGCTTCTCAGGCCCTCAATCACCGTGGATGGAGCAGGCTTTCCTGGAGGAAGGACGAGCGCTGTCTGGAATTCTCCATCTTCCGTGAGGGAGGCTGAGCGGATGGCTGGGGGCCCAGAGGGGGCCATGCTTCAACATAGGCAAGAGGGAACCGGCCCTACCCTGCCCAGGGCCACCCTGTCACTGCTCAGACCAACTGCCCCCAGGAGCAGGATCTGCTGCCTCCCACACCCCACCCAGCAGAGAAAGCTGCGCCCTCAGACCCAGACCCCCGCGGCAGCAATGCAGGTTCCGGGTCCCAGCGAGACCCACAGAAGCAGACTCAGTGGAGGGCCCAGAGACCCAGCCCCAACAAGCCCTCTGGGTGGTTCTTACGAGTCTGGACCTGCTGGCTTGACTGCAGACCTGGCCCCGGCCACAGGACCGGCCACCCCAGCCTTGGTCGTGCGAAGCTGTGATGCTGGAGGTCCTTGGCCTGCTCCTCGGGGGTCTGCAGGGACTGGGACAGGTGGGTTTCTTTTCCTGTCCACCGACAGGGTAGGACAGGGACTGGGGACTTTACCCTGTGCCCCTCCCACACCTGCCTGCCTCATGCCACCTGGAGGCTGCAAGCCCCCCTGTACACAGCGGCCTCTGTCCATTTGCAGGCCACCCCCAGCCCTGCCCCCTCCCTTCCTTCTTAGGCACCATCCCTGTCCCTACCAGTCGGTGTCCATTTTCCTGCAAAATAGCTGTATTGCCTAAAAGACCTCTGATCTCAATCTGTACACAAGGAAAGCCTGGCTTCCTCCACTTCCCGCAGCCCAGCTCTGCTGCTTTCTCTCTGGGAAGGAGGGCCCCTCCCAGGCTGGCCTTCTGCTTCCAGCTCCGCTCCTGCCCCTCCAGGTGTGGGTGGATGTCGGAGGAGGCTGTGGGAAGGGGCGGTGAGCAAGGCTGAGGCTCAAGCCTCAGGGGAGCCTGCCCCAGCCCTGGCTGGGTGTGTCTGAGCCAGTGGCCCACATAGGCTTCATGTGGCCTGCCTGGCCATCCTCTCTTGGGCAAGGCTCAGAGCAGCGGGCCTCTAATTGTCCTCTCCACGTACTCTGAACACCAGAGATTAGAGTCTTCGGAGCAGGCCTACCCGGTAGTTAACAGGCATCTGGCATAATTCTCCATGTCTGTCCACAAGGTCCAGAGGAAGGACAGAAATAGGAATCCCAGTGGGGCCAGAGCGGCTTCTTGGGTCAGCCAAGGGCCATGGCTGCCTCGCCTCTGCCAGGACACAAGGCGCTGGGCCGGCTGCAGTGTGACCCTTCCACAAGTTAGGGGTGCGCTGGCCCGGCCTTTGCTGCCTCTGGGGTCTATGGCATGTGGCGAAGGTGACTGGCAGGGGAAGCCTGGACATGGGGAGTGTGCACATGCGTGTGTGCCTGTGCCGATGTGTGCGTGTGTGGATGTGTGCGTGTGTGTGCATGTGTGTGTGTGCGCGTGTGTGCATGTGTGCGTGTGTGTGCGTGTGTGTGTGCGTGTGTGTGTGCATGTGTGCATGTAGGTCTTAGCTCAGACCCTGCCTCATGGCGGACACCACCTCCTGCGTCTCCCCAACACTGGTATGTGCCTTCCCGCATGGTCTACGGGACTGGGCTGTTGCTTTCGTTTCTTCAAGGGAAGAAGACGGTCATTGCCCCGGACCAGAGCAAATCAATTATCTTGTACTAATGGGAATGGCTTTGGGAAGTGCCCACATGCCCACATCTGAGCCAGCACTAGGCACCCCTCCCCTGTTGCATTGTGGACGGTCTTGCCCTCGGCAGCACTGGGGCTCGTGGCCATCTACAGAACGCAACCTTCTGTGACCGATACCCCTGAGTGAGTTACAGCCGGTGTCTCACCAGCCCCCCAGGCAGGCGGGTCCTGGTTCAAGCAGGAGGCATCTCTCGGGTTCTTTATTACACGTGCCTGGGGCACACACAGGATTCCCTTTCACAGAAAGGAGAGGGCCCCCCTGGATGGACCCGTCAAAGAGGCGGCCTCAATGCACGTGGCCCTGCACCAGGCCACGGGGCTCAAGCTCACACTTGTCTCCAGTGAGCTGGAGGGTGGTGCGGCGGCGTCTTCACCACACAGACAGTGAAAGGGGCAGTGGTGTTCAGGACACAGGGCTGAACCACTGTGGCCTCTCAGTGCTCTGTGTTGGGCCTGAGACTAGCAGGGATACACGGGCCATTCCTCTAAATGCAGAGGACAGCAGGTTTGCACGTGTGCAGGAGTCTCATGCAGGGGGAGGAGCCCTGGGGAGACCCTACCCTGGTGGCCTTCCAGAGCCCACGGTACCGAGGTTGCATTACCCCTGGAGTTCACCGGGGTCAAAGCAGGTGCCATGCATAGCCAGTCCCCCACTCCCCATCTATCACCAAAGCCTCTCCCCTCTACCAACTGGGCTGCACCAGCCCCACCCCAGTCAGGGCAATGGCTTAAGGAAGCCACCAGTGAGCAGAGCGGGTCCCGAGCCCTCATGGCTGAGATGGGAACAGAGTCAGCGTCAGCTCCGGGGCAGTGGGGTCTTTGGAAGCCCTGACCGGGAAGGGAAAGCACAGCCATTGACTGCGGATGGTGGAGGAGGGTCTCTGGCTGGATCTCAGGTGACAGAGCTGGGCTTGTACCTCAAGAAGGGCCTCTGTCTGGCAGGCCCAGCGCTGGCGAACAGGAGTTACAGAGAGGGGTTCAGGTCTAGGAGGAGCCTGGGTCCTGTACAGTGATGACCACTGTGAACTCTGGCTTGGGAGCTGTCTCTCGGGGAGCTGGCAGTGTGGGATACTGCAGAGCCCTCTCTCCAGGGTCTGGGCCCAGCTGTGTCACCTTCTCTCCCAGACTAGGATGGGTGACAGGCTGCCTCAGGGGCCAACACCATGGGTCTCTGGACACTCGACAGCCAGACCTTGAACCTGCTCCCTGGAGACCCCGATGGAAGGAGCTCCTGGGTGCACCGAGGGCAGGGATGAGGTGTGGGACCTGTTTGTCACCTCCAAGGTTGATGTCAGAGCCACTCCACACCTCTTACAGGTGAACCTGTGGAGCGTGCTGGCTGTGGAGGTGTGGGCAGCATCCGGCGGGCAGGAAGGGCCGAGGGCCACGTGGCAGTGGGGTGGGCAGGGGCTGAGCCTGGCGGTGCAGACAGCGCTGCTGGGTGAATGGCGCCTACACCACAAACTCCTGTGGGGGTGGGGCCTCTCCGAACAGGTCCAGGGTGAGGCAGTTGCTGGACCTCTTGCTGTGGAGAGTGGCCCTGTTCTCGCAGGGGGCTGTCAGCCCGCAGTCTGGGGCGCAGCGGAAGGTACGGCTGGGTGAGGTGGGCGCTGGGTGCAGGGCCAGCTGGTGCCGACGTGTGTCATCCAGGCTGCGGCTGTGCGGCTCCTCGCTGACCCCGGCTTTCATTTCCCAGATCTGCAGGGAGAGGACACGGGGTGAGGCCTGCCATCCCCTCCCGCTCGCACCACCGCAGACAGCAGCCACACTGCTGGTGGCCACAGAGGCACACTCCTTGCCATTGCTCACCCTGTTACGCTGTGCACGGCCAGCCTGCCCCTGGACGGGCTCCCCCAGCATACGCCTCTGTGAGACAGGCTTGGCGTTTTCTTTTGAAGCATTTTGGGAGGCCCCCACCTTGCCTAGCTTCTTTCCCAGGGCTGCTTTCTGCCTTTTAACTCAGAGGACCTGGACTCTTAGCATTTGGTGTAATTTAGGATCAGGTCTGAGTGTGGGCCTTGAACACCAGCTCTGGAAGCACCTCCAACATCAAGAATGGCCTCTTATTTTTATACGGGAGGAAACTGGGTTCAGAGGTGACTGTCCAAGGTCTCGTCCAGGTGGGCATCCAGTGGGCAGCGTCATGGCCCTTAAGTGACACCTCCAGCCCAAGCTTCTCGGCTGCCATAGTCCCTCAGGTCTGCCCTGGACCGCTGTGCCCCCAGGAGGCAGATAAGGCCCCTGGAGGCTGGCAGCAGGGAGCAGGGGGCAGGGGGCAGGGGCAAGCGGCAGGCCACGCTGAAGGCTGCCCAGCGCCAGGGTCTGACTTGCCCTTCTACGCGTGTTTTCTTGTTTTTAATCAATACGTTTTTCAAGAGTGACAGTCCCTGGCCCAGAGCTCAGGCGGCTTTGGGCGGCCGTCTCTTCCGGAGTGGGCTGACCTGGGCTTGGGATCACCCCCACCGGGATGGGTCCGTGCCTGCCCTGTTCTCTCTCCATCCAGCCTCCCGTGCCCAGCCCTGTTCTCTCCCCATCCAGCATCACGATAACTAACCAACCACAGCTGATTTTCTCTGTCTTTCCAGGGGGATTCTGGACAGGGCTGACCAGAGGGGGCCTCACCCCGCTGCGGTGGAGTCGGGGGCGGGGGTTGGGAGGGCAACTTGGAGCCTGGCTGGGAACCCTGAGCCCACCTGTTCCCCACCTGGGCATCCAGGAACCACTGGCACTGCCTCTCCTCTAGCTCTCTGGGGGGACCCTAAGGTTCAGGGGCTCCACAGGAAGTGGGGAAAGGCCTGGAGCAGCCCTGCACACATGGGACCAGGTCCCAGGTGGAGGAGGTGGACGAAGGGGATGGGGCAGCCAGTCTGCTACATGGCAGGTCGCAGGGCCCAGGTGTCCAGGTCCTGCCTACAGTGGCCCGGTGACACTCAGGGCCCGGCCAGCCCCGCCCCAGGCAGGACCCCTCACTCCCCACAGCAAGCCGGCTCACTTGGCCTTGAGGCTGAGGCCCCCACCCACGCCCACCCGCCCCAGTGCCCGAGAGCCTTGTTGCTTCCTGACTTGCCCGCTGCGTCTCTGGGGATGTCAGTCGAGGGACCCTCTGATAGGCCTTGGAAGGTCCCCCAGGCCCCTGACAGGGGACCTAGGAGAAGGAGATGGAGGAGCAGGGCCCGGGACTTCTGGCCCATGGCGGGGACTCTACCTGGTGCACAGCCTCGGTGCTCTGGCCTCTGGTCCTGACCTCGGTGCAGGGTTCCTGGCGAATGGCTGTGGGAGGAGGCAGCCATGAGCACAGGGGTCTGGGTTCTGCCTGACATGGCTCCTCCCCAGGGCAGTTCCCTGCAGTTCTGGGGCCCTGATCTCGGGCAGGCTTCTCCCGAGGCTCACACCGCCCCCTTGCTCTCAGTGCAGTGACTGCTTTGGCTCCGTTCCCTGACCTCTGATAAAACGGGCCCTTACTGTGCAGACGCGGGATTAGCACGACGATTCCCGCTGGGTTACAGACCACATGGCTTGCGTAAAACCTCAGAGATGGAGGCCAACCATCCCTTACTGGTGGACCAGACACTCCAAGGGCAACGGTGGACACAGTGGCTTAGTGACAGGAATGCCTGGCCCTGGGAGGCTCTGGTGATGTTTTGTGACCCTGGATGGCCCTGGGTGACTGAGCCCTGGGGCTGGTCCCACCTGATCTCATCACATCCACCATCAGGGCCGTGGGGACACTCAGAGACCAGCAGAGCTGAGGTCCCCTTTCTGGGGCGATGAGGAAGCTCTTTAGGGCCTCATAACACAGGGACTGGGCAGGATGCATCCTTCAGACGGGATGCTGCGTCCTGGGCCAGGTGGACACACGGTCCTAGAACACTCTGAATGGCTCTGTCTTTTCACTGCTACTCAGCTGAGCATAAAAAGACGTGAGTCTAACCCAGGCTTTCTGACGGGAGGGGCGCTGGTGGGATGGGGCTTCCTAGGAGTAGGGGCTCCTAAGAATTGGGGGGTCCCTAGGAGTTCATGGGACTTCTTAGGAATGGGGGGCTTCCTAGAAGTCGGGGGGCTTTGTAGGAGCCAGGGGGCTTCCTAGGTGTGGGAGGGGCTCCTGAGATCGGCTTCCAAGAAAGCTAAAGGACCCGGACTCATCTGCAGCCCCAAGAGGACCCCACCTCTCCTGTCTGATGCCAGCCTGCGGCTGCCTCTTGGCGGGGACGGGGACTCAGGCACGGCAGGCTGCAGGCAGCTCCTCCCTGCCATCTCTGTCCTTCCGGCATGTTCTGGCACATTTCCCGGGACTCAGGTCACAGTCAGCCCCAGCCCCTCACATCTGGCCACTGGAGGGCAGGCCAGGGCTTTGCTGCCTCAGTGTCCAGGGTCAGCCAAGCTGGGGCTGGCTGGGCTGCACTCACTGTCCCTGGGGCCTGGGCATCTCCCTCAGGCCCACCTTGGCTGTCACCACATATGCTGGGGTGGCTGCGGCTGGTCCTGAGGCTGGAGGACGGCTCCTTCTCATGGAGACCCTGGACCTCCAAGGGTGTGTCCACAGACATCTCTCTGGATTCCCTGAGCCAGGAGTCGGCCTCGATGCCTGACGTGTGGGAGCTGCCATGGCTGTCGGTGGAGTGGCGTGAGAGGCGGTGAGGGCAGTGCTGGCTGCTGACCCCGCTGCCCGGGGAGCCCCTGCTGTCCGGGTCCAGCTCCAGCCCATCGCTGATGTAGGACTCCTGGTAGCGCTGCTTCTCTGCAGGGAGCACAGTGAGGACGAGCTGGAGAGGGACCATCCCCGCTGATGCAGGAGGAAGAGCCCGGGAGACAGAAACGCACACCCACAGCTCAGATGAGGACATGAACAGAGAGGGAGACCAGGCCTGTGGGTAAACACTGAGGCCAGGCCTCGTGCTCAGGTGAGGACCTGGAACAGGGAGGGAGACCAGGCCTGTGGGTAAACACTGAGGCCAGGCCTCGTGCTCAGGTGAGGACATGGAACAGGGAGGGAGACCAGGCCTGTGGGTAAACACTGAGGCCAGGCCTCGTGCTCAGGTGAGGACATGGAACAGAGATGGAGACCAGGCCTGTGGGTAAACACTGAGGCCAGGCCTCGTGCTCAGGTGAGGACCTGGAACAGGGAGGGAGACCAGGTCTGTGGGTAAACGCTGAGGCCTTGTCGGAACCTGCGTTTCTTGCTCTTTGTGGGCACATGATGGGAGGAGAGGTGGGAAACAGACTAGGAAACTGAGAAGTGGAAACCTCAGGCGGCTCCTCAAGCCCTCAGCCTCCCCCAGCCCCATCTATAGAATTCCACTCTGGGTAGAGCTGGGGGGCCACCACCTCGCCCTTCAACCTGAGCATCTGGGGGATGCGGGAGCCAGGAGGCCACAACAGTGAGAGACAGAGGTGCAGCCGGGCTACAGAGCCCAGCGCGCCCAGCCCAGCCCAGCCCAGAAGGCGCAGTCTGGCTGCGGAACCCAGCGCGCCTAGCCCAGCCCCACCTTCTGCCGCCTCCCGCTGTCGCAGCTGCCGCAGTGTGGGCCGCAGGCGGAGGTGGAGCTGGTGGCTGGCGCGCAGCAGGTGCAGCAGGTGCCTCGAGCGCCAGGTGCAGCCCGTGTAGTAAACCAGCTTCTGTGCCGCGGGCAGCCCGTCCAGCTGGATCTCCAGCTTCTTCCCCTGAACAAACAGGAGAGAAGGTGCCACCCCACAGGTGGAAAACCACGCTAGCAACGGGAAAGGATGATTTTAAGTGTCAGTCATGGCCCCCAGGGGGACGGGGTTTAGGTTTTCACTTTGCAGTGCAGACGGCTGTTCACGGGCACTGTGCTCAGGGCATGCTCTGCTTTGCCCTTGCTTGAGAGGACACAGCCCTCTTGGCTAGAAAGTGCCCGCAGCTGCGTGAGGGGAGCGGAGGTCTGGGGTGGGATGGGAAGACCTCGGTCTGGTTGTCCAGAGCAAGCCTGCTGCCCAGCAGCCCCCACAGTCGCTGCCCTTTTACGCCCGGCACCCGGGCTGTGGGGTGGCCCTGGGTGACAGCTCTGGGGCCGAGACGAGAGGCACAGAGGCCACACAAGTGCGTTTCTATGACCTGCTCTTATTTTCTCCCTTGGTTTTCTCAATTGAAAGCCAGAAGTTTTCAAGCGATAACAACAACTAGACCTCACCGGGCAGCTAAACACCCAATGCCTGCAGGGCCAGCGTCAGGCACAGAGCCCGTGAGGCCAGGACGGCCCTGAGGCTCCCGAGAGGCCGGCAGGAAGGGACCTGCACCTCGTCACCTCGTCGGGAAAAAATGCCCAGAAAATGCCCCAAGGATGAAGCCGCACCTGCCCAGGCTCTCCCGGGCACGGGGACTCCCCAGACACCCACCAGAAATGCCAGCTTCCCAATGTGGGGCCAGGGGAGGTCGTAGAGCAGCTGCGGAGCGCGGTCCACCTCCTGCGGGACAGCAGAGGCAGGGTGCGTCCAGGTGGGGCCAGCCAGCGCCCATGGCCACTGCAGGGGTGCTCCACGGCCCAGACCCCAGCGGGGAAGGGAGGAGGGGGTGGGGGCAGGAGGAGGGGCTCTGTGAAGCTGTAGCCCCTCCAGTCACCTGGTAGATGTGCACTCCCCTGAGGGTCAGTCCCAGGATCACGGTGGGGTGACCTTCCTTCTTATCCTAGAGGGCACAGGTCAGAGGTCAGGTTGCAGGCCTGGGGGCGCCGGGCCTCACTGATGGCAGAGTGTGGTCAGTCTGGCTAGGGGCCGAGGCCTCCATGGACCAGGCTGAGCTCTGGGGCCCATTTACAGACAGTCTCATTCACTCCAGCATCAGACCAAAGGCACAGTTATCACAGCACAAGCCTGCCTTGCATCATGCTAAATAAACATCAGCCATGACCTAAGAGAGCCCTGGCCATGCCGGCCCCGGGGTCCTGATAACACTGTCAGCTTGGGGGGCTCTGGTTACGCCTGCCCTGGAGTTCTGGTCCCACTGTTAGCCATGGGGCCTCCGTCCATCCCTGGCCTGGGGTCCTGGTCCCACTGTTAGCCATGGAGGCTCCGTCCATCCCTGGCCTGGGGTCCTGGTCCCACTGTTAGCCATGGAGGCTCCGTCCATCCCTGGCCTGGGGTCCTGGTCCCACTGTTAGCCATGGAGGCTCCGTCCATCCCTGGCCTGGGGTCCTGGTCCCACTGTTAGCCATGGAGGCTCCGTCCATCCCTGGCCTGGGGTCCTGGTCCCACTGTTAGCCATGGGGCCTCCGTCCATCCCTGGCCTGGGGTCCTGGTCCCACTGTTAGCCATGGAGGCTCTGTCCATCCCTGGCCTGGGGTTCTGGTCCCACTGTTAGCCATGGGGCCTCCGTCCATCCCTGGCCTGGGGTCCTGGTCCCACTGTTAGCCATGGAGGCTCTGTCCATCCCTGGCCTGGGGTTCTGGTCCCACTGTTAGCCATGGGGCCTCCGTCCATCCCTGGCCTGGGGTCAGAGTCCGGCCTGTCGCGGGCCGCCCTGGGCTCAACCTTGTGCAGCCTGAAGAAGTGCACGGGTACGTCCTCCAGCCGGCAGGCCTCCTGGATGAAGCACAGCACGGCCTCCTTGGGGCTCAGGCCCTGGCGCTCACGGTGCAGAGCAGGCATGTGCCGGAGGATGTAGTCAATCCCCCTCTTGGTGGTGATCTGAGGACAGAGCCGAGAGGTCAGCTCAGACCCCTGCTGGTCCCCCCTTCGTCCTCACCGGCCCCCTGCTCCGAGAAGCCTCCCCAGACTCCCACAGCTGGTGCCGACCTCAGTGGGCAGGGCCGGGGCCTGACTGCTGAGCCCAGACCCAGAGATGGTCTCGGTGCCCGCTCTGGCCCTGGGCTCTGTCTCATTTCCTGTCCCCCTCGGACCCTCCCCAAGGGAAATGGCAGCAGCCAGCCCTCCGCAGGCGTCTGCACGTAGGGACTCCACTCTCAACGAGCCCTGGCTCTTGGGAACCTGCCCACTGAGGACGAGCTGGGGCCACCAATGGGACGGGGGTAAGACCCACAGGGACATGGAATCACTGAGGGTGGAAATGTGCCCAGAGGCCAAGGGCAGGTGTGGCGTCCACAGCGCTGGGAGGAAGCCTGGCTGGGCCCCACCCTGGCCTCAGCGACTGCCACTCAGAGCAAAGGCGAGAAGGCCCCAAGGTGCACAGGATAGAGAGGCACACAGTGATGAGCGGTCAAGGAGAGAAACCTAAAAGTTCACCCGGAACAGGGCCTGCATCCCCGGGGTGACAGCCATCAACCCACGAGGCCAGCAGGCCAGACAGCGCCTGGGACCGGGCACACAGCAGCACGGCCCACACCTCTCCGTGGCCCTCCTCCCAGGGGTACAGCACTCCTTCCCTTACAGGTGAGGAAGCTGAGGCTCAAAGGTTCCTACGGGTCCCAGGATACTGAGAGAGAAGCGGGAAGGTTCACAGCCATGAGGCCCGCGTGGTCACATTCCACAGCCAGGCTACCGAGGGGCTCAGAGAGGTGAAGCCAGTGAGCAAGGCCACACAGCTGGCCGGGTGCATCAGGAGCACAGGCACCCAGACCTACCTGCTCTGGGCCACTCCTCCCACACCGCCCACCTTTGGGGGTGGTAAGGACCCTTGGGTCTTCAGGAGAAAAGGACAGATGACTGCCCTGTGTCCATCCCCTCCAGCATCCCCTGCAGGCCCCCAGGCCCCTGCTCCTACAGACGGCACCCGGTGGAGGTGGACAGGCACCAGGCCAACGGTGCTGGGAGGAGGCAGGCCCCGACCTTACCCACTGCGGGAAGTAGGAGTGTGGCTCGAAGTACCTCCCGGTGTGGGCCGGCTCCCGGTGGTCGCCCAGGTCAGCCTGCAGCGCGCAGGCAGCCAACAGGAAGTAGGCCTCCTCCCGGTGGGCGCACTGCGACCTCAGCACACGCTCCTTCAGGTGGCAGTAGTACAGGTGCCGTGCCCTGTGGTCGCTGGAAGGCGGCGGGGAGTGAGTTCCAGGAAGGACAGCGTGGGGACTCCCTGCCCTTCTGGCCCTGCCTTGTCCCTCCCCACGCCAGCTCCCAGGGCTGTCCTGAGCCCCTGGTACCTTGTTCCTGTCTTGTTCTACCCACAGCTGTGTCCCTGCAGGGCCAGCGCGGCACAGGCCCGCACTCTTCCTGGAGCAGGACGCAGGTGACTTGCTGCCACCAAGCAGCCGCTAGATGAGGCTCCACCTGCCCGAGGTCCTGCTCCTTCCCCAGTGAGCTCGGCCTCCATCAAACCAGGCCCCAGTGCAGGAGAGCTGCACAGAGTCTGGGCGACTCAAATCCCTGGATGTAGACAGACCTGGCTCCCAGAGCTCACCGCCCAGCACGGGGCCTGGCCATGGCTGGTATTCATTAATCACAGGGGCCGGGCGGGAGGTTTGCCCAAGATGCAGGTACAAGATCTTCTCATGTAATTCCCCCAAACTGGCCCCATAACACCAGGTAGCTCCATCCATCAACCCAATACCTTCCAGACCTCCTCTGCAAGGCTATCCAGAACCTTCCACATATTCACACACCCCCCGAACTCTCCAGAACCTGCCACACAACCACACGCCAGCGTCTCCAGGACTCTCCACACAACCACACACCAGCGTCTCCAGGACTCTCCACACAACCACACACCAGCGTCTCCAGGACTCTCCACACAACCACACACCAGCGTCTCCAGGACTCTCCACACAACCACACACCAGCGTCTCCAGGACTCTCCACACAACCACACACCAGCGTCTCCAGGACTCTCCACACAACCACACACCAGCGTCTCCAGGACTCTCCACACAACCACACACCAGCGTCTCCAGGACTCTCCACACAACCACACACCAGCGTCTCCAGGACTCTCCACACAACCACACACCAGCGTCTCCAGGACTCTCCACACAACCACACACCAGCGTCTCCAGGACTCTCCACACAACCACACACCAGCGTCTCCAGGACTCTCCACACAACCACACACCAGCGTCTCCAGGACTCTCCACACAACCACACACCAGCGTCTCCAGGACTCTCCACACAACCACACACCAGCGTCTCCAGGACTCTCCACACAACCACACACCAGCGTCTCCAGGACTCTCCACACAACCACACACCAGCGTCTCCAGGACTCTCCACACAACCACACACCAGCGTCTCCAGGACTCTCCACACAACCACACACCAGCGTCTCCAGGACTCTCCACACAACCACACACCAGCGTCTCCAGGACTCTCCACACAACCACACACCAGCGTCTCCAGGACTCTCCACACAACCACACACCAGTGTCTCCAGGACTCTCCACACAACCACACACCAGTGTCTCCAGGACTCTCCACACCACACGCCTCTCACTCTCCAGAACCCTCCCGCACGCCCCTCACTCCCTAGAACCTTCCACACAACCGCACACATCCCTTTTGGAACTGGGCGGGGATGATGCCTGCTTAGGGAATTCCTGGGAAACCCCCTTAGGTTTCGCCCCAGGGAAAACCCTGTTCTCGAATCCCTGAAGCTCTGCTCTGGAAGTAAGTTTCAGGATCCTCCTGAGGGACATCTTTTGTTTTCCTAGAAACTCTAAGGCAGCTCTGGAAGAAGTGGCCCCTGTTGGTTTAGAGTGCAGCCCACCAGAGGTACGACTTCTCCTCTCCTGCCGGGGAGAGCTTCCCACTAGACACCTGCAGAGTGGGCAGCGAACAGCGAGAACCGCCGTGCAGAAAGCACAGGAGCCCTTTGCCCAGCGGCCTCTGGAAGCCTCGCCCAGCCCTGGACGGTGTACCCCGCCTAGCGAGTACGAGTCCTGGCGTTTGAGGAAGCACCACTTTAGGCCGGACGCAGTGGCTCACACCCGTAATCCCAGCACTTTGGGAGGCCGAGGCGGGTGGATCACCTGAGGTCGGGAGTTTGAAACCAGCTTGACCAACGTGGAGAAACCCCGTCTCTACAGAAAATATAAAATGAGCCCAGTGTGGTGGCACCCGCCTGTAATCCCAGCTACTCTGGAGACTAACGCAGGAGAATCGCTTGAACCCGGGAGGTGGAGGTTGCAGTGAGCCAAGATTGGGCAAGTAGAGTGAAACTCCATCTCAAAAAAAAAGAAAAAGAAAAAGAAAAAGAAATAGAAGTACCAATTTATGACACAGTCTGTATACCTTTCAATTAAATAGAATTCCTGTGTTCCCCCAAAGCAAACAGTCAATCTAGTGGTGTTTGTTTGTTTGTTTGTTTGTTTTTGGAGAAACTCAAATGTAATGTGTGACCTTCATGGGACTTCTATGTCATGTGGCAGATTTTCAGTATTCCAGGAAACATCCTTTAAAGTCAGCATGCCGTTACCTTATGACCCTTCCGTTTTCCACGTAGTGCAGCACCCGGAGGAACGCCACGAAAGGGGCTCTGGGTTTCTCATTTTCCTGGTGGGGAAAATACAAGAAAGAGCCAGTGAGCCACAGGGAGGTGCCCCTGGCTGTCCTGTCTTCCCTTTTTGGGGGGAGGGGCCTGGATTGCTTCACACTCAGTTCAAAGCCGAAGCTCAGGTGTCTGCCGCCAGAGCTGACAACTCGACTCATGGTAATTTCTATGGGAAAACTCTGAGTGGGACGTGGTCTACAGCGTTCAAGAACATCTGCCAAGGCGGGCTTCGGGGTGGGCTCACCTGCCTGCAGCCTCTGGGCTCACTGCAGTCCCCTGCGGACGGGGCAGCTGCGTGGACAGAAGGCAGCACATCCCCACGGTCCAGCACAGTCCACCGTGGTGCCCTGCCCTCTCCCACCCCATGCATCCCTGTGGTCCAGCACAGTCCACCGTGGTGCCCTGCCCTCTCCCACCCCACACTCTATGCTTACTTCATATATTTCTTTCTTCCAGTCTTTTGAGAAGTACTTGCTGAGCTTTTGCTCCAAATCCATAAATATATACTCATTGTCTGAAAGCAAAACAAAAGGCTTCATCAGAGTGGTCACCATGCTTCTCAGGTGTCACCGTGTGTTCAAAACTGAGTGTGGCTTTGAGAGAAGAGACGCACAGCTGAAAACTGTGTGTCTCCAACTGATGCTGTGTACGGGGCTTTCCTTGGCTGACAATGCAAAGAGCATCCTAACACACGTGCGGGTGTCAAATGCTTGCTTACTAAAACGATGTTCCAGCGTGCAGGAATATTACAAGCTGATATTCAAAACTGGCACATGCTCCAGGCACGCCCTTTGGGAAAGCAATTTAGCAACATGTATCCCTCCCTCTTCCTCTGCAACCCAGGCACTCGTCTCTCAGCTATGGAATGAGTCATTTGAAAAATAGAGATGTCAGGGTTGGATGCGGTGACTCAAGCTTGTAATCTCAGCAATTTTGGAGACCAAGGCAGGAGGATTGCTTGAGGCCAGGAATTCAAGACAAGCCTGGACAACATAATGAGACCTCAGTCACCACAGGAAAAAAAAATTAGCCAGGTATGGTGGTGCATGCATGTAGTCCTAGCTACTCAGGAAGCTGAGGCAGGAAGATTGCTTGATCCTGGGAGTTCAAGGCTGCAGAGAGCTATGAATGTACCACTGCACTCCAGTGTGGGTGATAAGAGTGAGACCCTGCCTCAATCAATCAATCAATCAATAAAAATAGAGATGTCTATAATCTAGTACTAAGTTGATCAACTTCAAGTCAATGATCCGAGTTTTACCTGTTAACCTAGTTTCCCTGGAAACTGCAAGAGATGCTTCTTCCTAAATTAGGTGTTTCTATATTTTAAAAATATTTGCCACCATGTGTTTTCTTTATGGCCTGGAAATATTAAACAATTTTCCTAGAGAGGAAAATAAAACCTAGAGAGATACCCTTCGTGCTGTGACTTAAAACTACGCATGATCCCTCCGTGTCTGCTGGGAATTCATTCCAGGACTCCCCTCAGATATCAAAACCTGGGGATGGTGTATGTGACTTAAAACAACGCATGATCCCTCCGTGTCTCCTGGGGATTCGTTCCAGGACGCCCCTCGGATATCAAAACCCGGGGATGGTGTTGAGCTCGCGTGTACCCTACACACATCCTCGTGTACACTTTAAATCATCTCGAGATTCCTTATGATACCTGATGTAATGTAAATGCTGTGGAAATCTTTGCTATACTGTGTTGTTAAGCTTGTATTATTTTATTGTACTATTTATTATTATTTTGAGTATTTTCAACATGAGGTTAGTTAAATCCGAGGATGCGGAACCCACAGCCCTAGGACTGAGTCCCTGAAATACACTCGAGAGGGAAGTCACCGCCCAGAGGAGCCCGGGAGCAGTTGCCGGCCGCAGCAGTGGGTGCCTCAGGAACAGTGGCGGTGCAGGCTATTCCTGAAACTTTTACTTTATTCTCTGGCCACCGACCACACCAGTTCTGACCGTCACCTCACAGACACCTCCCTGGTGACAAGTCAACCAGCAGAATCCAAAAACATCATGCTGATTTCCCGTACAGGGGTCCCCAGGTGAAGGCAGGGCCAGGGCCATGGCTGGCAATGCATGGGAAGGCTACGATGGGGCCCGGGGTGACGGGCAGGGCCCACCTGAACATGGCCTCTCAGGGTCACAGCAGTCAGCCCCGGTTCTGCCCAGCCTGTCGGCCCTCACGGTTGGGGCCTGACAGTCCTGAGAGGCGCGGGGGCCAGGGAGCTCACTGTGTTCCAGGCTCAGCGGAGCCTGGCATTGCCCTTGCTGAGGGTGGAATCATGCCCCCCAGATGCATACACTGAAGTCCTGGCCCCTGGCACCTCAGTTCCTGTATTTCGAGATAGGGCTTTTACAGAAGTCATTGAGTGAACATGAGGTCATTAGGGTAGGCCTTCATCCAAGAAGACCAACATCCTTATAAAAACATGGAAACTGCACAGAGAGAGACACACACAGAGGGAAGACCATGTGACCACACAGAGAGGCAGCCATTGGCAGGCCCAGGAGAGAGGCCTCAGGAGAAGCCATGCATGCTGGCACCTTGGCCTTGGATTCCACCCTCTGGAACTGAGACACAGATGTGTGTGGTTTAAGCCACCCCATCCGTGGCAGCCTGGTGGCTCAGAGTGAGGTAGGAGGCATGAGTTGACTCGGCAGGGGAATGGGACTCAGATACTGGACCAAATTGAGGACTAGCTAAAACAGAGATGGGGGAGGCAGCTTCCCATAAGACACGCCCACCAGCCGCGGGTCAGTTTACCATTGCCATGGCAACCCTGGGAGGTACCGCCCCTTTCCAGGCCAACAACCCGAGGATGTGAAAGTTACCGCCTTTTTCCAGAAATGTCTGCATAATCTTCTCTTTAATTTGTATATAAGTAGAAGTGGGTATGATTCTGAGTGCAGCCCTGCCTCTGAGCTGCTGCTCTGGGCGTGCTACCTCTGGGGGGGCCCGGCTCTGCACCGAGCTGTGCCTCTGCTGCTGCCATGCATGGCTGCTTCCATAAGAACTGCTGTCTAATGCCACCCGTTCGCCCTCGAATTCTTTCCTGGGTGAAGCCAAGAACCCTCTGAGGCTAAGTCCCAACTTTGGGCTTGCCTTGCCTACCCTTCATCAAGAGGACCCGACGGAAGCGGTGGCAAGGCCAGTCTCGGCAGGGCTCACGGGGCCTGCGGTATCAGCATGCCTTCCCGAGAGTCCGTGGGCTCCACACTCTCCATTCATGATTTGGAGCTGAGGCCTTGAGGTGCGTGATTCCCCCAATGTCCTCAGAACCCTGCCAGACCCGGCTGCTGGCTCCGGCCCTCTGGGCTGACTGGACTTGGCAGCCCTGTGTCCCTGACCAGGCATCTCCCGGCTCAGGCCTTGCTTTCCTGCTGGCGGGGCCAGACTGTGGACTGTGATTGAGCACTGGAAACAGGAGCCTGGAGGAACCTCAGAGGCAGGGCAAGTGCCAAAAGCCACCTGACAAGGCTGCCTGCTGTCCGACTGCCCCGTGTGACATGTTGAAAGGGACTCCGCTGTGACACCAGTGGAAGGCGCCATGGGTTAGCCATCATCAGGGAGGAGGAGGAACAGGCCGAGCGTAGGACTTTCAGGGTAATGAAGTTCTTCTCTGTGACACTAAGGTGACAGACATCTGGCATTTGACACTTGTGCAAACGCAGAGAACGTGCCACACCAGGAGGGAGCCCCGAGGTCCACTCCAGACTGCGTGACACTGGTCACCGTGGGCTCCTCAACGGGGACAGACACACCACCCTGGGGAGATGTTGGCAGCACAGGAGGCTGTGCATGCGGGGAGTTCACATGGGAAATCTCTCCCTTCCACTCAATTTTGCTGTGAACCATAACTGCTGTAAAAAATAAAGTCTTAAAATCCTAAGTAAGGTCTCTTTCGCCTCTGAGATTCAAGGCTCCCCAGGGAGAAAAAAAACCTGTAACTCAGTCACAAAAATCTGAATTTGCAGCAAACATGACCTGCCTGCCCTGCACCAAGCTGCCGCGAGCCCCCACCGGAAGCACCAGGCTGCCGCCAGCCCCCACCGGAAGCACCAGGCTGCCACGAGCCCCCACCGGAAGCACAGAGGTTTGGGAGAGGTAAGGCGTTCTTTCTAGAACACACTGGGGAGACTGTCCTCACACCAGCACTCCCAGAACCCAGGGCAGTAAGCAGTGGGCAGTGGAGTCAGGTAGGCACAATTTCCTCTCGGTCAAGAGTCAAATCACCCAGCATCCTTCCTTGTGCAGTGTCGGGGCAGAACAGGGGAGCCTCATGCTGGGGGAGCCCAGGGACCTGGTCCAATGACATGGACGCAGGGTCCCCAGCAGACTCTGAACAGCATGAACCCTGGAGGGCAGCATGGCCACCCTCATAGTCACTGCCATCCTTGGGCAGAACCTAGTGCAGGAGGTAGCCCTGCGGGCAGCCACCAGACAGCAAGACTGTGGTGCAAAAGGTACTTCTAGTAGTTCAGACTCACAGGTGACTTAAAACAACATACAATCCCTCTGTGTCTGCTGGGAATTGGTTCCAGAACACCCCTCGGATATCAAAACCCGGGAATGGTGTTGAGTTCGTGTGTACCCTACACACATCCTCGTGTACACTTTACATCATCTCGAGATTCCTTATAAAACCTGATGTAATGTAAATGCTGTGGAAATCTTTGTTATACTGTGTTGTTAAGCTTGTATTATTTTATTGTTGTACTATTTATTGTTATTACTTTGAGTATGTTCAACATGAGGCTAGTTAAATCCAAGGATGCAGAACCCATGGATACAGAGCACTGTCTACTCTTATTTATATTAGAAAACCTGCAGTCCTGAGAATAAAAGCCACAGGGAAAAATTAGTCCCAGATATGGCAGTACTGCCTTACAGCCACCTGCATTACATATGAAGATACTCCATCCCCAAGTGCTCGCACGTTCTGCAGATAAAGGAAGACACCAGTGAGGAAGATTTACCCACAGAGGCCTGCAGAAAGGGCATCACAGGGCCGGGTGCCTGGCTTGGCCCCTCTCTGCCCTGCCTGTCTTTCTAATCTTTAGTACCCTGCTCTTCTAGATGGCATTAGACCCAGAGGGGAGGCTGCAGGGCCGGGCGCATGACTCAGTCACTCTCCGCCCTGCCTGTCTTTCTAATCCTTAGTACCCGGCTCTTCTAGACGGTGTTAGACCCAGGGGGAGGCTCCAGGGTGTCACCAGCCCCAGTTTCCTTTTGTATCAGGGAGGATCAAACACTTGGCCTCATCGGTAACAATCACAGCAACTCACTGCTTGGACACTGCATGCCACGTTCTGTGCTAAAGACTCTGAACCAATCTCTACATCTTTAACCTAATGGCACTGTTATCTACTCCCATCTCACAGATGGGGAGGCCCAAGCTTGCAGAGGCCATTCATAAGGGAGTCCCCACCCCACTCCCTAACAGGCTAAGGACCCTCAAAGCCAGGGGTTAGCAAACCAGGGCCCCAGGCCAAACCCCAGCAGCCACTTGCTCTTGTTAACAAAATCTTGTTGGAACACAGCCACAATCGTTTTATTACGTCATATCCATAGCTGCTTTCGTACTGCAAAGTCAAAATATTTACTATGTGGCTTTTTACAGAAAAACTCTGCCAAGGCCTGGTCTAAGCAAATGCTGAGTGAAAAGGTCTGGATCACCATTCTCTGGTCCTGACTCCCCCGAATTCACCATTTGGGTACTCGAGCTTGAACTTCAGTGTTTGCAGCATGAGTAGCAGATCTGGGGTTGCTAAAGGATCTGGGGTTACCTTTGCCTCAGTAAGGTCAGCAAAAGGCCCTTTATTTGTACGTTCATTACCTAAATCACCCTGCTGTGTCCTTCCAAATTCCACCTCAAATCACAATGAGAAGGAGAGAAAATGAATTTTTCAAGCTTAGTCCTTCCTAGTGCTTAACGTCAAACACTATGAGAACAATTCCTGCGGCAACACCAATCTGGAAGACAAAGCCACTTGTTTCCCAAAATCGTCACTGTCCCCTAAACCTCCACACCCCTAGAAGTGGGACAGCAGACAGCATCACTTCTGGTGATGGGTTCACCCTTCTTAGCCCGGCCAGAGTGCCCCGCTGTATGGTCAAGGCAGTCTAGATGTCACCGTGAAGACATTCTTAAGATGAGGGCAACACTCAGGCTGAGTGCGGTGGCTCATGTCTGTAATCCCAGCACTTTGGGAGGCAGAGGCAGGTGGATTGCATGAGCCCAGCAGTTTGAGACCAGCCTGGGCAACATAATGAGACCCGACTCCACAGAGAAATACAAAAGGTATCTGGCTGTGGTGGTATTAAGGAAGGAGACCACTACTACTCCCCTCACCTTGCCTAGTTCACAAGACAGGAGGAGAGAGAAAGCAAAAAGTTAGAAAGAAACCAAAGTAAGATAAACAGCCAGACAACCTTGGCACCACCATCCGGCCCTAGGAGTTAAAAAAGTAATAATAATAACATCAACCCCTGACCTAAACTACTTGTGTTATCTGTAAATTCCAGACACTGTATGAAAAAAGCTTTGTAAAACTTTTTGTTAGCTGATGCATGTAGCCCCCAGTCATGTTTCCCACGCTTGCTCAATTTATCACAACCCTTTCATGTGGACCCCTTAAAGTTGTAAGCCTTTAAAATGGCCAAGAATTTCTTTTTCAGAGAGCTCTTAAGATGTGAGTCTGCCGACGCTCCCGGCCAAATAAAAAAACCTCTTCCTTCTTTAATCCGGTGTCTGAGGAGTTTTGTCTGCAGCTCATCCTGCTACATTTCTTGGTTCCCTGACCGATTAACGGATGGTCAAGGCAGTCCCTTAGGCAGCTTATGCCTGCCCTGTAGAGCATCCCTGCGGGGGACTCTGGCCAGCTTGAGCGATGTGGATCCTGACAGCGCTCCCGGGTAGGCATTTGCCCCGGTGGAACGCCTCGTCAAAGCGGTGCACAGCAGGCCCCCGTGGAGGGTCAACGCAGTGGCTGAACACCGGGAAGGAACTGGCACTTGAAATCCGGACATCTGAAACTTGGTAAGACTGGTCTTTGGAACTTGCCCACTCCATTTGAGTGGAAGCGTGGCCTGATCACCCACGGCATGCTTGTACCGGCACTTTGGTTTTTGTTTTTGACTTGACTTGAATTGCTTGATGCTTTGGTTTTAGTTCTGATTTTGACTTGACTTGAATTGCTTGATAAACAGGCGTGCCTTTATTGGCACTTTGGTTTTGGTTCTGATTTTAACTTGGCTTAAATTGCTTGATGAACAGGTGTGCCTTTAACAACACTTTGGTTTTAGTTTTGATTTTTATTTAGTGTGAATTAGATGAGTGAGTGACCTTTTACCCTTTCCTTCTTGTAGTGTAAATGTTGTTTTGTCTCGAGAAAAAAATAGGTCAGACACAAAGTAAGCCCACTCCGCTAGGAACTGTGTTAAAAAAAAAAAATTCAAAAAGAAAAAAAGAAAGTCATCAAATCATCAAAACTTACTCTATTAAATGCATGTTACAGAACCTTTAGAAAGGTTTTGCAGGAGATTATAGAGTTAAGTTAACCCCCTAGAGGTTAAGAACTCTGTGTGAATTAGAACTGCCCTCTGTTGGTGTTGGATGGCCCATTGAAGGAACTATAGTTAGAGAACAATTGGCCATGTATTTAAGGTGGTGACAGGGGTAGGAGGATAGCTGGTGTACCTAGATCAAATTCCTTTATATTGACTCATGGTTAAATATAATATAGACAAAACCAGCATAAATTTAGCCCTGTTTAACAGCTTATTGCAAGAAAGCCAAAAGTAAAAGTAAGAGCGGTTTCGCCAGCAGACACAAAGTTAAAAAGGGAGTCCCAGAAACAGCAAGAGAAGCCACTTTTGCAGGAGCTACCAGAGATAATAGAAATTCTTTCTCCATATGTCCCAGCCTACTACCCCACTTTACCGAGGCCAACAGCCCCCTCAGAAACGAGATTCAGGAGCTAACACGCCCCAGGTCTCACCTTGGAGGGGAGGATGGGGCCTCCAGAGGCCAAGGAAGGAAGTCAAGATAGTCAAGTGGCCGTCTCAGATCTGGGCTTGCTCGAGCTATGTAAATGCCTCTCAGGGAGATGCAAGGACCTGTCTATTATAATGACCAGGCCCACATCTAGGGGGGCGGGGGGCAACATACTTTCATCTATCAACTCTTTTCAACCATTGATCTACTAAACTGGAAACACCCTGAACCCGCCACCTTGCTCCCGACAGCTAGAGCCCTGTCGACACGACTGTGTAGAGGTGTTGGACTCCAGTTTACTCCAGCAGACCTGATCTCCGGGACCAGCCTTGGGCATCAGTAGACCAGGAGCTATTCGTGGACGGGAACAGCTTCATCAACCCACAAGGAGAGAGATGTGCGGAGCATGCGGTGGTAACCCTGGACACTGTCGTTAAGCTGAGCTCATTGCTTTAGTTCGGGCCTTAGAGCTCAGTAAAGGTAAGACTGTAAACATCTACACTGACTCTTGGTATGCCTGTTTAACCCTCCAAGTGCATGGAAAATTATACAAAGAAAAGAGCCTGTTAAACTCTAGGAAAAAGGGGAAAAAAGACCCAGAG
This sequence comes from Macaca mulatta, assembly GCF_049350105.2. Taxonomy (NCBI): domain Eukaryota; kingdom Metazoa; phylum Chordata; class Mammalia; order Primates; family Cercopithecidae; genus Macaca; species Macaca mulatta. The sequence continues at coordinate 3,976,094 of NC_133409.1, read as the reverse complement.
AATGCAACTCAGCTTCAGCGTTTGCAGAGGTACTAAGAAGCACTTCTGCAGACGCTAAAACTTCGTAGAAAAAAGCAAGGAATATAAAAAAGATTTCAGGAATGCTTCAAGGAGCTGACAAGAACCTAAGTCAGTTTTATAAGGGACTCTATAAAACATTCTGGCTCTACACCCCATTGAACCCTGAGGCTGCTGGAAATCAGTATATAGTGAATACTTCATTTGTAAAGCAAACCCAGGGTAACATCAAGCAGAAGCTGCGGGCATGAATACTACCTAGTCTATAAAAGTGGCCACCAAGGTGTATGTTAACTGTGACCAAGGGACAAAACTGGAAAAGAGCAAAAGGAAAAAAAAAGACTAAGAGTCAAGGTGAAAAAGAGAATCAGAAGAACACAGGAGAGACAGAGAGCAGTGCGCAGGGGCAGGGCCCGTGCCGTTGCCTGGCCCCACCGACTGGCCGTGAGAGCAAGAAAACTCAGGAAAAAAAAAAAAAAGTAAATTAAAGACTTAAGAAAAAAAGCCAAACTGTTAGCAACAGCTCTTATTAAAAAAATTAGCAATGTGAGAAGACGTGGACGTGGATATAAACGTGAAAAAAGTCAAGTTAGGCAAAGATTCAAGAGCCAGACAAGGCTAGAGAGAGATTAATGTGCGAAATGCAAAAAGAAAAGACACTAGAAGGGTAAATGTTCAAAAGGCAATAAAGGAATTGGCCAAGGCCACAAGACAAAGAGGCCATCGGCCAAGGGCTGCTGCACCTTGGAGGAACCAAATACTGATCCGTTCAGGCTGACAGGAGCTAACAAATGTAAAGTAAAGACCAGGGCAGACTAGGCACCATCCCATTAGGCTCCCGGGAGCCCATGGTCACATTAGAAGTTAAAAGCAGCAAGATTCTGCTGTATCTGGATTCCAATTTCTCGCTGAAGGCTAAGCCACTAAATAGAGTTACAAAGGGGGGTGGCGGGGGGAGAAGAACCCCTCCTCTAAAAAACTTAAACAGGAAAAAGAGCCATACCTTGTGAAAACTTGCTTACAGATTTTACAGAACTGCCCCGTGCTGAAAGCTATCGGTACAGGCTAGTGCTTGTTTGCACCTTTTCAAGTTCAAGTTTTCCCCACCAGGACAGAAAAAGTATAAGAAGTGACTAAAGTTCTGTTAAAAGACATTATCTCCAGGTTTAGACTACCTCTAACTTTAAAGGCCAGCATTTGTCGCTAAAATAATGCAAAATTTAACAAGACTGTTAAAAATAAAATAAAAGTTACACACAGCCTATTGGCCACAAAGTTCAAGAAAAGGTAAAACGCATGAACTGGACACTCGAGCAGCTACTAAAAAAAAATACTGCCAGAAAATTCATTTAAGATAAAATCACATTTTTGCCTATGGTCCTCCTCCGAGTCGGGGGCACCCCACCAAACAAACTAGGTATTTGCCCTATAAGATTTTGTTCGGTCGGCCACCCGCAAATCACAGGTCAAATTAAAGGTGACCTCCAGAAACTAAAGGAATTAACCTTAAAGAAGCAAATGCAGGCTTTAAAAATAGCCATATAAAGTGTTCATGATTACATAAATGGAAATGCCTATAAGCTTGACACCCCTTTAAATCTAGTGACTCTGTTTAAAGTAAAATCTAATTGTAATAGGACCCATATAGGATAGGCCCTATACTGTAACCTTGTCCACTCCCACTGCTGTTAAAGTTGCAGGTGTTGTGTCTTGGATCCACCACAGTCAGCTAACACCGGCAGATGAGGACAAGTAAACCAGCCAGCAGGACACAGATCACCCAACCCGGCTGATCCTGAGACGACACCAAGCTGCTGCTGAGGACGACAGCCCTGCTCTGGTCACGCCGGAGGCTGACCGGTCTATGCACGACTGAAGCTTGAGGAGACAACAAGCCCTGCTCTAGTCACACACCGGCAGCTGACTAGTCTACGCACGGCCGAAGCTTGAGGACTCATCAAGCAAGTAAATGTAGTTAAAAATCTTAAGATTAATAGTTTTCCTGTAATACTAACTGTTTTCCTATTGATCTGTCACTGTATTCAACCTTTTTCCCAAGTAAGGACCTCTTTTGTCCTTGCTGGATATGAATACTCTGTACATTGTTTTGTTGTTGCTACCCTTATAACCATGCTAGAAGAAACACCTATATAAGGTATCCCCACTGTACACATGCTACTTAGGAAACCCAGACCCATCCAGCCCAGCGACAATTCCGAGTCTTTCAGTCATTTTTTAAACATATAAACCAAAAGTTACCAGAACCTCCTCCTTTAGCAAAAAAAGAAGAAACCTATTTGCTCAGTTGGCTGAAAACATTGCTAGTAGCCTAGATGTTTTGTCATGTTATGTTTTTCTTTTTTTTTTTTTGAGACGGAGTCTCGCTCTGTCGCCCAGGCTGGAGTGCAGTGGCCAGATCTCAGCTCACTGCAAGCTCCGCCTCCTGGGTTTACGCCATTCTCCTGCCTCAGCCTCCCGAGTAGCTGGAACTACAGGCACCCGCCACCTCGCCTGGCTAGTTTTTTGTGTTTTTTAGTACAGACGGGGTTTCACCGTGTTAGCCAGGATGGTCTCGATCTCCTGACCTCGTGATCCGCCCGTCTCAGCCTCCCAAAGTGCTGAGATTACAGGCTTGAGCCACCGTGCCCGGCCAATGTTTCTTCATGTTATGTTTATAAAAAGGCTAACATAAGAGACCAATGGCCTTGAGAAGCAAAAGAGTTAATGCCTCAAGATAACTTTAACCCTTTCCCCAAACAGACGCCCCAAGTTCAAGCGTCTGGCTCTTAAAAACTTCTGTTATTAAAAAATACTGTGTTACTCGCTAAGAAAAACCTTTTAAGACCCAGTAAAAAAAACCAACCTGCTTAGGACATGTGCCTGCTTAAGACAAGTTGGTACATGGGCCTGTACAGGTTTAACTCAGGTTTGATCCTAGGTCTTCATTTAGAAAATAGTTTTCAGCTATAAGAAAATGTAAAACCCTCACGGTAAGTGTATTACTGGTAATGGAAACTTGCTTGCTGCTCCCCTGTGTGTTACACTTACTCTTTCAAATGATAAAAGGTTTTGTAGCTACCATCGTTCGTCAGAAAACTTCAACAAAAGTGTATTACATAAAACACTATCACCCTGTCTCGCAAAAGACCCAAAAAGTAAAAACAAAGGTGAGAACTCCCATTAATTAGTGAAAATTCTCAAAGCAGGGGATAAGGAAGGAGACCACTACTACTCCCCTCACCTTGCCTAGTTCACAAGACAGGAGGAGAGAGAAAGCAAAAAGTTAGAAAGAAACCAAAGTAAGATAAACAGCCAGACATCCTTGGCACCACCACCCGGCCCTAGGAGTTAAAAAAAGTAATAATAATAACATCAACCCCTGACCTAAACTACTTGTGTTATCTGTAAATCCCAGACGCTGTATGAAAAAACCATTGTAAAACTTTTTGTTCTGTTAGCTAAGGCATGTAGCCCCCAGTCACGTTTCCCACGCTTGCTCGATTTATCACGACCCTTTCACGTAGACCCCTTAAAGTTGTAAGCCTTTAAAAAGGTCAAGAATTTCTTTTTCGGAGAGCTCTTAAGATGCGAGTCTGCCGACGCTCCAAGATGAATAGAAAACCTCTTCCTTCTTTAATCTGGTGTCTGAGGAGTTTTGTCTGCGGCTCGTCCTGCTACAATATATGCATCTGCAGTCCCAGCCACTCAGGAGGCTGAGGCCAGAGGATCTACCTGAGCCCGTGAGGTCGAGGCTGCAGTGAGCCATGATCACAGCACTGCATTCCAGCCTGGGTGATGGAGTGAGAGGAAGGAAGGAAGGAAGGAAGGAAGGAAGGAAGGAAGGAAGGAAGGAAGGAGGGAGGGAGGGAGGGAGGGAAGGGAGGGAGGGAGGGAGGAGGGAGGGAGGGAGACATTTACATCAGTAGACTTTGAGTAAAGCAGATGACTTTCATACTGTGGTGGGCCTCGTCTAGTTGGTTGAAGGACTAAGAGGGAAAGACTGAGGTCCCCTATGGAAGAAGGAACTCTGCCTCCTGATGACCCTCGGACTCGAGATGGCAATAGCAGCTCTCCCTGGGTCTCCAGCCTGTCCTGCAATTTTCAACAGCAGCTCTCCCTGGGTCTCCAGCCTACCCTGCAGATTTCAACAGTGGGTCTCTCTGGGTCTCCAGCCTGCTGGCTGGCTCTGCAGATTTCAACAGTGGGTCTCTCTGGGTCTCCAGCCTGCTGGCTGGCTCTGCAGATTTCAACAGTGGGTCTCTCTGGGTCTCCAGCCTGCTGGCTGGCTCTGCAGATTTCAACAGTGGGTCTCTCTGGGTCTCCAGCCTGCTGGCTGGCTCTGCAGATTTCAACAGCAGCTCTCCCTGGGTCTCCAGGCTGCCCTGCAGATTTCAGACTTGCCAGCCTCCAACAATCACATGAGCCAGTTCTTTACAATAAATCAGCTTCTCTCTTTCTCCCTCTATGTATCTATACACACACACACTATCTGTAGAGAGAAATGGGATCAGAAGGATACATCTTGCTGCTGGAAGGGGAGATTCTGGCCTTGGCTATAGGCTCCCCTGAACCCAGCAGGGTGGGGACCACATGCACCCTTCAGAGCCTCCTCACTCTCTTCCCGGTGAGAGTTGTCCTCCCAGCTCCTGGCAGGCAGATCGGGACACACCGTGGAGCTCCACAAGTGCTTGTTGATTGAACAAAAGGCCTGAGCTTCCCCCACTGTGCTCTGCCACCCTTGACACTGGCGTGACAGCAGGAGACTCCTGTAGGGCTGGCCAAGGTGCTGGACACCGGCACCCTCGCTCACTGCCACAGGAGCAAGCTCCAGGCAGCGAGGGCCAAGGCCAGGCCAGGTGGAGCCCACCCTCTCTCTATCCCTCTCTGTCTCTGTCTTATTTTGCCTTGTTTCTATATCCAAGCCCCAAATTGCATCTCTTGTTTTTTGCTATAGGCTTCAAAAATGTACACAATTTATAAAATGTCTCAAAAATGTACACAATTTACAACTTACGAGATAATTAAAGTAAGAAATCCAAGTACTTCCCATTAAAAAAGTCCAAATCTCCAAAGCAAGGACTCTGACCAGAACCAAGAAGGGTGTCCTGGGGTCAAGAAGGCCCTGGGGCCACGGGGCTCTGCTGGGTGGAGGCGCCAAGCCACAGCCCCAGGGAGGTTGAGGGGCCAGTTCTGAGTCTGTCCTCCTCCTCAGAGGCGGATTCCTGGATCACCGGGAGGAAAGGTGACACAGATTCCTTTCTTGTCCCCAAGGCCAGTGAGCTCGGCCACAGGCTGTCTCAAACGTCCAGGGTCAAGGGGACAGGGAGAAAGGGGACAGCGTCAAGAGGGACGCGAGAAAGAGTTGGTCGGCAGGAGTTGGAAAGTCCTTCCACCTGGGAACTCCCTCCACAGGGTAAAGGCGCCTCCAAAGCAAACACTGGCTGATCAGCCAGCAATCTCCCTTTGTGTGCGCCCGCCTGGCTGCTGGTGGGAGCTGTTCCGGGTCACCCTCCCAGCCCCTCCTGTTGTTGCTCCAGGCTGTCCCAGTGCTGCAGGCCCTCATCCTGCACTGACCCTCAGAACTCAAGGACCCCTGCCTCCTGCCTCCCAGGCCTCCCCACTGCTGGCCCTTGTGCTCAGACACACGGTAAATGCAAATGCCCATGAGCTCTCCCCTTAGCATCTGGGCAGTTGACTACACAGACACTGTGCCTCAGTTGAAACGGAAACAGGGTTAGAAGCCAGACAAAGGCGTCCAAGCCAGGGCTGCCGGCTTCGTGACCTGTCTGCAATTCCCCAACACCGAGGATCATCAGCATCTACACTGGGAGAATCCTTGGCCACCGGGAACCTGCCCCGCCTGGGCGATGGATTCTTGGTTATCAGGAGAGATGCCCTGCCCTGCACCCCCTGCTGGGAGGGGAGGTCCTTCCCCAAGGAGCTGCCACTGGACCTCTGGAGGACCCCCACACTCCACCCTCAGAACCCCCCAACACCACCTGCTATCTCTAGGTTTCAGGGACATCAGAGGCCGGGCCTGTACTCCGGATAGGGCTGAAGTCCCGTGCCCTCACACCCGTGGCCTTTGGAACCGCGTCTCCCAGAGGCCCTCTCAACCACAGCCACCCGCCCTGTGCAGGGCCTCGCATAGGGGAGGGGGATGCCCTGGGGCTTTTCTCTGCCTTGGGAGAGGAGTGAAGCCTCAGTGCCAAGAACTTGGGCATAGACAAAGCAGAGTGGAGCACCGGCCAGAGCTTGCCCCACAAACACAGCGGCTCCAACGCGACAGTGAACGTCTGGTCTGGCGGTGACGGACATGATCCACAAGCAAAGCAATGGGTCCTGGCCCGGGTTTTCCAGGCAGCTCCCGAATTCCCCCAACCCCTGCCCTGCCCTCGATTTGTTTCTTGGTTATTAAAGATACTTTAAGCCTTTAAGAAATAAACGATGCCAAGAACAGGGTTGGGATGCTTTGACTTTCTTCCCTCATTCCCTCCAGACTAATTTTCTTTTCATTTCTAAAATCACAGATTGATGACACCAACCACAAAACCAAACAGCAAAACTGGACTCCCCAAAGTCAACACCCCTCTGCCCCACAGGGTCCTCCTTCCACTCCACCCAGGGGTCCCACAGCTTCCAGAGCAGCCCTGAGATGGAGTTAGGGTTCTGCTCCAGGCGGAGATTAGAGAAGGAGGAGACTGAGACAGGGGCACTCTCGCTTCTACTTTGAGGCACAGAAGGGGCCGGGGCCACCTGCACTGAGGGAAGCGCTGACCCCTGTCCACATTCACAATGGTCGGAAGAGAAACTGGGGATGGAACCCCAGGGCACCACGTGGGACGGTCGCAGCAAGACGGCTTCATCCAGAAGGATCCTAAAATCTCACGCTCCCTTCACAGCCCCTGACAAGGCACTGCAGACCCTGGGAGGATGATGCGTGGGTCCCGGTGTCCTGTGCAGGGACACCCTGGCTCACTCACTCCCCTAGACAGAGGCCGGCTTGTTCTGGGGGAGCCTGGGAGAGGTCGGTTCAGGCAGAGGTCTTGCTCCTCCTCAGGCAGCAAGGCAGGGGGATACTCAGCCACCGCTGGTCAGCACTGAGCTTCATCTCCATCTGTCCGTGCCCTGAGTAGCCTCCCTTGGCTTGGCTGGGGAGAGACGGCCAGGGCTTGTCTGTGCTGCCAACCTCAAGCCCCCACTATAGATGAGAAGCCCCCAGTCCTTTGCAGCACTGGATACCGGTGCTGCCACTCACTTCCTGGGGCAGCAAAAAGTGCACATGAAGCACTTCGGGTTCTTACAGCTCTTCCATGCGACACAATCTGGCTGAAGGGTCTGTGGAGCCCAGGGGGCTGACCCCGCCCCCCACCTGCCATCTGCATGTACTAGAACTCCAGGTAAGAATTCACATAAATCCAGGAGCCTGCTACTGCACAGAGGCTTCCTGGAAGCCCCTGGAGTCAACAGCCCCTCAGAACAGCACAATCGGCACTGTGCATGTGTGGTGTGTGCATGTGTACGTGTGAGTGGTGTGTAACTGTGCATGTGTGTGGTGCATGCATGCGTACGTGTGAGTGGTGTGTGTGCATGTGTGTGGTGTATGCATGTGTACGTGTGAGTGGTGTGTAATTGTGTGCATGTGTGTGGTGTGTGCATGTGTACATGTGTGAGTAGTGTGTTATTGTGTGTATTGTGTGGTGTATGTATGTGTACATGTGAGTGGTGTGTAACTGTGTGCATGTGTGTGGTGCAGTGTGTGTACATGTGTGAGTGGTGTGTGTGTGCATGTGTGGTACATGCATATTTACATGTGTGAGTGGTGTGTGTGCATGTGTGGTGTGTGCATGTGTAAATGTGTGAGTGGTGTGTAATTGTGTGCATGTGTGTGGTGTGTGCATGTGTACATGTGAGTGGTGTGCAATTCTGTGCATATGTGTGGTGTGTGCATGTGTACATGTGTGAGTGGTGTGTAATTGTGCCTATGTGGTGTATGCATGTGTACAAGTGTGAGTGGTGTGTAACTGTGTGCATGTGTGTGGTGTGTGCATGTGTACATGTGAGAGTGATCTGTAAATATTTGTGTACATTATGGATGTGTGTGGTGCGCCCGCCCCCTTGACCTCCGGCAGACGCGGCCCCTGGGCATTTCTGCAAGTGAGGCCTGAGCGATGCTTACTTCTGATCACACAGAGGCCAAAGAACTGGGTGTCTCTGATGCTCACCGCGTTGCACACTTGCTGGAAAAGCTCCCGGCCAGTGGCCTTCACCTGCAAAAGAGGTGGGGAGGGGTTCAGGGAGGGGCTGGCACCCATCCCCAGGGAGGCCACCTGAGCAAACGAGGCCCAGCAGGGCACCAGGGGGACCACCCAGTCAGGCACTCCCTGCAGCTAACAGGTCTGGGTCCCTCACTCTCTCCCAAAGCTGAAGGCTAAACACCAGCCACATGCCCATCAGAGCACCTGTGAGTGCAGGGGAGTGAGGGTGGAGGGGGTGGGGTACTCTGGACAGTGGATCAGGGCTGCCCCCTCCATCACTGTCTGTCCCTGGTGTGAGGATTTCCCGAGCTCAGTCAGGGACACATGATGCAGCGTCACCTCCAGGGCTGCCCTCTGGGCTCTGTCCTCGCACAGCACAAATGAATGCTTGGTCTGCCATGAGCGTGAGCGTAGGTGTCTCTCATCATCCATCGCCCAGTTGATGCGAGTGATCCCAACAGTGTTCCTACAGCTGAGCCTCTGACAGTAGCCTCTAAACACCCAGTGTCTGGTGCGTGTCCCTGTTCCCGGTGTCCCGTGTCCACATTTCCGGCGTCCCGTGTCCACATTTCCGGTGTCCCGTGTCCACATTTCCGGCATCCTGTGTCCACATTTCCGGTGTCCCGCACATGAGGCCACTTCACACCTGTTCGGCCCCTGCATGGCTGGGACTGGCGGGCGTCCCCTGCAGAGCTCTCCCTGACTCCTGTCTGTTGCAGCTCTGGGGCCCATCTGTGGCCACCGGGCAGGAGAAGCGGCGTTCTCCAGCGGAATTGCAGCACGCCAAACCTGTGACCGATGGTGCCAGCCAGTAGCTGTGTGCTTTGCTCTCAGACTCTCCCGAGGACCCTCACTTGGGGCTCCAGGAGGAAATCTCACAGCAGGGCACAGCTGGGGCAGCTGGATCTGCAGGAGGCCATTTTGCGGTTCTTCATTTGTACCGTCTCAAGTCAAATTCGGTATCCAGCTTACTCATCCTGAGTTAATCCTGAGTTACTGTAAGACCGGCTTCCTTATTGATATGGTTTGGCTGTGTCCCCACCCAAATCTCATCTTGAATTGTAGTTCCCATAATCTCCTCGTGCTGTGGGAGTGACCTGGTGGGAGGTTATTGAACCATGGGGGCGGTTTCCCCCATCCAGTTCTGATAGCGAGTGAGTTCTCATGAGATCTGATGGTTTTATAAGGTGATTTCCCCTTTGCTGGGCACTCATTCTCTCTCCTGCCACCCTGTGAAGAGGTGCCTTCTGCCATGACTGTAAGTTTCCTGAGGCCTCCCCAGCCATGTGGAAGTGCGAGTCAATTAAACCTCTTTCCTTTATAAATTACCAAGTCTTGGGTATGTCTTTATTAGCAGCATGAGAACAGACTAATACGATTATTGTCTGCTTAACGTGGTGAAGGGCAGGTCCCACAGTGGCAGTAACACAGATCTTCAGTGATGGTCTTCCCAGCCCATCCCTTTCTAATAACTGGGCTTGACACATATTTGGTTGAATACAGGGTTCCTGTCTAACTGCAGACACAGGTGTGCACACACTCCAATAGAGGGTTCCCTGTCTAACTACAGATACACACGAGTACACACCCTGATAGAGGGTTCCTGTCCAGCTGTAGACATGGATGCATGCACACCCCAACAGAGGGTTCCTCTCTTACTGCAGACACAGATGCACACACACCCCAACAGAGGGTTCCTGTCCAACTGCAGACACATAGGTGCACACACCCTGATAGGAAGTGGGCTCTGTGGTTGCCAACTTGCTGGGCCCAGCAGGGGCCACAGGAGTTGCAGAGGCACTTCAGGGGGCTCAGTCAAAAACAGACGAGCATGACTCACCCAGGGGGTCCACTGTGTTCTGGCTGCATGATCCCTCAGTTAAAATCTTACTGTGAAGTTCAGTGCAAGAAACATAAAAGTTCCAGCTCTTATGGGGCAGGGGGCCAAAGCCACAGCATCTTCCCTGGAACAGGTCCTCTTATGACCCCTCCCCCAAGCCTGAGGCACCGCTGGGGACCCCAGGAAACTACGGGACACCCCCCATTACCTCAACTCCAGCTTCCCATTGCCGGGTGGGGACACAGAGTCTTGGGGGAGATTTTGCCACAAACATACATATGGACGTTTACTTAAACACAGAACTCTATCTCCAGGCAGACAAGAGATTCCCAGGGCACTTGAACCAAGATATTACTAGCAAGTCATACTTCATTCCAGGTATCATTGATAAATTAGCTACGCAGAAAGTCATTGTTCTTTAACAAACCACTCTCATTTTAATTACACATTTTCATTATCCACATTAATCATTAAAATGAAAGTACTCTCTTAACTCCTGTTCCCACAAACTCAACTGAAACAGGTAGACAAAATGGGGGAAAAGGAAACAGAGAAGCAGAGAGACAGTGACGTCTGAACACAAGACAGGAGCTACCCCTTGGAAACCGGCTTCCTGGTGCTCTTCCCTCAGCGCTCCCAGGAAGGATGTGCTGAACCGTAAACTTATTTCTCACAGCAACGTCTATCAGTGATGTTTCCTTCACAGGCCCAGTGAAAGGGCCGACCGTCCGACACCTCACAGGCACCTGGCGTGAGCAGAGTGAGGCGGTCCAGGGATTTCTCAGTACACAGGCTGTGTCCTAAGGCTCTGCTCACCCCATACCCCTACTCACCCCATACCCCTGCTCACCCCATACCCCTGCTCACCCCCATGGCTCTGCTCACCCCCACAACCCTGCTCACTCCCACGGCCCTGCTCACCCCCATGGCCACCCACGGCCCTGCTCACCCCCCCCCCATGGCTCTGTTCACCCCGACAGACACCCAGGGCCCTGCTCACCCCCATGGCTCTGTTCACCCCCACAGCCACCCAGAGCCCTGCTCACCCCCACGGTCAGCCGCAGCTGCTCCTGGCTGGGCAGCAGCACGAGGACGTCCCTGTGTTCCGAGGCCATCACGTCCATCCCCAGGGTGGGCTCCTGCCGGTTGCCTGCAGGCCTCTCAGGACTGGGCTTCATCCATCGCGCCCCTGAAGGAAGGAACGTGTCAGGGTCTGTCTGGGTGGGGTCTACGCCCCTCCCTCTCGGGGGCACCGCCATGCTGACGTTACTGGGCCCTCCCCGGCCATGGGTCACGGGTGGGTGCTCAGCACCTCCCAGATCACAGCTGTGCGTTCCGGGACCCGCCCTTGCCGAGCTTCTCACTGGGAAGGGAACTGAGAGGGAAGCCTGGGCTGGGAATGCAGCGTGGCCAAGCCAGGGCAAGGGTCAGAGCTGCAAATAGCTGGGTGTGTGGAGGGCGCCTGGAATGCAAATAAACAACCTCAGGGCACCGGCCACGCAGCGCTCCCATGCAGGGCAGCTCAGCACCCAGCCTCGCGGTGTGGACCGCGCGAGACCGAGGCTGGGGGAGACAGGACCCAACTCCCACACCTGACAACCCCTAGCTCCTCGGAGTGCCTGCTCCTTCTTCTATAATGTGGAGGGGGTCAGGCAAACCCCACGGGCACAGATGCCAGAGCCAGGGCTGCTGGGGATGATGGAGCAGCAGCAGGGGAGGAGGAGGAGGGCGGGAGGAAGGCAGCCTGGGCGGGCACCCTGCCCCACACACCTCCTGTGGCATCTGCTACTGAGCTTAGGAAGCAACACAGCGGCCATTCCTGGACAGGTTCTGCCAGGAGGGATCCTAGCTCCCTTTAGGGACTGGAAACTGAGGACACTTCGTTCCTTGCCTAGGGCCAGCAAATCCCTTCCTGCCTGCAGCGGCTGGAAGGGGGTCCTGGCTCGGGTGGACAGCAGACGGGGGCATCAGCATGAAGGGTGGGGACATCTCCCGCAGGGCCTGGAGCCCCGGCTGCTCTCAGCAGAGATGAGCAATGCCTTTGACCTCTTTGGCACAGCGTTAGGGAGGGGAAGGGACCCCAGGAGCCCCCCTGGCCCTGGGAGCACCCAGACCTTTGGGCGCTGCGGTTCAGGAGATGCAGTTCCCACGGGCCTGGGCTGTGGAATTCTGTCCTCAGCCATGCGCTCCTTTGGTTTCCTGTCATGGAGTCTGGGATGCTCTGGGACCTTCCTCTAGTAAGGGGTCTGGACTCCCAGAGGGGCAGTTGTTCATCTCAGGAAATTCGAACTCCAGTCGCCTTAAGGCCTGGCCCAGTGGGTTTAGAAGATTTAAGAGGCTCAGGTCTCACCTTCCCCAGCCCCTGGAATGACGCTGGCTCCCTCCCTCCCTCCCTCCACTCAGATCCGAGCCTTTCTCAGACCCTCAAGGCCACATACTCACACCCGAGACAGCAGTGGTGGTCTCTTTTCTCTCCACAGCAATTGTAGAGCTGTTGACTATGGAAGATGTGGGGACCCCTTTAGCTGAGAGCATAGAAATTTTTTTTAAATGGCAAAAAAACAGCCCCAGAGAGCAGAGGCTGGATTCTCACGGCCCTGGCACTGGCTCTGGTGCCTGGGCAGCTCGTCCCCGTGCCAGGCGCCCTCAGCCTCTGCTCGGAGTCACAGTGCCGGCGTATCAGGAAGGGTGGCAGCAGCTGCACCTCTCAGGGATGCTTGGGCGCAGGACAGTGACAGAGGGCAGCAGATCACCACCGCCACACACAGCACAGAGGGGACAACAGGCACCAGGATCCCTCGGTGGGGAGAGCCGGGGACATGGTGGGGTGGGGAGTTGTGCTGGGCGCACTCATGATCAAAGCGATGGTGCCCCACATGTGTGCAGGTGCTGGTGAGTGTGGGCGCTGGCATGTTATAGGTGACCTGGGGCCAATGGGCTCCAAACATCACTAGTGAGAAGAAAGAGAAAAGCAATGAAAAAGCAAAAGAAAAAGAAACCTCCACATTCGTATTGATAAACACAATAAACAGATTCTTGTCAAGGCAGGACGTCCCAGGCCTCAGCTCCTTCCTTCCCTCCCGGAGTCTCAGGGCCACACAGCTGAGGCTCAGTGCTCCAGTGAAGGCCGCCGTCCATCCGAATGCCAGGGAGATCTGGGCTTGGGAAGCCCCGTCGTATTCCCGGGAGAATGCGGCTTTTTCCTGAAAACGTGCTGAAGATCCAAGGCAAGGGTGGTCGCCGTGAGCACCTCCCGCCAGGGCACTGAGGGGACACCGTGGGAACCTCTGTACCCAGCTCATCAGGAAGACAACTTTGCACCCGGAGAAACAAGAGGCGTGACCAGGCCCCAACACAGACCCCACCTCTGAATGTCGTGTCTTCTCGACTGGCGTGTGTGCGACGGAAGAGGCTGGCTTGCCACGTTCGTGATGTCAGGGCCAGGCAGTGGACAGACGAGGAAGACCGGCCACCACCTGCATCTCTTCAGGGCTGAGCCCTGGAGTCCTCCTCGGCCCAACTCTCCCTTCTTCTCTACAGCTGGTTTCCATCCTCTATGATGAGATGGGCCTGCTGAGAACATTCTGGAACTCAAGCTTTGGAGACCTAAGTCCACAAAGCACAGGGTTTAGAAAACAATGTGGGAATGCTGTTCCGTGGGGAAAAGGAAGGCAGAACTGACACAGGGATGGGTCTAAAAAATCCCGCTGCGAGGGAGACGCTGGACGCAAAAGTCCTGGCTCCATTCTGAGACGTCCAGCAAAGGCAGCCTCTTCGGGGCCAGGGAGCTGGCAGCAGGGACTGCAGAGGGGCGAGGTTTCCTCTGGGGGCAGTCGGATGGCAGTGATGGCTGCACAGTTCCTAAATGCTCTAAAGTTTATTAAATGGTTCGCTTAAGAGGAATATATTTTACAGCATGCAAACTATGCCTCAATAAAGCTATTTAAAAACACCACAAGTTATAAAACGGTCACACAAAAAGCCTTCAAGATACGGCAGGAAGTGCACCTGTGCGCCATAGCTCAACTCATTCCACCATGTGGGCGTGAGTGTGAGACACGTGGGTGCTGTGTGAGGGTGTGCCTGTGTAGATGTGAGTGGGTACATGCCTGTGCATATATGTTCACATGCAGCCTTAATGTCCGGGAATGCTAGGGCTGCCCACTCCTCCTCCACATCCTCCTCTGCACAATCAGCCACACCGACTAATCCTTTTCTGCACGTCACAGAATGAGGCGAGGCCCTTTACCGACTCGGCTGTGATGGCCACAACACCCAGTCTGTGGATGAGGAGTCTGGCTGGGCTCAGAGGCCAAGCTGCTCAGTGAGTGGCCAGCCGGGGTCTCGCTCCATGCTCAGCCTCCACCCCCACCATCTAGCCTATACTCTGCTCTCTCCCTTCGGCCACCCGACCCTGCCTGCTTGAAATCCAAAAAGAAACCCAGTGTCTGCTGGAAGGAGCCCAGGGCTGCCCGCTGGGTCCCCGGGAGGTCCCTGCTGCCTGTCAGCACCTTAAGGGCTTCTCACCAGGCTCAGTAACACTCTTGCTCTCCTCGCACATTTTCCTGGAAAAGAATGTTGGCCAGATGCAGCACATTTTGCTCCTTGGTAAGTAGGGAAACTGAGGCACACAGCAGCTAAGTGACTTGTTCAGAGCCCCAGGCTCCGAGATTCCTGAGACCCGCCGCAAAGCTCCTCCCTGAATCTACTGACCCCCTCTTCAGAAGTCATCTCAGAAGAGAGAGCTCATTCTTATGAGTGAACCATGCAAGCCCATCTTCTGGGATGACTGAGGCTGGTATTTGGGAGATGCACCACCTGACTTTTGCTGCACTGCCCAAGTGGATGGTGCAGGGCCTGGGTTGGGGTGCACAGCGGGCTGCAGGGCCTGGGGCGAGGTGGGCAGGGTGCTCCCCACTCCAGTTCTTCCCCAGGCACTGCAGGGTCCAGGTAGGGTGGTTGGCGAGTGTCGCAGGCAGCCACAGGAACCGAGGAATCCAAGCGTGGCCCAGGGCAGATGCTCTGGGCAGCCCCTCACCCGTGGCGAGTTTACGTGTGGAGCGCAGGAGGTGCTTGCCAGAAAGGAAGGAAAAGGGCAGCTGGAGACAGCCCTGCAGACACCGTGGGGCCGTATTTATTCACTACCTGCTCAGACCTCATAAGCTCCATGAACACCCTCAGCGCAGTAAACGGTGGGAGGGTGCAGGACCCAAGCCCATCACCTGTCTCAGTGGTGCCAGCTTCTTGGTCTTCTGAACTGACCTTTGGCTGTTGAGAAAGGTCAGTGACGCACTGCAGGGTGTCTCTGCTGTCTCAGACGGGATGGGCTCTGGAAAGGCCATGACCTGTCTTGTGTATCTGAGCAGCGTGGAGGGTAATGCATTCCTGCAGGGGAGGCAGCAGTGCCGGTGGGAACGGCCCTGACCAAACTTCAAAAAGTGATTCAGAGAAAGGAGCTGCTGTGAACCAAGTGCCATGAAATCAGAATGATCTTCATCAACTTGAATGAGAGGTTAAGTCAACGAATTAAGTCCAACGGGAAAGATGACCAAGAAGCCTGCCTGTTAGGACACTCCATGGGAGGAGGGTGTGAAGGGCAGCTGTGCACTCCCCATCAGGTGGCCGGGCACAGAGCAGACTCAAAAGGTCCCTCTGCCCCTCGGGAGACAGGGTGGCCTGTCCCAGGGAATGGGGCCGGCAGGGCTGGGGCCCCAGCCTTCAGGTGTGGACAGCCTCCTTGGCAAACACACACCGCTCTGGGGTCTGGAAGGTGCAACGTTCATCCTGTCCCTGGCCAGGGAAGACAGCAGAGCGGGAGGGCAGAAGATGGCTTATTGATGGCTTCTTTCCTTCTCTTTTTGGTGAGATGGGGAGGCGATCTCTCCCTTTCCAGCCTTTAACGTAAGTCGATTTACTTGTTACGAAGTCTCATCTCATTTAAGACTTCCTAAATGATGGTCTCCCACACCTGGTCCCTCTTCTGAAGCCTCACTGTGGGCCTGGGGACAGAGGGTACCCCGAGTTCTGCGGGTTCTAACCGAGGAAGAATGGCCTGCAGCTTCTAGTAACCCCCACGGCCCCCCAGGTGCAAGTTGTGGGGTGTCTTCTTGGGAGAAGACTAGAGACGGCAGGTGGGGTGAAGGAGAACCCTGTTTTCAGGGGTCTGCCTCTTCCCATTGGAAATAGTTCACCCCGGGGTCTGCCTCTTCCCATTGGAAATAGTTCGCCCTGGGAGCTCATCAGCTTCTAGGGATTAGATGGAAGCGTGAGGCATCACGAGGGCATGAAACCCATGCTTTGGTTAGAAAGGAAAATGGATTAGGAGCCACCGGGGCCACTGCAGGTGGGAAAGGTAAGTTATTTCTCAGCGCTGTGCGTATTGGGTTATGATGTACAGTGTATGTGTGTGTCTCGAGTTAAACACATTAACTGCTGAATTTAAAAAGCCATAGAAAGCCAGCAATTACAGAATGCCTCTGACACGCTGCCCTTGCCATCTCTTAGAGTAGAACAAATCCCACAAAGAAGGGGGCTGGACTGCAGGCGTTTGGGGTGCCCCTGGACCGAGAAGAAAACCTCAGAGGTGTGGTCCCGTGGGGGAGGTCCATTGAGCTTGTTCCCAAGACTGTCTCTTCCTATGGGCCCTCCCCTGTGCTGCTCCCAAACAAAGGCAGGCGTGCAGGACCCGGCTCCCTTCGTGAGAGCGCCCGCAGCCCCGCTGGCTCCAACTCACTTGCCCTTTGGAATGACAACAGTGCGGAATTTCGTAGGGAAAAAGCCCTCTCGTCCCTTCTGTGTTAACCTCCCAAGACCAAGACCGACTCTGAGATCAGGACGTAGCAGATGTCCCACGGCCGAGAGATCTTACCTCCCACCTCATTCCTCCCTGTCACAGGGATAGAGCAGGGCCTGCCCCACATGGGGGTGGCAACTAAACGGCCAGAGCTAGCAGCAGAAAAGGTTGAGGGGCTGCAGCAGCAGAGCGGGCTGTTGGGGGAGGGTGGGACCCGCTCCAGGCCCCGTGGACACGGGTGTCACTCCCTCCTGTGCTCCTGGTCTGTGCCAAGCGGGCACATTCCCACAAAGGACTGGCAGGTCCCTCCACCAACACTGAGCTCCACAGTCCCTAGCTTCCGGTTACAAGGAATATTTGGGGCAGTTGGGTGGCTGTGAGTAGAGTCCCTGAGCCAGGCAGTCATTAACGGTAGACCAGGATGCAGGGGTGACCTGGATCCTAGAGAACTAGAAAGGCCCCAGCCTGAGGGCCTGTAGGGAGCCGGGCCTTTCTCACCTGACGCACAGTGTGGAAGCTGCAGGAACTGACTCCACCAGGCCAAGGGGGCTGCACAGGCCCTCACCTTCTAGAAAGCGACAGCAGCCTGGCTCAGGATGGCCAACGCTCCGGCCTCCCTCCACATGGCCACGGTGAGGCCGCCTGGAGGGAGGGAGACTTTGTGGCGGGGACATCGGAGGAGCCCTCTCAAAGGCTTGGGACAGCCGTGGGGGGGCCTCTGGGGGTTTCAGTCCCTGGGAATGTGCCCCTCTTGCCATTTCTATGAATGGCCATCCACAGCCACACACCTGGCCATGGCTCCCCAGGACGGGCCACTGGGCTCCAAGGGGTGTGCAGAGGAGGTCAGTCTCTTTCAGTGAAGCCACAACCTCCATGAGAACAAAGGGACCAAGGAGGCCCAGACGGAAGGGCGTGGCCACCAGCATGGCCACCATGAGAACTGCAGGGGGATCCGCAACTACCTCCCAGGTGTCCCTGCTCCAAAGCCTTCCATGGCCCCCTATCGCCCAGTCACAGCATCCAAAGCCGTCCATGGCCCCCTATCGCCCAGTCACAGCATCCAAAGCCGTCCATGGCCCCCTATCGCCCAGCCACAGCATCCAAAGTCTTCCATGGCTCCCTATTGCCCAGCCACAGTATCCAAAGCCTTCCATGGCTCCCTATCGCCCAGTCACAGCATCCAAAGCCGTCCATGGCCCCCTATCGCCCAGCCACAGCATCCAAAGTCTTCCATGGCTCCCTATTGCCCAGCCACAGTATCCAAAGCCTTCCATGGCTCCCTATCGCCCAGCCGCAGCATCCAAAGCCGTCCATGGCCCCCTATCGCCCAGCCGCAGCATCCAAAGTCTTCCATGGCTCCCTATTGCCCAGCCGAAGCATCCAAAGCCGTCCATGGCTCCCTGTCACCTAGCCACAGTATCCAAAGCCTTCCATGGCTCCCTATCGCCCAGCCACAGTATCCAAAGCCTTCCATGGCTCCCTATCGCCCAGCCACAGTATCCAAAGCCTTCCATGGCTCCCTATCGCCCAGCCACAGTATCCAAAGCCTTCCATGGCTCCCTATCGCCCAGCCACAGCATCCAAAGCCTTCCATGGCTCCCTATCGCCCAACCGCAGCATCCAAAGCCGTCCATGGCCCCCTATCGCCCAACCGCAGCATCCAAAGCCGTCCATGGCCCCCTACCACCCAGCCACAGAATCCAAAGCCTTCCATGGCTCCCTATCGCCCAGCCACAGCATCCAAAGCCCGTGTGGTCCCCCGGCACGCCGCAGAGCCGTAGGATTAGGGCAGACCTTCTGGAATGTTGTGCTGGGTGCTAATGGTGAATCACTTCAAAATTCAAAGTTTGGCTAAAAAGTACGAAGAGTAGAACATACAATTCACACACATTAAACAGAAAGGCCCCGCACCTCCCTGTCATGAGGGCTCCGTGGGATGCTGCCTGCCTTCTGGCCTTGGAGCCACCCCATCCCCAGCAGGGACACCAGCCACGTCCCCAGCGTGGACACCCATGTCTCCAGCACGGTCACTGCCTACGTTCCAGCATGGACACCCACATCTTCATTGTGGACATCCACACCCCCAGCATGGATGCTGCCATGTTCCCAGTGTGGACATGAGACACTGGCTCTGCCTGATCATGCATCCCTTGGACCCTCCTCTGTCACCCCCTCAGCATCCCCACACTGCTGTCCTTGTGGAACAAGCTGGGCTTCTCCCTTTCTCCCCACACTGGAATGCATGATGTTCCACACTGGATGGCACGAAGTTCCATGGAAACTGTGGGGGTGGGGGGAAGCCCATGTGACTCCATTCTGCCCTGGTCTGTGCCCTTGGGCACCTGTTAGCCAGGACCTTTGCTCTTTGCCCAGAGTGAGCCACACTCCTCCTCCTCCTCGAGGCCTGAAGGAGTGACCCAGCTGCCTCGGAGAGCAGTCCCCGATTCTGTGGCCACCTCAGCCCCGCACTCACCAGCCACTCACCTCTCCCTGCTCACGCTCCCTCGGGCCTGGTTTTCAACCGCTGATTTCAGTCTTATTTCACTTTTTTTTTTTAATGTGGTGTCTTGCTCTGTTGTCCAGGCTGGAGTGCAGTGGTGTGGGCTTGGCTCACTGTAACCTCTGCCTCCTGGCTCAAGTGATTCTCCCACCCCAGACCCCTGAGTAGCTGGGACCACAGGCGCGAGCCACCACACCCAACTAATGTTTTGTAGTTTTTGGTAGACACAGGGTTTCTCCATGTTGCCCAGACTGGTCTCCATCTCCTGACCTCAAGTGATCTGCCTGCCTCGCCTCCCAAAGTCCTGGGATTACAGGCGTGAGCCACTGTGCCCGACCTTATTTCACCTTTTTTATGTGAGAAATTTTGCAGACCGTGCAAATGATTCCTCCTACAGAGTGGGGTACATGTTGGTCAGCAGAGCCTCCCACTCCGATAACAATGTCCGTCAACCCAGGTGCACAAAGAGGTTCAAGGGCCCTGTCAGCCGCACATCCTGAGATGGCTCTGTGGGGAGATCGCAGGCTGCTGTCCAGGTGAGGGTGCGGTGGCCTCTTCCCACCACTCAGAGCTCTGAGCTGCGTGGGCTGGCATGTGCAATGCACGGGCTGGCATGTGAGATGCACGGGCTGGCGTGTGGAGCATGTGAGATGTGTGGACATCCCACTCTCAGGCTACTCGCTGGGGAGATCAGGCTCCTGGGTCACGTCCCTTAAAGAGGGGCTGAGCAGGACACGCCCCTTAAAGAGGGACTGAAGCAGGACCTATTCCTAGGTCCATCCCCTTCTGCTTCTGTTCACAGGGTCCCCAAGGACGCTGACCTCGCCGCCTCTCTGGGCACGGAGACCCTCCCAGACCCTCACACTTCTACCCCTCGCATGATGCTTCCAACCCTGGCCCCAGATCACAGATTGAGAACCTTGGGACTGGGGAGGGGCAGCATGAGCCAGCAGCTCAGACCCAGGATGTCAGTGAGGGCGGGGTTCTGTGTGTGCTCCCAGCAGGGCCCCTCAGCCCCTGGGACCCTGCCCCGAACAGGCCTTCTCCCTCTGGTTCCGAGTCTCCCCCGCAGCCCCTCAACCCACAGCAAGCCGGGGGTTAGGGCGCTCTTCATTCCCATCCTAGAGATAAGAAAGCTGGGGCGGAGAGGAGCTGGCGGGGGGTGTCAGGGCCCACGCCTCTGGGATGCTCCAGCTGGGGTCTCAGGGTGGGGACCATGTGAGCCCGAAGCCTGCAGCCATCATCCTCCTGCTGTCACCTGTCCCTGCTGGGAGGCGGAGGGCCTCTGGGGACTCAGGTTCAGTGCCTGCTCCCCAAGTGACTGGCTTTTTATTCTTGGAAAGAAACTACCGGCGGGGGAGTGGCTGGGAGGGAAGGCAAGCACGAAGGCCTCTCAGCTGCTACTGCTGCCTCAGCTCTGGACTTTTCCCTCCACCCAGAGGGCAGATGCTTGGAATTCTCCTGCTGCCTCCCCCGACATCTGATCTTCCTGGGCATAAACACTCGCCTGTGGGACCTCAGCTGCTGCCGCTGTTAACTCAGCACTTAAAAGCGCTCTAACCTTCCGGAAGGAAGACGGGAGCTGTGAGCTCATCAGGACCAGAGGGCCAGAGGCTCAGGCGGGCTCAGAGGCAACCAGGCAGGTGGGAGGGCTGTGTAGACAGGACCCCCAGGCTACCCTCTCACTCCTGTCCCCTGCACACAGCACCAGCTAGCGCAAGCCTTCCACTGGGTCAAGGCAAACGTTAATTCGCTAAACACGTGCGATACTAATCAGGTGTCCATGTGACCCACCGGCCTGCTGTCCACCTTCCCACCCAGGTGTCCATGTGACCCACGGGCCTGCTGTCCACTTCCCTACTCCTTGTGTCCGGGTGACCCACAGCCCTGCCTGTCCACCTCCCGACCCAGGTGTCTGTGTGACCCACTGGCCTGCTGTCCACCTCCCCACTCCTTGTGTCCGTGTGATCCATGGGCCTGCCTGTCCACCTCCCACTCCTTGGGCCTGCTCTCGGGACACTGACCACACGTGTCCTGCTGAGAGCCCAAGTCCTCCCTGCCAGTTTGGCTCCTGGGGAACGGGAGCTGTGGCTTAGGGGAAGGGGACAATTTGGAAAGTAAAACAACTTCATCCCAGGGCTGGCCCACACCAGGGCCATATGCAGGGGCAGCAGCCTCCCTGGGGGGCCGCACTGGGTGGTGAGGGTGGGCCCTGACACCAGGCACAGGTTCAAACCCGGATCAGCCTCTGGCAGTGGGTCCCCGGGGGTCCCTGGATTTCTGTGTGCCTTCGCTCCCTCAGCTGTACAGGGAGATCCTTCTGCTGCCGGTGGGTGAAGTGTCCAGGGTGTGTCACAGCCCCTGGGACACGGTCACTGTCAGCCTCACTGTTGTTTTTAGAGAATGTTTTTGGGAAGCGACACCAGCTCTTCCTCGAAGGCCCGTGGCCCTGTAGGGGACTCTTAGGAGGCTGTGGCTGCTTCCTCTTCCTTTCAGGGACCAGCCTCAAGACAGCGGCTGGGCTCTGGTCAGCTGTCCTCTCCCTCGGGGAGCAGACCTCCGGGACACAGGTGGAGGAGGACTGAGGCAGGAGTGGCCGCCTCCGGACAGCTGTGTTTATCACTCACACTGTTTACCGTCACTGCACACAGATGAGCAACAGCAGACGACTATCAGCAGCTTCCCTGCTGCTTCTGAATGCTCTATGAGGGTGCACCCCTTCTAGAGCACTGGGCCCGGCCCCGTCTGTCCTCAGGTCCCCGGGACATTCTAGAGCACTGGGCCCGGCCCCGTCTGTCCTCAGGTCCCCGGGACGTTCTAGAGCACTGGGCCCGGCCCCGTCTGTCCTCAGGTCCCCGGGACGTTCCTGAGGGCCGCCCAGCGGTGAGCGGAAAGTCGAAGGCAGATGGGCACAGCAGCTCTGTTTTAGACAGAAACGCTGCTCAGGTTTCACTAGAAAATGGAACTCTGCTCCTAAAATAAGTGGGAAGCCGGGGCAGGTGAGGGAAAGCACGTGAGTCTTGCAGTGAGAACAGACGCTCCCACGGAGGGGCACGAATCCCACCGGCGCTGGTGGTGCCCGTCATCCACTTATTGAAGGGATGTGCTGCCCTCCTCCCTGGCAGGAAAAGCAGCTACTCAGCAATCACAGCCCATCGTCCACCTGCTCAGGCCGCAGGACGCGGGACTCAGTCTCCAAGTCTTAGCTCGACTCTCCATCCCGCGTCCAGACAGTGAGCAAATCCCAGCGGTGTTACCCCTGAAACCCACCCAGCCCCAGTCTGACCCCGTACCCACCTCCACGTCCACCGCTGGGACCCACCCCTGGCTGGCTCGTCTCCCTCCTGGATGGTGGCAACGGGCTCCAGAGTCTCTCTGCCATTCTCGCCCCTCTGCCCCCCACGCTCTCAGCCCCATGGTCATACTAAACACCGACCACAGCAGAGAACAAACGGCTCCCCGCTCCCTCCTGAGCAGCCAGAGGCCTGAGAATCACCTCAAGTCCCTTGTGGGCTGGACTTGTTCACTCTCTGGCCTCATCCTCTGCTCCCACCAAGGGGTCCCTGGGCTGCAGCCACCCCAGCCCCTCACCTCCCTGCCCCTGGGCCTTTGCACATGCTGTCTGAGGGGCTCTTCCCATCTCCTGCCTGTTCTCACTGCCCACTCTGATGCTGCATTCCTGGGGAGGCCCGTCACAAGCCTGCATTTTCATGGCTGCATACGGCATTTAGAGTAATCTGACCCATGCCTGTTTGCCTGTTTGCTGTCTGTCTCTCCCTGGAAGGAAAGCTCTGCCAGGTCTTTCTTGCTGCGGTTTTGTGGTTTTGTTCCCTTCCGTCTCCCCACTGCTGAGAGCAGTTCTTGGCCACAATGCATGCTCAGCAGTGGGTGCTGCGCTGAAGTTTGTAGGAAACAGATGCCACCCAGGGCACACCTCCACCATGCATGGTGCTTCCATGTGATTCTCAGCCGCCCTCTCGGGGGCTACTCTGTCCATTTTACTGATCTGCCAATGGGGGCTCATGAAGCCAACTCCAAAATCCAGGTCTCCTGGTTTCCATTCGAGGCTTGCCCACCGATTCCAGGCCATTTGCTGGAGACCTCGGGTCAGCAGGAAGCCCTCACTGGCCACCCGAGTGGACTCCCAGCTCCGCTCCCTGCCTTGGGCTCTGGGGAGAAGGTGCCTGTAAACTATGTGGGGTTATGATCTTGAACATGAACCGTAAACTTTTCAGAGCTTAGTGCAAAAAGACAAAAGATAGCCCACACCTTCCTCCTGGTTCCAGACAACTTCCTGGTCACTAGAATGGTTAGTGCCAGCCGATAATAAAAGGCCAAGGAGCCGCAGGGCTGGAGACCCCGCAGTGTGGGCCTCCCCGACAGAGGGGCAAGCTGCAGGTGGAGAGGCCCTTTCTCTGAATCCTCTTCCACGGACTCTGCTCTCTGTACCCCAAACCTGCTCTGGTTGGTTTTTCTGCCTGGAATGTCCTTTCTACCTGTGTCTCTGCCCAGAGCCTTCTCTGTCCCTGCAGGCTCCCAGCAGAGTCCTCCTCCGGTCCTCGCCCCTCCTCTTAGGGTCAGGCTCCTGGGGACTCGGTGGCCTCGGTCAGGTGTCAGCAGGATGGCTCAGGTCGGATCTCCACTGTGCGTCCTCGCCCTACAGAGCAGTGTCTCTGGAGCTGGTGGGTGGAAATGCAGGCCGGCAACCGCATTTGCGGGGCCCCAGCATCTGCGCATCTAGCAAGTGCTGGTGCTGCCGGCCCACGACCCTGAGAACACGGCCTCTGAGTAACACATGGGCCCAGTAGAGGCCACGGGCTGGAACTGAATTGCAGCTCCTCAGACAGAGGGGCTGGGAGGCTACTCTGCAGAAGCGAAACACAGTCAACCAGAGAAAAAACGGCCTCTGTTCTGCGTCCCCAGGTCCCAGACTAACAGACTCACTGCCACGGGCCCAGCTCTGCCTTCATTCCGCTCATTCCGGAGCAGGTGTGTCGCTAGGAAGACATGGCCAAGAGTGACCAGTGACCAGCAGCCCTGCGTTCAGGTGTCCAGCACAAGCCAGGCGGCTTCCCCATGAGGTCCTTGAACGAGCCAGGCTCCGTCCGGCCTCCACAGCGCTGCACTTCCTGGCCCTCTGCTGGGCTGCCACTGGCCCATCTGTCAGCTCAAATGTCATCTCTGTGGACACAGCACTGCCAACCACCCAGCCAGGGTCCTCGCCAAGGATACACCCGTGTGCTGCCGTGCCCCGTCTGCTCCGGGTTTGATGGGACCAGGATGGTCTTCCTTACTTGTCTATTATGTGTCCTGCTCAGTGTCACAGCAGCTCCTCCACAGTCCTTGCGCATCGCCAGGACTTTGCAAAATGTTCTCGATAAAGACTCACTGAACAAATGCACACCGGGCTGCTCCGGACTGAAGGTCTGTGTCCCCCAAATTCACCACGTGGAAACCTTTACCCGAGGGGGACGCTGTTAGGAGGTGGGGCCTTTGGGAGGCGATGCAGTCATGGGGGTGGGGCCTCAGGAATGGGAGGATCCCTTTATAAGAGAGACGGTCCGCCCCTTCGTCCTGTGAGGACACTGCAAGAAGGTGCCGTCTGCAAGGAAGCGGCCCTCACCACACACCAAATTGCCCGGTGCCTTGATCTCAGGCTTCAAGCCTCCAGACTGCGAGGACTGAGTGTCTGTTGTTTAAGCTCCTGGTCTGTGGGATTTTGCTACAGCATCCTGAAAGGACTAAGACACTGTCCCAATCCAGTCACCACCAGGGTGACCTCTGCGGCAGCCACCCTGTGAGCAGGCCTGGCCAAGGACGAGAGGACAGAGGCAGCCTTGACCCCGGACATGCACACAATGTCAGTGTATCAGTCAGTTCTCACGTGCTCATAAAGACATGCCCGGGAATGGGTACTTTATAAAGGAAAAAGGTTTAGAGGACTCACAGTTCCACATGGCTGGAGAGGCCTCACAATCATGGTGGAAGGCAAGGAGGAGCAAAGGCATGTCTTCCATGGTGGCAGGCAAGAGGGCGTGTGCAGGGGAACTCCCCTTTATAAAACCATCAGCTCTCGTCAGGCTTATTCACCCTCACGAGAACAGCACAGGAAAAACCTGTCCCCGCAATTCAATGACCTCCCTCCGGGTCCCTCCCACCACACAGAGGGATGATTACCGTTCAAGCTAATAACCTCGGGTGGGGACACGGCTCAGCCATATCAGTTAGGTCACTGAAAACAGGTCCTGAGATCCAGAGGTCTCAGAACTCAAGGTCACGGTCATCGTTCATCAAACATCCACAGCTCGGCCTGTCGGCAAGTGCTACCAATGGCTGTGAGCTGACTGGCCCCACCTCACACTCGGCCATGCCAGCCCTGTGGAAATGTCGCCACAGACCTGACAAGTGGCCTGCAGTGTAGACATTCGCTGAACTTTCACAGGAGGCTCAGGCTGCCTGGACCAAACCCGGGGTGCCCACTTGCCCGAGGCCCAGCAGCATCCTAGGAATTTAAATCAAGGCAAACTCAGTCTTTGCACGGAACCTCGAATGAGGTTCTCAGATTTTTGTATAGGCAGACCATGGCGATCAGAGGCCAGAAAGCCTCTGGAACTATTCGGAGACTGTCCACTGAGAACATGTGCAGAGCAGGATAAACATGAGCTTTATGATTAGACCCTCTGAGCAGCTGAGGGCCAGCGGCTCCCCAGAAGTGATTAGCCCTGCTTCCTCCTCAGGAAGCAAGGTGGGTTCTGGCCAGGTGGACTCCGGCAGGGAGCAACCTCTTCTGTTGGAGGTGAAATGAGATCTAGGGTTTTTTTTGGTTTCTTTGTTCTGTGGTTGGTTTGGTGTGGTTCTAAACGGCAGCCCTCAGGGCTTGGGGTTCAGTGTGGGATGCCTGTAAGGGACCCGCACCCTCAGCTGACCCCTGTGCTCTCCAGACTCTCCCCAGCAGATGACCCGGCACCTATCCCTCTCTCTAGGTTGGCCGGTCAGGAGACCCTCCCTGCTCAGCAAGGCCTGGCCCACTCTGTTCTGTCCACCTGCCTCTCTTCCCAGGCAAGCTATGTGTTTTCAAAATAGATTTTATTTTTTAGAATAGTTTTAGCTTCACAGCAAGATTGAGAGGAAGGTGTAGACAGCTCCCATGTGCATGCAACCTCCACCCACACATAGTCTCCCCCACCCACACATGGTCTCCCCCTACCCACACATGGCCTCCCCCCACCCACACATGGTCTCTGTTCACCCACACATGGTCTCCCCCACCCACACATGGTCTCCCCCACCCACACATGGTCTCCATCCACCCACACATGATCTCCGTCCACCCCACACATGGTCTCCGTCCACCCACACATGGCCTCCCCCCACCCACACATGGCCTCCCCCCACCCACACATGGTCTCCGTCCACCCACACATGGTCTCCCCCACCCACACATGGTCTCCGTCCACCCACACATGATCTCCGTCCACCCCACACATGGTCTCCGTCCACCCACACATGGTCTCCCCCACCCACACATGGTCTCCGTCCACACATACATGGCCTCCCCCCACCCACACATGGTCTCCGTCCACCCACACATGGCCTCCCCCACCCACACGTGGTCTCCGTCCACCCACACATGGTCCCCCCCCACCCACACATGGTCTCCCCCAACCCACACATGGCCTCCCCCACCCACACATGGTCTCCCCCACCCACACATGGTCTCCGTCCACCCACACATGGTCTCCCCCACCCACACATGATCTCCGTCCACCCACACATGATCTCCATCCACCCACACATGGTCCCCGTCCACCCACACATGGTCTCCGTCCACCCACACATGGTCTCCCCCACCCACACATGGTCTCCGTCTACCCACACATGGTCTCCGTCTACCCACACATGGTCTCCCCCCCACCCACACATGGTCTCCCCAACCCACACATGGTCTCCGTCCACCCACACATGGTCTCCCCAACCCACACATGGTCTCCCCAACCCACACATGGTCTCCGTCCACCCACACATGGTCTCCCCAACCCACACATGGTCTCCCCAACCCACACATGGTCTCCGTCCACCCACACATGGTCTCCCCCACCCACACATGGTCTCCCCAACCCACACATGGTCTCTGTCCACCCACACATGGTCTCCCCAACCCACACATGGTCTCCGTCCACCCACACATGGTCTCCGTCCACCCACACATGGTCTCCCCCCACCCACACATGGTCTCCCCCCCCCACACATGGTCTCCCCAACCCACACATGGTCTCTGTCCACCCACACATGGTCTCCCCAACCCACACATGGTCTCCGTCCACCCACACATGGTCTCCCCAACCCACACATGGTCTCCCCAACCCACACATAGTCTCCGTCCACCCACACATGGTCTCCCCCACCCACACATGGTCTCCCCCACCCACACATGGTCTCCCCAACCCACACATGGTCTCCGTCCACCCACACATGGTCTCCCCAACCCACACATGGTCTCCCCAACCCACACATAGTCTCCGTCCACCCACACATGGTCTCCCCCACCCAAACATGGTCTCCCCAACCCACACATGGTCTCCGTCCACCCACACATGGTCTCCCCCCACCCACACATGGTCTCCCCCACCCACACATGGTCTCCCCCCACCCACACATGGTCTCCCCCCACCCACACATGGTCTCCCCCACCCACACATGGCCTCCCCCCACCCACACATGGTCTCCCCCCACCCACACATGGCCTCCCCCCACCCACACATGGTCTCCCCCCACCCACACATGGCCTCTCCGACTTATAGCAACTTCCACCAGAGTGGTGCATGGGTTATAATCAATGGGTCTGTGCTGACTCGCCACTGTCACCCAGAGTCCATGGTGACACCAGGGTCTATTCTCGGTGCCAGCCATTGAGAGTGGTTCCACTGTCCCCAACTCTCAGCCAAGGCAGAACAGCTGGAGAACGCGGTGAAGGTGCTTACACCTTTTCCGGATGTGTTCACCCACAGAGTCACATCGAGCAAAGGGTTTACATTATCCCCATTTCACAGTTGGAGGAAACCAAGGCCCAAGAGGAATAAAAAAATTGCCCAGGTGCCTGTAATCCCAGCTACTCTGGAGGCTGAGGCAGGAGAATCGCTTGAACCCGGGAGGAGGAGGTTGCAGTGAGCTGAGATAGTGCTGTTGCACGCTAGCCTGGGCAACAAAAGTAAAACTCTGTCTCAAAAAACAAAACAAAACAAAACAAAAATTGCCCAAGAAACAATTACAGAAACAAGAACCAAAGTACCCGGCCAGGTGCTACTTCTACTGGCCCCTCCCTCGCCGCAACCCGTCTGTAACTCACCAGGGACTGGAGCCCCAGGGCAGGTCCAGTGTCCCCAGGGGCCACAGCAGGCTCTGGGCCCAAGGACGCCCTGGTGCCTGCACAAGGGGTGCAAGCGGTCAGAGGCATCCTGGACCCTCAACAGAGAGTGGAGTTACCCCTGCGTGTTTAGGAGACTTGACAAAGCCTCCTCTAACAGAAGGGAGAGTGAGTTTTTTCTGCACTTCACATCCTGAATTTAAAAATCAGGGATCAAACTGTAGAAGGGGCACCGAGTGACCACAGCAATGTGGTGCCGGAGCCGCCGGGGACAGAGTACGGAGCCCACCTGGCAAGATGGCAGGGACAGCACCTGCCCGTCCCAGGTTCTGTGGCAGTTTTCAATGCCCAAAAGAGGCATGTCCCCCGACGGGCACAACAGACCATAGTGCTCACTCCCTCCCGGGCAGCAGGCATGAAGCTGACCTGTTAGTTGTTCAGAGGTCAGTGAAATGCAAGTCTGACCTCGGGCTTCCTGTCGTCGTGGACAAAGCAAGTCGCCTCTCAGCCTCTACACCCACCACAGGGCGAATGCAGCCACCCAGCCCCTGCCAGACCCCTGGCAGCCCCTGGCTTTGGACCGGGTCCTCCAACTGTCCCTCTGTCCGTGCGCTCAGCCAGAACCCCAGACGGGCCTTTGTTACAGCCCTGAACTGCTCCCTACCAGAGTCTCCAGGACCCGGCACCTGTCGCTGGGGAGCAGGCCCAGGGCCCAGGGTTCAGACACAAATGCTCAGTGACATCGACAGAGAAACGGGCCTCGTGCCTGGTCTCCCTCCGAAAACGCAGAAGAACAGCCGGGAAGGTGCCCTGTACGGTTCCAGAGTCTTGAAGGAAACCATTGACCCAAATTGTGGTGTTCATGGAAAGGCACCAAAACAATTAAAAATATGTGAACCTCCAATCAGCGCTCTCCGGTTAAGTTTTAAAACCCCACACATCACCGTCCGTTTAATTTTGCTACATTTAAGGACAACACAGCTGTTCGGGTTGGGGGCCAGCGGGCGCCAGCACCTTCCCTTATCTGAAATCCACAGGCCTGGTCCGGTTTCCAGGCACAGATGCGGTTTCTCCAGGCCCTTGAAGTTTACCGAGAACTATGCGTCTGGCAGCACACGGAATGCTGTGAGGACAGCCCAGCCCCAAGAGCTCCTGTCTCAGGTGCCAGCACTGAGAAGCCAGCATCCTCTTTCTACAAGAGCCCAAATGGAAGAGTTCTAAGACAGAGTAACTTCAACACGTGCACCTGAATGAGGGGGAGGTCATCAGCTTGGAGCTGGCCATGCTGGTAATTCTAGGCCTGAGACAAGGATCATGGAAAGGGAGGACCGCTGGCTGCTTTCAGGTGGAATAAGGGCAGCTCCTTGCTCCCACCTCCCACTCAGGAAGCCTGGGCTGCCTGCACCTCTTAGCAGGACCGGTTGGTCAGATGAACAAGCCAGTCCCCTGGCAAGACCTCTGGCGTGCAGCAGCCACTGGGCAGACAGACGAGGGCCACAGGCTGACCCTGACCGTGGGGCCTGGTCCAGTGTGCTGCCCACATTCAGATGCCTGGGTCATCGCTGGGCACCCTGCAGATGGGAGCCGACGTGACCCTAGGGGATGTCCAGGCCACACAGGGCTGGCCTACCAGGAACTGGGGTGGGTGCTCTGAGCCTGGCTTCCAGGTAGGGGAGCGGCAGCGGCTGTTGCCTTCAGGGCTCCTTGGTCTTATCAGGAATGCCGGCCAGATGCTCTGAAGCCTCTGTTAGGATGTGTTTCCCTTCCTAGGTGGCATCAGAGCAGTGGGCCGGCGGCTCTGGCCATGGAGGCTGATCGAGGGACAGAGGGGGCACGGCTTTTGAGTGTGTGCTGCCGGGTGGAGGCCAGGACCTAGCCGATCTCTGACTTGTTCACTCACAAAATTGTGCACCGACTCTGGGACACAGAAGTCTCCAGGACTAGGGGCACAAAGGCATCAAGACGAAGATTCAACCTGTGAGTTCAGTGCCAGTGACCATTGCCTTGGCACACGCATGGGGGATGGGGCAGCTCCCTGGAGAGCGGAGGTTGGGGGGCCCCACACAGGTAAGACCCCCGTAAGAGGCTCCATTTCCATGTATTTTGCATTTCCTATGTGGAGCAGAGCTAAGACAGGTGCTTTACTGTCACCTCTTCCTAATTCCTGCTGTAACCTGTAAGGTTCTTGCACACTGCCCAGCGTCCTAACACCTCTCTGAGCCGAGGCCAGAGCCCAGCTCAGCCTGCTGAGCCCAGAGCACCTGGCCACACTCCACTGGCTGCCCCGTGTGCTTGATCACCACCATTAGAACACAGTTCACACTGCGACTGGGACACCATGCCCCAGTGTGTCCACAGTAGGAAGTGCGAGGCTGCCAGGCCACCCTCCCTGCAGGACACCCTACACGGTACTGGCTTGGGATGTGACATTTTGGCAGCCAGTGCTGACCAGTGCACAGCTCCATGATGCACCGATGGCCGTGGGTCATTGGCGGGGCACACAGCCCGGCACCAGGCAGCCCCAGCCCCGCTGACTGGACAGGTGGGGCCAGGTGGGCTCCTGAGGCTTGGCTGGGGGCACCCGGTGGAGAGCACGTGGGAGATGCCTGCGCCTCTGCCCTCTCCAGAACATGGAGTCCATCGGGGGTGAGCCCGCCCTCCCCTGCAGCAAAGCCCTCCTTGGCCAGTTCCACTGTCCACCCTGGGTCTCTGCTGTCCTGCTGGGCTGCAGACGCAGCAGCCTCTCCCTCTCTTGACTGTGCCCTCCCCCCATCTGGCTGCCCCAGGGGGTCTCGAACACATCATGAAGGGCAACGACCTTCTGGGAAGTCTCCACTGGGCCCAGGCCCCTCCGCTGTCCACCCCCAGTCCGTCTGCCACTGTGTGCTGTGCTCACCGTCCAGGGCCCAGGACACCCCGGCAGGCAGCCGCCACTCCATAAACACAGATGGACTCTGACTAATTGCTTCATTAGGAGTTTTGGACTTGACAATGGGTTCATCAGGGAATCAAATGCATTTCTGCACTTACAATATGTTTGGCTTAGGAGGAGTTTATCAGAAGGTCCCATTGTCGTTTGAATATCTGACCTTGAAAGGCAAATGATTCCACATGGCTCCCAGAGCACCTGGTGCTGTGCCGTGTCACTCACGCCCGCGATAATCTGCCGCCCACCGGGCAGCAGGTGGCAGGAGACGCAAGCAGAGATGGCGTGCACCTGCTCACCGCCCGCCCTGGCTCTATAAATATTTGTTCAAAGACAGAAGTGACCTTCCAGCCTCAGTGGTGCCTTTCAAGGGGCACTCCCCCCACCGAGCCTACGCCTGCTCTCCCTCCCCGGGTGGGGCTGGGATGGAAGAGAGACAGGGTCTGGGTGAGCTACAGGCTCTAGTCACGGCTAGGAGGGGCAGGAATGCCTGCCCAGGGCGGGGGCTGCACGCTGTGGGCCACATGGACTGAAGGAGCCCGCCTGGCCCAGCCCTCAGCCCTGTGGGCCCTCAGCTTCTGGCCCCCTGGGTGACGAGTGTAGGGCTGGCAACGCCTCTCCCGTGGATAATAACCCCCCGCCAGCCCCGGTGACCAGGGCCCAGGCAGATCCTGTGCTGAGCTCATGGGTGCTTCTGGCTCAGGCAACACCGAAAGGACTCCTGATGTTTGATGGGACCCCCAGCACCATTCCACCTGGGGCCATGGCCATTGTCACCTGGTGCTCCTCCAAACGTTCCGGGAGGGACCCTAGAAAGGTGAGGTCTCACTGACCCCTGGCAGCAGCAACAGCAAGAGCCGCCGCCGGCCCTGGCCTAGTGCCTCGCCCATATGCTCAAGGGGATGGGAGAGCAGCCCCGGCAGGGTGACCGTGGCTGCAGCGATGGCCGCACTGGGACAGGCAGCACTTGAGATTGTCCCGGGCAAGACAGGCTTGGGGTCCACCTATGAGGAGGGGAGACTTGAGCCTGTTCAAAATACAGCCTTTTTCAAAACTGAAGGCAAAATTCCTGTCAAATCCAAAGCCCTGCTTTGCATCTTAGAGAAGATGCTTCGGATAAAGCTCAGGGCAGGGTGGGGAAATTCGTGTGCCTTGGGAAGCCACTGTACTGTCAGAATACTGAGCCTTCCAAATAGACACCTTGTAGATGTCAAGAAAATGACCCGACTGCTTCTAAAACAACAAACAAAATTGTGAAACATCAGACAAAATCTGTGTCGTCAACAACCTTGCCCTGCCACCCCTCCCAACACTGACTTTAAAAGCTTAGAGGCCCCTAGTGACAGCGTGAATAAGTGGACCAGCTCCAGTGCCTCCTTAGCTATGGGAGGCGGTCACTGTACCTGCAGGAAGTGAGTGAACCCCTGCAAGGCCGAAGCCCCTCCGTTAGCAGGGGCCAAACAGAGCTCCTCGCAGAGGAAGCGGTGATCCATGAGGCTGAGTCTGGGAATCCCCCTCTCCGGGTGCTTAGGAGGAGCTGTGGGGTCTCAGCGGAGGAACTGCACCAAAGACAGTCGATGCAGAGCCGATGCGTCCTGGCTAAACTGGGTCTTGGTGACAGGTGGCCCTGCCTGGCCTGGCTTTCGGGGAGGCATTTCCTGCTGCGTCCTGCAGAGAACACCCTGCGGTCCTCAGGTTCCCGACTTCCTTAGTCTTCTCGGGGCCTAGGGTTTCCTGAGTTCAATGTCAAGTTCATATCTGAAGGGGTCTGACAGGGGCCAGGCCAGAATCCTGGAGAATTGGCACCCCGATGACAAGTCAGCTGTCTCTGGAAACTTCTCCATGGGTCTGGACCCCCTGCTCAACTCCCCGGTATGTGTTCCCAACTGTGGAGCTCATACAAGCCCACCAGGCCATTCCGGCCATGCCCAGAGACTGGAAGGGGCCCTATAATGCCCCCTGAGTCTCAAGAGGCCTCCCCATTGCGTGACAAAGCCCAGGGTGTCTGGTGACCTCTTGTGCTGCATTCCTGGGCACCAGAGAATCCTTCCACAGCCCACGGGGAAAAAGGAGACACACATGATGTTGAGTGGGGGACGACTGACAGAGACCCCTGTGTCCCTGGCCAACCAGGCTGCACCCCCTGCCCCACCTGGAGTGCCTGGTGCTGGGGACGGCTCCTCCCCAGCTCCTGTTCTGCCTGCCTCTTTCCCCAGAAAGACAGACTGCACCTGCCCTGGTCCGCGGGGGCAGGTGAGATAGGTGAAGGTGCAACCCACTTTGGTCTTCAGTCATCTTTTCCTTAATGCTAATGGGGCGGGGGTGGGGGCTGCGGGGGGAGGTCTCACGGAGAAGGGCTGAAGTTCTGAAGTGGCATGGGTGGGGAGAGGCGGTATTTAGGGCTGCCCAGAGATGGCTCCCCTTCCCCACCACCCCTGCCCAGTCTACTCAAGAAACACCACCACCTAGGCCCTTCCAGACCCTTCCAGGCCCTTCTAGACCCTTCTGGAGGTCCTGCTCCCACGTTCACTCATCTCCCACTCCAGCCTTACTTTCAAAGAGGGGAGAAAAGGGGAGCTTTGGACGATCTCATGGAAGACACCTTTAGGAGCCAGGGAGGAGGCCTCTCGGATATTTGGGGCGAAGTCGGGATCCCAAATTGAGGAGCAGCAAGTACAGAGGCCCCAGGCATGCTGGGGTTGAGAGAGAGCAAAGAGAGGGAGAGAGGGCGTCACTCCTGACCCCTGAGGCTGAGCGCCCGGAACCCAGCCTTGGCTGTGTTCTGAGGCTCTTGGGAACCAGGTTCCAAGCCGCCCAGCATCGCGGCTCAGGGCACTTCTCTACCGTCCTGGTTTGGATTTCTCCTTCCCCTTCCTCCCCCTGCCCCAGGCCTCATATGTTTGAGGCTGGTTTTCCTTCCATGCTGATCTTCCAGCATGTGATAACTATTTAGCCGTTCATTTGGACAGCCTCCCCCGGTTAGAATTTAAGTGCCAGCACGGCAGATTTTTTTAAATCTATTTTGTTTACTGCTAAAACCCAAGCACCTCCAAGAGCTGCTGGCACTGGAGCGTTCTTGGTGGAATGAATAATTCATGTATCAGGGCCCTGATCAAATACAGCAGCTCAGGTAGAGCCCTCCCACTCCATTCAGTCACATTCAGGAAACCTGGCACCTTGCCTTAGGGGAAGTAGCTCCTGTGTGGATTTAATTCCCTTCTCCTCCTCTTCCTTCTGCGCTCTAGAAGGAATGAAGGTGGTTCATGCCATCCACACACTTGCACAATAAGGACAACTGGGTGGCAAAGAGCTGGAGGGCTGAGTCAGGAGGTCACAGACCAGCAGGAGCCAGAAACTAAGATGGGCCTGATCTGGTGCCTGGAAGTTGTGTATCTGCCCTGAGTGATTTTTGCTTTTTGTGTTTATTTATAAGCTGGTAGCAGACAGGTGATGACTTCCATATTCACCTGCCCTGGTCGTCTGGAAGCAGCCTCTTCGTCACACCTTTCACCCAGGGAGTGAGCCCACTCTTGGTCCGTGATCTCCCTGGGGCCCTCGCTCAGTCGTTGCATCAGGTCCTGTCCTCTGTGGAGACGGGAGGGAGTGGATTCAGTCCTCCACGTAGCCCCAGATGACAGCCCGCCCGCTGTTTGGAGCTGGCTGTGATCTCATCTTTGAGTCACATCTCAGCGTTGCCTCCTTCCCTTGTAGATCTCTTTAGTCTCTGCATTGTCACAAAATGACCTGCATGTGAGAATGACGAGGTTGCTTTGTGAAAAGGGTGGTGAAATGCCAGGTATTGCTGATGCCCAGTACGTAAGTGTGTCAGTGTATGCAGAGTTATCACACATAGCAGCAGCGACGTGATGGAGAGAGTGATTTGGGATTTAAATCGGGAGCCTCTTCAGTGCCACAACGACTTGGCAGCAGTGGCCCTGCCTGGTCTAACTTACAGGACACACGATGCGTCAATCCTCATGTGTCCAGAAGGTGCTAGAATAACAGCTGCTGGTGCTGCTGTGCTGCCACCCACCTGGAGATGCAGTTCCCTGGCGTGAGGGGACGTCTTATGTGACATTTGCATAATAAAACAGCAAGTGGCTCTTGACTGTTCGGATTGGGAGTTTAATGCTTCTTTCTCCTTAGAAAAAGACAAAAACTTTTATGTCTGGGGAAGCGAAAGAGAAGGAGGACAAGGATATCACTTCAAATTTTAATGGAGAAGACAAGGAAGACAATTCGTAAAAATCATGTTTTAATATTTAAGAGAAAAATGTCTGGCGGGAAATACATTAAAATACATCAGAAGGAGTAAGATGTCCAGGTTTGTTTTTTATTTTATTTTATTTTATTTTTTGCTTGTTGATTTTAAAAACGAATAGTTATTTGTATAATAAGAATTAACAAAAAGAATGAAAACAGCCTTGCTGAAGAGTAAATGCTTTAACTCTTGGAAACAAGGCGGGTTTCCCTGTGTTCGATTTCTGGCTGCAAACGGAGCAGAGCTTTAGGACCAGGAGCCAGAAGCCTGGCTCTTCACACCTGCTGCCGCCGGGAGAGGCGCAGCCTCTCATTGTCAATCATCTGGTCTCTAGCAGCTTCTTGAGTAACTTGCCCCAAATCACCTGTGTCAGTTTCTCCACCGCGAGAGCTTCTGCAGTAAAATTTGGCCCCAGGTGTGTTGTATTTTGTGGCTTTAAAAGGCTCCCCATTGCCCTTCTCTGAGCATCAGCTTTGTCTTCGGACCACACCCACCTGAAATCCATGTTCCTGACTCTGGCCTTGGCTGCCACACATCACCACGTGATTTTTCTCTTCACTGGAACAGTTGTGAAGATATTTTTTTTTCTTTGTTTTTGGTGTCTTACTTTTTAAAGGGCAGCTACAGGAACTCTCACTCATTGCTGGTGGGAATGCAAAATGGCACAGCCACTTTGGAAGACAGTTTGGCAACATCTCAGGAGACTAAACATGCTCTGACCGTAGGATCCAGCAATCACACTGCTTGGTATTTGCCCAAAGGAAATGAACACTTAGATCCAGAAAAACTTTCATGTGTCTGTTTAGAGCAGCTTTATGCATTATTGCCAAGCTTGCAAGCAACCATGATGCCCTTCAGGAAGTGAATGAATCAATCGTAGGACCCCCAAACAAGGGGGTGCTGTGCAGCAGCGGAAGGGGACACGAAAGGGGGCGTGGAAGGGGCTGAGCCACGGAGCATGGGCAGGTGTGGAGGAGACTTCCAGGCAGGGCCCGCTCCGTGAAGGAAGCCGGCCTGAAAATGCTTCCAACAGCGTGATTCCAAGGACGTGACATTCTAGAAAAAGCAGAAACATGGAAATGGGGAAAAGATCCATGGTTGCCAGGGCCTTGGGGAGAGGAAAGGATAAACAGGTGGAGAAGAGAGGATTTTTAGGGCAGTGGAACTTTGAGTATGACATGATCATGGTAGAGACGTGCCACTGCATGTTTGTTGGAACCCAGGAATGCGCACATGGACACTGAGCCCCGGTGTGCACCGAGGACTTCAGTCAGCAACCGAGTCCCAACGTCAGCTCACCAGTGAGGACAGCTGTGCTAGGGCCACACAGGATGTCAAGATAAGGAAAATTGGGGTGCGGAGGGGGGTACAGGGAACTCTGTCCTTTCTGCACAATTTTTTCTGTGAACCTAAAACTGCTAAAAAAAAAAAAAGCCTATTAGAAAAGTGGGAGTAGGATGTACTTTTAGCTACCAAGGGTGCGTGTCCCTGTAAATAAGTGTTAGGGAGGGAGGAATTGGCTGGGTGCGGAGGCTCATGCCTGTAATCTCAGCACTTGGGAGGCCGAGGTAGGTGGATTGCTTGAGCCCAGGAGTTTGAGACCAGCCTGGGAAACATGGTGAGACCCCATCTCTACAAAAAAAAAAAAAACCACACACACACAAATTAGCAGGGCGTGGTGGCTCACGCCTGTAGTCCCAGCTACTCAGGAGGCTGAGGCGTCACTACACTCCAGGCTGGACGACAGAGCTGCCAGGAGAGGTGTCAGAGCCCCAGCATCAGAAAAATGGTCAGCTCGCGGGTGGTAGGTAATAAGAAGAATTTACAGACAACGGCGTAGGTTTGAAAAAGGAAAGTTTTAGGAGAAAGAACGCTGCAGAGGAGAGCAGTGAGCGTCTCAGTGAGGGGACAGAGTGTGCAGCGGTAGATGTTTCTTAGGGGCATTTGCGGACCTTAAAGCAGGAGCTGAGGATAATTTGGGCCGCACTAGCCATGGAGGTCATGATAAATAACTACATCTGTGGATGTTTTTGTGCCCTGAGTCAGCAAGGGTTGCCCAGTGCATTTCAATGTGCATGCATTCCAGAGATGCATAGAAATCCTAGTTACCCATGAATTCTTGGAAAGAGGCCTGAAACCAGATGCCGACTTTAGATAATAGGGAAGCCCAACGGCTTCTGAATTTCTCAGATAAGGAGATAAGGAGTGCTGTCTCTGGATGGCCTGCTTGATGCTCACCAGGTGACCTTTTGCTCTCCTCAAGAGCAAGACCTTGTCTCAAAAAAAAAAAAAAAAGGGGGGTGGGGTGGGGTTAGTAGAGAGGGGAGCATTTTGAAGACTTGAAGATGAGTTCGTAGACAGTGATGGGGCTGTCTGAGGGTTTTGCCTGATGGTCGCCCCCTGGGCTGTGGGCAGGTTCTAGCCAGGCGGAGGGAGCCCGTGGGCAGGTGGCACCCTTGCCCCAGGGGTGGAAGGAAGTGTGAATGGCAGAGGCTGCCATTCCTCGGCCAGGGCTGATCTCTGCGGGAAGGAGGACATGTGAAAGAAGGAGGGGGAGGACTGGAGGACGGAGGAGGGACGAGGGTGGGACTGTGCCAGACCCTCCACGTG
The DNA here is from genome assembly GCF_049350105.2 of Macaca mulatta. Lineage (NCBI taxonomy): Eukaryota > Metazoa > Chordata > Mammalia > Primates > Cercopithecidae > Macaca > Macaca mulatta. Next base: position 3,937,524 of record NC_133409.1, on the reverse strand, counting down.
GGGGCTGGGTCAGGTCTGGTGGCTCCTGGGAGAAAATTTCACCCTTTCATTCTCAAAAGACGACATCAAAACAACTTAAAGTCTTTCCAAACACAGTTCCCGGCATTCACCACTGAAGGCCATGCTACAAGGAGAAACATATGAAGGAAACATGTTCCTCTCATGCATCCCTAACAAGCAGGCTGTAGGAGCTCGTCTGTTGTGAGATGGAGCAGGTCCTGAAGTCGTTCCTGATGGCTGGAATTTTCACAAACCTTTCTCACTGCATAGCACTAAGAATCCAGTAATGTGAAAAATCATGAGTTATTTCCTCAACAATTTGCAAAGGTCAGAATTATTATTTCTTTGCCATTCCTTTGATAACAAAAGTTTTCTTCCTTGTCATTTGTGGGATGTTTTTGCTGGGTGACAGGCAAGTAACATGACACCACCCCATGAACTGTGTTTTAGCAGAATTTGAAAAACAAGGGGCCGGGCGCAGTGGCTCACGCCTGTAATCCCAGCACTTTGGGAGGCCGAGGCAGGTGGATCACTTGAGGTGAGGAGTTTGAGACCAGCCTGGCCAACATGGTGAAACCCCATCCCTACTACAAATACAAAAATTAGCCGGGCATGGTGGAGGGTGCCTGTAATTCCAGCTACTCGGGAGGCTGAGGCAGGGGAATCGCTTGAACCCGGGAGGCGGAGGTTGCATCACTGCACTCCAGCCTGGGTGATAAAGCAAGACTCAGTCTAAAACACAAAAAAACAAGGTAGCTAGGTGGACCATGAGAAGGGAATCTGCAGTCCCCTGAGGCCTGGCCGGGCTGGACCGATGGCGCCTGGGCCCAAATAGCTGCTGGCAGGATGCCCAAGGCGCCCACTCTGATCCGAGCATCCCCTCAGGGAACATTTGCAAATTGAGGCCAACAAGAACCCACTTACCAACAATTTTGAATTTTTGTGTTGTGAGTCAGGCATCCTCTCACCCCAACACAATAAGGCTTCTGTATGACAAAATCCAATTATTTGCCTAATAAAAATCTCTGAGAACATTTCATGCTGACCTTTCTTAAAAATAAATGTGGAAGCTGGTAGGGGTTTGAGAGAGCTCTATTCCCAGCGTTGGGTCAGGTTGGCACAGTCGGGATGTGGAGTGTCCTGGTGATAGCCGCCTGCTTATATTTATATTACCCACCTGCAGCTTGTCCCAAATGCTGTCAGCATAGGCCGGTTCCCTTCGTGACTGAGAGGCTTTGAATATTTGGAAAACATCCAGTCATGTATTTCTGTTCCCAGGAAATATGTAACAGTGTTTTCACCATTTCTTCATTGCACTAGGTCTGGAAGATTAAACATTTTGTGTGAGTTTAACATTCAGTCACAGAATAGAAAATTTCTTTCTAATTACTAATTTGTTAATCTCACCTCAAAATTTAACTGATTAGCACGTTTAAACAAATCAAAATTAACATTTAAGCAAATCAAACTTAAGATTAAGATTTTAAATCTTAAACGAAGCAAGATTTTGCAAACTCAAATTTGATTAGTAAAGTAAAACATGTTTTTATTAACTACAGCAACCTTCTGAATCTTTGCAAATATTGTCTCGAAAGGTAGAGGCGTGCCTGTAGAGCATTTCGTGAAGATAGTTTTCGTAGTGATCCAGCCTTGAAAAGGCTCTCGCATTTGTACCTGTGTTCCTGGGAAAGAGAGACGGGGAGGGAGGGAAAGAGGAATAGGGGAGCTCTGTGAGACATGGGCCAGGCTCAGCGATGGTCTGCTTTGTCTGGAGCCATGAGCTTCAGGAGACTGTGCCCTCCTCATGTGTCCAAGACCCCCAGAGAGGAGTGCTCAGGGTAGGAGTAGGTGCCTTGGCCAGCCTCCAGTAGACAGCTAGGGTGTGGCTTAAACTGGAGAGAGAGGGGGTTACACTTCTAATTCCAAAAAGTCAGTAAACAATGCCCCATTCTTGAGTTTTCCAGGGTACACCTGACCTCGTGTGGAGGGCTCGGCTTTTTGCCTCACAGACACAAGCCGCAGCCAGTTGCCCATAAAATCAGTTTCTTAAGGGCTGCGGTGACAAAGGGCCACAAACCCAGCAGCTTGAAACAATGGACCTCTACTGTCCCACGGCTCTGGAGGCTGCAGCCCAAAACCACGGTGTGGGTAGGGCTGTGCTCCCCTAAGTCTCCAGGATTCTCCTGCTTGCCTCTTCCTGGTTCCTGGCATTGCTGGCGATGCCTGGTCCTCTCTGACTTGCAGACACACTGGTCCAAGCTCTGCCTTCCCATCACGGGCGGTCCTCTCTGTGAGTCTCTGTCTTGTTTAATCTCTAATGAGGACACCATCACATTGAATTAAGGAGCCACTCTATTCCAGGTGGCCTCGCCTTAACTAATTACATCTCTGAAATGACCTGATTTCCAAGCAAGGGCACATCCTGAAGTCCTGGGGGTTAGGACATCAGCTCTTCTGGGAGAGGACACAGTTCAGCTCGTATGATACATCCCTAGGACATGATTCTTTATTTCAAGATTGGGGCTGCTATGACCAGGACCAGGGTCAAAGGGAGGAAGGGCAGAGCAGAGGGAGAAAGGAAAGGCCAATTTCCAAGCTCATGTGATGCGTGCTGCCTGTTTCTAGGGTAAATGCAGGAGTTGGCAGCACTGATCCATGGGTGGAGGGACCTGGTTTCTCCCAGACCAGATCGACTTTCTGGCCATGTTTTCTAGGAACACACCTGCCTTCTGACCCACCTAAGCCAAGAGATTCACTGTAAGAAGACTCCGCTGCCAGCCGATGGCACTCAGGCCTAACACGCAGCCACGCTGGCAGCTAGCCCTGCATCGGTGACGAGGGACACCTCACTTTACCTTTTATATGGGCCCCACCAGCTGCATAGGGTGACAGTTCCAGCTTAGCAGCAAAGCGACATTATCAATGCCATCAAATACTGGTAAGTGCTCTTGTTCCAACGGAAAGAGCTCTAAGTGAAATTTAAGCACCGCATTAGGGAGATGAGGCCAAGCTTTCCACATGTCCAGGGTGGGGTGCCTGGGAAGGATGGAGTCCCCACTGAATTGTCTTCTTATCAAATAAAGAATAGCAGCAAGTAGGAACCAGTGTCTGAGGTTTCGCTGAGCTCGAAATCAAGCCAGATGGAATTCTTCTCTACGCTGAGATCTAGAGTGGGGAGATTTCAGTAAGGCAGCCTTGGGAAGTCAGCAGGTGCCCAGGTAACAGATATGCAGTCACTCAACTGCAAAGCTTTAAGAACACTGTCCACATAGATGGGCACCTCCGTAGTATATGCACTGTGCCTTTCTGGCTACCTCTGGTATAATGACTATATTTTATTTTTTTTAATTGATGGAGCTAAGTTTTTAAGATGTGCTATGTTGCACAGTGATGCCTTCAGAATGAATAAGGTACCTGTCACTGAATGCTCCCACCCTAAGGGCTCCAGATGCTGTTACATGAACAAAAATTCCTATTATCTTTCATTTTAACTTTTTTCCCCCTTCAGTATCAGCCCATCAGTTATCACTTCTTGACATAATCAATATTTCTTCTCTTGCCCCCTTAATTTCCTTTTTCCAGTCTGCCATGACAAACCAGCTCAAGAAAGGCTATAAGAATGGAACTTTAGGTAATGGTCAATTGGCTCTGTGTAAATGGTCAGTCATTCCTAGCTGAGTAAAATGAATGACCTTTGTACATGAACTTTGGTGCCTTTAGAAAAATTATTCAGAGATATATTTTCAGCCCACTTCTTAATTCTTTGTTGTGTTATGGACAGCTAAGCTTCTCCAAGAAGGGACTTTCAGACAGGATACATGTCATTACAGTGTCTCAAAAAAGACTCAAATCCAACCTGTTATGAAATGCAGGATGGAAGCAAGTGAGCAATAAAATGAATTCAAAGAATGTTGTCTCAGTAAAAGCCAGACATTTTTATAACAGATTGTTATATCCTAGTGACTTAGAGTTCCTAATTACTGTGGTTAAAAATTAAAATTTTATATTGATTTCTATTTAATAACTCTGTAAACTTTATACAGCATGACTAAGTGTCATACTCAGATGTCATCATACTTAGGAAGGCGTGTTTGGTACCAGCAGAAAGGGAAAAGAGAATGCAATTTTTGGTGAGATTAAGCATTTTCCCACCCAAATCCTATGTCAAATTGAAGATTCATCCAATTCAATCAACAGTTATTTACTGAGTACTCACTGTTTGCCACCGTGTCCCCAGCAAAGGGGGCAATGTCTCAACCCCAGACCATACACATTTGAATGACAGAAGACTGGCATAGATGAACTAATGAATGTATTGTTGAAAAATTTTGATGTTGGGAGGGAAATTGGTAGAAAGTTATGACGGCAAGTAACTGTGGAACTTAGATTTGTTGTAGAAAATGGGCATTTGACTCTGGCTATGAATGAGTTCACCAGCCTAATCAATATGAAATTGTGTAGACTACTCTCGTACAAGACCACAGACCCCAGAGTCTAATCAATGAGAAATTGTGTAGACCACTCTCTAGAGGACCACAGACCCCGGATCTAATCAATATAAAATCATGTAGACTGCTCTCATAGAGGACCACAGACCCCGGATCTAATCAATATAAAATCATGTAGACTGCTCTCATAGAGGACCACAGACTCCAGATCTAATCAATATAAAATCATGTAGACCACTCTCTAGAGGACCATAGACCCCAGATCTAATCAGTATGAGATCGTGTAGACCCCTCTTATAGAGGACCACAGGCCCTGGATCTAATCAATATAAAATCATGTAGACCCCTCTCTAGAGGACCACAGACCCTAGATCTAATCAATATGAGATCGTGTAGACCCCTCTCTAGAGGACTATAGACCCCGGAGTCTAATCAATGTGAAATTGTGTAGACCACTCTTATAGAGGACCACAGGCCCCGGATCTAATCAATATAAAATCATGTAGACCCCTCTCTAGAGGACCACAGACTCCAGATCTAATCAATATAAAATCATGTAGACCCCTCTCTATAGGACCACAGACCCCAGATCTAATTGGTATGAGATCGTGTAGACCACTCTCATAGAGGACCACAGACTCCAGATCTAATCAATATAAAATCATGTAGACCACTTTCATAGAGGACCACAGACCCCAGATCTAATCGGTATGAGATCGTGTAGACCCCTCTCTAGAGGACCACAGACCCCAGATCTAATCGGTATGAGATCGTGTAGACCCCTCTCTAGAGGACCACAGACCCCAGATCTAATCAATATGAAACCATGTAGACCACTCTCATAGAGGACCATAGGCCCTGGATCTAATCAATATGAAATCGTATAGACTACTCTCATAGAGCACCACAGACCCTAGATCTAATCAATATGAAACTGTAGACCGCTCTCTAGAGGACCACAGACTCTGGATCTAATCAATATGAAACTGTAGACTGCTCTCTAGAGGACCACAGACCCCGTATCTAATCAATATGAAACTGTAGACCGCTCTCTAGAGGACCACAGACTCTGGATCTAATCAATATGAAACTGTAGACTGCTCTCTAGAGGACCACAGACCCCGGATCTAATCAATATGAAATCGTGTAGACCACTCTCATAGAGGACCACAGACTCCAGATCTAATCAATATAAAATCATGTAGACCACTTTCACAGAGGACCACAGACCCCAGATCTAATTGGTATGAGATCGTGTAGACCCCTCTCTAGAGGACCACAGACCCCAGATCTAATCGGTATGAGATCGTGTAGACCCCTCTCTAGAGGACCACAGACCCCAGATCTAATCAATATGAAACCATGTAGACCACTCTCATAGAGGACCACAGACCCCAGATCTAATCAATATGAAACCATGTAGACCACTCTCATAGAGCACCACAGACCCTAGATCTAATCAATATGAAACTGTAGACCGCTCTCTAGAGGACCACAGACCCTAGATCTAATCGATATGAAACTGTAGACCGCTCTCTAGAGGACCACAGACCCTGGATCTAATCAATATGAAACTGTAGACTGCTCTCTAGAGGACCACAGACCCCGGATCTAATCAATATGAAATCGTGTAGACTGCTTTCTAGAGGACCACAGACTCCAGATCTAATCAATATAAACTCATGTAGACCCCTCTCTAGAGGACCACAGACCCCAGATCTAATCAGTATGAAATTGTGTAGACCACTCTTATAGAGGACCACAGACCCTAGATCTAATCAATATGAAATCATATAGACTACTCTTATAGAGGACCACAGGCCCTGGATCTAATCAATATGAAACCATGTAGACTACTCTCATAGAGGACCACAGACCCTAGATCTAATCAATATGAAACTGTAGACCGCTCTCTAGAGGACCACAGACCCCGGATCTAATCAATATGAAATCGTGTAGACTGCTTTCTAGAGGACCACAGACCCAAGAGTCCAGTTGCTTTCCTGCGGGCCTCCAGCAGACATCAGTGCAGCCCCAGGAAAGGCTGGTCACCAGGACCCGCCGAGGGGCTCAATTCATGGGGGTCAACAGGGAAGAAGCCAGGGTGAGTCAGTTTTCTGAATTCAGTGATGGAGCTACCAGTAGGCTGCCGTTTGCTGATGTGAGGAACACATGAGGAAGACCAGGTGGATGAGCATTCCAAGATTGGAGTTCACCTTGGTTTATGTTACTTTTAAGACATTTGTGAGATATCCAATAACTCAACTAGAGGCAGTGTGCAGTGTTCTGTGTGGACCCTCGGACCACATACATTTTGATGGGAGAAGGTTAGTAGTAAGGGCCTGGCTGGGGAGGCCTCATCACCCTACGACTGTTCCCTCCATGTGGCCAATACAGCAGTGGAGGTGGCTGCTACCCCTCAGATGTTCCCTGAGGAGCTATCAAGGGGGGCAGAAGAGGCAGGGAAGCTTCCAGAAGGAGAGGACTTAGGCTATCAGGGTGAGTGAGAATCACCAGGCCTTGGGGGAGTGAGGGGGACAGTGGTTCACAACATGGGAGTCCCGTGGCTGGTGTCTCGAGGGGAGCCCTGTGCAGTCAGAGAGGGAAGGGTCTGTTCAGTTCCTGGGGTTTGTGGACCTTTCCCTAAACCCTGCCTTCAAAATGAAGGGGGTTTGACTGGATGTGATTGAAAGAGAAAAGCTCTGGTTTAAACCTCCAGTTGTGACAGATGATAAAGAGGCATACGAGGTGGTGGAGGGAGCAGTCAGTGCTGTCCCGCTGTGGCTGAACTGTCCTAACTCCTGGGACCTCAGGATGTGGCCTTGTTTGGCAACAGGGCCTTTAACAAGGTGACTAAGGGGAAATGAGGTCCTTCAGGTGGGTCCTAATCCAATGACTATTGTACATTATAAAACACTATATAGTTTATAATGAATAATCCTATACAATTATAAAAGAGGAGGTTTGGACCACACACACACACAAGTGCACACACGTACGTGCATATGAGCACATAAGCACACCCATGTGTACACATGACAACTGTGTGCATGTACATATGCGCGCACACACACACACACACACACCTGCTACAGACTGTCCTCCTGCGAGACCGAGATGCAACCGCCCTCAATGAAGTATCTGTGAAACCCTGCAGTACATGAAAAGAATCAGTAACTATCCCTACTCTCGGATTATCTATGTGGGTTAATATTGGGAAATCCCTTAATCGAATACAGTTTCTCAACAGAGCAAAGGATTAAAGTTATAGGGGTGTTTTGACAGTTGCTCTAAAATTACTTGTAAGAGTTCCCAATATTTTCATGATGGAAATATTTGACAGGGTTGGAATAGAAGGACACTTTCCTAAACAGAAGATTCTTTCAACCAATGAACATCATTCTTGACGGCAAGACACTGGCCATAGACCCATGAAAGTGAAAATAGGTGCCTCTGAGTCTTACTGGTATATTACATTGTTCTGGAACTTCTAGAAACACCATAAAATGTGAAAAAGAAGTTATTGGCACCACTGTTAATAAGGAAGACACAAACATATAACTGATTGCAGGTGATATAATAATTTATTTAAGCAAAAACCTAAATATGGTAAGGAGTTCAATTCTTAAAAAAATAATTCATAGATATACTGAATTTCTAACTAAAATATCCAATTAAAACATTTAACAATGAACACATAGATGAAAATAGCCAAGGAAATGCTGGAGGAGGTGGACAGGGCACAGCATCAGCAGAGGACGGACAGACAGGTCAGCGGCTGATGGGCAGAAGGTGCAGGTCCTGAGGTCAATGAATCCACTGTGTGGAACATCATGACGGGCAAAGCAGTCAGAAGAGGGAGGGTCGTGCAACAGGCAGTGCCAGGAGGACCACTGAACATAAGAAAAACTTAGACTCTTATTTCATGCTATACACTAAAATAATTCCTATCATAGTCAAAGAATTAAAGATGTAAAAAGTAAGCCACAAAACAATCAAAAGTGGTTAGGAGCACTAGACATTGTTCAAGGCCTTAACATGCATTTACCCAGATATTTCCATAGAATGCTCCTTGCCTTGCTGTTTTTATGATTACAGAAGTAGAGAAAATATTGACAACCAGCAATGGAGACTTGGTTTTAAAGTACTTTGCATCAAGATGATAGAATATTTCTGTAGATTGTAAAAACTGTATTTTATAACATTGCTTTCACATGGGAAACTTTTATTTTATGGAAGTACAGGATATAAAAGTATCATATAACCCAAATTTTATGTTTCATAAGTGGAAAGAAATACATCAAAGTGTTAGCGGTCCTGATCAGAACATAGAATTTTGTTTTCTGTGTTACTTTTATAACAAAGGAAAGTCCGGAAGTCAAGTCGGCCTCCTTTCCGTTAAGGTGTTGGGGCAAAGCTTCCTTTGGCACTTAAATGGATGACTGATGGCCTTGGATCTAGAATTCTCTACGTGTGTGTGGACCAAACAAATTGCTGTCAAATGGAAATGTGGATACTGACTTAGAGACCTTTCTATGTGATTTCTGCCGAACCATGGCTACAGCAAACCTGTGACGACAGTGTGCGCGTTGCCGTGCCGAGACTCGGCTCAGAAAATTGGGCAGCGCCTGATCCCGACAACCAGGGCACCTGCCATGGCCCTGCCACGGCTCTGGGATGCGTGCTCTGCCAGTTTTTGCCTGTAAGTAACCAACAGAGGGTTGCCCGAGCTTGTGAGGAGTGCAGTGTTTAACCTCATCAGCAGCAACACTGGAGGGTGATTCTTACTTACCAGTAGAGATTTTCCATCTCTCAACATTTTGTATTTATGCAGATGTGATGTATTTACACTTTTGTGTAAACCACGGGATTTGCTTGGATCCTGGAACGACTTCTGTTCATTGTGGCAGGAATGGGAGCCTGCAGACCCACGACGTGGGGTGTGTCGGAGGAGTGCAGAGACACACACATCATTCTCAACCTTCGCTGAGGTCTTCTACGTTTTATCTTTTTTCACCCTGAACAAAAGTGAGTTTGTTAGAAGATACAGAGAAGATCTGTTAAGGGTGAAACAGAGCAAAACAACAACAAGAACCAATCCTAAACCAAGACCTCATAACATCGGTACAAAAACCAGATGAGAGAAACGTACTGCGCATGGACACAATGCCGCGGCAGCGAGTGTCCCGGTGCCATTTGGACAATTTCACATCCGTGTCATATCATCTCCAAAACGGGAAGAATTGCCCTCTGTATGAGAGAGGCCATGTCTCCAGTGAAGGAAGCCGGCTGGCAGGCACTGCACTCTGGGGAAGGACAGGTACCGCTGCACTCCTGGAGAACGGGATGGGGAATCATTTCAAGACGTCTAACCTGGTGATGATACCAGGAATAACTGTTCTCTGGAAGTGTTGTATTTGTCTTCCTGTTTGCCACCTTGTGGTCCAGGAGACCGGGTCAGAAAAAGAGAATGAGAGACAAAGACTGATGGGCAGCCTGCAGGGCCCATCCACCCATCTACCCATCCATCTATCCACTCATCCACCCACCTGCCATCCATCCATCCATGCATCCACCCACCTATTCACTCATCTACCCATCTAGGCACCCATCTATCCACCCACCTATCCATCCACCCATCTATCTACCCACACCCTCATCCATCCACCTATCCATCCATCCATTATATGTCATCTATCTATCATATGTAATCTATGCATCAATCTATCATATGCTGTCTATTATCTCACCTATCCATCTATCATATATCATCTATTCATCTAGTCACCTATTCATCTATCATATGTCAAGTATCTATGCATCTATGTATCCTATGCCTTTTTTAATCTATATCATATGTCATTTATTATCAGTCTCTTATATGCCATCTGTCTGTTTGTGTAACCATCTATCATATGCCATTTTTCCATCTATCTATCTATCTATCAAATGCCACCTATCATATAACATTTTAAAAATCTATCTATCATATACCATCTGTCTATCATATGCCATCTATCATATGCCATCTGTCATATACCATCTGTCTATCATATGCCATCTGTCTATCATACACCATCTGTCTATCTAGCATGTGTTTCTTTGGGAATTCCTGTAGGATCTATCCCTTTGGATCTAATGTAATCCACAGGATTCGGGAGTTCATGTGGGTCTCGAAATGTCTCAGAGGCTGAAGGGAAGGACAGGTGTGATTCAGGAGGGGATGGAGCCAGGGGACCTGTGCTGCTAGCCTGGGTCATGGACACCCCCACTCTTGTGAGGGAGAAAGTTGGGGTCTTCTGTCCAGTGTCCTCTTCCCTGTGGTCGTGGGACATTTGCTCAAGCAGGCAGGGGCCGCACCTCCCTCCCAAGCCGGGTGTGTCTCTCTCAGGGAAGCCCAGGCTTCACTCTTGCTACAAATGACCAAGTCCCTCTTGACCCAGACAGGGCTTCCATTGGAGTGATATCAGCCTCTCTCTTCTGGTAGGAGACCCACCGGGTCCTGACACTGGTCCTATCTTCAAGGGGGATACTGGTGGTGTCCCCAAGCACTGTGCACCCTGGTAAGGCCAAGCCCGTGGCTTCGACATCTGCCTCCTGGAGTCCAGGCCACTTGAGGAAGGCACTGTCTTGGACATTCATCACCTGCTGCGGGCAACCCAGGAGAAACCTGGGAGAGTGTCCCCAGCTGGGCCCGGCAGCCCACAGAGCTGAGAAGAGGAGGCGTTGTTCATGGTCTCCGTCCACGCTGGGCCTGGCAGCTCACAGAGCAGAGCTGAGAAGAGGAGACATTGTTCATGGTCTCTGGCCACTGAGCTGGTGGGACAGAGGCAGAGCAGGTGATTTGCTACCATTCCATGATGCTCAGAGCTCATGAATAGCCAGTCACACTTACTCCAAGCACGAATTCTGGCGGTTGTTCTGCAGTTTTCACTTTGTGGATGACAGAGCCAAGGTTTGGGGCTGGAGCTCACGGTACCCCGAGATGCAGAGCGGGATTTTCCTGCTGTGCCGTGCATGTTCTCTCCACAGGCCGAGAGTGTGCTGTGAAACCGTGAGGCTGAAACCACCTTCACACTGGGAGCGAACAAAAGGACCCGCGGGTGAGGAATCTGATCAGTCTGCCAGTGAGATGTCAAAGGTCCGCTCTTCAGGGTGAGTCAGCCGTGAGCAGCAGCGGCTGATGGGCAGAGTCCACGAGTGAGCCCGGGTACTTGTCAGTCCCTCCAAGGCACAGGAAATACCCTGTTTTTTAAGTGTGCACGCACATTAAGTTAACACGACAAGTTACGTATTCCCACGTTGTTTTCCGGTGGCCTGTCTAGGGCTGGGCTTCACGTGTTCCCTGTGCTTTCCGCATGTTGAAGGAGGCCTGTGTTTCTCTCCCTGGCTATCAGCCTCGGATCTGATGGTGGTGTGGGAGGGGCTGGCTGCCTGTGACAACTCCACAGTGTCCCCAGCTCCATCTGCGATGTGACAGGAGCTTAGCAGAGCTGCCGCGGGGCCAGAGGGCGCTGGGTTCCAGCCTGCCCAGCGTGTCTAGCGATTATTGACAGTTTTGTGTCCTGTTTTCCCACGGATCCAGGACAGCAGAAGACAAAACCAGGTTCTCTTCCAGAAGGGCAGATTCAGCCAAGGACTATCCCCATCTTGAGCAGGACAGGGGGCAACTCCTCCACTCCCGTTCTGACTCAGCCAGGCACCTGGGACTCCTGGGACCACAGACCACACTGGGCAAGACACAAAACTCCCAGCACATGGGAAGCCTTCTGAGGGCAGCAGTCGGAGCTAAAACATGTTTTATGCTGAGGTCGAGTAGAGTGATCTGGAAATTGAAATGAAGACAGTTTGAGAGTCTGAGTGACTGACAATAAAATACAGATTGCAATTGAATAAAAAAATCACAAATTAAAAAGTGCATTTTATTCTAGGGTCACAAAAGTATGTTTTTCAAAAATAATCAATTTTTTCATGGAATTATGGGGTTTTGAGACAAGATTGTATCACTGAGGTCCAACAACTCAATTATCAGTGCCCTGGTGCACCCAGAAATTGTATTTTAATTTTGCAAATTACCTGAGAGCCACTAAGCTGGGTGGGCTCATGGCGCCCTCTGTTGGTCGCATGCAGAGCTGCCCCGTGTGGTTTTTTTGACTCCTTTCTTTGGGTTGATGTCCCTGTGCCAAAATCCTCTTTTCCTCGTCTCCACAGTTCACAGTGGAGTCATTTTCTGCCAGTCAATGGCATTCTCCTAGTTGTCTACATTCCACCTCCTGTCATGCAGAATATCTGAGCCAAGAGAAAGGAAAATAGCCCTGAAAAGAAATAGTTACACCGGTAGAGTGAAGGTGGTTAAAAGCCTCTGAACCCTCAGCATGCCTGCGCCCGCTTGCGATGTTGGTCGCTTAGATGCCGTATGAGCAGGCCTGCTTCCTTTCCTGGCCTGCAAAATAAATATGCACTTTTCTATTTCTATATTTTCTCATTGTTGTAACATCAGCTTCCACTTTAAATAATCTCATCGTCTGTTAAATAGGTATCTGTAAATTAACCTAGTACTATGCTGTGGGCTGAATGTCTGTGTCCCCCAAAATTCCTATATTGAAATCTTCACCCTCAAGGGGATGGTATTAGGAAGTGGGGCCTTTGGGAGGGGATTCATTCATGAGGCCAGAACCCTCATGAATGAGGTTACTGCCCCTTATGAAAGAGAACCCAGAGAGCTCCCTCATCCCTTCCACCCATATGAGGTTACAGCAAAAGGACAGAAAAAAAAGTCTAGGAAGCAACCCTCCCCAGATGTCAAATCTGCTGACCCCTTGGTCTTGGGCTTCCAGCCTCCAGAACTGTGAGAAATAAATCTCTGCTGTTTAAGCTGCCTAGTCCACGGTATTTTATTATAGCAGCCAACATGGATGAAGACAGACTGTGCCCACAGCTTCCCATCAGCCCATGGGAACGTGTTTGAGGAGCCGCCTCTGACTTCCTTGGGCCTGTGGACTGGTGCACTACTCCTGCACTGCACTGCCTTCCAAAGAGAGTCGCCAACTTCGTGCTCACTTCACCCTTTGGCAGCCCAGGAATGGTTCCCACCCCAGTCAAAGTCTGCCTGGAAGACTCAGGTATGCTGTATTGCGGTCTGCATTACCCACAGTCAAGCAGCTGGCCTCTCCAATTAGAGCAGCTCTTCAGAGGCACAGCCGGCTGGCTCCAACCAGAGGTGGTAGGATAAGCCTGCCCACGGCTGTGGAAACCATCCATCTGTTGGGCTGTTTCTCACCAGCAAAGCCAAGCGCTGGGAAATGGACACGTGACCTCTGATGGTGGTCTGTGTTGTCCACCATGCGTGTCACTTGTAGGTACCTTTATGTCCAGCACTGATGGAGCTCTGCTTCTTGATCTAGACATCTTTTTTGCTAATATTTTATTCTTTTTGGAAAGGCTCAGTGATATTCTTGTACCTCTGGGCAGTAAGTTTTCCCAGGAGCACAGTGTCCAACTGCAACCATCAGCTTTCATTTCAAAGCAGTATCATCACTAATCATCACCATCATCACCACCATCATCTTCAACATACCATCATCACCACCATCTTCACTATCACCATCATCATCTTCACCACCATCACCATTATCTTCAACATCACCATCATCACCACCATCATCTTCAACATCACCATCATCATCTCCATCATCTTCACCACCATCTTCACTGTCACCATTATCATCGTCATCATCACCATCAACATCTTCAACATCCATCATCACCATCAACATCTTCAACATCCATCATCACCACTATCACCATCATCGTCACCATCATTGTCAACACCATCTTTACCACCATCTTCACTATCACTGTCATCATCTTCACCACCATCACCATTATCTTCAACGTCACCATCATCACCACCGTCATCTTCAACATCACCATCATCATCTCCATCATCTTCACCACCATCTTCATGTCACCATTATCATCATCATCATCACCATCACCGTCATCTTCAACATCCATCATCACCACCATCACCATCATCGTCACCATAATCGTCAACACCGAGCCCCAGAGGCCGTGGGTGGCCACGACACAGTGGCCCTGCCTGAGGTGCTGGTGCTGGGTTCCTCTCCAGCCCAGAGACTGTGGGTGGCCACGACACAGCGGCCCTGCCTGAGGTGCTTTTGTTGGGTTCCTCTCCAGCCCAGAGGCCGTGGGTGGCCACGACACAGTGGCTCTGCCTGAGGTGCTGGTGCGGGGTTCCTCTCCAGCCCAGAGGCTGTGGGTGGCCACGACACAGCGGCCCTGCCTGAGGTGCTTTTGTTGGGTTCCTCTCCAGCCCAGAGGCCGTGGGTGGCCACGACACAGTGGCTCTGCCTGAGGTGCTGGTGCGGGGTTCCTCTCCAGCCCAGAGGCTGTGGGTGGCCAGGGGAGCCCTGGGGTGCCTCTGAGTGCCCCTGCCCTCAGCTCTGGTGACAGACGCTGCCTTTATATCTTCAAAGTACTGGGATGATTCGATTCTGCCGCGGTAACTGAAATAAATGAGTAAGAGGAGAGAGAGGTATAAGAACGGAAGCCGGCCAGGAAGGAGCATCTGTGTGCCGTGAAGGGAGGCCAGGCAGATTCTACACCAGGCCTCAGGTCGCCAGATACCTGTGACCCGTTCAGCACCACCTGTGGACACCGTTCGTTCTGGCCCACTTGTGTTCTGCCTAAGAAATGCAAATAAAACCACAGCTGTCCCCCAGAGCCCTCCCTGCGGTGGGTGTCTCTGTCCTGGAGCCTGCAGAAAGAGACCAGCTCCATCTCCTGCCTGCCTCACTGTGGGGTCTTCATCTGTGGGCACCCTTCTGTGCTGACCTTGGGGGCAGCTGGCCTGTGGTGGGCCTGGGCTTGCCCCTGCATCAGGGTGATTTCCCATCCGTTGGAAACTGAAGCTTCTCAGCCCCTGACAGCGGACAGGCCGTGCAGTTCACCATGAGGGGGACAGAACTGTCCCGCACCCCCTCATTCGTAGATGGGGAAGCCATCGTGAGATTCTGCAGCCGAAAGATGAAACCACCTGGGGCCAAGGTTGCTACAAAAATGAGTTTCTCCAGTTTCACTTGTCCCCACAGTAGACTTTGGTCGAACAAGAAATAAGCTTGTATTGATTCAAGCCACTGAGAATTTGTGGTCATTTTTAATGGCCTCATAAGCCTACCCCATCCAGATTAATAGACAGGAATGGTTGGAGAAAGGAAGGGGCAGGGTAGGTAGAAAAGGGAGAGGGGCAGGAGGGAAGGAGAGAGGGGAGAGAGAAAGAGAAGGAGACGGGGAGACAGGAGAATAGAGAGAGAGCCTCTGTTAACTGCCTCAAGGAAAGGGATCAATGCATAAGCAAAGCAGAATGTGCAAAGATTCCAAAAGGCCTCAGTGTCATTAGCAACAAATTGGGGCCATGAATTTAACCCAGTCTTTGGAAATTAAACCATCTCTTAGAGGAGAAGCATTTGCATCAAGCGTCACCGAACCTCCCAGCAGAGATTCACACAGAGTTTACGTTGTCAGCTGGGTCTAGATCCCGCAGAGGCGCTGCTGCCTGTGTCAGGAGGGCTTGGGTTCAAGTCGATGCTGCCACTTTGAAGGCCACCCATGGCTTCATGGACATCAAGAGGGTCGGGCCAGGCTGGCAAGAGGTTGAGGCTTAGAGAGAATCACAGGAACCTCCCATACCTCCTTGCCTGGGAGACTTTGTGCTTAGACTCAATGCTCCACTTACAGGATTTTCTAAGCCTTGCATGGAAACATCACGTCACATTATGGAAGTGGCATTAAGCTGCAGTCAGGGGCCTGGGGCCTGCCTAGGTTCTGGGTCTAACCTCTCGTGGCCACTCACTGACACACTCCTGTACCCCAGGACGGCCACTGTTGTGGTGTGCCTTCCACGAGCTCATCTCTGCTCCCTTCTCTGAGGCCCTTCTGATTTGAAATGTTCTTGATGGGTGGGAGCTGGTTGGATGATTTGAACGTTTAATGCTGCACCTTGCTCTGTCCCTCTTTGTCCAGAGATGCATTTGACACAGGAGCCAGGAGCCCCTTTGGCCACTGCTTATGGCTGAGTCCTGATTCTGTGGACTTTTCTGTGCTTGGGGGTGACTCTCACCCTTTCTCAGTCCGAGGGTGATGCCTGATCTGATCACTGAATGCATTGACAGCTGGCAGCCCGAGAGACACACCAGCTTCTGTGGGGCACGTTTGGGACGGCTCCCAGTTCTTCAACAGCTGACACGCTTTGGCTGTGTGTCCCCACCCAAATCTCATGTTGAATTGTAATCCCATGTGTTGTGGGAGGGACCTGGCGGGAGGTGATTGGATCATGGGGGCAGTTTCCCCCATGCTGTTCTTGTGATAGTAAATTCTCATGAGATCTGGTTGTTTGAAAGCGGATAGCACCCCTTTGTTCTCTTTCCTGCCACCATGTGAAGATGCGCCTGCTTCCCCTTCCCCTTCCGCCGTGATCGTAAGTTTCCTGAGGCCTCCGCAGCCATATCTCCTGTACAGCCTGTAGGACAGTGAGTCAATTAAACCTCTTTTCGTTATAGATTACCCAGTCTCGGGTAGTTCATAACAGTGTGAGAATGGACTGATACCACAGAGGACCGCACCCCAGGGCTCTCACCCCTCTCATATCATGGTGCACTCAGGGAATGAAATGAGGACCAGACTCCTGTGGGCTCAAGGTCACCCATCCACTCAGTCCCAATGCACGGCAGCATGGGGGCGCAATCACTAAGTTCATTTACCCCTTAGCGGGAGTGAGTTAACCTCACCCAAGCTTTCATCTCAGCCTGATTCACTCAAGGGATTAAATCCATCTGGGGATTATAGATTGGTGCTTGTGAGTCATTTTAGGTGTTACAAACTGTCTCTTGACGCCTTCAAATTGGGAGGATTTTTATCACTGATGAGTTTTGCCACTGAAAGTATGGTCCCAGGACCGGCAGCCTCGGCTTCCCTGGGAGCTGCTCAGAAATGCAGACTCTCAGGTCCTCCCCAGACCCACTCAGGATCATCCTAACAAGCCCCCGTCACGGGGCTCCTATCGGGTTCAGTGTGGGAGGTGCTTCTCTGAATGGTGTGTCTCCAACTTCAGCCTGCAAGAGGGTCACCTGCTGGGCCCGCCCCAGAGTGGCTGATTTGGGAGGTCAGAGGGCTGGATGGGGCCTGAGAATTTGCTTTTCTAACCAGCTTCCAGGTGAGGCTGATCTGCTGGGTTTGGATCACACTTTGGGATCCACTATTCTAGCAGGTCTCCAACTTTTTGATCTCAGGATCCCTTTGTCCTCTTCAAACGTATCAGGGACTCCAAAGAGCTTTTGTTTATGGGCCACAGCCACTTACATTTGTGGGTTTTACCCACTTATTTATATTGACGCATAGATGTATTTATATATGGGATGATATATACATTCTATTCTCACCAGGTATTGAGCTTTGAGGCAGTTTACCGGAGCCTGTTGACCTGAAAGATAAATAGGCTGTGCTTTTTGGAGCACTATGTGTAAACGCTGATGGTTGGCCCAGGCATTTTTCCTTATCTGATGGAGTTTTTCTAGAAAATCGTATTTCCGGAAGAAACACAACACAGATTCTATTTAGGAGAGCGAGTTGGTTATTGACACTTTGCCCCACTCTCTCCATGGTGTGGTTTTCAATTATGCAAATGAACCCAGAGGTCTGGCAATGTGCAGCTGCTTTGCATAAAAATGCAGATAAACAAATACGCCTACCCCAGCTTATGCACACACATTCAGCCAACAAGGACCATGTTGCCACCTTCCTCACCTTCAGAATCCACACAGGTCCCAAACAGACACGAACCGGTTTGCATAAGGTGATTATTTTAACAGGATTAAAAAAGAATTTAATGTTTGAATAGGTAATATATTCATGATTCAAAAATAAAAATGATATGAATAGATACACATCCTGAAACCCACATCACCTGCCCCCTCCACCCTTAGAATAACCACAGTTAGTTTCTTCTGAACCTTCCAGGGTGATTTATACAGGTAGAAGGAAATACAAACACATACTCTTGTTTTTGGCATTCACACAATCTTAGAGGTATTTTTTTTTTTTATCAGTGTATGGACTGCATCTTTGTTAGTTTGATGGGCATGTGGCTCATTTCCACCTTGAGCTGATGTAAATGATACCACAGTGACTCACCGGAGTCGTCCATTGTTCACATGGTACAAAGATGACGAGAGCTGAGCCGTGAGCTGCAGATTTTGCACCGGCCTGTCTCCATGCATGGATTTCTGACGTTTCTTCAAATGGCCCCAGGATAAACAGTGCCTCCCAGCCGTCACCAAACATATTTGGGGGTACCCCCCCACCCAGGGGACAAAGTGATCTGCTGGAATTTCCACTACCCGCCTCAGATGCAGGCCAGGAGTCCATGAAGGACCCCGATCGTCCCCTCTGCCTCTCCTGGCTTGGCGAAACCACATGTGAGTCCTCAGGCCTCCTTGGCTGTGGCTGGAGCTGGTGGGAGGAGCATTTGGAAGGGCAGGGCAGGGCAGCCAAACGTAACACTGGGAAATTCAGAGGAGACTATGACTGGGATTCCTACTTTATAGAAGGGGAGTTCATTAATTCGTGAGGGAAAGAAAGTGAACAAGAGGTTCAGGTCATTTGGACGGAAGGAGTCACTGTCCCAGGCCCTGACAGCTCTCAGTGCCCAGCACTCCCATCCCACCTGTCATGCTTCCCCTTTCTCCTCCCTGAGCAGGGGCTGCGGCTCCCCAGCAGAGAGATGACATGGGTCCCGACTTGCCGGTCCCATTGTCTCTAGTTTTCACACCCAGAAAGCCTTGAAAAGGGAAAGAGGCTCTTTTGGGAGCACCCCAGATTCCCAGAGTTCTCTGGCGGAAGTGGTGACGCACCGAACACATTCATAGAATCATGAGCGCCGGGGCAGGTGCGAGGTAGGGGGAAGTCAGAGCCAGACAGCGTTTGCCTCTCAGGACCTCCTAACGCCATGTTTTTTTCTGAGACAGGAGTTTCCTATCCAGCCCCCTGGGGTGAGCGTGGCCACGCCTTCACGGTTCATTGAAAGCAAAGGCGGGACCAGCTGGAAGATTCCAGAGGCACCCACAGGGCACAGGAGGCTTGGCTGAGAAAAACTCGAGAAAGATGCGAAGTCCCAGGTCGGAGGGCATCAAAGTGCACCTGCCAGCCACCGTGACCAGACGGCTCACCGAAATCCCTGGGCCCAGCAGTCCTCGTGCTTTCTGGAACCTGGAGGTGGGTGGCAGAGCCAAGCCAGGGCTGCAGAGCCGTCTCGACTTTTTGTCTGCAGCTCAATCCTGGCCCTGGGAGGCCCCCCCAGGAAGGAGTCAGCCCTGAACTCACGACGCGTAGTGGGCTTGACTCAGGAGGAAAGGAAGGGAAATGGACAGTGGAGAATTCTTGGCGTGACTTTTCTTTTAACTTTCTACTATCATGGTAAAATGTACATCGCTTTGCCATTTTAACCATTTTAAGTGTGTGACTCAGCGGCATTAAGTACATTCACAGTGTGGTGTGGCCCTCACCGCTGTCTCTTTCCAGGACATTTTCATCACCCTAAATAGAAGCTCCATCCCCACGGATCATGACTCTTGCCCCTCCCGCAGCCCTGGGAACTCCTGTTCTATTTTCCGTCTCTAGGAATCTGACTCTTCCAGGCGCCTATGTGAGTGGAACTACAGCGTTTGCTCTTTTGTGTCTGTCTTGTTTCACTCAGTACAGAATGGCTTTTATCAAAAACATGGAAAACAGCGAGAGTTGGGGAGGATGTGGAGAAGTTGGTGACCTCACACATTGTTGATGGGAGCAGAAAATGGAGCTGCTGCTGTCAAACAGCTTGGCAACACCTCAGAATTAAGTATAGAGTCACCGTATGACCCAGTCATTCCCCTCCTAGGTGTGCACCCCAAACAGTGGAAAAAGGAGGTGCAGACAGATGCTTGCACCCCGTGTTCATAGCAGCACCATTCACAGCAGCCGAAAGGTGGGAGCAACCCGAGTGTCCGACGGGAACGAATGAGCAGAGTGTGATGTGCACACAATGGCCTGTTATCCAGGCAGAAAACGCCCTGACGTCCTGAATCCGCCTGCAGCAACCCTGGCTGCTCGCATGGCTTCTGAGGAGCTGCACTGGGAGTGACCTGTCTCACCTGGAGACTGGTGTGTTGCTCTGTTCAGGAAGTCATTGGCTCTAAGCCCCCTGGCCCACCTTGTGCAGGTAGCTCTGCACAGATGCAGGAGGCCTGCACCGCTCACCCCCAGGAGGCTCCAGGGAGATGCCCCGCGTGGTTTTGCTAACTGCCTTGCTTCAGATGTGAGTGCCAATGGAGGTCTGAGGACTTTCAGGGTGAGCTAAGAGGACCCGCTCCTACAGCAGCTAGCTCTTAGAGGGCATAAGTGAAGGAGCTAGGTGGTCAATGGCATGTTCTGGAATGTTCTGGCCTGGGAGAGCACTCTGAGGGATGAGGGGTAGGCAGCGAGTGATGACACTTCTTAAAGGGGCCTCCTCTTTGGTGGGGCCTCATCTACTCCCCTGTTTGCTCCCATTTTAGGTGGAGGAAGGTCTAGGGACTCCCCAGCTGATGTAAGCCGGGTGCTAGTTTGCAGGGTCTCAGAACTCACAAGGAAGGGCGTCTCCAAGTGCTTGTTTGATGTTAGTGCCTCCAGCAAAGCTACAATTTAAATCACAAGTTTAAAAACACCTCCTGCCAAGGTGCACAGGCAGCTGCCCATCCCTCCAGAGGGCTGGCTTGCTCCTCTGGAGCGCAAGTGTGGGCCTGGGTGGAGATTAAAAAGTGCCTTCAACAAATGCCAACGCTGGCTCTGGGCCACACGAGTGGGTGGAGACAGGGACATAGCACCCTGTGCACCACCCTCATCAGGGTCAATACGGCATGGCCAGGCCTCCAGCAAAGACAGCCATGCGGTGTGCAGGCACAGGACCGCCACAGACTCTCAGGCCATGTTCCCCACTGCCCCGACGGCAGGGGAGCTTGGACCTCCTCGCGGCTGCTTGGCCCCGGGCTGGAGTCTCACCTCTGCTCCTTCTAGGCGTGAGAAGTGACCTCCCTCGATAATATCCTCATCCATGAAATGGCTCCTGCAGAAGGTGGATTAAAAGCTGCAGTGGTGGCTGCACAGCTGCGGTCAACCCGTCGGTCTCCTGTCAGCACTGCTTCTTCCCGGGGTGCCTCCTGGGCGTTTTGACACAACGGGATTTTCATTTGTCATAAAACCTTAGTCCCTGAAAACACAGGGAGGCCCTCAGAGGATTGGACATGTCAGCAAGGCCACGTCATACAGCTGATGTGCAGTGGCCATGCCCGGGGCCTCACAGCGGGAGAGGGCGCTTTGCATGGTGACAAAAGGGAAGGGTCCCCAGGGATGGCTAGAGGGGCCCTGGGCACACGCCTTCGGTGCAGGCTCCTGTGGAGCCTGGGGATCCCCGCCTTGGCGGTGCTGGGGGGTTCTTTTGATTCCTTCTTCCCAGAGACAGCTGCCTGGTGTCTGAGAGCCTGGAAGAAGGCGGAGGGTGACTGGGAGACCAGCCAGAAGCACCAGATGAAACCGAGGGTGTGGCGGGAACAGGAGGTTCTCGAGGAGTGTGAGCTCCCATGAGGACACCTGCAAGAGCCGAAGTCTCAGAACCACCATCCCCAGCAGTGACGCTGCCTCTGGTCTCCAAGCGCCGCCCGGCTGAGCCCGTCTGCTGGACAGAGGATGTTTCTCTAAGCAGCAGCCCAGACGCATCCCCGGCTCGGGATTCAGAGACACTTCACCCCCAGGGTGGGGTAAAAGGAGGGAACTCTCTGCAGTGGGAGGGGCATGGGGGGCTGAGTCCGGGGGAATTTAGGCCCCCTCCCTGGCCCCACTTGCTCTAAAAAGAAAACGCAGGAATAGCAGATGGGTGGTTTTCCAGGTGCAACGTGAGCACGGAGGCTGCTGGAACAACCTTTGCCTGCGGCAGATGCCAGGCCTAGGGAAGCCGGTGTTTGCCACTCAGTCCATGCCCCATTTATAATCCTTGCTTCTCACAAACACTGGAGGACAGTGCGTATTGATGAGCAGCAGCTGGAACAAAGGGGAGGCGAAGCAGGGTTGGAGCACGGCTGCTGAGCGCAGGTGCCGGTGGCCCGTGCTGGCGGCCGGCGGGCGGCGTGCTCCAAGCCTGCCCAGCTGAGCCCTCTCCTGCTTGGCGCCCCCAGGCAGTCAGACTTCCCACATCTGCAGGAAACTAGGTGGAAGCGACTTGGCCTCTCCGGGCCCGCCTGGGCCTAGGAAGTCAGGCGGCCTCACCTCCTCTGCGGGCACCGGCCAGCTGCTAAAGCCTGTCCACAAGGAGGGCGGGCTGTGGGGCACAGACTTTGCCTCTCGGTGGGAATCGTGGTCTGACTGCCACACGCCTCTTATTTTAGAAAAGTGAATCCATCATTGTTCCAGTTTTCTCGTACTGCACACGAACCGCCACCAAGTGCCGCGGCTTAAACACAGTTCATTAATTTCCAGCGTTTGTGTGGCTGGTCTGGCCACAACGGGCCAGTTTTTGCTCAAGGTCCTTCATGTGGTTGCTGTCAGGTGGTCCGATGGCAGCCGGGGCCAGGGCCGGGGTCGCTGGACACTTGACCTGGCTGGAGGCCTAAGGGGAGGCCTCGGTTGGAGTGTCTGAGGCCTCAGCTGGGCCCCTGCCTCTGTGGGGTCTGACCAGCACTTTCTCCTCCTTTGCCTGGACGTCCTCACGCCTGGTGATTTCTGCACCTGGGCTCCTCTGAAGCGAGCATTCCGGAGGCAGGGCAGGGCCTCTCAGGCCTTCCCCTCCAAGGCCGTTTTTGTTGCATTCTTTGTCAAAAAGCCAAATGAGGGGGGTGGCACAAGGGCACCGATTCCACAGGGCGGGGTCGCTGAGGGCCGGCCTCCACACACGTCAGGCGTGGCTGAGGGCCGGCCACCCCTCAGGTCAGCTTTACCATCCAACCGTCAGCGGTCATCGGTTACTTGTGACGTGTGGTTATTAACTGACGTGGGAGTTGAAGGAACAGCTACCCTGGAAAATACCAAGGAGCAAATTCCTGGGCTTCATTTCCAGGTGGCCCCAGCTCCGGCCGAGGAAGCTGATTGTCGAGGCGGCGTCCCTGTCTGTCTCTGATGGACAGAAGGGGTCTCTGGAGCTTGCCCAGGCACCACCAGCAGGCTGCGGGCAGGGCCTTTCTCTCCCCAGAGACAGGTGCGAAGAGACCGGCTCTTCCTTTCCTCTTCCACGTCAGGCTTTGATGACTTTAACTGGGAGTTCTGAGGCGCAGGGGTTGGCCACTCTCCTCGATGGAGGCCTCTGAACCAGCCCACGGTGTCTGGGTGTCTGACACAGTCCCGGTGCTGAGCTCCCGTCTCTACTCCCTCCCTGCGTCGATGATGCCAAAGTTCCAGAGCCAGGACAGGCAGCCAGGCCCTGGCTGGTCTCACCCCAGCTCCCTGGCTGCTGCCCCCTCACACCATGCACAAACCTGACCCAGGCAGGTGTGCCTGGGCTGACCAACGAGATCGGACGGGACGCATGTGAGGGTTTGCCCCAGAACCTTGCAAGGCCAGAGACCCAGGAGATGACCTCTCCCAAAGCACCTGGCTCAGGGAATGTGGACGTGTTGGTGGCTGAGTGTGGGGCGTGAACGGTCGGCCACGAGAAGCCCACCATGGGCCGCCGTGGCTGGGACCATCTGGAGACGTGGCTGCGATCAGCCTTCCCTGAAGGAAACCGTCCACTGGCACCTGCCAAGGCCTGTGAGGTGGGGGTGTGTGCAGTCCCCAGACCCTGGCATTTCTTCCCAGTTCTTATCTGGCCATCCATGTGCTCACAGCAGTTAGTGACAAGGGTCATGATTAACTGGGCTCCACAGCAGGCTCAGGTGTTTCAACTTCAAAGACTTCAAAGACTCGAAACAATTAACCCTCAGGTCAGCATCTGAGCTGTGGGAGAGGCAGGCAGGGGCTTGACCCCCAGGTCAGCATCTGAGCTGTGGGAGAGGCGGGTGGGGGCCTGTCCTGCCTGTGCTGGGGCAGCAGGGGGTTGGCGGGAGCTTCCCCACATTGGGCCTCGCATGGCACCTTGGAGCCTCCCCAGGGCTTCCTACCGTCCTTCATTCATTCATCAGGCAGTGAACGGCACCTGCAGTGCTCCCCTGTTCCAGGGAAGCGAAGGTGATTCCCGCGGGCTCCTGTCCTGTGGGGAGTTCATCTCAGCAGCAGCGTGGTGTCAGAGGAACTCCAGGGTGCAGGGGAGGTGCAGAGCAGCAGTGGGAGCTAGCAGGGCTGTGCCTATGGGAAGAGCAGCACCTAATGGGGTGCCAGCAGCTGTGCCATGCACTCTATAGACACAGCATCACGCCTTGTCCATGGGTGACATGTACCCCTGTCTAACCATATCCCCACCCTCCTCAAAGGAGATCTGCTGAGGACTTGTGGCTGGAGGGAGCACAGGAGGCAGCTCTCACAGGAGGCCAGAGCCCAGCTCAGCACCTGTCCTGGCTCCAAAGCTCATCTCCAGGTCGACCCCATGTGCCTTTCACCCAATCTTCCCAGTTGCTCCTACGGCACCCTCCCTAACCCCCACTGCCTCACACCCCTGGGTCTGTCCCTGCCACTTCTTTTTCTTCACTACCCTCCTGTGAGCAACAAACTCCTACACATCCTTTGAAACCCAGCCCAAACATCCCCTTCTGTGAACCTTCCTGCCCTGCTTCCCCACCTGTGCTCTGGGCCTGTCAGGCTGCCTGGGAGCTGCTCTGCTGATTGTCGGCCTCCTGTGATCATAAGCTCCCAGGTCAGGACCGAGATCTCACACTGTGCCTGGCTCATATTCAATGCTCCCCCTGCCATTTTACAGCAAAAGCATTTACATGGAAAGGAGGCTCATGGAAGTGGCTCAGCGAGTGCAGGTGTCAGGGCCGAGCGGGGAGGAACTCTAGGTCTCCAGGTGGAGGCGAAGCTCGGTTCTTTCTGCAAGCAGGAGGCTGGACCCAAAGCTGGTCAGCACCAGGAGTGTGGGATCTTCTGGGGCAGCTGAGACAGGTGTGTTTTGGGGAGGAGCCGATGGTCAGCAAGTGGGAGGGTAGCCAGAGGTCACATAGATGTGGACGGAGAGGTTTCTGCTGTAGTGAGAAGGTCACTGTGACCTTGATAACAGCAGGTTCGGGTGAGTGGGGGGCTAAGGCCAGGATTGTGTTGGGGAAGAGTTTGGAGGAGAGAAGTTAGGAGATTCCTGTGTCTGAGGAAGGGATAGTTGTCTGCCCTGCCTCTCTGCCCGCCTGGCTCCTGCTGCTCCCCTCCCTGCCCGCTAAGCTCTGGCCACACTGGCCTCTGTCTGGCTCTCTCCCTCTCCACACGTGGAAAACCTTCTTCCTGCCTCCTTCTCAGCCACCTGATCTGAGTCCCCAAGTCTGCACTTCAGGTCACCTGTCAAAGGAGGGCCCAGTCAGTGTCTTTGACCCTGCATCCTGTCTCCTAGAACTGACCACACCTGCAGTTACCTGTTGGCTGTCTCACCTTCCCCAGTGGTGGGCACCAGGGCTGTTGTGCTCACTGCAACCCCATCGCCAAAGCTGCCTGGCATACAGCAGGCACTCAATAAAGATGCATGAGGGATACAGGATTCTTTAACAGGAGTTGTCCGTTGGTGGCTCAGCTCCTTTTCCTGTAAGATGCAAACTTGTTTCCTGTGTCTTCCTCGGAATTTCTCCTTTCAAGGCTGGAAGGGAACAGGGACCTTCACCTCAAGTTGCACTGGGATCCTAAGGTTTCACCTCAGTGCTTTTGCATCACAAAGGGCGACTTACCACCTTCCGCCTGGAACTGCTGTCCCCACTCGGGGCTGTACGCACTCCCCAGAATCAGGCTTCCTGTTGAGGAGAAACAGCACGTCTGTGTTTTCCAGGCGTGGTTGATCCCTGTTAAGATCAGAGCGTCCAGCCCATGGGCTGCACCATTTCATCCTGCTTTGCGACTGTTTCTCAAACTTCAACTCTGGGGCTCAGGGCTTGGGAACAAGCTGGGAGGGTTTGCTGAAAGCTGCACAGTATGAATCACCCCTTGCCTGCCTCGGAGACATTGGAGCCGCCTGGTGATAAGACTACTGGTGGGATGCGAGGCGACTGGACATCTGCCTGGGCCGCAGGTGCAATGCGGTGCACATCAGGCTGCCGGGCACGTCGCCTGTCTGGCGGCCCCTGTGCCGGTCCTGTTCATCGACTCAACATTGCCATCTGGTGGCTGCTTGGTGCTTCTCCACTTACTGGGCTTCCAGGGTTTTCCCGGAACCATCCTCTGATGTCTGAGATTCCAGGCGAGCAAGGGGTCCCTTTCTGCCTTGATACTGACAGTAACCCAGGAAAAGGGACTATGGAAGAATTAATGAAAACATTAAAAATATAATCGCTGTGATTTGCAACTGATTTCAGTGATAAACTCTGAACGTGACTTGTAAATACTGCATGGTCACTGAAGAAGGAGGAGTTAAAGAGAAAGAAGCAGCTGTGGGGTCAGATGGAGCTCACTGTCACGGTCATCAATCCAGCGCGGCTCACAGACTGCAGGACGCCATCCAGCAGCTGAGTCAGGAAAGAGCGCGCTGGGCCTGCCCGCAGCACCACTGTTCGGAGCTGGCTAGGAAGCCAAAGGCTCAGGGTCCCCCAGGCTCCCTGGATGAGCCTGCGGATGCCTACACGCAGCTGAAGCCCCACGCACAGAGGAGGTCGGGTCTGCAGGCCAAGCTGTTCCTCTGACTCAGACACCAGACCTGCAGGTACTGGGGGAAGAAGGCTGTGGAACTCAAGCTGCAGATTCATTTTCTGCAGGAAGAGTAATTATCCAACAATAATCGGCTGGGTGACAGAGTGAGACGCTGGCTAAAAAAAAAAAAAAAAAAAAAAAAAAAAAAAAAAAGAACTAAGTCTCAACTGTATAGAACAGCTTCTGTTGGTAACTCTCATCTGGTAATGAATACTGGGAAAGTGTGTCTAGGGCTCCGATGGACATTATTGCTGGGGACACTTGCTCACATCCTCAGGCAGAGCGGATGAACCTGCAGTGGGGAATCTCTCTTTCACGTGTTCACTGTGCAGTCAGAGCTGCCCCTTGCTGACCGGCCCGTTCTCAGCTCTGCTTCCTGCACCAGCATCCGTGAAGGAGTCCACTGCAGGTTCCTCCTGGCTACTCAGAGCTGGTGGCCCTGCGGGTATGGCCTCCTCCCGGTGTCGCACCCCTGCTGACTGCCCCTTGGTCCGTGGCGCCCTTGCTGGCCGCTGAGTGTCAGGTGTCTGGAGAATTCAGTGACACACTGAGGTCTCAGACCAGATGCCCCTGAACCGGTAGGCACTGGGTGGAAATCCAGCCCCCGTCTGTCCTCTGGACACATGGGTGGGATGATAAGCAAAGAGGGGTGAAGGTGACACAAAGTCCCATCCTAGAAAATGCCCTGAACTGTGGAGAGCATGGAGCACAGCCTCAGGTACCTCTCCTAGGGTGTCACAGGGGCTGAGCCCTCAACCGGCCACTCTCCTCTCCTTCTGTACATTCTGGACAGAGGCCAATGTGCAGCTGCAGCCCCACGAAGCCCATGAGGCCCCACGAGGCTCTGGGACGTGGGACGTGGGCCGAGTGAGGGGTGGACACTGCAGCCGCTGGATTGAGGCCACAGGGATCGGAGAAATGTCTGCACCTGCAGGACCGACCTGCATGTGCTCTCTCCCACATCCCAGGACCCAGGAGCACCCAGGGGAGGGTTTTGCAGCCGCTGGGGATAGGGCAGGTGCATTTCCAATGATGACTGTTCACATGACCTTGCTTGTTCCTAAACACTGGCAAAGCCTGGAGAAATTTGGGTTAGGCAGGAACCCAAATTGATTTACAGACTGCTTTTAACCTGAGGCCAGCTGTGGCCTTGGTGTGAGGTCCTGCAGCTGTGCTCACTCCTGCTAGGGGCAGTCCCTGCAGGAATGGTCACATCCTCTGTTCCTCACCTCCTGATGAGGCAAGTAAAATCCCTGCAGAAAGGAGAGCAGGAGAGGTGGGGGTGGGCAGCAGGCCTGGCACAGAAGAGGAGCCCTGTGGCCGGTGATCTGAAGGAGGTGGAGGCACGTGTGCTCTAGCGCGGACGTCCCAGCCTTCGGATGCAGCCACTCGGTGGTCAGCCAGGCCCCATCAGTCCCTGTGACAACCGTGCAGCCCCACTGCTGGGCTGATCTCAGGGCTGGAGCCTGAGAGTCCCTGCTTCTCCAACTCTGGGCCAGAACGGTGAGGGGGTCAAGCTCGACCCAACCAGGGTGTATCTACAGGACTTGGGGGTGCAGGGGTGAGGGGGTCAAGCCTGACCCAGCCTGGGTGTATGCACGGGACTCAGGGGTGCAGGGGTGAGGGGGTCAACCCTGACCCAGCCTAGGTGTATGCACGGGACTCGGGGGTGCAGGGGCGAGGGGGTCAAGCCCAACCCAGCCTGGGTGTATCTATGGGACTCGGGGGTGCAGGGGTGGGAGTCATACAGAGTGGGGTGTGAGGGAACTGAAATAAGTGGTGTGTATGTCTCCATCCATTCCCACTCCTAATACCTTAGACTGGGTAATTTTTAAACAACAGAAATTGATTTCTCACAGTTCTGGATGCCGAGAAGTCCTGGATGAAGGTGCCAACCAGTTCAGTGTGGGGTGAGGGCTCCTCTTTGCTTCCGAGCTGGCACCTGTGGTTGTGTTCTGACGTCACAGCAGGTGGAGGGGTGGGGGGGGGGTGAACCCTCTCCCTCAGGCCCTCCTACGAGGGCACGGATCCCATCCATGAGGGCAGAGCCCCCAAGACCTAATCCCCTTCCGGGGGCCCATCCTCTAATACCATCACCTTGGGGCTTAAGTTCCAACATCTACATTTTGGAGGGACACATACGCTCAACCCATAGCAGTGTGTGAGCAAAGAGGACCTAAGGTTCCCTTGAAATCCCTGGGGTGCCACAATTTTATTTTAGGGGAGGTTCATGACCCTGGAGAGCAGGTGGCAGGCACTCAGTACAGCCTGGCGATTTGGACTGAGTGACGCACTTCTCCTTCACAGCAGACCAGTCTCTCCCACACAAGGCCACAGCCTGGACACCACTCAAGTCAGCACGTCAAAGAGACACCTGCACTCCCCCGTTCACCGCAGCACCACTCACAAAGGCCAGGACACGAAATCAACCCAAATGTCCAACACTGGAGGAGCGGGCAGAGAAAACGTGGTGGGTATGTGTAGACAAGAGAATACTACTTAACTGTAAAAAGACTCCAATCCTGTCACCTGAGGCAGCACGATGAACCAGGAGGACATCGCACCACGTGAAATGAGCCAGGCACAGAAAGACAAATACCGCGTGATCTGACTCACATGTGCAAAAGCTAAAAGGTTGTTCTCATGGAAGTGGAGAGTGGAAGAGTGGTTGCCAGAGCATGGGGAGGGTCGCGGGGAGTGGGGACGGTGGTGGGGAGGGTCGCGGGGAGTGGGGACGGTGGTGGGGAGGGTTGCGGGGAGTGGGGACGGTGGTGAGGAGGGTTGAGGGGAGTGGGGAGTGGGGACGGTGGTGGGGAGGGTCGTGGGGAGTGGGGACGGTGGTGGGGAGGGTCGTGGGGAGTGGGGACGGTGGTGGGGAGGGTTGCGGGGAGTGGGGACGGTGGTGGGGAGGGTTGCAGGGAGTGGGGACGGTGGTGAGGAGGGTTGAGGGGAGTGGGGAGTGGGGACGGTGGTGGGGAGGGTCGTGGGGAGTGGGGACGGTGGTGGGGAGGGGAGTGGGGAGTGGGGACGGTGGTGGGGAGGGTCGTGGGGGAGTGGGGACGGTGGTGGGGAGGGTTGCGGGGAGTGGGGACGGTGGTGAGGAGGGTTGAGGGGAGTGGGGACGGTGGTGGGGAGGGTCGTGGGGAGTGGGGACGGTGGTGGGGAGGGTCGTGGGGAGTGGGGACGGTGGTGAGGAGGGTTGAGGGGAGTGGGGAGTGGGGACGGTGGTGGGGAGGGTCGTGGGGAGTGGGGACGGTGGTGGGGAGGGTTGCGGGGAGTGGGGACGGTGGTGGGGAGGGTTGTGGGGAGTGGGGACGGTGGTGGGGAGGGTTGCGGGGAGTGGGGACGGTGGTGGGGAGGGTTGCGGGGAGTGGGGACGGTGGTGGGGAGGGTTGAGGGGAGTGGGGAGTGGGGACGGTGGTGGGGAGGGTTGCGGGGAGTGGGGACGGTGGTGGGGAGGGTCGTGGGGAGTGGGGACGGTGGTGGGGAGGGTTGCGGGGAGTGGGGACGGTGGTGAGGAGGGTTGAGGGGAGTGGGGAGTGGGGACAATGGTGGGGAGGGTCGTGGGGAGTGGGGACAGTGGTGGGGTGGGTTGAAGGGAGTGGGGATGGTGGTGAGGAGGGTTGAGGGGACTGGGGAGTGGGGACGGTGGTGGGGAGGGTCGTGGGGAGTGGGGACGGTGGTGGGGAGGGTTGCGGGGAGTGGGGATGGTGGTGAGGAGGGTTGAGGGTCGTGGGGAGTGGGGACGGTGGTGGGGAGGGTCGTGGGGAGTGGGGACGGTGGTGGGGAGGGTCGTGGGGAGTGGGGATGGTGGTGAGGAGGGTTGAGGGGACTGGGGAGTGGGGACGGTGGTGGGGAGGGTCGTGAGGAGTGGAGACGGTGGTGGGGAGGGTCGTGGGGAGTGGGGATGGCGAGATTGGCACGGGCACAGAGCTATGGTTAGGGGGAATAAGTTCTGGAATCACATGGTGGGGTGGCTAGAGATAACAACAGTGTACATTTCAATATAGAAGAGAGGGTTTTGAATGTTCTCATCATAAAGAAACGATACATGTTTAAGATAATGGGTATGCTAATTTCCCTGATTTGATCGTTGTACAACGTACACATATCCCAAAATATCATGTTGTATCCCATAAATATGCACAATCATTATGCCAATTATCTTAAAGATTAAAAAGTTGTGTATCTCTCCATCTAAATACAGCCAGGATTCACTTCATAATGGGGATATGCTCTGAGAAATGAATCATTAGGCAATTTTGTCTTTGTGGGAAGATTATGGGGTGTGCTCACACAAACCTGGGAGGCCCAGCTCCCCACTACACACCTAGGCTGTCCAGAACAGCCCATTGCTTCCAGGCCACACACTTGTGTAGTGTGTGACTGCACAACACTGTAGACAACTGTAACACAACGGTAAGTACTTGTGTATCTAAACACATCTGAACATAGAGAAGGGACAGTAAAATGTGGCATATCAACTTAGGGACTGCCATTTTAGATGCAGTCCATACGCCACTAAAACAGGACTTGGCACGTGACCATATTGCTTTAATAATTTCACTGACAGTTCCAGTTGCTACTGCTTCAACAGAGCACCAGTTCTCTGTGATAATTAGCAAAATCCATCTAGAATTACAATGGTTCCATAAATGTTGTCTGATTTGTTATTATTCTCAATGGAACATAGATTGTGTGAGCATCCTAATTACAGCAACTGAATTAGTATTTGTTGAAAGAAAGGCAAGAAAGAGTATAGAATAAATCTATAATTATTATGTTTATCTGTCCCCATGTTTATCCAAATATCACCAACTGCTCAACAAAATATTCAGATTTGTGCTATAATAACTAAATTCAGTCATTTTTGATATTTTGTCAATGTTTTAATTTTATGAAACCTATATCTTTAAACACATTTTAAAAAATTTGTTATCATAGAGGTTCACCTGTCAAGATTTTAAAAGGAGAGCGTGCGACTCGTTTGCTTTTCTTTCCATAACCTCTATCTCTTTAGAGCTGTGGCATGTGACCTTACAGAACCCTTGTCTGAGACGCGCTCCTCCTAACCCTTCATGCAGCCGGGCTGAGCCTTTCACCACAGAGCGTGGGTGTGTACTCCCTTGTAACACATGTTTCGATGTCTTCCCAACTTCAGGATTGCACCTGAGCTCCGTGATGTGCCCGTTTGCTGGCCGGGCAGTTGAGCTCTGTGATGTGCCCGTTTGCTGGCCGGGCACCCGAGCTCTGTAATGTGCCCGTTTGCTGGTCGGGCACCTCCTTACCATTTCTTCCTTGTTTCAAACCACGTTCTCCTCACACTTCCTGTAGCTGGGGGATCATGTCTATTTCTTTTGCTATTGGACACCCAGCACCTACCACAGAAGACCTCACCTACCCCAGAAGACCACACACACCACAGAAGACCACACACACCACAGAAGACCACACACACCACAGAAGACCACACACACCACAGAAGACCACACACACCACAGAAGACCACACATAAACTGTGTTGAATGGTGGCTTCGTAAGGATTACACTTTGGGATGCGATTTTGCTGAATTTGTCATTTATTCAGACAAAGTTTGTGTATTCTTAATAAGTGTCAGAAATGACTTTTAAACTCCCACTTTAAAACATTTAAAAGATGTTATTGCTTTTCCTTGCTTCATTTGAGTATATGATTCATGGCAAAACCTTTGCATTTGGAGATGAAACAGTTATGTGCATGGAGGCATTAACCCTGACCGTCTGCAGAATTCACTGTCAGACCAGGACGTCTAAGAAGGAAGAGGGGAAAAATCAGAAGTAGTCAGGAAACGAGAACATTGTAAGATTGAAGACATATTCCTGTGTAAAAGATCTGGAAATGAATTCTGTATTTTCTTCAAAGAGAATCTTCGTAGTGTTGAACTAAATATTTTCGGTGACACTAGTTAAAGCATGGTGAGGAAGGCTTCACTCAGGACCAATGCCGTAGGTACGGGGACCGCGGCAGCAGGCCTTGCAGTCAGGAGAGAGATTGGGCTGCACCCAGAACACAGCACGGACAAGTAGGAACTCACAGCCAAAAGGCAGGGGGGTGGTCCTGGGATAGAAAGTGACTGAGAGGAGACGTTAGGGGTCAGGGGATACT
The DNA here is from genome assembly GCF_049350105.2 of Macaca mulatta. Taxonomy (NCBI): domain Eukaryota; kingdom Metazoa; phylum Chordata; class Mammalia; order Primates; family Cercopithecidae; genus Macaca; species Macaca mulatta. The sequence goes on along the minus strand of NC_133409.1, from coordinate 3,904,101 downwards.
GGCTAAATTGACCCAGCAGGATTCTTGCTGAAGTCCGGGCAGGGTGATCAGATGCCACTTGGCAGAAGGTGTATAATGAGGAAACGGATTGGATATTGAAGGTGATCAGATATCAGGGGTGGGGGCTCTTGCCAGACTGGCTTTGCAGGGTTCTTACTAAAACTGGACCTTGCAAGCAGGTGCACGGTGGTGGGCCTAGAAGGTTCAGGAGCCCAACTAAAGTGCGCCCAAGCAAAGGCTCTCTGTCAGTAGTGAGGAGGGCCTGACACCCATGGTAGAAACCTAACACGGGGAGGGAACCTAGAGGTCAGTTCATCCACTTCTTGTCTTTCCGAGACATGGAGGGATAAAGTAACCAGGCCATGAACCCTCAGGGAGCGGCGCAGGGAGTGGCGAGGGGGCCGGCCCCAGATTCCGAGGTTCTGTGTCCTCCACCAGGCACTTAGCTGAGCCAACGTCACATTCACTCTTAGAAGGCAGCGGGTGCCCTCTGCAGTCTGCGGCTCCCAGGAGGCCTCAGCAGGACCCTGCCCTCACTGTGAAAAATGACTGGCAGAGTTTCGGGAGGGTGCCCCCCACTCCCAAGGGCTGGGGAGCCTCCTGAGGAAAGAGCTCATGCTCTGGGGGTGCAGTGTCTACACAATTTCCCCACATTTGCTTCATCTACCCATAGTTTTTGTTATTACATAGGATTTTATAGCGAATCTCAGATCCTGTGTCCTTTTACTGCCATGCAATTCCATCTGCTTCTCTAAAAGACACGGACTTTTTCTTATACAAACAAATTGACATGATCACACCCAGTAACGTTATCAACAATTCTTTTATATCTAGTAATTCGTCCATAATCAATCTTTTCTTTTCTTCTTCTTTTTTTTTTGAGAGTCTCACTCTGTTGCCCAGGCTGGGGTGCAGTGGCATGATCTCAGCTCACTGCAACCTCTACCTCCCAGCCTCAAGCAATTCTCCTGCCTCAGTCTCCCAAGCAGCTGGGATTACAGGTATGTGCCACTATGCCCAGCTATTTTTGTGTTTTTGGTAGAGTCTAAGTTTCGCCATGTTGCCCAGGCTGGTCCTGAGCTCAAGTGATCCACTCACCCTGGCTTCCCAAACTGCTAGGATTACAGGTGTGAGCAACTGTGCCTGGCCCATAATCTATCCTTTTTGATGAACTGAAAGTGTCTTTTAATGATTGTATTCAGTTTTTAAACTTGATACTGAGAAAGAACAAAAGCAGCTGGAAGCACCCAGGAGTTGCCCTGGAGCTCCCAGCTGAACCTGCTGCTTTGGTGGATGGGCAAAAGCTCACAGAAACCCATGTGAGGCCGGGCCACTCTGCAACCCACAGGCATCAAATGCTCCTCTCTGATTAAATGAGTGCCAGCTCCAGCCTTATCCTGACTCCACTCTGCTCTCCCTAGGAGGAGGTTCACTGGCCCTCCCCTCAACTCATAGACTTTCTCCCACTTCCTGACAGCACCTAATCTATGGTGGGGGGGTCTCATCTTCCTTAGACCCTCCCAAAATTACTCCAGCAAAGTCCCATCCTGTGACAGGTTATTTCTAACACCCTTTCACTGAGACACTCCCACCTCCCACCAGTGAGAGGTCACCCTTCCTGCAGGAGGAAATAAACTCATTTTTCACCCACAGTGTGTTCCACACATCCTTGGCTGAAAACTTTCTGGATGTTGACAGCCCTCAGGTGCATTTCACCATGAAATCTTACAAGTCTCTTTTCCTCTCAAGCTGCCCTACCCTTTCTCCATTTTTTCATGCCATGCATGTGTTGATAACTGGTCAATTACACTATGGAAGTTCTCATTTTCTGGATCTTTCTGTTTGCTCCCTTTTTTGGTGTCATTTAGCTTGTTCCTCTATCCCCCATTTCTGTAACCCCCATTTCTGGAAGTTAGCACTAAAGGCTTGATAAGACTCAGGCTGAACATCTTTATAAGAATACCTCCTGGTGGGGCTGTGATCTTCCCCTGTGCTAGGGTGGAAGCATCATATGTTGGGTAGGCCCACTCTTAGGGACACTGGGCTCTTGGGACAGCCAGAGCTCTCTGCTATGAGGCTCTGTGTCAACCTATTGTCCAGTGGTTTTATCTATTGATGAATTAATATTTTTAAAATTAGAAGTGGAAATTTTTTATTTCTGTTATTCCTTAAACATCATTATTAGCTGGTATTAATTTTCAAAAAAGAAATAGTGTCATCATCCAGACGTATTTGGTTATGTTGAGGGTTGAAGTACAATTTGTGCAGGAAAGGCAGGAAAATCACTTCTTACTCTATTTGCCAATTTCTGATAATAATCTTGCTTATTTATTACATCTTTGTTTATTTTCTCTTTCTTTGCTAGAGCAGAGCTCCAAGGGGCAGATATGACTGCTCTGCTCTCTGGTCTAATCCAACTGCTGAGAATACATGGGAGAGATTGCTCCATAACAGAGTGAATCCTTCTGAGGCAACCAGGTAGCTACGTGGCCTCAAAACTCAGAATAATTCTTCAAGTCTCATATTCTCCATTATTTTCTTTCAAATATTGAGTTCTCTCCTGGAATATAGGACACTTGTTTTTGTTTTTTATTTTTTAATGATTGTGGGTACATGGTAGGTATATATATTTATGGGTTACATGAAATATTTTGATACAGGCATGCAATGTGTAATAATCACATCAGGGTAAATGGGGATATCCATCCTCTCAAGTGTTTATCCTTTGTATTACAAACAATCCAATTATACTCCTTTAGTTATTTTATTTTATTATTTATTTATTTATTTTGAGACAGAGTCTCACTCTGTCACCTAGGCTGGAGTGCAGTGGCATGATCTTGGCTCACTGTAAGCTCTGCCTCCCGGGTTCATGCCATTCTCGTGCCTCAGCCTCCTGAGCAGCTGGGACTGCAGGCGCCCACCACCACGCCTGGCTATTGTTTTTTTTTTTTTTTTGTATTTTTAGTAGAGATGGGGTTTCATCCTGTTAGCCGGGATGGTCTCGATCTTCTGACCTTGTGATCCACTCGCCTTGGCCTCCCAAAGTGCTAGGATTACAGGTGTGAGCCACTGCGCCCAGCCTTCTTTAGTTATTTTAAAATGTACAATTAAATTATTATTGACTATAGTCAATGTAGTTGTGCTAGCAAATACTAGGCCTTATTCACTCTTCCTATTTTTTGTACCAATTAACCATCCCAAGTCCCCGTGCCCCACCACCCCACCCTCTCACTACTGTTCTCAGCCCCTGGTAACCATCCTTCCACTCTCTATCTCCATGAGTTCAATTGCTTTAATTTTGAGCTCCCACAGATAAGTGAAAACATGTGAAGTTTGTGTTTCTGTGCCTGGCTTATTTCACTTAACAAAATGACTTGCAGTTCTATCCATTGTTGCAAATGACAGGATCTCATTCTTTTTATATTTAAGGCTGAATAGTACTCCATAGTGTATATGTACCACATTTTCTTTATTCATTCATTTGCTGATGGACAACTTGATTGCTTCTCAATGTTGTCTATTGTGAATAGTGCTGCCATAAACATGGGAGCACAGATATCTTTTCGATATGCAGATTTCCTTTCTTTTGGGTATATACCTAGGAGTGGGATTGCTGGATCCTATGGCAGCTCTATTTTTAGTTTTTTGAGGAACTTCCAAGTTATTCTCCATAGTGGTTGTACTAATTTACATTCCCACCAACAGTGTAAAAGGGTTCCATTTTCTCCACATGCTCATCAGCATTTGTTGTTACCTGTCTTTTGGATAAAAGCCATTTTAACTGGGGTGAGATGGCATCTCATTGTAGTCTTTATCTGCACTTCCTCTGATGATCAACGGTGTTGATTGAGCACCTTTTCATACACCTGTTTGTCATTCGTATGTCTTCTTTTCTATGTCTTCTCAGATCTTCAGCCCACTTTTTAATTGAATTTTTAGATTATTTCCTATAGAGTTGTTTGAGCTCCTTATACATTCTAGCTATTAATCCCTTATCAGGTGGGTAGTTTGCAAATATTTTCTCCCATTCTGTGGGTTGTCTCTCTGTTGATTGTTTCCTTTGCTGCATAGAAGCTTTTTAACTTGATGTGATCCCATTTGTCCAGTTTTGCTTTGGTTCCCCGTGCTGTGGGGTATTACTCAAGAAATTTTTGCCCAGACCAATGTCCTGGAGAATTTCCCCAAGGTTTTATTTTTAGCAATTTCATAGTTTGAGGTCTTAGATTTAAGTCTTTAATTCATTTTGAATTTTGTTTTGTATATGGTGAGAGATAGGGGTCTAGTTTCATTCTTCTGCATACGGATATCCAGTTTTCCCAGCACCATTTATTGAAGAGATTGTCTTTTCTCCAATGTATGTTCTTGGCACCTTTGTCAAAAATGAGATCCCTGTAGGTGTGTGGATTTGTTTCTGGGTTCTCTATTCTGTTCTGACGGTCTATGTGTTTATTTTTATGCCAGTACCCTTTTGATTACCACAGTACTATCATATAATTTGAAGTCAGGTAATATAATTCCTTCAGTTTTGTTCTTTTTACTTAGGATAGCTCAGGCTGTTCTGGGTCTCTTGTGGTTCCATATACATTTTAGATTTTTTTTTTTTTTTTCTGTGAAGAATGTCATTGATACTTTCCTAGGGATTGCATTGAACCTGTAGATTGCTTTGGGTAGTATACACATTTTAACCGTACGGATTCTTCCAACCCATGAACATGAAATAGCCTTCAATTTTTGGTGTCCCCTTCAGTTTCTTCCATCAATGTTTTATAGTTTTCATTGTAGAGATCTTTCACTTCTTTAGTTAAGTTAATCCCTAAGATTTCAATTTTATTTGTAGCTATTGTAAGCAGGATTGCTTTCTTGATTTCTATTTCAGATTATTCTCTGTTAGCATATAGAAATGCTACTGATTTTTGTATGTTGATTTTGTATCCTGCAACTTTACTGAATTGTTTGATCAGTTCTAATAGTTTTTGCGTGGAGTCTTCAGTGGTTTTTTTTTTTTTTTTTTACAAATATAAGGTCATATCATCTACAAACAAGGATAATTTGACTTCTTCCTTTCCAGTTTTGATGTTCTTTATTTTTTTCTCTTGTCTGATTGCTTCAGCTAGGACTCATAGTACTATGTGGAATAACAATGGTGAAAGTGGGCATCCTTTCTGTGTCCTGGATCTTACAGGAAAGGCTTTCAGTTTTTTCCCAATCAGTATGATACTACCTGTGTATCTGTTGTATATGGTTTTTGCTATGTTGAGGTATGCTTCTTCTATACCTAATTTCTTAAGGGTTTTTCTCATGATGAGAAGTTGAATTTTATCAAATTCTTTTTCAGCATCAATTGAAATGATCATATGGTTTTTGTCCTTCATTCTATTGATCTGATGTATCACATTGATTGATATGCAAATGCTAAACCATCCTTGCATCCCTGGGATAAATCCCAATTGGCCATGATGAATGATCTTTTTAATGTGTTGTTGAATTTGGCTTGCTAATATTTAGCTGAGGATTTTTGCATCAATATTCATCAGTGATATTGGCCTGTAGATTTTTTTTTTTAAATCTGTCTGTATGGTTTTGATATCAGGGTAATATTGGCCTCATATAATGAGTTTGGAAGTATTTCCTCCTTCTCTGCTTTTTTGAAATAATTTGAGTAAGATTGGTATTAGTTCGTCTCTAAATGTTTGGTAGAATTCAGGAATGAAATAATCAGATCTCAGGCTTTTCTTTTCTGGGAGACTTTTTATATGGCTTCAGTCTCATTACTTGTTATTGGTTAGTTGAGCTTTTGGATTTCCTCGTGGTTCAGAATTGGTAGGTTGTATGTATCTAGGAGTTTATCCATTTCTTCTAGATTTTCCAATTTATTGGCATATAGTTGCTCAAAGTAGCTGTTAATTATACTTTGAATTTCCGTGGTATCAATTGTAATGTCTCATTTTTCATCTTTGATTTTACTTATTTGGGTCTTCTCTCTTTTTTTCTTAGTGTGGCTAAAGGTTTGTCAATTTGTTTATCTTTTCAAAGACCCAACTTTTAGTTTCATTGATCTTTTGCATTGTTTTTTCATTTGAGTTTCATTTATTTCTGCTCTGATCTTCATTATTTCTTTTCTATTACTTCTGGGTTTGGTCTGCTCTTGCGTTTCTAGTTTTTAAGATGCATTATTAGGTTATTTATATGAAAGTTTTCTTCTTTTTTGATGTAGGCACTTATAGCTATAAACGTCCCTGTTAGTATTGCTTTTGCTGTTTCCCGAAGGTTTTGGCATGTTGGGTTTCCACTATCATTTGTTTCAAGGAATGAATTATTGAATTTCCTTCTTAACCTCCTTACTGACCCCCTGGTCATTCAGAAGCATATTGTGTTTGTATAATTTCCATGGGTTTGTATAGTTTCCCAAGTTCCTCTTGTATTGATTTCTGTTGTTTTCCATTGTTGTCAGAGACAAGATGCTTGATATTATCTCCTTTTTTATTAATGCTTTAAGACTTGTTTTGTGACCTAATATATGATCTATCCTTGAGACTGATCCCTTTGTTGAGGAAAATAATCTGTATTCTGTAGCCTTTGGATGAAATGTTCTGTTAATATCTATTAGATCTATTTGGTCTTTAGTACAGATTAAGTCCAATGTTTTCTTTACTGATTTTCTGTCAGGAAGATCTGTCCAATGATGGATGCGAGGTGTTGGAGTCTCTAGGTATTATTGTATTGAAGTCTCTCTCTCTCTTCATCTCTAATAGTATTGGCTTTCTATATCTGAGTGCTCCAGTGTTGGGTGCCTATATATTTAAAATTATTATACTGTCTTGCTGAATCGACCCCTTTATCATTATGTAATGACCTTCTTTGTCTCTTCTGATAGTTTTTGTCTCAAAATCTACTTGGTATTTCATGTAAGTATAACTACTCTTGCTCTTTTTCGGTTTGCATTGGCATGGAATATCTTTTCCCATCCATTTATTTTTAGTCTGTGTGTGTTCTTTATAGGTGAAATGGGTTTTTTTTTTTTTCAGGCCACAGATCATTGGGTCTTGTTTTTGTTATCCATTCAGTCATTGTCTTTTGATTGCAGAGTTTAGTCCATTTACATTCAATGTTATTATTGATAAGAAAGAGCTTACTCCTACCATTTTGTTGTTTTCTGCTTCATTTCTTTCTTGTTTTCTCTTCTGTAGTTTTCTTTTCCTTCTTTCCTTCCTTCCTGTCTTCCTTTTAATGAAGGTGACTTTCTCTGGTGGTATAATTTAATTTCTTTCTTTTTATTTTTTGTGTATCTGTGGTATGTTTTTTGATTTGTGGTTACCATGAGGCTTGATACCTTATAATCCATTATTATAAGCTGATAACAACTTAGCACTGCTTGCATTAACAAACAAACAAACTAACAAGCAAAAAGAAAGCTCATAAGAACTCTACACTTTAACCTTGTTCCCCACATTTTAACTTTTTATTGTTTCTATTTATATCTTACTGTATGATCTATGTCTTGGAAAGTTGTTGTAGTTACGATTTTTGGTTGATCTAATTTTTAGTCTTTCTACTTAAGATGAGAGTAGTTTACCATCACAGTGACAATGTTATAATATTCTGTGTTTTTCTGTTTACTTACTATTACCACTAAGTTTTGTACCTTCAGATGATTTCTTATTGCTCATTAACATCCTTTTCTTTCTGATTGAATTATTCTCTTTAGTATTTCTTGTAGGACAGGTCTGATATTAATGAAATCCCTCAACTTTTGTTTGTCTGGAGAAGTCTTTATTTCTCCTTCATGTTTAAAGGATGTTTTTGCTGGATAGACTATTCTAAGGTAGAATTTTTTTTTTTTTTTCAGCATTTTAAATATGTCATGCCCCTCTCTCCTGGCTTGTAAGGTTTCCACTAAAAAGTCTGCTGCCAGATGCGTTGGAGCTCTATTGTTTGTTATTTGTTTCTTTTCTCTGCTGCTTTTAGGGTCCTTTCTTTATCCTTGACCTTGGGAATTTTGATTCTTAAATGCCTTGAGGTAGTCTTTAGGTTAAATCTGGCTAGTGTTCTATAACTTTCTTGTACTTGGACATTGATATCTTCCTCTAGGTCTAGGAACTTCTCTGTTGTTATCTCTTTGAATAAACTTTTTACTCTTGTCTCCTTCTTTACCTCCTCTTTAAGGCCAAAAACTCTTAGATTTTCTCTTTTGAGGCTATTTTCTAAATCTTGTAGGTATGCTTCATTCTTCTTTGTTCTTTTATCTGGTTTCCTCTGACTGTGTATTTTCAAATAGCCTGGCTTCAAGCTCACTAATTCTTTCTTCTGGTTGATTGATTCTGCTATTAAGAGACTGACACATTCTTCAGTATATCAATTTAATTTTTCAACTCCAAAATTTCTGCTTGAATCTTTTTAACAATTTTTAATTATTTCAGTATCTTTGTTAAATTTACCTGATAGAATTATGAGTTCCTTCTCTGTGTTATCTCGAATTTCTTTGAGTTTCTTCAAAACAACTATTTTGAATTCTTTCTCTAAAAGATCACATATCTGTGTCTCCAGAATTGGTCCCTGGTGGCTTATTTAGTTTGTTTGGTGACGTCATGTTTTCTTGGATGGTCTTGATGCTTGTGAATGTTCACTGGTGTCTGGGCATCGAAGAGATAGGTATTTATTATGGACTTTGTTGTCTAGAGACAACAAAGGTACTGCCTTTGTGGTCTTGGATAAGATCTGGAAGAACTTTCTGGTTACCAGGGTAAAGACTCTTATTCTCTTACTTTCTCCCAAACAAATGGAGTCTCTCTGTCTCTGTGCTGAGGCGCCTGGAACTGGGAGTGGGGTGACACAAGCACCCCTGTGGCTACCACCACTGGGACAGCACTGGGTCAGACCTTAAGCCAGCACAGCACTGGGTTTTGCCCAAGGCCTGTTATAACCACTATCTGGCTATTGCCTATGTTTGCTCAAGGTCTTAGGGCTCTGCAATCTGCAGATGGTGAAGCCAGACAGGCTTGTGTCCTTCTTTTCAGGGCAATGAGTTCCCCCAGGCCCCAGGCAGATCCAGAGATGCTGTCCAGGAGCCAGGGATTGGAACAGAAAACCTTAGAAGTCTACTTGGTGTTGTATTCTGCTGTGGCTGAGCTGACACTCAGAACACAAGATGCAGTTCTTCCCTCCTCGTCTCTCCTTTCCGCAGGGAGAGAAGCTGCATTCTATGGCCACCACCACCACAGGCCCACGGGAATACTGCCAGGCCACTGCCAGTGCCCCCTTCAAGCCCAGGAGCTCTTCAGTCAGCCTGTGGTGAATGCTGCCTGGCCTGGCACTCACTCTTCCTGGCAGGGGGCTCCCCTCTGGACCAGGACAGGTCCAGAAACGCTGCCTGAGAGCCAAGGCCTGGAACTGAGACCTCAAGGGTCCACTTGGTGCTCTGTCCCACTGTGGCTGAGCTGGGACCTAAGGTGCAAGACAAAGTCCCCTTTAGTTTTTTCTCTGCTTTTCTTAGGCAGAAAGAGTCTTGCCCTGTAGCCACCACAACTGGGAATGTGCCAGTTCACACCTGAAGCCAGCATGTCTCTGAGTCTCACCCAAGGCTACTGGATACTACTGGATATCACTGCTGCTCCTTCAGGGCCCAAGGGCTCCTCAGTCAGTAGGTAATGGTTCCTACTTGGACCATGTCCTTCAACAGGGCACTTGTTTTTTTTGTTGTTGTTTTTTGTTTTTTATCCTGAGACAGGGTCTTGCTCTGTCACCCAGGCTGGAGTGCAGTGGCTTGATCTTGGCTCACTACAACCTCTGCCTCCAAGGTTCAAGCAATTCTCCTGCCTCAGGGCAGTGCTCTTGTGCTGAGACAGCTCTGGAGCGTGTGGAGTTTCCAACTGGGCTGGCGCTTTCGCACAACATGATCAGGCTGAGCCGGAGCAGCTTTGATCTCAGATGTGGGTCTATTCATGGGCAGGTTCACCACGGTGCCAAGGAGAGATGCCTGAGGACACCTGAGTGGCCTCATTCTGCACCTTCCTGACCACAACGCAGCTCCCAAGGGTGATCTGTTTTTTCTGAATATGCAAAAAATATCAACTCCATAGAAGACTCGTGTCTAGTTAATAATCCAAACAGGATTGAGAAGTCCTGCTTTGGAAATGAGAAGAGAGGAAGCGTCCCCAGTGCCGTGGCCCTGGCAGGCATATCCATTATGGCTCCACTCGCTAAATGAACAGCCTGGCTCACAGCAGGCCCTAAACCATCCTAAACCCTTCCATTAATCAAATTGCTTGGATTAAATAGAACAGCAAAGCAGTGATCTTGAGAACCATCTAATAATACTGTGATTGCTTTGAAGATTAAGTGAAAGTATCAAAGGAGGTTAACCTAATCTCCTTCCCACTCCAAATGTAAATATACAGTACTGGATTCCCCCTGAGAACTGGGAATCTTTTGGGAGGTGGCTCCACTAATCACTCTTCCTGTGGCAATCCAGAGCGCCTCATTAAAGATTCTTGGGGTTGGAGAACATTGGCCCTCGGGAACATGTGGGTGGTAGGAAAGTGAGCTCTTCTGGAGTGGATGTGATGGGCGTTCCTAGGCAGGACTGCCCACTTTCTCTGGGTGGACTGGATGGAAGCTTTGATAACCACATGCGAAAAGCACTGCTATTTTTCTTCCTCTATACATTTTCTACCAGAGGTTCACACAAACTTAGGGAGGTGGTTTCTATTGTGGAAGATCGAGTTTCCCAAGTGGTGTGCAGATATCCAGGGCTCATTCTTCCAATCCTGCCTCATACAGGCTGAGAACCTCTAATTCAAAATGCTTGGGATGAGAAGTGTTTCAGATTTCAGAGTTTTTTCAGACTTTGAAATATTTGCGTATACATGGTAAAATATCTTGCGGATCCAGCACAAGTCTAAACATGAAATTCATGCATGCTTCATGTATGCCGTGTAACACAGCCCAAATGCATGCTTCATGTACACCTTATACACATGGCCTAGCAGTAAATGTATACAACATTTTACACCATTTGAGACATGAAACAAAATTCATGTACATCAAACCATCAGGAAGCAAAGGTGTCAAACTCAGCCCCACATATGGATAAGCTGGGAATGTTTCACGTCACCATCACTCCTGGCTCTGAATTTATCTGCTACCAATAAGCAGTCATTTTCTTATGCTCACTCACACAGACTACATAACAGTAAGGAACACTCCATCCCATTAAAACAGTGATGAGTAACGAGTCCAGGGTTAGTAGGCAGCACGGTAGCATCAGCCAGCAAACAGCAGCATCTTCAGTACCCACCAACGGTGCTGGGCTTGGTTATAAGGTGACGGTACGCTGGAACCCCCTTGCTGAAAAAAAGGTGTATTTCGCACCTGTGTTTTGACTGTGACCTGTCACATGGAGACAATGTAGAATTCTTTGCTTGTGGCATCGTATCTGTGCTTAACAATTTTTGGATTTTGAACATTTCGGATTTTCAGGATGCTCAGCCTGTGGTAGACATTAAACTAATATTTGTCGTGTTGAACACGTGTGTGGTGAGTGTCGACTGCATCTGAAGCACATGCACAGACCACATGTGAAGTCTTGCCAACTTTAGACTTCAGGAGCCTAAGGTCTAGCAAGAGGTGAGAGAAACACAAATAACATAAATCAAAAGTGACGTGATGCGAGGTCAGGAGTTTGAGACCAGCCTGGTCAACATGGAGAAACCCCGTCTCTACTAAAAATAGAAAAATACAAAAATTAGCTGGGTGTGGTGGTGCATGCCTATAGTCCCAGCTACTCAGGAGGCTGAGTCAGGAGAATCACTTGAACCCGGAAGGCGGAGGTTTCAGTGAGCCAAGATTGCACCACTGCACTCCATCCTGGGTGACAGAACGAGACTCCATTTCAAAAAAAAAAAAAAAAAAGTGACGTGATAGAAATACAGATTCCAAAAACAGGTTCCTGTCATGGGTGCTTTTTTCATCTCCAAGTCGAGAGTATCATGTTCCTTTCCAAATCACATGGATCATACGAGTTTAAGACAGAAGACCCCTGGAGTCTCCATGTGGAATCTCAGAATCACTGGGGGAGCATGGAGCAGGTGCTGGCCCCAGTCCCACCCAGACGTGGCTCTACTGAATGCATTTCCCATGGCTGTTGAAACAAATCACCTCAAACGCAGTGGCTTCTCCAGACCAGATGGAGTGGCTGATGTAGATGAGACATAGTACTACAAGCCTTTCACAGTGAAGGGGGCGTGGAACTAAGAAACGTGTTATGTGCTGTGCTTTGAAATGGGGAGAAGACTAGGGAAGCATTCTAGAATGAAATTCCACACACCTTTTCTGAAGGAGAGCAATGTGTGAATCACCCTAAGTAATAGAAGTGTAAATGCCTTTCACATTTGGCTTGGAGGTGCATTCTGTAATTTTTGTCTTGCTTTGAAAAAATATCTTCCATAATGTGTTCGTTGGTTTAATATTCGAAGCCTCATTATTCTCTGAGCTACACATCTATGGAAAGTATAAGATGTCCAGGATTAAATTTGGCGAGAGAATGATTAAAATGGCTAGCCTTTTGCGGTCACTCCTAGATGCGTGTATCTCACGGTAAAGGTCTTAATTTCTTTACAGCAGTTTCCTCATGGGTAAAATGAAGAGAATCACAGGGCCACCGCCTGCATAGTGACATGATGAGGTTTAAATGACACAATACATGTCGGCTGGTTGTGAGATCACTCAATGAACAGAAGCCGTCTTCGTCACCATCATCATTTCCATGGTCATCACCACCACCGTGCACTTAATCGCAGTGTAAGGAGGGAAGGCTTGTGGGGCTTTAGCAGATTACAGGATTGTGAGCCTCTCTCTAAGGATATTTAAAACATCTCAGTCTTACAGCAGATCAGACACGGAGTTGAGCGATGAGGAATTGTTGGGAGAATACATACCTGTGCATCTGTCCTTACACTTGGGTGGGGCACATGCTCCTCTGACTCAGGGCGATATCCCCCTGGTGACAAGATTCAAGCAAACATCGATTTTCTCCTCAGCATTTCATTTCGGAGTGGGATCTCCGTGTCCTTTGACATGGTGTTGAATGTTAAAATACAGGGTTTTGTGGCATTGCAGAAAGTCTCTGAGGGCTCCGAGCTGGGTCCCCATTGAACCTACCTACAGAGGTTGCTGTGGGGCCGGGAGAGTTTTTACCACAGTGCCTGGCACATTGTAGGTTTCAAAATAAAAAAAAAAAACGGGGTTGCTGGATCATTTGTTAGTTATATTTTTAATTTTTTGAGGAACCTCCATATCGCCCTCCCCACAGTGGCTTCATCAACAGTGTGCAAAGGTTCCAATTTATCCAAAAAATGGGAATCAGGATCTCAGAAAGATGTCTGCACTCCCATGTGCAATGTGGGACTGTTCACAGTGGCCAACCTGTGAGTGTCAACAGATGAATAGATAAAGAAAACGTGCAGACACAGAATGCAATATGCTTCGATCTTAAAAGGGAAGGTGGTTCTGACCCATGTCACCTGCAGAGGTGAACCTTGAGGACATTCTGCTTGGTGAAATGCGCCAATCACAAACAGACCAACCCTGTGTGATTCCTCTTGCATGAGGCCCCTAGAGTCGCTGGAGCCACAGAGGCAGCCGTGGAACGGTGGGGAGCCGGGCAGGGGCAGGGAGGAGCGGGGCTGCTGTTCCGTGGGAGTGAGCGTCAGGGGCGCGAGTGCAGATGCTCTGAGATCTGTTGTGCAATGTTGTCCCCAGAGCGAACAGCACCGTGATGTCAGCACTTACAGTTATGTGAAGAGGGCTGGGCCCATGCTAAGTGTTCTTACTGCAAAAAAATGAAAAAAAAAAAGCAGAATAAAACCTTAGAGGTAGTGACGATTGCTGTCTATAGTCAAAGGTGTTCTAGGCAAAACCTGTTTTGGTTCAGCTTGTTTTTGCCTGTGCACACAGCAGGTGGCAGCCTGAGCCTGCAAATGGCACCCTGAGATGAGGCTGGATGTCGAGCTGAGGAGGGGGCTTCTTGAGGCCTCTGTCGTGTCCTGGGTGCCATGTGGGTGCAGATATCTGCCCAGGCACAGCCCCGAGTCCCGTGACAAGGGTGACCCGCACCTCCTAGGGTATCGTGTAGATAGGAGTTTTCTTAGCAGGAGGGTATTGTTCATTGAGTTCTCCGAGTTGGTTAAAAGGGGGAAAAATCTATCATAGAAAATCTGTAGTTTCTTGGTTTTTTCCTTTCAAAAATTCACAGTTCTCTTGACAATCTTACAACTGCAGGAAGTGAATGTTATAGCTTCGATAACTCCTCAGCATACTTCATTCCTTGCACCAAAACTAAGTCTGACTGGATCACGGTGTAACTTTTAACAATGAAACCATAAAATCCTAGAAGGGAAACAAAAAATACACGATTAATATTGGGGTAGAGAAGGTATGACCCAAATCCCAAAAAACATTAAAAAAATTGACAACATTTGCCATGTAAAAATAAAAACATTCCTGACAGGCAGAAGTGTGTAAACAAAGTCAAACACAAACATTCCACTAGCAAAAGATATTTTAACAAATATGAAAAATAAAAGACTTGTGATTCTAATACACATATATGTTAATAAGGAATGAAATATTGAAAAATGGCCAGAGTTACAGAGAAAGAGACCAAGAGCCATTAAATATTTACAAATATCCTGAACCTCACATGATTAAGGATAGTTTGTTCAAATGATGTCAAGTCAGTCTTCACGCGTCCATCGGTAGAGAGGTAAACCCTTCCCATAATTAGCGAGGGGTGGTGCAAGCAGGGACTCTCATTTACCATTGGGGGAGGGTAAATTGGCCTGATTTTTGGATCTCAATTGGCAATACCTTTTAGAATGATGAACACTTTTGCCCATTGACTCAGCAACTCAGTCCATTTGCACAGAGATGTTTATTGCAGAATTTGTTTGAAATAACAACACAAAGTGTAGAGACCCAGAGGCAGGTTTGCTATTATAACATGTGGCTCCTTCTCTACAGACTGGGAAGTGGAGGCAGGGAACGCTGCCTCATTCCCGCTCTGTGCTTGGCAGAGAGCTTCCAGGCAAACCAGAACGGAGGTGGATGGTGAGTTAGACCTTGGATTTAGACCACACAACACAATAGTGCGTCACTTCATTTCACACCAACAACAGGGGCCATCGTCTCTCCTTAAACTTCAGTCATAGGGCTCCCACGAATTACTAATGTCACAAAGCCACGTGTGGTCTTGCCTGGGACAGACGTAATGCATCTTGAGCCATGGAAATGGGCTAAGTGCTAAATCTTATAAATATTTGTCCTGCCCTGGACGTTGAGGGCAAGGAAAAGAATGTTTGCTCTCTTACTGAATTCCACATCATCTCAGCTCGGCAATCAATCAAAGCTCTGGCTTTCATCCTGGGATTTTATGACCTCAGAGGGGAAGCACGACAAGCTGAGAGTCCGCAGTTATGTGGAGGCCCCAGGCTGAAAGGCTTCTAACCCATGTTGGAGGGTCTTTCGGCCCCACGGCTGTCCCGTGGGCTGCTTTCTCTTCTTTGCCATTTTCCTGGCAGAGTTGCTTGGATTACTTGATGAGGTTCTTGGGGTTATTTTTTCAGGAGCATCCCTGACATACAGGCAATGTCCTCTCTTCAGCTGGCAGAAGCGCCAGTGACAGGAGCTCGTCCAGGTTTTGTTTCTCTTTTCCCCGTCCTCAGCCTGCTTACCGAGGCCCGCTCCGTGCCGGAAAACACCACTGGTGTTCATGTGTCACCCCAGCTCCGTGATCACGACCTGCTGCCTGTCTCAGGTACCGTCAGTTGCATTTTCTCAGACAGAATTTTAACTTCATCAAATTGTGGTAGGAGGAATCCTAGAGACCAGGTAAAATGACTCCTTCATTTTCTAGGTTAGGATCTTGAAACCCAGCAGGGTTAAACGACACTGAAGAGGAAACGCCCACCCCCACAGAACAGTGCAAGCTTGCTAATGAATAACCCGAAGACCACACAGCACTAGACAGAGCATTTCAGCTTTGAAGAAGTGAGTTCCTGACCTTGGGCTTTGGAACGGATGCTCTACGAACCTCTGCTGGTGACCAGCTTTTAGGGCCGACCTTGAAGACAGTGATTCTAGTGAATGGACAGTGTGTAGCTCCTGCTCTCAGTTGGGAGAACTACTTAAAGGGATCCTACCAAAGTATTAGGTAGGATCCAATCTACACTTGGATGTCTAAGTCTCTTTGCTTGTCAGAACAAAAGTCACTGCCATGATCTCGAGGTTTTTCTAGTGCAATGCAGTGTATTTTAAATTCTTACAAATATTGTAGACTTGTTTACATAAAGGCACCATTGATATGTATATAAAACAGGGCCTTTCAGCAAAGTGTTAAGCTGATCATCTGCAGAGGTGAACCTACGACAATGAAATAACACATGTGGACTCGTGGATCAGACAGCACTGAATATGGTTTCTCTGGAGAACTTCGTTCTAGTGGAAAAATGAAGCATCTCTTCTCGTGACATGATTCTCACCACAGCGGTTCTGGTCCCTTCTGTTAGTGATGAGCAGATTGTGTAAAAAGAAAAAGAAAAAAAAATCTGGCCTTCTAAGCACATAAACCCCACGTTGTAAAAAAGCCCAAAATATCCCATTGAGATTATAATGAACGTCTTATTTTCAATTAAGTTCCACTTCATATAATTGGATTTTGTGCTTCAGAACGATGTTCCTAATTACGAGTGTTATGTCTGTGACACAACTGTTAAAAGGAAAACCTTGGACAAGGCCAGGCACAGGGTCATGCCTGCAATCCCAGCACTTTGGGAGGCTGAGGCAGGAGGATTGCTTGAGCCCAGGAGTTTGAGCACAGCTTGGCAACATGGCAAAACCCTGTCTCTCCAAAAATTAAAAACAAACAAGCAAACAAACAACAAAAAACATTATCCTTGTGTGGTGGTACACGCCTGTAGTCCCAGCTACTTGGGAGGCTGAGGTGGGAGAATCGCCTGAGCCAGGGAAGTCGAGGCTGCAGTGAACTGTGATTAGCACCACTGCACTCCAGCCTGGGCAATGGAGTGAGACTTGGTCTCAAAAAAAAAAAAAAAAAAAAAAAGAAAACTCATAGACAAATTAAATTTAAGGGAGTAATTGAACAAAAATGCTTCTCCAATCAGGCAGCCCCTGAGCAAGAATAGGCTCAGAGAGACTCTGGCACTGCCTTGGGGTGGAAAAAAAATTATGGACAAAAAAGGAAACTGAGGCACAGAAAACAGAGAGGAAGGACAGAAACAGCTGGTTGGTTACAGCTCAGCATTTGCCTTTTTGAACACAGTTTGAACAGTTTGTTGCCTGTGATTGGCTGAAACTCGGTGATTGGTACAAGAGTGGGTTAGGTCTGTTTCCACGTCCAGTTAGGTGACAATTCACTGTGTACACAGAAACCTTCAGGACAAACGTAAAGGCGGCTTTAGGCTAAACTTAATTCAACACAGTGCAGAGTGTGTAGGCGGCATCCATGAATGAGGAAGTTATAGTGTGTGAGTGTGTGCGCGCAGCACCTGTGGCTGAAAAAGTCACAGCAGGCGAGCATGGGCATGCACAAGGCAGAAGGATGGGCCAGCATGGCGGGCCAGTGCATGGTCACCGGGGGGTTTGCATGGCGGGCCAGTGCATGGTATTCGGGGGATTTGCATGGCGGGCCAGTGCGTGATATCTGGGGGATTTGCATGGTGGGCCAGCGGGATGGTATCTGGGGGATTCGCATGGCTGGTCAGTGCGTGGTATCTGGGGGATTTGCATGGAGGGCCAGCGCATAGTATCTGGGGGATTTGCATGGAGGACCAGTGCATGGTATCTGGGGTATTTGCATGGAGGACCAGTGCATGGTATCTGGGGGATTTGCATCGTGGGCCAGCTGGATGGTTATCTGGGGGATTTGCACAGAGGGTCAGCACAATGGTAACTGGGGATTTTTCATAGCCGGCCAGGTTGATGGTAACTGCAGGGTTTGCATGGCGGGCCAGTGCGATAGTAACTGGGGGACTGGGTGATTTTCAGGTGCAAGAACTCTTCCCATTTCTTCAAAGTGGGTACTGACATGCTGAGCTGTTCGTCTGTATGACTGCAGCCTCTGTGGGAAGTTGGAGAAGCCACAGACAGAAGCATTTTCTTTTCTTTCTCACAGGTCTGGGGTGTGTCTGCCACTGTGTTACTCCCTCCAATGATTGAGTCCTACGGAAGCCAAGCCCCTTTGGGAATCAGGCGCAGAGTGGGTTGTGTCCTCACCTTAGCAGCTTCCCTTGTCCAGGCCGCTGACAACCATCATGTGTAGCGGGGCCTCCAGTTTCAGGGAGCTTTGGGATTTTCTGTAGTGCATCACCTTCTGCTCCTTAACCTGGGTGAACAGAGATGACCATGCCCCATTGGAAGATGGAGAAACTAGACAGAGGGGCATGCGTGCCCCCTTTTCCAGAGCCTCACAATGACTCAGTGTTTGGGCAAGAGATGGATCCCAGGACTCCCAAAACATTCTTCCAGCCTCACACGTTCACCGGAGAGTCACAGTGACTCATTCTCACCCTCAAGGTCTTTCCCCACTCAGGTGTCTGGTGAGAAGCCTGTTTAGAAAGCTCCACTGCAGGAGGAAGGACACCTTGCCACGCGTTTTGAACACGTGTCGTCTTGTCATATGTTGTAAACATAGATGTTTTCAATTGATTTTTAACAAAACGCATAATACATTCCATTAAGAAAAAAAACCAATCAGTGTGTTTGCTTTGTTGTCTGTGAAAGCTGTTTTAAATGAAGTGGAGTGATCTAATTTCATTGTCGGCTCCTGAAGAATTCATACAGGAGAGTGAAAACATCCATCAGTATTTGGACATGTACTCCTTGTGGTTTAAAATAAGGGCCAAGCACACTTTTTATTTGGTGATATTCAACATAAAGAAGGCGTTTTCCATGCTTTCGTGATCTCATTTTGCTTTCTTTGAAGATGAACATCATTTTTAGAAAAAAAGATTGCAAAATAATTATGTCATCAGAATTCAATGATAATTCACAGGAAAACAAGACACTGATTGTGTTGGTCAAACAGCCCACGTGCACTGGAAAGCTGAGTGTGACTTTGTATATCCAATGCTCATGTGGGGAGACCGATCTCTGGACCTGTCCTGGGTTCCAGGGCTCCACCCAGGCTGCATCTCACATCCCCCCGGCACACACGCTGTGTTGCAATTCTTGCCTGGTAGGAGCTGTCCATGACAGCTGGCCGGTGAAGCAGCCTGACTTTTGAGCACCACGTTCCTGGGTCAGTGCAAAGTCAGGTGCACTGGAGCAGGCTCCTATCAGCTAAACATTCAGGAAGTTTGAGAGGCTGATGTTAAGGTAGCTTGAAGTGGTCATGAGAGAAAAATTTGCACCCTGAGAGTTGACAAACGCTTCAAATCGGGACTCCTCCTCTGTCCTGCCCCAGCTGAATACACAGAAATGATTTATCTTTTGCCCACCTCTGTTGCCTTTTGGCAAAGTAAAGTCATGAGACTTCAGGAAGCAATTCAACTTCTCAAAATGAATTAAATAGCTTTCATGAGCTTGCAAATGTCTGACTTTCTTATAAGAGGAGGCAGAGGGTTCAGCCTCCCTAGAGAAGTGATGTTACAATCTCCACCTCTGTCTCCTTTTGGCAAGGTGAAGTCATGAGATTTCGTGGAGCAATTCCAGTCTATATTCAGCACCTGCAATTGAATTAAAGGACATCCCGGGTAGAGGAAAACCAAGGACAAAGGCACAGGGCGGGGCAGTGGCAAAGGTGATGGGGAAGGGTGGCTGTGGACGCGGTGGTTGGCAAGCTGCAGCCACCTTGTGACCAGGAGGTATGGCTTGCTCAGGAGCCCAGATGCTTGATGCATTTACCATCCAGATGTTCTAAGCCATGTGCACAGAGAGCCCTTGGGCCTAACAGCACATACATCACTGTGAAGCCCGAAGAACAGCCATGGAGATTCGTCCTCCCTCCAACAGCCTCAGTGCCCCAGAGTCTGCCCAGATGAGATGAGTTCCAGGAAAATGTTGTCCCCCAAGAGTCCTGGGCTTTACTTTCAATTACGGTACTCACTTCAGGTAGGAATTCCATAGTCATTTCCTTGTTAAGCCTCAGCCTCTTCAGTGTAAAATGGCAGTTCCGGGAAAAATGGTTGTACAGTAGGAGAAGTCAGACTCAATTTGCTGAAAACATCCTGAATTAGTAGCAACAATTCCAGGTTTCGGTGGCCCCTGGCAGGTGGAGTTATCAGAGCGTCTGGTAGCCCCCTCTCATTCCCAGGCTAAAACAAGGTCTGACTGCAGCCCACACAGCTGTGGTGTGGCCTGATGAGGAAGGGTTTAGAAAACCGAGAAGAGGCTAATATCCTACAGAGTACAACAGTCACTTCCTGAAACATACCTTAGGTGTGATTTTAAACTTGACTTTCTTGACGCACTTTCTCTGGCACTTACAGAAATGAGGCCATCTTCTCTTGTGACTGCTTTAAGCTCTTGCCAGGCATTGCCAAAAAAAAAAAAAAAAATTCCCCACCTGGCGACGAGCTGCCCATCCGGCAGTATTATTGATCGGTGCTTGCTAATGGTCCTTCGCTTTCGTGTCTGTAAGCTGTGGCTCCCTGCAGATCAGTCTTCCTGACTCAGAAGAGCAGACACTTCTGCATTACTCACTGTTCTAAAACGACCTCATAAACACCAGAGATTTATTCTTCAGCTTTGCTGTCAGATGGCCAATCTCTCATTTATGGGATTGTACTGACTAGTGCGTAGCCAGCACAGCATGGGCTGCCGCTCTCCACTCCCCCAGAGAAGGACTCGGGGTCCCCACTGCCCTGGGCTCCCAGAGCTCAGTCCTTTGAACCTGCCTGAGGACTTGCCAATAGTGTTGCTTGATGACCTAGAATAAAAGCTGCAGAGACTTCAAAAGAGAGGTCTCCTTTAAAGGCAGTGAAGCATGCCTTTTAGAGAATAGATGTCTATAGTTGCTAAACACTCACATTTTCAGGAGCCTTGGTAAACCTGGAGAAACTGCTTGATTTCTAAGTCAACACACCTCACCCAGTCATCCTTCCATTTGGTTAAACTGCATAAAGCTCATCACTGTAACGTCACTTCTCTAGGGGAGTGACCCCCTCTGTCTCCGCTAACAAAGGCAGACATTTGCAAGCCCGTGAAACACAGTGGGCCGAACATGTTCCTACGTTTTTATATTGGAAGTGGAAGCGGCTGCTCCTAATTTGGTCATCTTCCCTCTGGCCGGAAGGGGACGAGCTGGTCGCCAAGCAGAGGGTCCCATGGATCCCAGACTCCGCAGGCTGCTACGTGACCACGGGGATGGGTTAGACCCACTTCCAGCTTCTGCAGCTAAAGCAACAGCCCCCACAGGGCAGTAGCCGCTCTCCATGTTGAGGGTAGAAGAAAGCGACAAAACCAAATCCCAGCGCTTCTGAAATGGACATGTCTGCCCTCTGGAAAAAATAAATTGGCGTTGACGTGATAGAGTCTGCCGCCCAGCAAGACGCGAAGTGATTTAGTAATCTAGTTGTTTTTTTGTTCTTGATTAAGCGAACAGTTTCCCACAAAAGCAGCTAATCCTCTCCCATCATTGCTGGAGCATGGACTTAGTGAAGGAAGCAGGTGCAAAATGTTGGGTTTTATTGACTCTCCAAATGAAGTGTTCCACGAGGCGAAGAGGTGGAGGTCTGTAAATGCTCACCATGTCTATCTTCTCCCTGACATGGTGGGGCTGGTTACACAAACACTTGAGGAAGTCATTGAATGCCAGCCCTCACCGCGTGGGGCAGGTGCAATGGTGCCTGGAGTCTCAAACCTGAGTCATGTAAGAATTCCCTTAACATGGGTTCAATGTTGACAAACACTGACTTTTAAAAAAAATTTTAACACTGACTTTAAAAAGCCAAAGTCTATGAAAATGTCTTTCAACTGTAAATGTTTACATCAAAAGTTTCATCTTTATAATCACTAATTTTAAAAAACTACCAGTGAAGTGAACACACATGTGCATACACACACACACACACACACACACACACAAACACACATGCACACGCACACACACACGCACCCACAAACACGAGCACACACGCGTGCACATGTGCACACACAGGCACACACGAACATGCACACACCACACACGCACCCATATGCACACACGTGCACACACATACACAGGCACACAAGCACACACACACATGCACACACGCAGACACGCACACACGTGATTACATTCTTTTTTTTTGAGACGGAGTCCGTGTTGCCCAGGCTGGAGTGCGGTGGTGCAATCTTGGCTCACTGCAGCCTTCGCCTCCTGGGTTCAAGCCATTCTCCTGCCTCAGCCACCCGATTAGCTGGGAATAGAGTCATGTGCTACCATGCCTGATTTTGTATTTTTAGTAGAGATGGGGTTTCACCATGTTGGTCAGGCTGGTCTTGAACTCCTGACCTCAGGTGATCCACCCGCCTCGGCCTCCCAAAGTGCTGGGATTACAGGTGTGAGTCACCTTGCCAAGCCACGTGATTATCTTCTCACTCACCACTCTGAGTGCAATGTTTGAAGACCCTGGCTGAAGACCACGGATGTGATATAAAGATTTGGGCTTTGCCAAGATGGATTTAAGTTTAAATTCCAGCTCCACCACTTAGCACCTCTGTAAATTTGGGCCATTTAACTTCTGCAGTGTCTGTTTATACATAAAGAGAGCAAACATCCTCTGCTCCACAGTGGCTGTGAGGCCTGACGGAGTGTCAGGAGAGCATCTGGTCCACAACAGAGAGACAATTGCAAGCTTCGCTCCACTTTCTCCTGTAACAAGTATTGATTGAATTGGTTGAATATTGATTTGGAAACTCCATTAGCAGGGAGGAGGTTCCCTTTTGAGGTATGCTCAGGGGCTCCCCCAGGACAAAGCCAGTGGCGTGGGGAAGAACACTTTCTTCTGGGCCATTTGGAGTGAACTCTTGGGGTGGGAGGATTGGCTCTAGGCAGCCTGTGTGTGACACCAATCTCGTTCAGACCTAGGACTTTATGCAAATGGCTTATTTCCTCTGTGCCTCAGTTTCCCTATCTATAAAATGAGGAGGGTAACAGTGCCTTCCTTAGAGGGTCGTATTAATATTAGTCACAGTTGTTATTATAGGACAATGCATTTTTCCCCTCGACCTTCTTTTGTTCAATCTCTTCACTTTTCTTCCTCTCTTCTACGTCTGTTATTTTTATTGTGCCCCCTTTCCCAGACTAAAGGGGAATATTCAATTAAAGTGACATAGTTTGAAAGCTCTGAAGAAGGAGTCTTTTCTTCCTCAGCCCCTAATTACTTTGATAATTGGAGTGAGTCCTACGTATGACTGTGTCTAAGAGCCGTCGATGGGGAGACGGACACCACAGTTTCCTATTTCATTACAAAAACGGTGCCAATTAAATTGAGTCAAATCTTCTCACCATTCAGACTTTTAAAATATTTTTCTTACAGAAGGAGTAAGGTCTAATTTGGGCCCAGGTTGTCAGATGTCATCCTTGTGAATGCATAAAGAGGAAACCGTAGTGGTGGGAAAGGAAGGGTTCCCTGAAGCATGATGGGAGACCCAGTCCTCGTTTCTTAAAAGTCACTGATGACGGAGTGAGCAGCCATCTGGATTGCCTGGGACAGAGGAGCTTTCGGTGCTAACACAGGGACAGTCTGGGGAGCTAGGAGTCTGGATCATCTTGGGTGAGGGGTAGTTTCTGCACACCGTCCTCCGTGTCCCTGAAGGCTTGGTCAACACGCACTTCTTAACAGAGCACCCGCCTGGCCTCCAGGGTTTCCTTCCCGCCCTGACAACAGTTTCGCAGGCGTTGATGTTCACTTTCTTCAATCTTACCTGGTGGCGTTCACCAAATGCTTTCAGCCAACAACCAGGACTTACATTTTGTTTCCTGAACCTTATGCAGTTTACGGGTGGAGGCACTGGGGGGCGTAGTTGCCTGGTGTGGTTCGTGGGTGGAAGCACTGGGGGGCGTGGCTGTCTGGCGAAGAAGTTATGGGGTAACAACCATGTCACCTGTTCCTAACTTGGGGCCAAGACCTTGGAGTGCCTGGAGGGCAGAAGTCTCCATCCCAGAGGCTCCGGCCCAGGGGCCTGTGCTGGGCCCCACCCTGTGGCTCTTCTTTTTGATCTTTGAGGCACTGAGTGCCTGAGAGGCCCTTCCCCTGCGGGCTGAGGCTCCTGCCAGGCGAAGCCCATGGCTCAGTGGTGGTAATGGCAGTATGGCCAAGGTCACTCGTGAGGAGGCAAGGATGTCCAGTCACGACCGCCTCCCCATCGTCCATAACAAGCACCCCAACTCCAGAGAGGCTAGAATGTCGGGAATGCAGCGTGTTTAATAATCAATGACACGTGGCAACTCCACCTGGTCTGTGAGGAGCCTCACCGTCACCCTGGCCGTCCTCCCATCTTCTGACGGGGCAGCTTCCTCGGTGGGCTGCGCCTCTCCCCTTCCCATGCTGCTCCTCCCCACAGTGTCCCTGGTGCTCCCCCTGCCCCCCAGCCTGGCAGGCCCTTCTCTGGTTGTGGGGTGGGAGGAGCAGTCCCTGCCAGGCTTCCCAGTGACCCTTGCCCACCTTAGCTCTGCACTGACACTGTGGTCAAGGTCTTCATTTTGGAATCACGGGCTGGGTATTTGTCTCTGTCAAGACTGCCTTTGGTGCCTGCTGCTTTCCCATGTTGAACACTGACAACCGAAACGTAGGGCATATCAATTATTTGAGCAATGATGAGGAATTATTTTTATTTTCAAGATAGTTTCGAAGTTCTCTTTGAGTCCTGCACCATGAGTCTTCCTCAGCCTGGCAACTTTGCTTCTGATTTTCCGTGAATGTCGTGAGAATATGAACGAGGAGGTTCTTTGTGTCTCAGGCAATGCCAATCCCAAGAACAGGGCATCCTCCTGCCGCACGGGTATGTGCCATGTTCTCAATTATGACTGCGGTTTTCCTCCCTCTGAGGGTCTATCCGCCCCACCTTGTGGTGAGGACTGAAGGCTTACAGGTTAAACGCAGCAAACCCATTCAGGCAGAAGTGGTAGTTTGTGCTCTGATCTTGGTGATGTTTTAACCATTAGATAATTTTTTTTTGATGGAGTTTCATTCTTGTGGCCCAGTCTGGAGTGCACTGGCGCAATCTCAGCTGACTACAACTTCCGCCTCCCAGGTTCAAGCGATTCTCTTGCCTCAGCCTCCTGAGTAGCTGGGGTTACAGGCATGCGCCACCACGCCCAGCTAATTTTTGTATTTTTAGTAGAGACGGGGTTTCTCCAGTTGGTCAGGCTGGTCTCGAACTCCCGACCTCAGGTGATCCGCCTGCCTCGGCCTCCCAAAATGCGGGGATCACAGGCGTGAACCACCATTCCTGGCTGAGAACTTTTTTTTTTAACACCTTAAATCCATCAATCGGGATGGAAACTTGAAAAGGCAATGGGAAATATGTTAATTGCTCCATCTAAAAAGCTCCCTTCAAATAAGAATAAAAGGAAGAAACGAGCCACTGAATGCCCCAGGCAATCATCTTGCCCTCACTGTTAGAATCACCCTATTCTTTGCCTCTTCTGATCACTTAAACATAAGAGACATTAAAATATATTCTCCAGGTAAGACTAGTTGGCCACCGTTCAACATTCTCAAGAGGAAAGTGTGATGATTTGATGGTATGGCTGGTGCAGATTGAACTGAACATCTGAGCCAGGTTGAAATGGCTCCATCCCTGCTGGTTAGCAGGACACACATTTAAATGGAGGTGAGCAGTCTGGTGGTTCCCTCAGGTGCGGCTGTGATGCTGAATTCTTGGCTCAAATCTCAGACCTAGAGAGGTTGACGTGTTCACCAACACTGATCTGTGTGCACTTCCGAATTGTCTAACACAAGATAAATTCAAGCGTGTGTTTATATGTTTGTATGTCCAATACAGAGAATGAAAGTGATTCTTTTCTACTTGGATATATCACAAGTTTTGTGACTTTCTTTTTAGACCTCTAAGCTCAGAGGCACCTCTGCTTATTCCTAAGGTTGAGTTTTTTCTTTGTGTCTCTGTTTTTCAGAACTGAGGAGCAC
The DNA here is from genome assembly GCF_049350105.2 of Macaca mulatta. Taxonomy (NCBI): domain Eukaryota; kingdom Metazoa; phylum Chordata; class Mammalia; order Primates; family Cercopithecidae; genus Macaca; species Macaca mulatta. Next base: position 3,877,954 of record NC_133409.1, on the reverse strand, counting down.
GGAATGTTGGGAGTCAGGGAAGATATTGAGAGTGGAAAAGGAATGAGTGGGTTCACCTTGGGTCAGTCAAGAGTTGGCCTGTTTTTTATTGATTGCTTGATTGATTGATTGAGGTGGAGTTTCACTCTTGTTGCCCAGGCTGGAGTGCAATGGCACCATTTCAGCACACAGCAACCTCCGCCTCCTGGGTTCAAGCGATTCTCAAGACGGGGTTTCGCCATATTGGCCAGGCTGGTCTTGAACTCCTGACCTCAGGTGATCCACCCACCAAGGCCTCCCAAAGTGCTGGGATTATAGACGTGAGCCACCACATCCGGCCTGCTTGTTTTAAGTAAAATTCAAGTCAGTTGGTATTTGTTGACTCACGGTCTCATATTTGACACGGAAAGCTGTCGAGAGGCAAGCAGAATCTCACTGCTGCACTGAGGGGCTCGCTGACTGGCGGTGGGAGGAGAATGTCTAACAACCTACTGCCCACAGCAGATTCTCCTGGAGAGACGGGAGAGGCAAACGTGGCTGTTGGTGTTTGGAGCAAGAAGAGATTTCAACAGCCCATGGTGAGGACTGGGAAAGGCGAAGTTATGGAAAACAGGGCATTTGAATGGCTTGACACATCAGAACCCTTACATTGCTTTTAGAATATGTAGGTCAGCTGCTTCTCGTGGCGCACATTCACTGTGTCCAGGGCTGGCCCTCTGACAGCTGGAGATTCCCCAGATAAAGGCTTGCTGCCGGGCTGCACAAATAAGCTGAGGTCAAAGCACTGAGGAAGCTGCCCTGTGGCAGTGCCCTCGGGGGGAGGCGGGAGAGAGGCTGGCCCCGAGAAAACAAAAAGTGCTTCGTAAACCTTCCAACTTCCAGTGATTTGTTGATTGAAATATAATAGTTTCTGTACAGTTCTTTGGAAAACTAAATTTGTGGGTTACTTTCTAGTACTTTTAAAATTAATTTCCTGTAAGCACCAGAAATATGATCAAAACAAACAATTGTAAACTTTGAGACTGTGACTGGGCTCACTACTGAGGAGGGTAGAATAATTTTGAGCTTTAGAAAGACCTGCAGGACTGTCTGCAAAACTCCGAACAGCCCAGGGAGGTCCGCTGGCTGCTGCCCTGACCTCGGAGAAGTCACGTCCGGGCTTTGGAGACTAACATGGTAAATGGGCTGGGCTCGTCAGTGAGTTCTTCAGGGGTCAGTGATTCTAAGTTCTTGATTCTAGGGTTGTCTGCCTCTTGTCGTTATCACTCAGGGGAACTAGAAGCTGATTTATTTACTCCAAGAGCGCCCTTCATCATTTTTTATGCAGACGTCAGAAAAGCATTGCACATTTTCACGGAGTTTCTTGCCATTTACTTATCACACGTAAATTGGCATAACTGAGAGAATCCTTTCTTTAGTTCTGCATGGATGGTAACAAGTTTCTGGAAATTTATTTTATGTTGAGAGTTACTTCCAGGGTTATTCGATGAAATTTAGATTTTTAAACAAATAATTTTAAGATTGCTTTCTACGTAAGCATTGTTTATCTCATTCATGGGAAAAAGGAGTAATCACATTCAATTACAAATCATTTGATAGGTAAATAAAGCCTGATTTTTTTAAAAAGCACTTGGCTTTTTAAAATGAAGTGTTGAAATTATTTCCCTTCGGCCATATTAGTACAGCTTTTCTTTCTAGATTTTCTTTGCTGTCAGGACTCCACTGCATATCACGAAAAGAGTTACAATGCTGGAAAGCCAACACTGGCGACGAACATCATGATGATGATGATGATGATGATGATGATGATGATGATGAAAAACTGATATTTATTCATTACTTGGCAAGCGTCAGGCATCATTCCAAGTGCCTCATACGTATGAATGTGTTCATTGCCTCAGTAACTCTGTGAGGCAGGGACTATTATCCCCATTTTATAGACCAAGAAGCTGAGGCAGTGAGACCGAATCTTGCCCACAGCTGCAGAGCCGGAATGCAGCGGAGCTGGGGGTGGAAGTCAGGCTTTGAGCCTTCGGCGCTACACTCCCAGCTCCCTCATTAAAGATGAGACGTTTGCAACTCAAGTATCACCCTGAGGTCTGGGACTGTGTTGTCTTCTCGACCTGGTGTTTCTAGGGTCTAGCCCAGGGCCTGGCACATAGAAGCTACACAGAAATATTAGCTGAATGAACATCGATTTACCTGAAGGAGGGTAGGTCCACTTGGTACATGTCATAGAGGATTTCCAGAGTTTGAAATGACGTGTGTGACAATACAGCTTGGAAAACTAAGAGCAGAGTATGTTTTGACAGCAGAGGTAGCAATTAAGCACCTTTGTTTTTGGAATACTAAATAGGATTTGGCATTTTGTGGATTTGGTCTTATTTTTTCAGACTCCAGGGAGGTGAAACGATATTGCGCATCGCTTCCTGTGGCCAGGTGGATCTTGTCTATTTGGTGAAAGGTTATCTGTCAAATATAAGCTCTTATTTGAGTTACTATGAAAGCACTGATTCTCTAATAATTATTTTCCCTCTTTTAACCTGCTGTCATGTTTGCTAACAAAGCCATCAGCAGAGCAAATTTAATTAAAGGGTGGATTGCAGGAGATGATGGGCCATGACTAATGGTTCCCGAGAGCATGGAAGAGTGTTTGGAAAGAGAGTAACTCCCTTCAGCCACCGGGACCACATCATTCTCTTATGTCATTTTTATTTTATGAGGGATGTTTTCTCGCTAGCATCATATGTTGAAACTCCTCCTGCCACTCCTGTGAGGAGGGCTGGGCCTCGTCATCATCCCGGACCCAAGAACTGACCTCATGCTTGACTTTCCTGCCCACTCCCTGGGTGGGGTGCACAGATCTCCACAGCATGCAGTCACCATATGGAGGTCACCATATGGAGGGCGTGGTGTGGCACGTGGGGTGAAGTGTGCACAGAAAACAAAGTGTGCTCTAAGAGCCACCTCTCTCACTACACTGTGATCATTTTGCCTGAGTTTGGTGTTGCTCCTAATGTTGCCTCCTTCTGATAAATGTGTCTTTTTAATCTGTCCCCATAACAATAATTATCTAAAAATAAATCAACAACGAAAGTCTGCTGGAGATTGTTTGATGGTTTGTTGCCTCAACCATGCAATTAATTTCCTTTCATTGTGATTCAATTCTCGTTAAAAAAGCAGAAGTGAAGAAACATGGCAGACCATCCGCCACGCAGGCGCTCTATGATTGGACAGCCCTGCTTGGACGCTGGCACCCACTCAGCCTCGGTGGCTGCAGGCAGCGGTCTTACTTCAACCAGAGGTTGTGGCTCATGGTGGCTGTATGTCTTCTGTATTCCAAGTCCAAGACAGACCCAGGACTGCCAACGGGACCACACAAGGCAGCCAGGTATGCTGTGAATTGTACAGCTGCACAGGGTTTCAAACAGCTCAGAACGTTTTTGCAACATTTATGACTCTGTCTTTCCAGTCGCGTATAATAGATATATTTAGGCCTGTTTTAGATAGGAGAACCTGGGACAGAGGTACTGAGCTCAGAGCTGAAATCCAGGCCCTCCTGCACCGAGGTATGATTACTGTTATTAAGCCAACCTTGTGATGGGTTGAACTGTGTCCCCAAAATTCATATGTTGCAATCCTAACCCCAAAGATTATGCCTTTGTAAATCCCAACGTGAGGTACGTGGCCCTGTCCCCCATGCTGCACAGGTGAAGCCAGAGGCCCAGAGCACCACTGCCTGTGACCTCAACCTGTGGGGGGAATCTGCACATGAGGACACAAAGTTGCTTTTTACTCAATGGAGTCTTTGCCTTGACTCATCCCAAGGTTGTGTCTTCATAATGTGAAAACAACTGATAAAACCATTTGTATTAGTCCCTCCTGCCACTGCTATAAAGATACTACCTGAGACTGGGTAATTTATAAACACAAGACTCACAGTTCTGAATGGCTGGGGAGGCCTCAGGAAACTTACAATCACGGCAGAAGGCCCATCTTCACAAGCTGGCAGAAGAGGGAGTGTACAGGGGAAATGCCAGACACTTACCAAACAACCAGATCTCATGAGAACTCCCTCACTATCATGAGAAAAGACAGGGAAAAACCGCTCACATAATCCAATCACCATCCCCCAGGCCCCTCCCTTGACACATGCTGATTACAATTCAAGATGAGATTTGGGTGGGGACACAGAGCCAAGCCATATCACCACATCACCATTTTAATAAAACAGTCAAATGAATTGTCCAGCCTTGTAGAGAGGAAGGGAGAGGCCACCTCACAGAGACCTTTCTCCTTAAACTCAGCTAGGATGTCTCAGGACAGAGGAGTCATAGAATAGCTGAGCCAGAGGGAATCAGAGTCAGGATGAGATACACGCGATGTGCTGGGGGCAGGTGCAGGGGAGGTGAATGTGCTGGGGGTTAGTGCTCTGGAAGCAAGTTAGAAAGCATTTCCAGGGACATTCCACCCAGCCTCCACCTGTCAGATGGACCATTCAGGTCCCAGATGGAGTCATGTTTGCATATCCATTCTCTCTTGCACAGCTTCTAAAGGCAGCGATGAGGGGCATGATGACCATCCCAACAATTGTAGGAACAGAATGATAACCCACATATTAATGGAGCCCTTCTGGGGAGCCCGAGGCTGAGCCCCAGGGAAGCAATGGTGACATCCTGGCTGCTGTGGGCGTGCAGTCCAATGGGAGGAGACATTCTAGACAAATTGTCAAAGCTCAGCACATAGAGGGTGAATAGCAGGGGCAGCCTCCCTCCAGGGGTGATGGGGACTCTCCGCGAGGGATAGGAGGTTGCTGTGTGGGGGTGCAGGAGGATGGGCTGGGCTGGGCTGGGTCATCCTGGGATGAGAAGAGACAGAGGGACTGAGGAACAGAGACGAGGCCAGTGAAGCAGCCAGGGGCGGGACAGCCAGGGGTAGGACGTGCCGCCAGAGTTGTAGGCAGGAGACCAGCCTCAGGGGACCCAGGGGGGTTCACTGAAGGGCTGATTTTTCATCAAGAAGGCATCGGGGGGCCATGAACAAGCCTCTGGGCAGAAAGTTTACTCTTCCTACAACATGGGAAATGGATTCGAGAGGGTGCAGCTGGGACCTTGAGACCTGGGTAACTGCTGCAGAGGCTGCAGGGTGGCCCTGGAGCTGGAGAGTGGGCACAGATTTGAGGGAGGCCTAGGAAGGAAAGTCCAGAGGACCTGGGGACCGACGAGTCATGGGGGTGAGAAAATGTAAGCTCCACAAAGACGATGATTTTGTCGATGTTTTTAGCTGTTGTATTTGCAAAGGTTGTATAAGGGTTGCTCATAGGAAGTGCTGAACAGTCATTAAGCGAGGGACTTCCTGAATCGTTCATCAAGGGTGATGCTCAGGCTTTAGCCTGCACCACTAGTGCATGGCTGTGTCACCCACTGAGGCGGATGGCACAGGGCGAGGACTGAAATGGGAAACTCAATCCACATGGGGCATCATCCGTTACATTATGGAGCAAGGAGTTCTAGCAGAGACTTCCTAGAGCCAAGTCTGGCATGGACACCGCTTCTCCATGCAGAGTTCCCTACACCCTAGGTCGATGTAGCCTTTTGTAGCTTGGATCTTAGGACACTGCTCCACGTTACTCCTGTGGTGGCAGTCGCACTTTGCTTTATCTGGTCCATATTTTTTTTTTTTTAAATGGAGTGTGGCTCTGTTGCCCAGGCTGGAGTGCAGTGGCACAATCTCAGCTCACTGCAACCTCCACCTCCCCAGTTCAAGCAATTCTCCTGCCTCACCCCCGAGTAGCCGGGATTACAGGTGCCCGCCACCACGCCCGGCTAATTTTTTGTGTTTAGTAGAGACAGGGTTTCACCATGTTGGTCAGGCTGGTCTTGAACTCCTGACCTCAGGTGATCCACGTGCCTCCACTTCCCAAAGTGCTGGGATTACAGGTGTGAGCCAATGCGCCCTGTCTCGGGCCCACATTTGAGGGTGTGTCTGATGTCACTAGCAAAATTCTAAGTTCCTGATGGAAGCTGGCCTGTGACGTCTCTCAGCCTCCTGACCCGGTGTATAGCGGGTGTTCAAGGTTTGTCTGGTACAAGAATGAAAAAATACAGTGTGTTCCATGCTGAGAAATACACAGAAAGACTCGGCCTTGAGAGGAGCTGGTCAGATGCCTTTAACTGCAGAGAGACTCGGCAGACCTTTCAACACTGAGCCATGAATGTGAGCAGGTGAGATTGCTCTACGCTCGCATTACGGCCTGGGAGGAAGAACAGGAGGGCACAGTGTGGTGCACTTACAAAATATTCGCCTTGGTGGAGGAAATGTATGCTAAGAAAAAGTTCCTCATTTTGGAAAAGCCTAACTGCTTTAACGAAGTAAATTTAAAGTTTTCTTCAGATGAATGTTAAGATTCACTGACCTAAAAATAAAGCTTTGGCAGGGCCAGTGTGTCCTCCGTCCCCATGAACCACTCTGTCTCAGGAAAATGAATTCCACGTGGCTTGAGTGGTGTGTTGGTGATTCTCGCATGTTTTGGGGGTGTTTGTGGCCTGCGATTTTTCTGCAGAATCCCTGGGGTGTGGCAGGGGAGGCCCAGGCCACCCTGGTCCCTCCTTCTTTGGACAGGGTTTACTCTTGGGCTTCTCTGATGTGACAATCCGGAGCTGGCTTCACTCCCAAGGTTTCTCCCAATCACCCACGAGGTTCTGCTTAGATTTAAACAGACAAAGGTCAGAGATGACACGTGGAAGTGACCTGTTCACTAAGTTGTGTCTTCAGAAACAGTTCACCTGTGAAAGTTGTCAGAATCAAAATGGAGTCACTTACATTAAAACCCTGAAAAATAGAGCCAGGAAAGGCTGTAAAGGGAGGGTTCTTATATATGAATGCCTGACAATAGGAACTGTCACAAAAGACTCTGCAAAACCCACAGCTTCATACAAAGGCATCTCGACCTTACATAAAAGTACAGACATCTGCCCAGCAACTGCCTGTCCAGCCCAGGACTGGCACCACCCTTGTTATTATTGATTCTTGTAGCTAAGAATAATTATCTCAAAACAATGATGTGACCTCTATCCTCATTTTTCCTTTAAAAACCTCCGTCTTCCTTTACCTCCCTGAATATGCACATAGTTTACTATGGCACATGTATTCTCATTGCAATGCCTATTCCCAAATCAATGTCATTTTCTTTTACAGAGCCTGTCTCTGTTTGTTCTTTAGACTGACACAGATGGTGTGCAGCGCAGGAGCTGAAGAAACATCGCGATTGGAAGGATGGGCGGTTCTTGGCCCTGTGTGCCTTTCTCACTGGACCCCATTGAGCTCTCTGCTTCCATGGGGCCCCATCACCTCTCCTGCCTGGGTGAGTCCTCTCTCAGGCTAAACCGCCCTCATTTCGGTAGAAGCTTTTTTACTTTGTCTGGGATTTGGTTGGGTTATAGGATCACCTGAAATAAAAGAGCTCACACCCCTTCTGGGATAATGGGGGACTTTTTGCCTTCTTGGCAAGTTCTCTGGGGTATAAAGGCCAGTGCCCCTCTGGTTTGAGTGCCATGCTTCCTGTGGATTTTACCTTCTGCCTCCGAGGCTCTTGTCTTCTCGGGTGGATTGACCTTGGGCTCTTTCTGCTCAATGTAATGTTTCGTTGGATCGGAGTGTCTGGTTAGAATTTTGTGAGCACTCTGACGTTGGCTCATTTTGGTTTAGTTTTGTGCATCTTTAAATAATTTGGCTCTTTTTCCCCTTGATTGTTTCTAAAAAATCTTCCTAGAGCAAACACAGACATTCTTCATGGTGCATGTGGGACGGCTAACTAGAAGCCACTCGGCAGTCGCCACCGTCTAAGACACTGACCCAAGCTCCTCACACGGCTCCATAGGACCTATGGGCTTTTCTTGGCTCTTGAAGAAACGAAATGGAATTCTCAAATACTAAGGTCCGCCAAGCTTTCTGGGACTCCAAATGGTTACAAGTGTTTCCTGGTGCATGTGTTTAAATCATTGGTCATCATGGGGACCTTTCCTTTTTTTTTTTTTTTTTTTTGAGATGGAGTCTTGCTCTATTGCCTAGGCTGGAGTGCAGTGCCCAGGATCTTGGCTCACTGCAACCTCCACCCCCGAGATTCAAGTGATTTGCCTGCCTCAGCCTCCTGAGTAGCTGAGATTACAGGTGTGTGCCATCATGCCCAGCTCACTTTTCTATTTTTAGTAGAGACGGAGTTTCACCATGTTGGCCAGGCTGGTCTTGAACTCCTGACCTTGCGATCTGCCTGCCTTGGCCTCCCAAAGTGGTGAGATTACAGGCGTGAGCTACTGCGCTGGCCATGGGGATATTTTGAACTCCCCAAGCTCATTTTTCCTTCAGGCTACAGCTTCAGAGTTAACTTGTAGAGTCTTCTAACTTTTCTCTCTCTGTATACATACACATTTTTTTCTTCCTACTTTGCATTTGCTAATTTTTCTGCAGATGTTGAGATAAAATTCATTGCTCTTGACATGCCAGACAAGGTTTTAGAAAAGTATTAAAGGGCTTTCAAATTACTGACTTTACAAATTACCACAGCTCCATGGCAACCAGCAACCGAGACACCTTCTGGAAATGGACATTTAGGTTTGTCTGACTAACAATTGCTTAGAGTAATGAAACAGTTAATTGAAGGAATGATATTACAAAAGAAAAAGTAGTAGAAAATGTTTATAAAAGGCCCTGAGATCAAACAGGTCAAAATCCTGAGTTCACAGAAAAAATATAAAAATACTTCTGTCTGGTATAAAAGTTCTTTTGTCTTGCCAAGAAGGGACAGAAAAGTAAAAAAACTCTGCTAAAATGGTTCCCTGCCCGCAGAGACTAGTCAACCAAACCAGACTGATAAAACAAGATAGATTTGTTGCCAGTCCAAGGCCACTTGGAGAATTTATCGTATGTAATTCAGCCAGCCCTAGCAGAAATGTAAACACTGAAAATTTAACCCTGAACTCATTTGAAACTGAACAAAGGGTAAAAAAGAACAAAGTTTTCTTTAAAAATCAAACTGCTATGGAAACTGCTTTACCCAAAACGTTGGTCCATCACCTGCATTAGATTATCTGTCAGGGAAGGAAAAAGTTTAGCCACGTGAAGGTGTCCCGATTTGTCAGAAACATAATTTGGGTCTAACTATCTTTTCTATACTGATGGGTTGGTATGTTTACTGTCTCATGACTAAAATCCTAAAATGCAAACTGTAAGATCTTCATGTGTACATATGTGTATTTAGGTGTACTTACACATATGCATGTGTATGATGTTATACATTATGTCTACATGGTAAAATCTGGTATAATCAAAATTCTAAATTAAGTAGTTTTGACCTAAAATTATAGATTTTCCATTCAGGCCCTTAGGGAGTCTAAAAAGATGCCTCTGTTGGCCCTTAAGGAGTCTAAAACCATGTCTCTGTCATCTTGTAGAAATATTAAATATTAGGCTTTTTTGGTAAATTGCATGGTAAGCACTGTCAGATGGTGAGAGATGCTAGAGACTCCTTCAGTTACATTGATGGGTGTGTTATTGATATGAATATTCCAAAATTGCACAAGACTCTGAGAAGTCTAGTACATCATCAAGTCCTTATTCTGTTTTTTTACGCTGTATGCCACAAAATAACCAAGTTTTCTTGTCAATTTCTGATAACGGTAAATTTTCATTCAGATTTATAAACACGGCTATTCTAAGTCTCTGTCATTCACAGTTACTGTTTTGACTACTGTCTGAAAGCTTTTGCAGTCAGATTCATGAAAAGACTCTAACAGTACTCTTAATTACAGTTTTCTTATAACTTTAAGATCAATAGACTAAAGATTTTTAGAATGTTAATGAGGAAATGGATGGGTTCATGAAGCTGCTAATGGAGATCAAGCAGAACAAAAATTAATCACATAAGCTGAATAACTGATGGAGATAGTATTTCTATTACTTTCATCTGGGACATTGTTGGGATTTTTTTTTTTTTTTCCAGACTTAAGGGAATTTTCTCTCTTAAGCTATCTACAGTTTATAGTAACTTGGTGAGGTATACTTTTGTGAACAAAGGTGGAAGTATTTCCTTTTTTTCCCTAATTGATTCTGCCAGGATTAGAAACTGTCAGGATGTATTCTTATTCTCATTACCTTTTGGCAATATGGCTATTCGCGTAAGTTCAATACGAGTTCGCTCTCCCTTGATAAGAGGATACAATTGAAAACATTGGTTATATTGCCAAGGTTTTGTCTAAAATATCACATTTGGGGATGTGCATAGGATGCCTGTTTGTAAGGGTTAGTAGGATCTTACAGTCACGAAAATTGTCACTTTCTGGCACGCCCAGGAACCTCAAGACTGTAGGTGGAATCTATAGTCAGTATTAGTTTGACTTTCTAGCTCAAGATATCTTAAAATCTGAGATTCCTGTGTGATTAATGTAGAGAGAAGAAGTTGCATTTCTGAGAAAACCTGCCGATACACCTGTTATTAGATTATAGCTCTGTGCATTGTTTTAGAGTTCTCGTTTCTACCTAAAGACTAGACTAACTCCTAAATTCTAGGTTCCTCCAATCCAATTTTTTTCCATAAAGATACTAAAAATGGAAACCATTCCTGAAGTCCAATAAGCTGAACCTAGATTAATTTTAAGGACCAAGTCTGATACCCAATGTATAAGTCAAACAAAAAATTCACCAAACCTCCTGATGTCATAACCAGAGACATTCAAATTGCAAACCAGCAGAAGCTGATGCTTTCACACCACAGATAGCCTTTCCTAAGGTTATGGAAACAACACTCTATGTTGCGGTGACACTCTTACTTCTCTTAATGCCTACCTTTTAAACTTGACAGAATGGTGGTCATCTAATGTATTTCATTGGTGGCCTCTCAGCCTACGTTCATGTCTCAAAACCATGACATAACCTGCATTTGAGAGATTACTCTTAATTTTACTCTCTATTGTCCTTTTTGCATTTTGTATCTGTTGCTTGTCAAATTTCTGCAGAAGTACACCTCCTAACAGAAGGATGCTGGCCCAGCACTTTGAGTCAACAGCAAACACCTACAAAACAGATGAAATTGAGCTTAATAACAAGTTAACAAAATTGAACTCCAAGCAGGCTTAGTCTGAGGACCACTCCCTCCAGGCCTCCCTTCTTGCTCAAATGTGGCTGAATGGATTTCAACACTGACTCCTTGTCACCAGTCACTCCCTCCAATGTAGAAGCAGACCAGAACAAATCAAGACAGGTCCATCCTGGCACCGAGGGAAATCAAAACCTAACTGCAGGATGGTTGATCAGAGAAAGATCTTGATCAAAAGAGGAATGTGAAAGTTACCAGAATCAACATGGAGTCACTTGTGTTTAAAAACCTGACAAATAATACAAGAAAAGGCCATGAAGGGAGGGTTCCTAAGCATGAAAACAATCACGATAGACGCTGAGAACGATGCAAGCTTGCACAAAGGCCCACTGCACCTTACACAAAAGGCACATCTGCCCAGCAAGTGCCTATTTAATCCTGGACTGGCCCCACTCTTTTTATTGGTCCCAGTAGCCAAAGAGAATTCTCTCAAAACAATGACATAATCCTTCTCATTTTTCCTTTAATAACTTTGCCTTCCTTCATCCTTCGGAATACACACATAGTTTACTATGGCATGCTATTCCCATTGCAGTGCCCTATCCCCGAATAGATATTATTTGCTTTTAGAGGGCTTCTCTCTTTGTGCTTTTTAAGTTGACACACCTTGATCTGTCCTTTTCATTAGGGGAACCTGAGTGCTATTTGATACACTGAGGGCAGCAAGATAACCTCATTTCCCGGGGCCCTGCCTGGCTGCCCCATCCGGCTGCTGTCCTTGGTGCACCTGCACCCTCCTGCCACCTTCCCCAGGCAGGCTCCTCCTTCTCTCCTGCACCTGCAGCCCAGTTTCTCAGACTGTCTCCATTAAATGTCCTCTGTGTCTCTACATTTGCTCTTCCCATCGCTTCTCTTCTCATCTGCTTGCATCTCTTCCTCCAAAAGAAAGAAAGAAACCTTCTCCCTGGGACCCAGCGTTATGATCTATGCTGCCCCAAACTCTTCTTTTATTACAGTCAAACTTTTTCTTTTTCTTTCTTTTTCTTTTTTGTTTTTGAGACAGTCTTGCTCTGTTGCCCAGGATGGAGTGCAGTGACGTGACCTCGGCTCATTACAACCTTCGCCTTAAGGGCTCAAGTCATTCTTGTGCCTCAGCCTCCCAAGTAGCTGGGACTTCAGGTGCGCACCACCATGCCTGGCTAATTGTTTTAGTAGAGATGGGGTTTCGCCATGTTGGCCAGGCTGGTCTCGAACTCCTAACCTTAAGTGATCTGCCCGCCTTGGCCTCCCAAAGTGCTGGGATTACAGGTGTGAGCCATTGTGCCGGTCCAACTTTTTCTAAGTGTGCCCTGACCTGTGGACCCATTCAAATCGCAAACCAGGAGAAGCTGATGGTTTCACACTGTAAGTAGTTCTCCCCCAACCCTCCCTGGGGGCCACAGTAGATCCACGTGGCCAAGCTCAGCAACTTTTGGTTTCTGTCTCCTTAGACTCCTCCCGAGCATCCAACAGTGCTGACCACAAGCACTGTGGGCATCTCTGGGGTCAGACCGTCGGGAATCTGCTTCCCATTCTACCACTTAACTCACTGTGTGCTGGGCAGATGACTCCAATCCTCTGTTTCTCGACTGTGAAGCAGTCCTGGACCTCAGCTGGTTCGTGGGAGGATTCCGTGAAATAATGAGGCACTCAGCCCATTGGGGAAGATTATAAGCGCCCCGTAAATGAAGTGGTTGTGGTTGTTATTCTTTTCCACCTGACCCATAGAGTAACTTCCGCTTGCCTGCTCTTGTGTTTCTAACGCAATACCCGCCTGCGGCGTAGTGAATATTTGTGCAGCAGATTTGCAGTATTTCCGGGTCAGCCGCATTCCTGTGGCTTCCAGTGCATCTTCATCCAGATGTTCCTTAAGCAGCTCAAAACCAGTGTTGCCTACAAATGGAGATCACCCTTCTCTCCTCTCCCTCGCCTGCTGTCCGTCTAAACCTGCTTCTTTCTATAGCTTATCCCTTGGTCACAGAACAAGTCTCCCCTTTGCCCAAAGTCTCAATTTGAAAATTAGCTTGGACCTTCTCCTCTTCTTAACTTTTACATCCAATTAATCACCAACGAATGTGAATTCTACCTATGAACTTTTCTGGGCTTTGCCCTACTCTTCCTCCACGCGGAAGCTCTGTCGGGCCGTCCTGTGCCTCCGCAGTAGCTGGTTTCCCGGGCTGACTTCTGTTCCCTTCTGGTGGGTAAATATCCTGTGGTTGACGCCAGAGGGAATTTCTTATTAGCAGCTTCCCCTGACGGTGGGAGAACGCACCCCTCCACTGCCACTGAACTGACAGGGGCAGGACCCTCCATAGGAGTCACAGCTGAGGCGGGGACCACCTGCGGGGGCGGGACCCTGGATAGGAGTCACAGCCGAGGCGGGGACCACCTGCGGGGCCAGCTGGCCAGGGAGATGGTGCGGTGCAAGCTTCTCTCCTCTGGGAGGAACGTACCCCGCTGGGTCAAACATAGAGCCTTCTGAGAGTCCCAGCATCAGGCTAGAGAACAGGCCTGGGGGAAAAAAGGAGCTTTTGAGGTGTGGAGTGAAAGGAAAACTCTCCCTTTACCCTCTGAAGGTTCACTGGAAAATCAGCTGCCAAAAGGCAGATGAACTGGAGAAGAGGCCTACAAATTGATGAACTCGCACACAGAGGCCTTCAGACTGAAGACCCAAAGACACAGGGGAGCTGGAGGGGAACTGGCCATCTTTAGGCTTGGGCTCAAGGCAGTGTGGACGGCTGTGCAGGAATGTGCCTGGACAGAAAGGGCCTGACCTAACGCGGATGGGCGGAGGGGGCGGCAGGGCCTAGCTGTCCAGGTTCCTCCTGGCCTCTCTGGGGAGCCTCCCTTCCCTCTGTGGGGCGGGGCCCTCTCTGGAACGGGGGTCCCATGACCTGCAGTCAAACAAGGTAGGTCAGATCATTTCCTCACCTCCAGTTTTTACAGAGAAAGGCGGAGGAAAGTGAGTCTATTTCCAGGTTTTACGGCTGGCTTTGGGGAGAAGGGTCCTGGTTCCTATGATTCTCCTGGAGGAACAGGGATTCTTGTTTCCCTGGTGCCTCAGGGGAGGATGGGGCTGAGAGGCAGGGAGGGCAGGAGAAGGTCGGGGGAAACCTTTTGCTTCTGAGGCCGCTGCTGAGGCCTGCATTTTGGGGGATTGTCTTCTGAGTCCCAACAACGGCTAAGGGATTATTTAAGAATATTTTCAACTGTTAATAGTTTCTGTCTCTTCAGCCTTTTAAGCCGAGTTGGCCAATCTAATCCTAAAAATTGTTAAACTGTATTTAATTTAAATCTATTCAAATATATGTAAATTATTGTAACTCTTTGCTCCAGAAGAGTTGATGAGAACACCTAGAAATTCTAGGGTGTGATTTTTCTGCTTTTAAAGGGATTTCTTTCTTAGTCAGAATGCCTGCTGAGAAACTATTCACAAAAGAATTCCTACAAACGGGGCTGTCTCCCGCCTCCGGAGAGACCCAGGTTTCAGTGGGCTGGGGGTCCCGGCTAATATCCTACAATAGCTCCTTGCTGAAGCTTAGTCTTCGTTCAACTGGCAGGTGCAGATTTAAACTGGTATCTTGCAGTCAGGGCTGAGACCCCATGGACAGAATCAGAATTTGCTCAGCAAGCAGATGAGACATTTCTGGACTCGAGCTGGCTTCACGCAAGTCCTACAGGCATCAGAGCCTGAGCCACCCATGCCCCCGGCCCAAGTCCAGAGAAGTCCCTCCACTGAGACGTGCCTTAGGCCTCGAGCCTGTGCCTGGGACAAAGCGGGTCTCGCCGTGGCAGGACGGTTAGAGGCGCGCCTTTGTGAAAGGTGATCCATAGTCATGCTGTGCAGAACGTGCTGGGGTCACGGCTTCTAAGATGCTTCCGTGCTCACAGTCTGCGGGGCCAGCTTTCCTGCGAGCCCCACACTTTTCTCTTGCTGATAGCAGTGACCAGCTACAGTTTGTTGAGTGCCCATTTATTTATTTATCTGTGTATTTATCCACAGATAAATACCATTGTAGGCTGGTAATCCTGATTACCATCCACAGATAAATACCATCCACAGATAAATACCATCGTAGGCTGGTAATCCTGATTACCAGCCTACGATGCTAGTATCACCCAGATTGTACAGCTAAGGAAACTGGTCCAGAGAGGTTGACTAACTTGCCTATGATCACACAGATACAAGGGGCCAAGCTATGACTTAGAGACTTTTGGACTTTGAAGCCTGAGTTTTCCCTGTATCTCTCTATGTCCTGGGGCTGGGGAAGTCCCATGGGAGCAGGGTTCTCAGACCTCAGGCCATGGGGACCCGTGCTGTGGACCCCAGCGATGTGATGTCCTTAGCTGCTCATTCCCCCACTGGCTCCACTTCCCTGGTATTTAAATCCTGGGATTGAAGGAACATATGTCCAAGACATGGCACACGTGTGGCTGTAGGGCAGCAGCACAGATGATCCACAGTGAGTGAACAGCAAGGCCGCTGTGTGGGCTCAGGACAACAGGGGCAGCAGCCCCTGGAGAGAGGAGTGCCCCCAGGCCTGTGCTCCTGGGGCTCCCACCTCAGTCCCCTAGGGCCTCTTTTCTACAGCCGGAAACCTTTCTGTTAACTGCTAAAGTCCAAGGCTGGTCCTTCATACCTGGAGGAACTCACACCAGGTAAAGCCAGCACTTACTGAGCGCCTGCACAGGTGGTGAGGAATAAAAATAAAGTTCTAAGCCCCACAGCTGACTAAATGAACCCCCCCTTGGCCAGGGAGATCCCTGAGAAACCTTCTAAAAAATGCCTCACGATGCCGCCTCCCTGCCCCGCTCTCTAACACCATCAGACTTCTTAAGGACTACACAGAAACTGGCCCCTTGGAAAACCTCCCCGACTGCGGACTTAAACATCTGACCGACATCCCTTCCCGACAAGAGACCACCGACCTCAGAGTGGCTCTGTCCCTCTACGGAGGCTGCGTGCTGAGTATCTTCCTGTCCCTGCTTCACCTTTTGATGGACAGGGTCTGACTGAAATAGAGTTAAATGTTAAGTCTCCACACCCACATGAGCATGGGTCTCATGTAGCATACGTGTTAGCCAACTGCACACGCTTGCAACACCCCCCCTTCATGAATATCCATGGCTCTTCCTGCAGCCTGGTGAGTATGTGCACCCAGCCAGCCTGCTCAGCACGAATTCCTGTCTCCTCCTTCCCTCTCCTGAAGTGCTTGCTTTTTGGTTTTGGTCAGAGGCCTTGCTTCTGGCCCACAGGCTGAGCTACCCTCCTTTAGAAGTAAAGCTCTGTCTTCTAAATGTATAGATTCTATGACTTTTCCAGTCCACAGTGGCCAGTGCTTCACGTTGCCTCAAGGGTGGCAGTCCACAGTGGGTCACATGCAATTTTTCTGTTTACTCCTCAGAATCATGTTAGAACCAAACTCCTGTCATTTCTCACTTTGTGTTGAGGAAACGAGGCTTACAGAGGCGGAGGAGCTTGCCTCAGGCCCTAACACGAATGGCGGAGCTGGAACTGGAACCAGGTGCAGTGAGGCTGGTGCAGGGGTGTTTCTCCAAACCACCAACGCTGTGTGCTTGGGGGAAACAGACGAAAAGGGAACAAAAGAGCAGCAGGAGAGCAAATTCATCTCATTAGTAGAATAATGCTTCCATCCTCATGTGGAGATTGAACACAGAAACATTTTCCACCAGCTCCCAAAATCCCCTCCGGGTGGTTGCCATCAGTACCTAGACTGTGGGGGTACTCAGGGGAACATGGCCCCACATCCCTGTAGGATGAGCCTCCTTTGAAAGTCCTGAAATCAAGGACCTTGCAGAGCAAACGGGACTCCCTATCTGATGTACTGGAAGCCAATACTATGACATTGGAGTTTTGAGAAAAGAAAAGTTTGCTGTTGAAACTCGACTCCCAGAGAGGCACGAGTCCACTCAGATCCGTCTTCCTGTGCTGGCTTCACGGCAGTGATTTTATTAGAAAAGGCTCGGGGGCTGGATCCGGGGATTGGCAGGTGACTGGTGGAAAGTCCCTGGGCCTGGGCAGTGCCTCTTCACACTGCCTCAAGGGTGGCATGTGCAAACTCGAGGGAGTGAGCGTGAAGCCTGCGGTGGGAATTCAGGCTGTGACATCGGCAAGCGCATTCTCTGTGGCTTCCAGTGGACCGTTTGGTTCTAGTTGATTTCGGCTACTTCTTTCATCGCATACATGGAGGGAGTGGCAGCGTTTTGGTAAGTTGTTTTTTTATCTGCCATCCCATCAACTCAAGAAGTCCTTTTAGTCGTTGGTTTCTTTAACTCTTTGGGGGCAGGGTTTCAAACGGACGGCTTTTGAAAGTCAGACTCAAGGACGTACTGACACTGGGCCTGAAAAGCTTCAGGCCGCATCAACCTAAGAGGCACATGGGCTCTGGGATGTGTGAGGTCCAGGCCAGACCGTCATCTAACCGAGAGCTCTGGAGTGACCCTGGAGTGAGTGACCCCGGAGCGCAGGTGCACCTGGAGGGAAGGACTCAGGGAAGGATGGAAAGGGTGGGGGTGAGGGGGCTCTTCTGAGCCTGCCCTGGCAGGGGCTCCACCCAGGCACAGCCCTCTGTGAGGGTCGATGTTGCCCAGCCTGACATCACTGTCACTCAACCCTCAGGCAAATTAATTGCAAGTACGTGCCAACATTTTACGTCCAACTTGCTGATAATTTTTAACGGTTAAAGATTTTCTTTTTGGAAGAGTATTTCTTTTTGTCTTTTGGGAGAGACTTGGGGGAGGATGCGGCAGGATGACGTCAGAATAAGCACAAGAAAAAGAACTTCCAGCCACAGTCGATTGCCAGGGATGCCCAGGGCGGCAGCAGGCGGCAGCACTGGGTGTGGAGAGATGGATTGGATCAAGCACTACATTCTTTTCTCACTGCCTTTTGCTTAGTTTGAGAGAATTGTTTTTCTTTTTTCTAAATGTTTAAATCATGGAACTTTCCACATAGCTCTGATTCATTGCACAGCCAGCAGTGTCCTAGCCCCAAGTGCTCTGACAGCCGCCTTCCGTGAAGAGTGGCTGCTTTATTTCTCCAAGTGCAAAGGATTCATCTGGAATTCAGTTCTCCACACCAGGCTTCTGTGTTGGGCTAATGCCAGTCTGCCTTTGAGGGGCAAATCCACTCCATTTTTCAGGCTCTGGGACCAGAAGGATGAAGGTCTGGCCCTGGACCTGGGGGAACTCACCACGCAAGGGGCTCACCCCAGCTGCTGGGCCACACCTTGCCCAGAGTTCATTCAACCTCTCCTAAAAATGCGAGAGAATGTTCTGGTTTTAGCGCCTTGGTTGAAGTGGTGGCTATTCACCAAGTTGTCTCTGCACACCCCTGGATAACGAAGTGGGTGTTTAGATCAGTCAGTGCTGAGGAGTTGTTAATGAACTCATTCAGGATAAAACGTGAAAGCTGCTGCTGCCACTTCCCCCCTCCCATTCTGCAGGGGAGGAATCACTTCTCTAGAGAATATTTCTGTCATATGTTACTTTTTTTTGAGATGGAGTCTCGCTCTGTTGCCCAGGCTGGAGTGCAGTGGCGCAATCTCAGCTCACTGCAACCTCTGCCCCCTGGGCTCAAACGATTCTCCTGCCTCAGCCTCCCAAGTAGCAGGGATTACAGGTGTGCACCACCACGTCCAGCTAATTTTTGTATTTTTAGTAGAGATGGGGGTTTCACTGTGTTGGCCAGGCTGGTCTCGAACACTTAACCTCAAGTGAACCACCCACCTCGGCCTCCTGAAGTGCTGGAATTACAGTTGTGAGCCACGGTGCCCGGCCTGTCTATTAATATTAATGCTGCATTAAAGTGAACATTTCCCTAACTAGCTGTTCTACAGTGCATCTGGTTCAAGGTGGCCTGTTCCTGCAGAGCCAGTTTGTCCACACTTCCACCCTCCGTGGCAGGAAGAGTGAGCCGAGCCTTGACTCCCTTCATCCATGTGAACATGGCCTCCTGTCTCCTGGCAGGTGCGTTCCTGAGATCACCTGATGGGTTTGTGTTTCTTGATGTCAGTCCCACGTTTCCTATATAGTACAGGACAGGATTTCCAAGTGAGATTGTCAGAGGGAAAAGACCTTTTCATTTTGTTGTATACAAAACAAACTGAATTAGGTGACAAATTATTTCTTGTAATTTTGTGCCATGAAATTGGCTCTTTTGCTTTCTATAAATTTCGTACTATTGGTATCTAGTAAAAGGGTCCCATTGCACGATGTGCTAGCAGCTCTGCCCTGTGGCTGTCTATGGTACAGTCCTCCTCCTGGCTGCTTTCATGGGATGGCATTGAGTTTCTATGGCTTTTCCAGGCACATGGTGCAGCTATCAGTGGACCTACCATTCTGGGGTCTGGAGGATGGTGGCCCCCTTCTCACAGCTCTACTCGGCAGTGCCTCAGTAAGGAGTCTGTGTGAGAGCTCTGACCCCATATTTCCCTTCCACACTGCCCTAGCAGAGGTTCTCTATGAAAGCCCCGCCCCTGCAGCAAAGCTCTGCCTGGACATTCAGGCCTTTCCGTACATCCTCTGAAATCTAGGTAGAGGTTCCCAAACCTCAGTTCTTGACTTCTGTGTACCCACAGGCCCAATACCACATGTACACCTCCAAGGCTTGAGACTTGCACCCTCCGAAGTAATGGCCTGAGCTGTATGTTGGCCCCTTTTAGCCACAGCTGGGATGCAGGGCACCACGTCTCAAGACTGCACAAAGCAGCAAGGCCCTGGGCCTGACCCTCAAAACCATTCTTTCCTCCTAGGCCCCCCAGCCTGTGATGGGAAGGGGTTGCCATGAAGACCTCTGACATGTCTTGGAGACATTTTTCCCATTGTCTTGGCAATTAACTTTCGGCTCCTTGTTACTTATGTAAATTTCATAGCCGGCTTGAATTTCTTCTCAGAAAAATGTTTTTTTTACTTTCTATCCCATCATCAAGCTGCAAGTTTTCTAGACTTTTATGCTGTGCTTACCTTTTAAACATAAGTTCCAATCCCAAACCATCTCTCTCAAGTTCAAAGTTCCACTAGGGTGGGGCAAAATGCTGCCCATCTCTTTGTTAAAGCATAGCAAGAGTCACCTTTATTCCAGTTCCTGATAGGTTCCTCATCTCTATCTGAGACCACCTCAGCCTGGACTTCATTGTCCATATCACTATCAGCATTTTGGTCAAACCATTCAAGAAGTCTCTAGGAAGCTCCAAACTTTCCCACGTTTTCCTGTCTTCTTCTGAGCCCTCCAAACTGTTCCAACCTCTGCCCGTTACCCAGTTTCAAAGTCACTTCCACATTTTCAGGTATCTTAACAGCAGTACCCCACTCCTGGTACCAATTTACTATGTTAGTCTGTTCTCACACTGCTATAAAGAACTTCCTGAGACTGCGTGATTTATAAAGGAAAGAGGCTTAATTGACTCACAGTTCCGCATGGCTAGGAAGGCCTCAGGAAACTTACGATCATGGTGAAGGTCAAAGAAGAAGCAGGCACCTTCTTCACAAGGTGGCAAGTAGGAGAAGTGCTGAGCAAAGTGGGAAGAGCCACTTGTAAAACCATCAGGTCTCATGAAAACTCACTTACTGTCATGAGAATAGCTTGGGAAAAATTGCCCCCATGATTCAGTTACCTCCACCTGGTCTCTCCCTTGACATGTGGGGGTTCTGGGGATTATGGGGACTGAATTCATGATGGGATTTGGGTGGGGACACAAAGCCTAGCCATATCAGGCAGTTACCTCTTGATGCTACCTCCTCGGTCACATGTGCAAATTCACAGGAGTGAGCATGAAACCCGTGGCGGAAATTCAGGCTGTGATGTCAGCACACACATTCTCCTCAGACTCCAGTGGCCATTTGGGCTCAGCCCATTTTCACCAGCTCCTTCATCTCATGAGTGGAGGGAGGGCTTGTGTTTCTCAAGTTTTTTTTGTTTTTGTTTTTTAATCTGTCATCCTATAAAATCAAGAATTTTTATTAGTCATTCTTTTTAGCTTTTTGAGGCAGTTTCATTATTTCATTCACTATTTTGTTTTCTTTCTTGAATGCAAATCTTTAAAGAAATGTCTTTTGTTTCTTGTTCAACTTCCCGTAAAAACCTATCTATCCCTAGACTTCATGTGCAAAAGGATAATAATTATGTAATAAGATAATATATAATTATCTTAGTTAATATATTAAAAATTATGATTCTAAAGTAACCTATAGAAATATTAGCTGTGTTTAAGTGACCACGTTATTGGTTATTGTAAATGATCTATTTTCAAGATTTATGAGATGTTATGTTACATTTAGAAATTTAAAAATGCATTCAGCAACTCTTGCTGATTGACTGTTAGGAGCTGGGTGTTGTGCCTGGGCCCTGCAGCTGCAGAAATGTCCTGAGAAAAGCCCGTGACTCTGGTTCATGCCTGGCAGGGCTCCTGGGCCATCAGGTGGCTGTGCTCGCTGTTGTTAGGGCATGAGAGCTGGGGTGGGGGCAGGCACATTGGGGGGATGTCTGGGCTGGTCTGAAGAATGAGTCCAGGTTCACGGTGTTAGGTGTTCTTGGTGAAGAAGGGGCTAAGCTGGGGAAGCCGTTTCAGGTGAAGGGAGATTAATAAGGAACTAGAAACGCAGGTGCAATTCTGAAGAATCCTGTGCACCTCAGGCTGGTGACAGATATGACGTGCTCAAGTCCGCCCGGCCCTCCACGGGGCATGGCCAGCAAGAGGAGATGGGTGGGGGAGCAGTTGAAGGTCAGATTATGTTAAAAGCTGCAGGAACAGACTCGGAGCCTGCTGGGAAGAGGCATGGAGTGGACACCCCAGGCTGTTACTTTCCAGTCACTGATGTGGAAATCACAGGACTGGGTCACCTATGATATAATTAATATCCGCCGGAAAAATGTCAGCAGTGTCCTCAGTGGGAGGATGGAGGATGGCCTCATGAATTGAAGGAGTAAATAACGTAATTTGAGGATCATTGGAAAAGCCCAAATTGTTTACACACCAGGCTTATATAATTCCAGAAGTCATCCCAAATAAAGTGATTTCTTTGATGTAGATGTGTGAGATGGAAATGTCCTGCATGGCATTTAGGTTTCCAGACACCTGCGAACAGCATCTGATAGAAAAAGACGGCTCAGAAAGGTCCATGCCAGCTCGCTCCTGCCAAGGAGGCCTTGGCCCTGGGGGAAGCAGCCCCTTAGTCCATCCTCTCTGTCCCTTCTCCTCTGCCCTCTCGCTGGGTACAGAGTTCCCTGGCATTTCTGGTGCTCCCTGTCTGTCCCAGTAGCCAGATGTCCTTTTGGTGTAAGGGAGCCATTTCCAGGGGAGAAGTCACTTTCCCTCGTCAGGAAGCCTACCCTGGAGTTCTGTGCCTGCACTCAGAACCACAGCTCAGTTCTGACTTCCCCAGCTGAGCGGTACCCCCTCCCTTTACCCAGGCACCTGTGCCTCCTGAGTTCACAGGTGGGAGCACCAGGGTGTCCTAGTCTAGGGGGTAAATAATGACGTCAGGCTAACAGTCTTACAACATTGCTGACACACAGATGGGGTGCACCCTTGACTTGCTGCTTGCCAGGCATCAGGGACCAAAGACAGGTCAGATCCTTCCCACTTTCAGCTACCCACAAGTGGGTGCTGCAGACAGAAAGTAACTGGAGAGTGCGATGTGGACAGGGCAGGGTGGAGCACACACAGGCATGGATACTCAGCAGAGGTCCCCCCTTGAAGGCCATGCCTTGTGGCCAGGGACCTCAGCAGGACAGCGAAGCTAGGTGGCCCTGGGCCCAGCGTGCCCATCCAGAATGAGGGGAGCCATGTCCAAAGGTCATGCAACCTTGGCTTGACCTTGACCTGGGCCAGCACTGCCTTGGAGGGGATGTGCTGTCACAGGCAGGAGTTTCGGGCAGTGGGGACCCATGGTGAGTATGTGTGTGGTGCTTCATGGCTGTCTGGATGGGCATGGAATCCAGCTACTTGCTGGTAAGGTGGGAGGCGGGAAACTGGGCAGGTGCATTTGGCCTGGCATTAGGGGCTCAGGATGGAGCTGGACACACTTCATGAAACCAGGGCAGAAGCTCCTTCCCATGGACCAAGGGTATGATAGAAGCTTTGCAAGGGTGCTGCGGGTTGGCGTTCCGCTCAGACTTCACGCTGGCTTTTCTAGACCTTCTCCCTGAGCCCCTGAGGCTGTGGTTACACTACATAGCTGGTTCCAGAACCTCACTCAGCCCTCACTCCCTCCTGGTGGTTGTACCTCTGTGCTGTGCACCTGACGTCCCACCTGCGAAGGTCGGCCGCCTGACGTGTCCTGCACGGTGCACCTGACGTCCCTCCTGTGAGGCTCAGCCCCCACACACATCCTGCGCTGTGCACCTGACGACCTGCCTGCGAGGGTCGGCTGCCCGACGTGTCCTGCACGGTGCATCTAATGTCCCTGCCTGCAAGGGTCTGCCTCCGCACGCGTCCTGAACTCTGTTCAACTTTGCACGTTTGACCGCAAGTGTTGGGAGGCACATCATAGGTGTTCAATCAGTGCCAGTCCCATGGCACAGGGGCTGGGCCGGGTGCAGGCAGGAAGGGTTGGAATTCAGGAATCTGGCAGGCTGGCAGTCATGACCATCCGGGAGGGAGACTGATGGGGTGGAGGCAGGTGGCAGGCGAACCTTGAGGTCAGGGCACAGCCGGCTTCCTGGAGGAGGTGGTATTTGAGGCAGGCCTTGAGACATTCAGTATGTTGTTAGCTGTAGGTGCTCAGTAAATGCCAAGAGTAAGGCTGCCAACACTTAGTGAGAGCATGGCATTTGCCTGGCACTGTCACTTTCTCGTGGGGGGCTCATGCTGGTTTGGGGAGGAGAGAGAGAATCTCCTCAGTCCCCCTGACAGAGGAAGACATGGTGGCTTAGGGGCACGCAGGCAGCTCGCGGGAGGTGGGGCTGGATGTCAGTGGCACCTGTGTGACTCCAGAAACCACGTGGTTACCCCTGTGCCTGCTTGAGGGGGGTAACTGTTAGGATGAAGCGAAAGGAGCCACCACATTGTAAATGGTTTGTGTTTAAGGTGCCGGTTTTAAAACTTCGTGTAAACATACTGAGTTGGCTTTTCTGCCCCGCCCTTCACCTCCGGGCAGGTCCTCAGCAGAGCTCCAGGGTCGGGCCCCATACAGGGCTCAAGCAACTGCCTGAGATGGACTCAGGAGCCCTGAACTCTTTTTGGTTTAAAATCACTGGGCTTGTGGAGAGGAAGGGGAGGGTTCACTTTTTTTTTTCCTAACTGGAGGGTTATTACAAGTTGTGCATGGTCCAGGCATTCTGCCCCTTCAGTTACCAAAACTATGGTGAGTGTGTGTGTGTCTGTGTGTATGCGTGCCCGTGTATGAGAGAGAGAGAGAGAAAAAAAATAGGAACAATATAAGGATAAATTTGAATCATATATTCACATAATGAATAGCCTCCTTCAATTGGGTTGACTTAGTGCCTGGGGAGGCTTCTTGGGGAGGGCATAAGGTGCTCAGGACTCACAGCCCTGAGGAGAAGGTGGGCAGCCATCCTCCTGGGGTTTCTGCCCAGCAGGTGTTCTGTGAGCTGAAAGCGGACAGGCTGTGGCCGTGTCCTGAGTGTGGGCCACAGTGACACCCCCATACCAGCATTTGGCTGGTGAGAAATCTGCCTTTTGAGGCTTCCCAGGCACACCATATGATTAAATACTGCTCAGAAGGATATAGTCCCTTCATTATAAAAAATTAGAATACATACTAACTTTTTCTTCTCCATTGGGAATAAAAAGCAAACTCCACCTCCTTCCCACCCTCACCCTAAGTTGGGGTTTTGTGCAGTCCCAGGTTGGGAGGGAAGCGCTGTGACCCCTGGGGAGAGTGCCTGGGGCTGGTGACTTCAGGGGCGCTGCACACCTCTTCCGACTCCTAAAGACAACCTTTTGGTCCTTGGAGGACTTCTGAGGCTGAAGTGCTATGTGACTTTTTTTTTTTTTAATTCTCTTTAAAACATTTACATGTGTATTTAATTTTCCAGAGTTTCTGTTACTCACTTGGTGCCACTGGAGTTCAGCAGCTGTGGGCATGAAGAAGCCGTTCCCTGTGACCCCGCCCTCCCCACCGTGGGCATTGTTAATTACAGTTTACTCTTCCCGCTCCGCTCCCTTCCACTAAGAATGAGCCTTTTGTTAGCAGTGCTCAGATGATCATCCCACCGGAAATTTGTTTTTAAGAGCCCAGGTCTCTAAAGACAGTGCTTCTCTCTCACTGGGAGTGCTGCATTAGCCTAAGACTAATTATAGGCCACGGAAAAAGATACCAACACCCTAACAGTATATTTTCCTCTTAACAAGAGCAAACTTAATTTCCTCAGGCTAAGCCACAAGAGCAGATTTGTACTTGAAACGTCACATGGAAACAATGGGAGCCTCTGCCCCGTGCTATGTGAGGGAGGTGTCACCTGCCTCTGCCTGTTTCCAGAAAGCCCAGGGTGCAGCCCCAGTGGTGTCCAGGCATCCCTAAACAGTTTCTTACTCCCAGGAAACAAGGGGAACCCTGGAAAGCCACAGCAGTGACGGATTCCAATGCAGTTTATCTAGGAGTTTGGCATTAATTTAAAAAGTTAGATGTCTCACACCTGTTGCGTGTTTAAATCTCTATAATGTCACGGGAAATATGCTAGTTAACAAAACATCATAGAAGATGTCAAGGAGCACCCGCCCTGTGACAGTGTAATGCTGGGTGCTCGCACAGCACTGGGAAAACAGATGCACACACACTTTCTCCAGGTGGTGGGTCCAGAGCCATACGAAAGCTCCCGAGGGCGCTGCATGGGGTCGTACGGGGGCTTCCCAGAGGCGACGGGAGTGGGAAGGGAAGGACAGCTGGAGGGATGAGTGCCTGGCCTGGCTGTGGGGTGGGAGAGAGGGTGGGTGGGGTGGGCAGTGGGGCTGCAGGCATCTGAGATGAGATGCCCTGTCGGAGAGCGAGGCCCCACTCAGTCGGAAAAATGGGAGCCCCTGAAAGTTTAAAAATAAGGAAATCGCATGGCAGCCTCCAACTTTGGCGAGTCCCGTGTGGCAGGACATGGGCAGGCAAGTGCGGGAGGAAGGTCTCCGTGAGTGGCCCTCAGGACACAAAGGCAGGAAGCACAGACCCGCTCCGCTCCTCCTTCCATATGAAGCAGAAAGGAGCGGGGACCCCACTTTTAACAGAGCAGTGATTCTGAAGTCACGGACCAGACAAGGACCTCAGCAGAGCCAAGGGAAGGGAGAGCTCAGCTGTGGCCTAGACGAGCACCCCAGGTGGGAGAGATGGGCCGGGCTGCAACCAGGGGACGGAACCCAGCAGACAGACTGGGCTGGAGACAGGATTTGGGAACCTGGGCAGTAAATGGTCAGGCATTTCCCAGGGAGAGTTTGCGGTGGGAGAAGAGGTGAATCCCTGTGGTGCAGGGAGCTGGTGTTGAAGAGAAAGGCGGAACTGGGGGACTCCTGCAGAAGATATGGGCCTGGTGAGCAGGAGGGCATCCTGGAATCAAGGGGCAGAGCTGCTGGGAAGAGGGAGGGCCCATGCCGTGAGAGGAGGACGAGGAACAAAGTTCAGGAAGGAAGGACCTGGAGCCGGGCCGGAGCCCTGGAGGGAGGAGAGAGGAGAGAGGAGAGGCCGGAGTTGGAGCATCCACCACGGTGACCGCTGTTTCCCCTAGGCACTGCCCAGGGGCGGCCCATTTTCTTCTTCCAGTCCCCACAGGGGGTGTTGTGATTTGACGGGTAAGGAGAGCGAGGCTCCTAGACAGGCCGTTTTCCCAAGGCCGTGCAGTTCCCACAAGTTCGAATGTGACCTGCGTCCCACAACTCCAAAACCCTGCCGCCATCAGCTCCAGTCGCCCTGCAGGGAGGGGTCCCCGGTGTCCTCTGTGAATTAGAATCGGAGGCTGACTCCTCAGAGTGTGAGAAGCCGGCAGGCCTGGTGGCTGGGGACGTGCTGCTGTGTGTGTGTGCCAGGCTGAGGACCTGCCAGGCTGGACGCCCCTTCCATGGGTGGTGTCCTCAGAGGCCGAGGTTCCCTGCAGCAGCCCTGGTCAGTCTGCAGCTGGGAAACCTCGGGTCGAGTGGGTCTTGGGGGAGCCCTGGTGGCCAAGTCTGCTGTGTGGCTGCAGCAGAATCCTGAGCCTGGGTGAGGGGGAAGAGCGGAAGTTTCCTCTCCGCATTTCTGGAGGTTGGGGGTGCAAGGTCAAGGTGCTGGCGTCCCCGGGGCCTCCTGGCTGTCGGTGTTCTTGCAGGCTGGAGGGCACTGGAGGCTGCAGGAAGCCTCTTGTGTGACGGCCTTGGTCCCATTCACTGGGAGGAGACCTGGAGCCAAGTCACCTTCCAACACTATCACGTTGACAATGCCTGGGTTTTGGAGAGGACCCATTCGAACCGCAGCAGCCAGGTACAAGCATGTGAGGCAGAGAAACGAGGGTGCAGCTTCTGGGGGCTCGAGAGCCTCAGAGGAGCTTCGCACACCTCGGTGCCCAGTTCCCACCTGCCATGGCATCCTCAGGATGGGAAGGGTCCCTGCCGATGAGTCCCCCTTGCTGGCACAGCCTCTCCCTTTCCCTGGAAGCCGACTTGAGTAAGCAGTCGGCTCATGCTGCCTTCCTCACTACCCCCTTCCTGGGCCTCCTCCTTGGTTGCCTGGCACATCTGCCCCTGACACCTACCTGTAAACCACAGGGCCAGGCACCCTGGGGCCTCTTCCTGGCTGTGCCCCCGACACCTCACAGTGTGTTTGCACCTGAGATGTTTGGTGGCTTTCGACTTCCATGATGGCCTCACCCCGGGCCCTGTCCTGCAGTGTCTGCAAATCCACCATGACCCCACCCTGCCATGCAGTATTCCTGCGGCCCGCTGGAGCTGCTCCCCCCAGGTCCTCAGCGACCTCACAAGGGTTGGTTAACATAAGGGGGATTCCAGCCGTAAACCCCCCTGGGGTCGGAATCTCCTGTTAGACACGCTCATAGCTCCCGCAACCTTTCCTTGATGTCACTTGTTAAACGGCTTGCGTAATGAGTTACTTAGTAAATGGCAATGTGTCCCGTCTTTGCTGCAGTCTCTGCTCCACATGGGCTGGGCAGCATCTGAGTGGTTCTCCTGCCTCCCGGCGAGGGCAGCGCCAGGCTCAGGGTGGACCTTGGGCTCAGCAAGTGCTCCCAGCAGCCCTGCCATGGTGGCCCTCACGCCTTCCAGTGACAGAAACAGGCTCTCTTTGGCTTTGCCGACAGCATTCTCTTGTGGTTTTCCTCCCTCCTCCTCCTCCTGCTCCGTAGATGAAGCGCAGGAAGCCGGAATCTCGTCTTGACTCTGCCGTGATATTTTTCTAGCCCCGAGCACACTTCCAGCTGCACCGTGTAAATGAGGGGGGGCAGGCCACGTGGTCTGTGGAAACTTTCTGTGAACCCCCTAACGCAGGGCTTGAAGCTTCTTCCAGGGGTGAGCCTTCATGTGGGGAGTGGTCTCAAGGCCCCCCATTCTATATGTGTGGATTATCTGTATGTGTGGATTATCATAACTATTGTTATTGTTTTCTGGGAATAGAGCCTGGCACTTTCATAAAATTCTCAAGGGATTCTGGCTCCCAAAGAAGCATAAGAACTGCTGTTCTGTGGCTCCCGCGAGCCCAGGATCACGTCTGCTGGTCACCCTGCAGTCCCCGTCTTCCTCTGTGAGTTAGAATTGGAGGCTGATGCCTGTTGGGGCTATGCAGATTCCTCAGAGACCACAGCTTCTGTCTGCTAAGACCTTAAAAAGGAGACCAGATTGGGTACCTTCTAGATTCTGAGCCCTGGGACGGGAGCTGGCATCTTCCATCTCTTCAAGTCCTCACATCTGCCTGGAAGTGGGCACCATCACCCCCTTTTACAGAAACTGAAAGGCCAGGATCAAATGCTTGGTAGAGTCAAAGCTGAGATTTTAATCCATGTCTCCTGACTATTTTAATTGTTTTCCTTGTTCTGCCATAGATGTTAAATTGCTGGCAGATAAAAAAGTGTGGTGATGTGATGGGCACGTTCTTTTTTTTTTTTTTTTTTTTTGAGACGGAGTCTCGCTCTGTCGCCCAGGCTGGAATGCAGTGGCCGGATCTCAGCTCACTGCAAGCTCCGCCTCCCGGGTTCGCGCCATTCTCCTGCCTCAGCCTCCTGAGTAGCTGGACTACAGGCGCCCGCCACCTTGCCCGGCTAGTTTTTTGTACTTTTTTTTAGTAGAGATGAGGTTTCACCGTGTTAGCCAGGATGGTCTCGATCTCCTGACCTCGTGATCCGCCTGTCTTGGCCTCCCAAAGTGCTGGGATTACAGGCTTGAGCCACTGCTCCAGGCCGGGCACGTTCTTATAAAAGCTTTATTACTAAATTTTTAGTTTAAAAGCGTATTTATTGACTGAAACTCTTCAGCTTGATTTCTAAACGGATCAAGTTCTTGCTATTGCTTAAGGGCACCAGCTTTTCTTTAATGTACAGGCCAGATAACAGTCCGTGAAGTTGAGCAATCCGTGCTTGTGAATTTGGCTTTTAGAGCTTTGTTTTCTACCTAGGTAGGATGTGCTGTTAGGTAGAATTTCGAGTCAATAGTACATTGTGCCCAGAAGACCCAGAGGGCTTTAGATCACTTGTGGCAGGTACGGTTGCTGGTGCCAACATAAATAGCCCGTGTGTTTACCCAGCGCAAAGATGTGAAGCTGGCCGTGACTTCCTGAGAGCCATCCCAAACGAAAGGCAGGAAGAGGGCAAGAGATCAACCTGCAGTATCGTGACGGACGTTTTCACGTTGTGAAAAAGGTATTCGACTGTCTATTGTATTACAATACAAAGAACAATACGCACAAAACTTTTTTTTTCCCCAGAAAACTCCCAGACTGAGGAGAAAGTTGTCTCCTTCCCCAGATGAACTCTGTATAAGGTGGCTGAGTGCAGTGGCCCCGTCTCCTCCCCGGAACACGTGAACGCATTCCCCTGCCCTGGGCCAGCTGGCAACCAAACACGTAGTAACTCCAGATTCAGAATTCGAGATTCAGAACTGAGAGGACTTTAGACAAGCGTAGAGCGATGCTGGGAACTCTCCCACCAGGTTCGGTGCCACATGGCGGTGGCGTGGGGAGGAAAAGCTGCTTCGAGAAGAAAGGACGCAGGGAGGAGCAGGAGAGGCAAGGGTCTCAGCGGCATGGGGTTGCAGCCGGCGGCTCCGTGGGCTCAGGCCCAGGCTGGACCAGGGAATGGGCCGCGTGGTCTCCAGGTGTGCCTGGCCGTGAATGCCCAGGTGAGCTTAAGGGCTGGCGAGATGTTGCCAGGAGACCAGAGACACCAG
The DNA here is from genome assembly GCF_049350105.2 of Macaca mulatta. Taxonomy (NCBI): domain Eukaryota; kingdom Metazoa; phylum Chordata; class Mammalia; order Primates; family Cercopithecidae; genus Macaca; species Macaca mulatta. The sequence goes on along the minus strand of NC_133409.1, from coordinate 3,847,519 downwards.
ACCCCGGCAAGTCCACGCCACTCCTCTGCCTTTCGGAAGCCCCTTCCATGCATCAGATGGAACTGAACACGGTGAGCATCCGCCTGAGGACCCCGTGCTGCCCGAGCAGGTGAAGATGATTTGGCTGCAGTGAGCTGAGTGAGTGGACCAAACAAACATGCTTCTCGCTGTGATCCGGGGGTGGAGACCCTCGAGGACGACACGATCCATTGCAGATTTGCACCCCCCAGTGACGTGAATGACACACTCTCTGAGATCTCACAAGCAGAGGCCACAACCCAGTCAGCCTGGGGGCCAGCAGGGCCCCAGCAGCTCGGTGACCCCTTCACTCCCGAGCAGGGCCCATGGGGGTGGGGAGGGTGGGAAGGGGCTTCTGCTGTGGTCCCTTCCCAGCCCTGCTCAGTCCAGGAATCCCAGGAACAGATCGGCCTCTTCCTGGCTCATCGCCCATGGATTTCAGCCGCTCCACGGTTTGAGGTTCAGCACTGCTACCGCTGCGAGACTGCAAAGCAGAGAACCGGCCCCGTGGGGTCCACGGTCTCTTACTCTTTCTGTGATTGAGGGGACTCGCCGATCTTATAACCGGCATTCAGGAAGAGCAGCCCTCGGGAAGCAGGAGAGGGACGGGGTTGATGCCCTTGTCTCATGTCCTGTGAATTTCCTGCAGAAGGGAAGCTGGCTGGAGGCGCCCGGCTTGCGGTGTGTCGGCCCCTTCACTCGTTACAAGAGGCGGCGTGTGCTTTCCGGATAATCCCCCCGCAACCCTGTGAGGAAGGGGCCGTTGTCATCTCGCCCATTTTTCAGATGGGGAAACAGAGGGACACGTGGCCAGGGAGGAGCCCACTTGGGGCACCGGCCACCCTTCCCACAGAATGGCAGGTGCACTCCGTGGTGGCGGCTCACGTGGTGTGCATGTCCTGACCGTCACCTCTGGCGTCTCCCCTCACTTCTTTGGAAGACTCTCCTACTGGGACTCTAAGGGCTGAGGGGTCTGTGAGGGACCCCCTGTGCAGGTGGTCCTCATGGGATGCCCTCAGCCCTGCCCAGTGGCCTCCGTCAGTCCTGTGCCCAGGTCCCTTGGTGCTGTCTGCCAGTGACCGTCACAGCTGGTCCTGCAAAGCACTAAGCCTTCAGCTCCTGCCTTCAAGAGCTGCCTGCAGAGGATGCACCGAAAAGAGGTAGAGAAGCTGACCGTGCTCCCTTCTCCCTCACCCCCCAGGGCTCGCCTCACCCCAGGCATCCTTTGGGAGTTTAGGATGCTTCTACTGTCCACACTGCCCAAGGACACACAGGCCTCAGTGCTGCTCTGCAGTCCCCGTTGGACACCTGGGGAGGGGGTCCCTTAAGAACATATTTTCCTGAACTAAAAGGCTGAGGATTGATGGTGTCACCATCTCAGAGGGGGGCTCGCTCCCAGCACAGGTGTCTCAGGGATCCCATGTGAAAGGCAGGCAGGGCATTTGCTGAGCCTGGTGGCTTCTCTTTGGCATCGATAAAGTGCAGATGGCTGTGCTGAGAGTGGAGGCCCCGCCCCGAGACGTTATGGGATGGAGGCCCTGGCCGGGGCCCGGCGATGCAGCTCATCCACCTGCCCTCCTTAGCCACCACACCAGGGGATGGACCAGGGCAGGTGCTCAGGCCTTTTGGGGCTGGAGAAGCCAGGACTCAGCTGCTGGGTCTCCGTGCCAGAGAGAATGGAAGAGGGCAGGCCCCCTTGTGCAGTCAGAACTGGCATTGAATTAAGGTAATCCTCATTAAACTGAGGCAAGTTAAAACCCATGCTGAGCACTGCACGTTCCTGATGGTGTTAAGCTTCTCAGTGTCCACGGAGAGGAAGCCTAGAGGTTGGGCTACACAGGCTGCGGGATGGTGCATAAGACAAGATGGTGGCTCCTCAAAAATTTCAATGTAGAATGACAGTTTGACTCAGCAATTCCACTACTGCGCATAGACCCAAAAGAAGTGAAAGCAGAGACTCGAAGGGTATCTGTCCACCCATGTTCACCGCAGCCCCGTGTCCAACAGCCAAAGGTGGAAGCAGCCGCGTGTTCCTGGGTGGGTGGACGGGTGGGTGAGCGGGGGGTGGATGGATTAGCACGTTGTGGTTCACACATATGATGGGGTCTTAAGCAGCCTGAGAAAGGAAGGAAATCAAAGTATTTTACCCCAAAATATATTTCTTTGACAGATTTTATTATTACTATCTATCTATCTATCTATCTATCTATCTATCTATCTATCTGTTTATTTATTTATTGTTTAAGATGGAGTCTCATTGTGTCGCCCAGGCTGGAGTACAGTGGTGCGATCTTGGCTCACTGCAACCTCCACCTCCTGGGCTCAAGCAATTCTCCCACCTCAGCCTCCCAAGCGGTTGTGACCACAGATGTGCGCCACCACAGCCGGCTAAGTTTTTGTATTTTTGGTAGGGACAGGGTTTCACTATGTTGCCCAGGCTGTTCTTGAACTCCTGAGCTCAAGTGATCCTCCCCCGTTGGCCTCCCAAAGTGCTGGTGTTACAGGCGTGAGCCACTGTGCCCAGCCTCTTTGACATATTTTAAAATGTCCCTGCAAAGCTGCCTCTTGTGGGGAACGTCTGCATTCTCTAGAGAACCCCCTTCCCTTTCCAAGTCTTTTTCCTGATCCAGGAGAGAATCGTTTAAGAGTCTGGCACCTTTTCAGTCTGATAGGAAACACTAACCATCTGTTCTCTCTAAAACCTGCTACTTGGAGGCTGCATCTGCATGATAAGAACCTTGGTCTCCACAACCCCTTATCCTGACCCAGACCCTGCCTTCTATTGGTTCTAGGTCTTTGGATAAACTGTTTCAGCCAATTGTCAATCAGACAATCTTTGAATCCCCCTATGGCCCAAAAGCCCTCCCTGCCCTTTGAGCTGTCCCACCTTTCTGTATTGAACCAATGTTCACCTCACATGTGCTGATTGATATCTTCTGTCTCCCTAAAATGCATAAAAACAGAGCTTTGCCCCGACCACCTTGGGAACATGTTCTCAGGACCTCCTGGGCTGTGTCAGGAGCTCTGGTCACTCACATTTGGCTCGGAATAAATCTCCAAATATTGTACAGAGTTTGGCTGTTTTCACTGACACTCCTAAGGCAGGGCTGTGGCACCTGAGCTGCTGTGAGCTCTGAATCTGAGGGACAGCCCTGGACAGAAGCAGGCAGGGGGAGGGATGTCTCCTAAGGCAGACAGTGGGAGGGGTGCAGCTGGCACAGTGCCAGGCCAGGCCCATACGGGGCTGTCCAAGTTATTCGCACCAAACTCCTGGAAAAATGCAAAACATTACAGGTTACCCTTGAGGCCCGGGCAAAGGCCCTTTCACCTTCTTGGGCAATCCTGCTGTGAGTATGATGACATCGGAAATGAACCATTGGTGCACAACTCATAAGGCACAGTTGTAACCTATCAAAAACAAAAAGTATCCGAGATAGGTCTCAATCAATGTAGAGGTTTATTTTGCCGAGACTGAAGACGTGCCTGGGAAAAAGGAACACAAAACCGCAGGAACATCTAAGATCTCTGCTTTGTCCAAAGAAGGTTTGGGGACTTCGATATTTAATGCGGAAAGAGTAGGCAATAGGGGAAAGAGGGAAAAAAAGTTTAGGGGGATAGGAGAAAGGGGCAATGGCTGTATTCTTTCGAGGCCTTGATCAGCATTCACTGAATCCGCATTTTACATATGAAAGGAGGCAGCAGAGGAATAGTCAATTACACATTGTCTCACCCTGTGAATCTGCACTAATAGGCATTTGTCTCAGGTGGGCAGAGGGATGGCTCCTGTACCTGTGAAGATAGGCTGGCAATTTACATTGTCGGAGTGAAATTCAACAGAACTGTTTTAGGGTAAAGATCTTGGGGCCCACAAGGAATTTCCTTGGGAACAAATTGTGAGGGAGGCCCCCTAGGGAGGGACGTGGCCTTTTATCTTTGAAGGTACAAAAATGACAGGCAGTTTTGTGCGGCTCAGTTCCAAAGCTTGGCTTCCCCCTTTGTCTTAGTGAGTTTGGAGCCCCGAGATTTTATTTTCCTTCTGCACTCCAATTTCTACATTTGCTGAAAAGCACAACACAACATTTTTCAAAGGTACACACTGCTCTGTGCATTTCCGGGATAAGCAGCGTTTGAAATTCCAAAGCCAGAGAGCAAGGTGCTTCTGGGGTACTGGCAGAGTCAGCCCTCTAAGTCCTGAGGGTTCAACCGACAGAACACCTCAAATGCCTGGTTAGAAAATCCACGCCTGGTACGATGCACTCAGCACCAGTTTCCTCCCTCTGGCTCTGTTTTTCTCGGTCACTTTGGTGTAACTTAGAGGTACTCCTTTTTTGGTCACCCCATTCTAAATAGAGGTTGCAAAGTGAATATTCGGAAGCGTATAAAGAAGCAAAGTTTCTGTAATGGAGAAAAGAATGAAAGGAGTCGGCGGAAATGCTGCTTCCTCAGTTCCTAAGCTGATTCCAGAAGCATCTGTGGAGCCCCTCCGGGTGAACTTGGAAGGGGGAGTGGGCGGCTGCCATTGACTCACGTGCATGTATGTCTGTGAGGTTAAAGGTCAAAAGCCCCTGCTGGCTGTGGAGTCTTGCATGCATTTTTCTTTACTGTTGTCCTCGTCTGGCCTCGGCCTGTTTTTATGACGGCCACAGGAGGACCTCAGCACTCAGGCTGGGCTTCAGAGCTCAGGGCCAGGTAACCACCTGCTGCCTCGCCTGTCTGGTGGCGGGATGCCCTCCTCTCAGAGATGCACATGGACCTGCTGGTATCCAAACCTCTTCTCCACAGGCCTGTGGGGAGGCCCCAAACCCAAGACCTCCACCCAACTCAGGTCAATCGGTTAAGCTAGGAACGGAAGAGAACTGGAATAATCAGGCACCGTTTTCCTTCCATAGCTGACAGCTGAATACTGATTTAGTTACCAGGAAGAAAGAGCGGAATGTGGGTGGCAGACCTGGGTGGCCTCCCTGGAATTCCATGTCCCAAGTGGTCTTTAAATTGCAACGTGAATGCAGTTGTGGTACCTCAGTCAAGATTCCTGCCTTTTTGTGAATGTACCTTCCTGCACAGCAGTGGACGTGTGGCCTCTTGGTGCCTGGCCTCCACGAACCCAACTCCTGGCAGCCCCTGACTTCTTTTGAGGGATTCGTCCTGCTCCCACTCTCGGGTCCTGCAGCTTCAGTAGAATGGATTTGGGTTCCATCTCCAGGGGAGGAAGGGGTCGAGCCTGGAACACTCTGAAGAAAGGGTTTGGTTCAGCCGTGAATGTTTTGCTCAAGTCAGACTAATCAGAATCAGGATTTAATTCTGGGGCTTTGGTGTGAACTGAGTGAAGCAGCAGGCTGTGGTCCTGCCATTTTTCAGAGACAAGAGAGGGGTGGTCTCAGAAGGGAGCTAACACAGACAGGGATAATCTAACGGAAGGCGAGGAGAGACCAGAGCATAGCTGAGCACTTGAGGTCTGTCCTGGCTGGCTCAGGCCTCCACAACAAAGTACCACGAACTGGGCAGCTTATACAATGGAAACTTCCTGTCTCTGTCCTGGAGACTAGAAGTACACGATGTTAGAAGTACAGATGTTACAAGATGCTAGAAGTACAGGTGTAACCTGGACCCTGTGGCTCAGGTTGGAGCCTCCTTAAGGGATTTGCTATTTCCCTTGGGATTTATTGATCCAATGGTGGTCAAGAGTGTATGGTTTAATTTCCACACATTTTGAATTCAAGTAGTGTGATATTTTTCCAGCTTTGTGGTTTTTGCTCAAGGTTGCTTTGGTTACTTGGGGTCTTTTGTGTTTCCATAAGAAATTAAGGGGTTTTTTTTTTTTTTTAATACTGTGAAAAATGTTATTGGAATTTTGTTAGGGATTGCATTGAATCTTTAATCGCTTTGGGGAGTGGAGTGTGGACACTTTAACAATATTAATTCTTCCAATTCCTGAACATGGAATATCTTTTTATCTTTTTATAAAAACTTCTCCAGTTTTTCTCACCAGTGTTTTATAGTTTTCAGTGTACAGATATTTCACCTCCTTAAACTTATTCCTGAGTATTTCTCTAGCTATTGTAAATTGAATTTTCTTAATTTCTTTTTAAAATATATTATTGTTAGTATACAACAATGCTACTGGTTTTAGTGTGTTGATTTTTTATCCTGCAACTGTACTGAAGCTGTTTATTAGTTCTAGCAGTTTTTTAAAGCTATAGTAATCGAAACAATATGGCAGTGGCACAAAAACACATATAGACAATGGAACAAAACAGTCCAGAAATAAATCCGTGCTTTTACAGTCCATTGACTTTCAACAAAGAACGCACAGTGGGGAAAGGACAGTCTCTTCAATAAAAGGTGTTGGGAAAACTGGATATCCACATACAGAAGAACGAAATTAGACCCTTACTCACACCAGATATAAAAATCAACTAAAAGTGGATTAAAGACTTAAACATAAGAACTGAAACTGTAAAGCTCCTATAAGAAAACACAAGCAGAAAGTTCCATGACATTGGCCTGGGTGATGAATTTTTTAAATATGAATCCTAAAAGCACTGGCAACAAAAGCAAAAATAGATAAATGGGATTACATCAAACTAAAAAGCTTCTGCACAGTGAAGAAAATAATCAACAGAGTGAAGAGAAAACCTGTGGACCAGGAGAAAATATTCGCAAACTATACATCCAATAATGGGTTAATATCAAAAATATATGAGGGATTCCAACAACTCAATAGCAAGAAAACAAATAATCTGATTAGAAAATGAACAAGAAACCTGAATGGATATTTCTCAAAAGAAGACAAACATTTCTCAAAAGGACATTTGGATGGCCAAAAGGTATATGAAAAAATGCTCAACATCACTAGTCATCAAGAAAATGCACAATGAAATATCACCTCACTTTTGTTAGGATAGCTATTATCAAAAAGATTATATGTTGGCAAAGATGAAGAGAAAAGGGAAGCCTCGTACACTGTTGCTGGGAACGTAGATTAGTACAGCTATTGTGGAAAACAGCATGAAGTTTCCTCAAAACATTAATAGAACAACCACATGATTTGGCAATTCCACTTCTGAGTATATATCCAAAGGAAATTAAATCAGTATGTTGAAGACGTATCTGCACTCCATGTTCATTACAGCATTATTTTCAGTAGCCGAGATTCTAAAATCAACCTAAGTGTCTACCAACAGATAAATGGATAAAGAAAATGTTACTATATAAACACAATAGAATGCTACACAGCCTTTAAGAAGAAAGAAATTCTGTCATTTGTGACAATATGGATGGAATTGGAGAACATTATACTACGTGAAATAAGCCAGGCACAAAAAGACAAAAACGGCATGATCTCATTTATATGTGACATTTATAAAAGGTAAATGCATAGAAGAGAGTAGAATGGTGGTTCTTAGAGGATACAGGGGGATTGGGAAGATATTGGTCAAAGGATGTAAAATTTCAGTCATACAGGAGGAATAATTTCAAGATATTTATTGTATAATATGGTGATATCAGTTGTTTCTCAGTATATGTAGAGGACTGCTTCCAGGACCCTCCTTGTATACCACAATCCACACATACTCAAGTCTGGCAGTCAGCCCTGTAAAACCTACATACCCAAAATGTTGGCCCTTTATATCTGCAGGTTTTGCATCCTGCAAATACTGTCTTTTCTGTCCTCACTTGGTTGCAAATGTGGAACCCATGGATATGGAGGGTCAACTGTATTTATTGAAAAAAATCCACATTTAAGTGGATCCATGCAGCTCAAACCCATGTTGTTCCAGGGTTAACTGTATAGTAATAGCAATGCATCATATATTTGAAAATTGCTAAGAGAGCAGACAATACGTGTTCTCTCTGCAAGTAAATGATAAGTATGTGAGTTAATGCATATGTTAATTAGCTCAATTTAGCCATTTTACAATGTATACATATATGAAAAAATCATGTGATAAAGCATAAATATATACTTTAAAAAATCTGTCAATTAAGAAGTTTTTCAAATACTTATAAATGTTTCAGCTTTACTTCTCTTATTGATTTCTGGATTCATTTCATAGTGGTCAGAGATCATGCTTCATATTATTTCAGTCCTTTCAAATGTATTAAGACTTGTTTTGTGACCTAACATATAGTTTATCCTGGAGAATGTTCCGTGTGCACCTGAGAAAAATGTGTTTTCTGCTGTTGTTGTGTGGCATGTTCTTTATGTGTCTGTTAGGTCTAGTTGGTTTATAGTACACTTTAAGTCCTCTATCTTTTTACTGATCTCTGACTAGGTGTTCTACACATTATTAAAAATGGAGTATTCAGGTCTCCAGCTCATATTGTAGAACTCTCTTTCTCCCTTCAATTTTGTCAATGCTTGCTTCATATATTTTGGGGCTCTTGTTTGGTGCATATATTTTTATCATTGTTACATTTTCTTGATGAATTGACTATTTTATCAATACATAAATATTCTTCTTTATCTCTTCTAATGGTTTTTGGCTTAAAACCTATTTTGTCTGTTAGTAACACAGGCTCACCAGCCTATTTTGGTCATTATTTTGATGAACTATCTTTTTCTATTTTTCACTTGCAAGACATTAGTGTTATTAGAGCTAAAGTGAGCCTCTTGAAGACAGCATATATTTGAATCATTTTTAAAATCCACTTGCCAATCACTGGTTTTTTACTAGTCAGTTTAATTCATTTACTTTTAAAATTTTTACTGGTAAGAACTTCTGCCATTTTGCTCTGTGTTTTCTGTGTATGTTACAGATTTTCATTTTATTCCCTTAATTACCGCCTTCTTTTGTGACATTATTTTGGTAGTAAACCATTTGATTCCCTTTTCATTTCCTATAGGCATTATTTGGATATTTTCTTTGGTGTTATTATTGGGATTAAATTTAATATTCTAAATTTATAACACTAATTTGAATTGATATTAACTTAAGAAGGATACAAAAACTCTGCCCCATGCAGCTCCATTCCCTATTTGTGTTATTGTCACAAACTACATATTTATATATGTGAGCCTCCAAAGATTTATAATGATTTTTAAATGAGTTAGTCTTTTAAACAATGTAGGAATAAACAGTGTAGTTTTGGGCTCTGATTTTTCCAAATATTCTTTCTCCCCTTTCTCTTTCTCTTCTAGGATTCCCATAAAACATCATGTTGTATACCATAAATATATACTTTAAAAATGTGTTAATTAAAACATTGTCCAAATATTTTTAAATTTTCCAGTTTTACTTCTGTTACTGATTCCTAGCTCCAATTCATAGTGGTCAGAGATGATGTACGTTGGCCTACGTGGTGGTGTCCTACAGGACCCAGAGGCCCTGATTATTCTTCTTCATGGTTTTTTTTCCTGTTTTTTAGACAATAGTTTCAATTATCCTGTCTTGAAGTTCACTGGTTATGTCTTCTGGCTGGTAGAATCTGCTATTGAGGCCCTCTGGCGAATTTTTAATTTCAGTCATTGTCCTTTTCAGCTCCACACTTCATGCTTGCAGCTTTTCCAGCCTCAGTTCCTATTTACGTGAAACAAAGAACATCCGTGTTCATCCTTCCAGTAACCCCTGGCCAGGTTAGAACACACAGATGCAGTGATTTGTGAAGAAGGCCTGCGTGCTCCCACCACAGTGAGGGCTGGGTTCCCACCCTGGGAACACGGACAGCCTCTTCTTCAAGCGGGTGGGGCAGGGAGAGTAAAGCAGCCAAAGAGCTTTCTTCTTGTTTTCAAGTTGCTGTTTCTTGTCAACATTTGCTTGGCTGCTATAGGCCTCTGTTGTTTTTTGATGTTTCTGGGAGGGGAAGGGGGACAGTTTGGAGCCACCTCTTCCTGTGTTTTGCTGATGCTACTTTAACTGGGGCCCAAACTACAAATCTCAGAGCTTGGTTCCTCTCTTCAGAGTTTTATTTCGTGACCGTCACGGATCAATCTATATCTTTCTGTAATAATCAATTGATTGAAATTAGAGACCCATGCAAAAGATAAGAATGTTTTCAAGATCTAAATAATGCTTCTTAGCAGCTTAATTTCATTTTTCTGCCTTATTAATCTAATTGGTCCATGTGCACAGATGCATATAATGTTAAGTCTAGGCTTCAAAGCATAACAATCTTATCAGCAATGAATTCTTCTTGGTGTTTGTCAAAAACTTGCAGAGAACGTTACATCCGGTTCAGTATTTTATTTTATTGGTGAGGAAACTGAGACCCTGCAAGGGGATGAACTGCTTGTGCAAAGCAGGGACAGCACAGGGGTGAGAATCTGGTCTTCCTGCTGCTGAGCTGGCCAAATTCTTCCACGATGAAGGTGTTCAGAGAAGGAGCATGCATACTTATCCTGACTCGACCTGGTTATGAACTATCTGCGTGGAAAACTAGTACCACTGGATGCAGATATAGCTTCAAAAAGATAAGTGGTTTCTAGAAAGTGCTTTTCTTCCAGAGTTCCCTCTCTCAGTGAATAGCCCTTCCACTGGGTTCCCACTGAAGACGCTGGCATCATCCCCGATGATCTCTTACTACCACATCAATCCCAGCCAACACTTCACAGCTAACTCGACCTCCACATGGTGCCTTCAGACTACCCACTCCTGTCCTCTTCACTGGCACCACCCTGGGTCTTGCTCCCACACTCTGCATGTACCTGCTCACCAGTCTCCCACCCCTGCTTTCCCTCTCTGTGGGGGTCAGCCTCCAGGACAGCTCTTAGTACCTCTGCCTTCTGGTATTCCTTCACGTGCAGCCTGCCCTACACAGGACTGGAGCTCATGTGTGATGAATGGAGCTTGGCAGAGGTGACAGATGACTCCCAAGACCAGGTCACAGGGCACAGCAGTTCCTGACTTGGTCTCTGGGATTGCTGTACCTGAGGGAAGTCAGCTGCCATGTTGTGAGGATGCTCAAGCAGTCCCATGGAGAGGCTCTTGTGGGGAGAAACAGGGGCCTCCCGCCAAGATCCTGGACCAGCCCACCAGCCACGTGGGTGGATCACCTTGGAAGGGCATCTTGCAGCCTCAGCTGAGCCTTAAGATGAGACTGATGTCTTTCCTGCAACCACATGAGAGACCCTGAGCCACCACAGTCTGGCTAAGCTGCTCCTGGGTTCTTGGTCCACAGAAGCTGTGCAAGGTGAAGATGGACCTCAGTCAGCTGGGGGTTGCTATAACAAAATACCAGGCTGGGGACCTAAACCACAGCACTTGTTTTTCTCAGTTCTAGAGGCTGAGAGGTCCAACATCAAGTTGCCAGCAGATTTGTGTGTGGTGAGTGTTCTCTTTCTTGTTTGGAGACAGCCCCCTTCTTGCTGTGTCCTCACGGGGTGAAGAGAGAGTGCTGATCTCTTCCTCTGCTGGCAAGGGCCCTGATCCCATCACGAGGCTCCACACTCATGGCCTCATCCAAACCCAATTCCCTCCCAAAGGCCCCTCCTTTGAATACCCCTCTATGGCAGATTAGGGCTTCAACATGATTGTGAGGTTGGAGGGAAACACAAACATTTGGTTCATAGCAGGTTTTTACTGTTGTATTAAGCCCTGCACTTGGGGGTTATTTGTTACACAGCAGTGGATAACTGATACACTCCCGATAGCCTATTCTCAACACAACAGCCAAGCGGCCTTTAACATTTTAAATCTAGTTATGTTCATCTATGTAAAGCTTTCCAATGGCTTCTTATCACTCCAAATAAGTTCTTAGCCCTCACCATGTCCCAGAAAGCTGAGCATGACCTGGTGTCTGCCTGCCTGTCTGTGCTTGCTTCCTCACCCTGGCCCCTCCTGCCCTCTGTGCACACTGATTTTCTCACTGCTGCTCCAGCATGCCAATGTGCAGCCTCCTGTCCTGGACATTCTTCCTCAGACTCACTCATTCCCCTCAAGTCTCACTTAAATGTCACCTGCCTGGGAAGCTTCCCTCAGCACCCACTACGGCAGCACCCTGGTCTGCTGCTGCCTGTCCCCTTGCTGTGCTGCATCTTACCTCATAGCACCAGCACAGCAGGTGTGCATGCATGTGTGCACATGTGAGTGTGCATGGGCACATGTGTAGCTGTGTGTCACACAAATGTGTGTACATGCATGTGCATGTGGTGTGAGTGTGCACGGCACACATGTATGTATGTGTCTTGTGTGCACATATGCACATGTGTGCACGTGTGAGTGTGCACAGGCACATGCATAGGTGTGTGTCACATGAATGCACATACATGTGTGTGCACGTGCGAGTGTGCATGGCACACATGTATACATGTGTCGTGTGAGTGTGTACACATGTGCATGTGTGCACATGTGAGTGTTCATGGGCACATGTGTAGGTATGTGTTGCGTGTGTGAGTACATATGTGCATGCACATGTGAGTGTGCATGGCAAACGTGTATGTGTGTCACATGCGAGTATGTGGGTACATGTGCATGTATCTGTGTGCATGTGAGTGCATGCACACACATGCACAGGTGTGTGCATATATACAAAAGTGTGTGGACACACATGCATGTGCATATATACACATGTGCATGTCTGTGCACGTGAATGTTCTTTCTCCCTATTAGAATGCAGGTATACTCTCATCTCCTGTCATGTCTGCAGCAGCTGGCACAATGCCCAGAACATGTTGTGCTCTCAGTGGATAGTTGACAAACATACCTGTGAGTTAAACAAAACGTGTGTTACTCAGATTCTACAGGACGGGCACTAGGAGCAGTGAAAAGATGAATGGGATTCGGCCCTCCTGAAGCTCACAGTCTAGTAAGAAAGTAACTACCAGATCCTAACAGTCCTGTGTGGTGAATGCCATGCTAGCAAAATCCAGAGCGCTGGGGGCAGTCGGACGGGCTCACGGAGTCCTGCCTTCTGCAGTAGGTGGAGTTTTCACACCTGCTTTGCCAGGAATGGCAGGACAGTCAAGGCTTCATTGAAAATATAATTTTCTTTTATAGTAATTCCTATAAAGAATTGTTACTTTATAATAATGATCATTATTTTAGAGTTATCTGGAATATTAAAAACAGTGCAGAAGTTTGACCATAACAGATTGGAGCATGTCTACACTCGCACCTGGGATACGTGGGCTGGGCTATTCATTACACAGCTATTAAAAGTCACGATTTAATAACTTTTTCAGGATATGTTAGCTGTACACCTTACTCTAGGAATGCTATCAATGTATGAGAATTTATGTGTGTGTGGCCATGAGCACCCCCGGGTGTGCCTGATGACACACATGCATGCACTCAACTTACATCAAAATGTTACCATTTTATGATTCTGAGTAATGAGATTGTAGGTAATTTTTCTCATAGCATTTAATATATTACAACTTTTTTGCCAATATTCACTATCTTTATTACGAAATAAAATCAATAAAATATTTATAGAAACAAGCGTCATAAATATGGGGTTTTGCTGCTTTTCTTTTCAGGGTGGATAAAGTGTCCAGTTGTCATATCCCTGTGCTAATGGATATTATATTTAACAACAACAACAACAAATACAGCCCTGCCAGATGCCACTCAGCGCCATGCCGAGGTCCAGGGCACGCTGGTGACTTGAAAGAAGTCAGCCTCACGGCCCAAAGCGTTCTGCATCTTCTCCCCCTTCCTTACATTTCTGTCTGTTTTGGAGCAATGTTTTTCAGGAGTTTGCTTCCAGGAGGGTCCGAGTCTTGGTAGCTCATCTCCAGGTCAAACTGTTTTTCCATTCCTGTGAAATGTGGTTGACGTCATCCATGGGCTGCTTGCCTTTCCTTCTAGATGAACCCTACCTGGGACCTGAGGTTCTGGCCTGGCCTCTGGGCCCTGGCTGGTATAGGAGCCGAGCCGGGGGCCCTGACGGGGCAGGATGGCGGCAGCTCAGTTCTGGCCTGGCCTCTGGGCCCCTGGCTGATGCAGAAGCCGGGGGGCCCTGATGGGGAAGGACGGTGACGCCTCCTTTCCATGCCTCCGCAGCGGACGATCGTGCTTCCTGGTGGGGATGATTATTGATTAAAGTATCCGAATTCAATCAGAAGCTGTTTCCTGGTCCTTACGTGTGTTTTCATTAGGAACAGACGTGACCATTCTCTTTCCTTCCCTGTATTGATTTAAAAAGAGCAGCCTGGACAAAGAATAAAGAAAGCAGTCCAGCGCACACACAGACACACACACACATGCACACACACGCACCCCCCCACGCATACACACACACACGGACCCCTCCCACATGCACACGTGTGCACGCACACACACATGCACACACAGGTGCCAACATACTGTAACTTTTCTGTGTTTTAGAAAACTCCTTTGTTTAGGTTGTGGGTAGAAGGACTTGGGAGCCTTGATAACCTCTGACAACTATGTCCCCAGCCGGGTGCAGTATGGTGGCCCCCTGCTGCAAATAAATGGACTTTCTCCTTTTATTCATGATCCATACCTCGAATAAAGACAGCAGCAGAGAGTACAGCTCTTTGAAAGATTTCTTTGCAACATGGATTAGGCCTCGAGAATTGTTTAATCTAAGCATGACTGTGAAATGTTGACAGAGAGATATGTAAAACACAGGTCCAAACACGGAATGATTCAGAAACAAGGACAGGTACAGACAAATCACCCTTCTTGACCATAGAGATACAAACTATTGGATTCTGAACAACCATTTAGAGTGTTTGCCTTTATTTTCTTTGATTTTGGTGAAGACGAAAAACATTGAGATATATGAATTTATTGTTTTTAAACATGGTTTATCACTTCCTCAAATATGCCTATTTCCCTCCAATAGGAAGCCAGGACAGTACATTTCCTAGTATCTACTTTCACACGCAGACCACATCCATACCCGTGCAAGCACACACTCATGCACACACATGGGTGTGGTGTGGTCCAGGAACCGGGTTCCAAGTCAGGTGCGCCTTGTTGAAATCTCAGTTCCACTTCGCACCTGCTGTGTGACCTTGGGGAACTTGCAATAACCTTTCTGAGTCTCCAGTTCCTTATGTGCGAAATGGGGTAAAAATAATGTTTTGAGATAGAGTTGCTATGCATGTTCGCGGGTTGAAATCCCTGGCGGTAAGTGTGAGTTCCTCCTCATGGTGCCAAGATCAGACCCCGCCGAGGACTGGCAGCTCTGGAACCAGCATAGAGCTGCACCTTCTAGGTGCTTGTGAGGTGAGAAAAGCATTTGGAGAGAATTTATCAGTGTTTCCTTCTGCTTTAAGCCAGTTCAGCCCGTTTCTAATCCCTGAAGCTCTTTGATTGTGTCTTCAGTGTAAATACTGAAGATACTTTGGTAGTAACAACAGAAGAAATCATTGGAGGTGGAAGAATGTGTCAGGAGAGGAAAAATGGATAGTGTCTCCCCACCTGCTCTCTCTATTTAAGTGATTTGGATCGGAAGAGCAAACAGTTTCTAGCAGATGTTAACACCGGTTAAATAATTAATTCCACAAGCTCAATCATGGTGTTGGCAAGTCAGTGACCTAAGGCCTCCGTGTCTGAGCCTGAGCATTGAGTGACTCAAACATCGATTCAGGCATGAAGTCAGGCTGGGCAGGGACGAGGTGGGGCTGCCTTCGGGTTTCCAGGTTGTCTGTTGCTGAAAGCCAAGTGCAACCAGCAGGTCACACCCCGTCCCCACCCCGGCTGCCCTTCCAGATGCCTGGGGTGGTGGCGTGGCTTTAAGAGCTCTTGGGAAGGCCAAGGTCAGTTCCTAGCTGGAGATGGCTGTGGCCAGTGTCTTGGCAGCATCCAGGCACTGAAAGGATGATTAAGTTTCTCTCCTTCTTGGAGAGCAGGGGGGATGATTACCAGAAGTGGAGGAACTCGCCTTCTTTTGGAAAAACGCAATGAAGGGATTCAATTTCCAGAGCAATTAATCTAGTGCCTCTGGGGGTTTTACCCGTAACTCAGGAGCTGCCTTCTGTGACCCCATCGAGGCCTGGGAGGATCACCCTTCCCCAGTGCTGCTCAGAAGAAAGCGTTTGATCCGAGGATCACAACACAGGCACCTCATGAGTTATGCATGAAAAATCATCAAAGCACACAAAGCCTGGCTGGCAAAGACCAACCTGATGGCACAGGAAAGACAGAGGCTCTGGTCAAAGGAGGCCACGTCCTCGGAGGACCTCAGGAGCTGGGTCAGGATGACAAGGGTTTACGTTTAGAATGAGTTGGGATAATGTCCAGTGACTCGCTTTGGTTCTTTGAGTTAAAAAAACACAAGCAGCGTTTATGTAACAAGTCTTTCAATTCTGCACGGTTGCCAGGGCCCTCTGCGGCATCCTGCTAAGCAGGCGTGACGGATGACGGGTGAGCCAGGGCCGCTGGCCACAGCCCTTCCATTTTCCTGCAGAGCTCATCAGGAAAGGCTGCTCTGACATGGAACCAGTAAGCCCTTTCCTCTACCTGTCGGGCGATTTGCACGGGCTCTGAACCAATGTAAGTCCTGTGCTCACTCGTGAACAGGAGGGTTAGAACTCTCCCTGCTCAGGGACCGTTTACCGTGGTCTTCTGTGTGATCTTTCTAAGCAAGGGATAGGGGACAGAAGCCCAATTCTTTCATTTTCTCACTGTGGAGCCCTGAACAATGACCCCTCCCAATGTATTTTTACTTCCTAATCTTCAGAACCTGTGACAAATATCTTACACGATAAGAGATGGGATTAGGTGAGGGAGCTCTTGAGGAGGAGCTGATCCTGGATTTGCCTGGTGGGCCCTAAATGCAGTCAGAGGCCTCCAGGTGAGAGAAAGGCAGAGGGAGTTTGATCACAGACACAGAGCGGGCAGTGTGGAGATGGAGCCGGGAGGTGCGGCTGCAGCCAGGGGAGGCCTAAAGCCCCCACCCCCCCGAGCATCAGGAGGCTGGGAGGAGCCTTCCTGGACCTTCAGGGGAGCTCACTCTGCCTGCACCTGGAACCAAGGTCACGGGTCCCTGGCTGCAGGTCTGTGAGCGGGTTGATCTGTTGGTTAAGGCCACCAGTCAGTGCCATTTGACTCGGCGTCTGTGGGAGAGAAATACAGTCCCTTCCTCCTTCCTGGAGCTCCCTCCCCGTCCTTGGCTTGTGTCCTCTGGCATGCCATGAGCTGTGGCCACAGCTAGCCTCACGCTCCAGACCTTTCTGCCTGGCTTCTGCTGAGGTCTAGCATGGCGGACCCTCCCTCACGTCCCAGCCCTGACTCCCCTCATCTACCGACTGTCCCCGCTCAGCCGCTCTGAGCGCTCCCAGGAGAATGCTGTGTTCATTGCTGGGCACTGAGGGTTGTTTATGTAAATGTCACTCACGGCAGTGGACGCCTCTTCGGGCGGAATCCACGTGGCAGCTGTTGTGTCCCTGCGGGCAATTTGCTCATGAGTTTGTACTGTCACTGGAGGTTGAAGAAAAATCTCATTTATTCAATTCCAGGCTGGAGGTAGTCTGCGCCATTTCTTCATCTGCTAGATAGAATTTTGTTTTTTTAAATTCAGGATTTAAACCCTTTCTAGGAAACAGACATCTCTAGAGAAAAATGAAAGCATAAATCTACCTCTATAAGCTTGAACAAATACATTAGAGTAAAGCTCTGTTAACTCAGACTAACTTGAAGGAAATGCTGCTTATTAGCGGAAAAGATCATTTAAAGTAAAATAAACAAGGTACCCACCTTTGATCACTGTGGATTCCGGAGCAATGTTCATATTTCATGCAAGGAGGCAAAGGGCCAGGTTCCAATGTGGGATTGTTTCTCCCGCCCGGTGAGGGTCCACCTCCAAGGAGAGACACACGTGGGAAAATGGGAATTTAAAGGATTGCTGACTGTGACTCCCAATGCCCCAGCGAAGGGCTCCAGAAAAGTGAGCGGGGGCCAGGCATAGAGCCCAGGCGGGGGTCCCAGGCTAGGCCTCACTCCCAGCTCCATGGAACCTCAGCCCTGCTGGCTCCAGAGGCCAAGACCCTGTGATACAGGAGTTATTCAGAACTAATTTTTAGGCAGATAGTAAAGGTAAAGGTTCTCGGTGTAAGTTTCCCTGTAATAAAAAACACCGGAACCATCTCTTTTCTAAAAGAAAAGGCAGCTCGAAGGGCCGGACTGGCAAGCTTTGAGATGCAAATGCCGGCCATTAGAAACTGGGTCACTCAATAAGGCAGTTCCCGCTGCTGTCTTCTCCTTGCCAGCACGGGCACCAAGTTCATGGCCACCTCCAGACAACACCATGTGTTGGGAACATCATGGAGACCCGCATTTGCATATTAAAGGGCTAAGGTGGGAGGGCCAGGTTTTTCTCAGGCTATGTAAATGACACACCTGGTCAAGCCAATCCTCTGGCCTTATGCAAATCAGACACCGCCTCCTCCAGCATCCCAATAGAAGCAGCCCCTTTTCTGCCCCACAGGGGGGTTTTCTCTTTGTTCGAATCCCCCTCCCTCTGCTCTGTATGGGGTTAGGGGGGAGGGGAGCTGCTTTCTTCTTCCGTCCTGCTTTCTTGCCTATTAAACTTTTTGCACTGGGCCTGCCGCCCCTGCCAGTGGCTCAGGGGCTGAAGGGGCCTGGACCCAAGTGACCAGTAAACAGCCTCGATCTCTCTCTGTCTCTCTGCATCTCTGTCTCTGTCTCTCTCTCATCCACATCTTTGGAGACAGCCTGGCCTCCTGGGGATGGTGGGCCAGGCCTGTGAGGTCAGGGGGATCCAATCACTAAGCAGAGGATACAGAGCCCAGCCTGCCCTGCCTGCCTGGCCCCACTGCTCTTGGGGGCATGGGAGACGCTGCCTCAAGTCCTCACCACGGCCAGTGGAGACGGGACAGGGGTCTGGCATATGAAAGAGCCGTCCTGTTCAGCCCTGCTCCTGCAGAACCAGCCTCGGGTGTGCCTGTGACGGCTCCATGGAACAGGCCACTGCAGATTCTGCCGTGGCAGTCAGGATGCTGGAGGGCCCCTGCCACCATAGGGCCTGACTAGGGGCAGCTGGGCCTGAGCGGGAGCAGGGGCGGCCTGTGGGGAGAGGCCTTGGCTCACCATGTGCTGGCTCTGCAACTCTTACTAAACCAGCACTGACATCCACGGCCTCAAAACCCTCTGGTGCAAGCTTGGAGTTTGTGTTCATCCTTCCGTGTTTCCAGGGGGCTGAGCACGTTGCTTCCCGGCCTCCTGCTCCCCACAGATGAGGCCGTGCTTGGGTCACAGCTTTCACCTCTGGGGGTTACATTCTGCTCCATCTTCAGTGTCTGTGATATGGGCACGTGTCTGTTACATGTGTGTGTGCTATGTGTCCCTGTGTGTGTTTGTGTGCTGTATGTTTGTGTGTATGTGTATGTTGTGTTTTATGTGTTTGTGGTATGTCTGTTCATGTGCGGGTCTGTACGCTCTGTATCTGTGCATGTGTGTGTTTGTGCATGTGTCTCTATGTTCTTGTGTGTGTGCATGTCTGTATCTGCTGTGTGTGCGTCTGTGTGTGTATGCTCAGTTTGTCTGTGTACATGTGTGTCTGTATGCTGTGTGTGTGTGCAAGTATGTGTCTGTGTATGTGTGTATACTCTGTGTGTGTCTGCATGCTGTGTGTGTGTGCATGTGTGTGTGCATGTGTGTATCTGTGCTTGTGTGTCTGTACTGTGTGTGTCTGTGCAGGCTGCATGTGTGCATGTGTGTATATTCTGTGTGTGTCTGCATGCTGTGTGTGTGTGCATGTGTGTGTGCATGTGTGTGTGCACATGTGTCTGTAAATGCTGTGTGTGTCTATGCAGGCTGCATGTGTGCATGTGTGTATACTCTGTGTGTGTCTGCATGCTGTGTGTGTGTGCATGTGTGTGTGCATGTGTGTGTCTGTGCATGTGTGTCTGTACATGTGTGTGTCTGTGCAGGCTGCATGTGTGCATGTGTGTATACTCTGTGTTTGTCTGCATGCTGTGTGTGTGTGCATGTGTGTGTGTGCGTGTGTGTCTGTACATGCTGTGTGTGTCTGTGCAGGCTGCATGTGTGTATGTGTGTATACTCTGTGTTTGTCTGCATGCTGTGTGTGTGTGCATGTGTGTGTGTGCGTGTGTGTCTGTACATGCTGTATGTGTCTATGCAGGCGCATGTGTGCATGTAAGACTTTGCTTTGTGTGCCACGTGGGGCAGCTCCCTAGGAAGGCACCTCTGCAGGGTCCTGTTGCTCAAGGACTCTGCTCAAGTCCTGTTCCCACTGAGCTGCCTTCCTGCTGCCGGGACCCACAGTTGGAAGCTGAGCTCTGCATCCCATGCCCGGAGCAGGGGCCTCTCCTTGCTGTGTTTTTCCTGCAGGAAGCATCCTCTCAGAATGGGTGCTTGGTGGATACTGGAGCCAGGCCCCTCCACGTGCTGCTCTCAGGCCCCTGGGGGTGACCAGGCCAGTGAGGGTGGGGCCCTAAAAACCTGTGGCCATGGGAGGGTGTGCCTGAGCCTGGGGTCTCCTCCTCATAGGGGCCCTGGCCACCAGCTGGGTGTGCACTTGCAGCCCCAAAGATGCCCCACGGATCCCACCTTCCAGTGTTGCTGGGTCCTGCCTGGCACTGTGCTTCCTGCCAGCAGAGGGTGCAGTGATCGCTTGCCTTGTTGTTCCTTGTGCCCTGAGTGACTCTGTGCCCCAGAACCCCTAGGCTGACCTAAGCCCCAGTGTGGCTGCTTTGGAGATGGGACCTTGAGGCAGGTCATTAAGGTTAGATGAGGTCATGGGGGTGGGCCCTGACCCCATGGGATTAGTGTCCTTGGAGGAAGGGACACCGGAGAGCTCTCCTCTCTTTCTCTCTCTCTCTGTGCACAGAAGAAGGAAAGACCCGTGTGGGCACAGCACGGAGCCAGCCCTCCGCGAGCCGGGAGCCAGCCCTCTCCAGGAGCCAGCCCTCCGCGAGCCGGGAGCCAGCCCTCCGCGAGCCGGGAGCCAGCCCCGTCCACGTCTTCATCTTGGACTCCAGCCTCCAGAACTGTGAGAAAACAATTCCTGTCGTTAAGTAGCTGGGACGACAGGCATGCGCCTCCACACCTGGCTAATTTTTGTATGTTTTGTAGAGACAGGGTTTCACTATGTTGCCCAGGCTGGTTTCCAAGTCCTGGACTCAAGCAATTCACCCACCTCTGCCTCCCAAAGTACTGGGATTACAGGTGTGAGTCACTTTGCCCGGCCTCCAGAACCCTTTTATTTTCCCAAATGGAAACTGTCCCCGTTAAACACTCATTCCCCTTCCCTCTCCCCAGCTCCTTGCAGTCTTCACCCTCCTTCCTGTCTCTGTGGTTTGACTTCGCCGGGGAACCTCAGATCAGTGGGCCCGTGATTATTGTTTATGCTGCTTGTATCTTTAGATGTAATTGAGTTTTGAAATAAAAAAAGAAAATCAAAAATAAAACATCACATTTTAAATCAAGAATTCAAGCTGTCTTTATTTTACAAAGAATAACATGGCCACGTGAATTCACGATTCTAACGAAGTGTGACCTAGTCCTGTCACCCGGAATTCATCAGAGATCGGGGCGTGGCCTCGGAAACCTCAGGTCTCCAGGAATCCGCCAGGCCTTTCCCACACAACCAAAGCGAGAAGCAGAAGCGTATCTCGGTGTCTCTGCAAGTTTGTCGTCTTTCCTTGACTTCAGCCAAATCTTCACAGGAGAATAATCAGCAAATCAATGTAATTTTTATTCCTTGTTCACTGGTATGAGAACTGTTAGATTATCAAGCCACTCTGTAATGAATGTCTCTTTATTAGCGGAGTTGATTCCACAAAACCCACTATGAACATATTTGGGGCACAGCCGATTGCTATAAACTATAACAAAGCAAGGCTGTCATGCTCATGAATTCAGGGCAGGGCTCAGCTCTGAGGGTAGAGCAGGGCTGGGACCCCCGCCTGGGATCCAAAGTTGTTTTTCTTAAGCTGGGTGGCGGGGCAAGGGTATTCGTTAGTGCCTCGTTGTAGTGTGTAAACGTGTGTTGGTGCCTATCGCATCGAGAATACAGAACAACAGACAGAGGACATTGGTGCTCACTGGCTAGAAAGGGGGGCAGCAGGGCAGCGGGCAGGGCTGGAGGGTGTGAGGGGGCAGAGGCGCTGCAGGATCCCCAGTCTGGAGACACTTTGGAAAGTAGCACAGCGTGCGTGGGGGACAGGGGGCAGGGAGCAGGAGGGTCTACACTGGTGTGGGGCAGGGGCGGGGTCCACACTTGCGTAGGGCAGGGGCGGGGTCTACACTTGCCTGGGCATCTGGAGGCCCAGGGAGGCTTCTCCGGACTTCATCCTGAAGGGGTAGAATCCACCCTCCTGCTGGGATTCTGGCCGTATCCTTATGGTCCTGGAGTGGTCGGTGACTTGATGTGGGTCCTCATGCCCAGGAGGATGGAGGATCAGCCTGGGGCTGGGCTGGGTGAGGGCCCGGATCTTGGAGGCTGCAGCTTAAACAGAGAAAAATGAGTGGATCTGAGAAATTTGCAGTTTCAAAGATGAAATTGACAGGCCAGAGTGGCGAGTTGGAGCAGGAGGCGGAGACAAGGGGGAGCTTCGGAAAAAAGAAACAAAGTTAAGCTGAGATACAGCAGTGCACGCGATGCCGAGCGCCTACTGAGTGTTCATGCTCCGGCAATTTCATCAGTCATTGTGTCTGTCAACGCTGTGGTGGGGGGGGGGTTCTCTCTGCAGTCAGCCCCTCCCCAGACAGAGCCACCGCCTGGATCCCGGGATCTGAGGATGAAAGCGCTGAGAGCCCCTCGCGGGCCCTGGAGGACTGATGAATCCGTGACGGGCAGCGCGGCCTCAGGCCCATTGTGAGTGGGATCGCGTTGGCGTCCCCCATGGGAGATGCCACTGCAAAGTCCAAATATCTGAAGAGCCCCGACGGAGCCACGCCAGACAGTTCTTCTCCCCAAGGCACCGGCTGAGCTGCCTCATTGACTTCCCCACCCCGGTGGTTTGGAAAACGGGACACCCATCACTTGAGCTGCAACTTTGCCCCCTCTCACAGCCATGTTGTATCATCACTTTACATTAATGTTAAAAAAAAAAAAAAATAGAGGCCGGGCGCGGTGGCTCACACCTGTAATCCCAGCACTTTGGGAGGCCGAGGCGGGCGGATCACTAGGTCAGGAGATCGAGACCATCCTGGCTAACATGGTGAAACCCTGTCTCTACTTAAAATACAAAAAACTAGCCGGGGGAGGTGGCGGGCGCCTGTCGTCCCAGCTACTTGGGAGGCTGAGGCAGGAGAATGGCCTAAACCCGGGAGGCGGAGCTTGCAGTGAACTGAGATGGCACCACTGCACTCCAGCCTGGGCGACAGAGAGAGATTCCCTCTCAAAAAAGAAAAAAAGAAAAGGCATGCGGCAAAGTCTCCAAGTACAACCTGTGATGTGTTTTGCACTACTTATTCCATTTGATAGAAGTTGAAGAAAAAGGATGAGTGGCCCTGCCTGAAATCAGCCGTGGCATTTACACCATGATGTCAATTTGACTCAACATCCATCACTGCACTCACATCGCTTCATAAGCAATTTCCCAATATTTCTGAAGCCGTAGTCACAAAAAAGAAATAAGGAGTCATGCAGGTCAGGTTTTGAAAATAGATCTAAAACACAAGGCTAAACTTTCTAATAGCCAGTCATGCCTAAGATTTAAAATCCTCTTCCTTCTAACATTTTTCAATGTAGCTGTATTTGTCCAGCCTCAGCTCAGCAAGCTCAAATGAGAGCTAAAAGAGTGTTGGTCTGATGTGGTCAGCAGATGTGGCCTTAGGCCTCCACGGGTCACTCACAGGTTTGATTGATGCTTGTTGATTTAAGGATGTTTCTGCCTGAGCTCTGGCTCACTCTCCACCAGTGATTCCTCCCTCAGTTTCCACGTGTGCTTCTGTGATGGGATTTTTCTTGGGTGCGTAGAAATAGTCATGTCTCGTATGTGGTTAGAAAATTATCCCTCAACACTGGGTTCCCTTCTTCCTCTAATTCTTTCCTTCCCTTCACAGCGAGTCTACTCAGGACAGCGCCGTGGCGGACACACATGTGGCCAGGCCCCAGAGGAGTTGTTCACACTCTTGTGCATGTTTGCAATGTGCACGGGTGCAGCTCTGTGCAGCCACTCTGCCAGGCTTCCCTTTCCCGGCACCTGCCTGGAAGCTGCTGGGTCCTGTGTCTCCACACTGTCTCCCATTGACACTGCTCTCACTGACGTCCCCGGGGGTGCCTTTCATCCTTCCCCGGTCGCTTAACTACACCCGTACTCAGCGTCTCTACAGCACTCGATACTACTAACCATGGAAATCCCGGCTTCCTAGGCTTCATGACGTTGGTGGAACTGGTCTTTCTCCTCCTCTCCGTGGGGCCTCTGTCCCTTAAATGCAGGTGTTCCTTGGGCTCTGTTCCTGCATCTGACCCCTCCCACTCCCTCTCATTTCCATGGCTCCAGTTATCACCTGTGCACTGGAAACTCCCAAGCACAAGTTCGACCACATGACCTTCCCTGGAGAGCGCCTGACCTGCACAAGCCACCTGGGGACCATTTCTCCAACCGTGCCAGAGGGACCTCACCAAACTCAGAACTGAGCAGGACCCCACCTTGCCAAACGTCCTCCGGGCCTGGCGGGGAAGGTCGGAGGTGTGGGCAGGCGAGGGCCTTGCTGATCTGACCACATCCGCCCGTTCACCTCCCCAGCCCAGTCACTCACCGTTCCTGCCCCTCCAGGGAAGCCCTGGGCTCCATTTCACAGAACACATGAGGGTCCTGAGAAGATTCCGAGTTCTTTCATGTTCTCCATCTGTGTACACATTACTGCAGACAACCCCAGTGTCCCTCATGATGCAGCTCCCCTTTCCTCTCCTCTGGAAGCTTCCGTGACACCCTGTGTGGGGTGAGACCCCCACCAACCACCCGCCACTGTCGCACCCCAGCCTGCCCGTGTCGGAGAAGTTACACCCCCACCCATCACGGACGGGGAGCCCACTGGACAAAGCTACATCTGACACTGTAGGGCTCTCCCTTTCGGTATCTTCCAAATGGCTCATCATCAATTAAATAGGAAATCATTACGAGAAATACCGAGAGAAACTAAATGTTTCAATGGCCACTTAGACACAATATTTTGTTGGGGACTCAGGCTTTTTCTCCGGCAGAAACTCACTGGGGTTTGTGTCTTTCCTGCACGAACAACGTCAAATGACTCTCTGACAATTTTCTGCTCATTTCCGCAAAGTAGGGTGAGGACTTCACAACCCGGCAGAGACAAACGCTGGCTGCCAAACGCTTTGGGACTTAGGATTTCTCCATCTGCTCCTAAGTCAACAGCAATTTTTGTAAAACAGATGGATTTTCTATCTTTCCAAAGCATTCACCTTAGTTTTTGAGAGAAACAAAGCTCTCTCCTTCCATGCTCTGCATCTTAGATGTCGTATTATCATATTGTATTAACCACCTCCAGTCTTTTCTCTGTGATCACATTTTTTCAATAATAACACATGTGACTTCAAGCACAGTTTAAATGAACTACCTAATTTGTAACAGAGTAAATGAGAATTCTTCAGGAATTCCTGGCCCCATGTGGTCACTGAGGGACCTCCCTTCTTTCGCAGCAGCATGGGAACCTCTTGTCGGCTCGGGGCTGTCTGCGCCCAGACCCTAAACACCTTGCGCTGCTGTCTTTCCCCACGGCAGCCCCATCATTTGCAACCACTCGATTCTCTGCTTTCATTTGCCTATCATCTTTCTTTCCTTCCAGAACATGAGAACCATGAGGACAGGGACTTTTGTCTGCTTAGTTTATCGCTGTATATAATTACACTCAAGAGCAATGGTTCAGGTGCCTGATACACAAATTTTTGTTGAATAAATAAATTTTCCTTTTTACTCATCTCACCATCAGATGGAGTTTGCACTTGTTAAAAATTACGTTCGATTCTGGTTGCAGATATTCGAAATGGCAGGAGTTTAAACAGTGTAGAAGTTTATTTCTGTCTCTCTCGAAGGTCAGGTGCAGAGACTTCGGGGCTGGTCACAAGGTCCAGACTGCTCTGGGGATTTGTGGGCCAGGACACAGCCTCGGGCAGGGCGCCCAAAACCATGCCCCCATTTCTTTCCCATCCTTTGTCTAGAAATTACACACATGGCCACACTTACTGCGATAGGCTGGGGAATGTGTTTTTCATTCCAAGAGGCCGCTGTTTTTCCTGTCGACAATGGGTAGAACAATTAGCAGCAAGAAGCACTCTGCCGCAAGCTCGCCTGTGTGATGAGGTGGAGAGGCACTGAATGCCCCTTCCTCATCACTGTGCTGACTTTGGTGGAAGTTTATCATGATCGCCTAGGACAATGTTCACAACCTCTAGCATGTCTGCCCCAAATCTCTTCCCGATAGAATTGAAGGTGAGCTCAGGGCAGCGTGGAGTGCCCACCCAGCCTCCTCCCAGTGTGTCTGCGTCTCCGCTTAGTCTCTGAAGTGAGCTGTTTGGTTGCATGTGGATTGGCTTTTGGAGGGGAAGGGTCAGGAACCCTCATCCGATGACCCTCGCTTTCCAGAATCTGAAGTGGCACAGGATGGAAATCACACCTGCCCTGTCAAAGGTGGACACGGAACTCACGTGGAGCCTGGGATTTGGGTGGGTGATGGGGGCAGGGGACTCTTCATAGGTTCAGCAGAATAAGGAGGGTGAGGGAGGGCACAGGGGGGGCCAGGCCGCGCATCATGGGCGGGACACGGCCGCTTCCCTCCCAGGTCTCCTGCTGGTCGGAACACGAGCACATGTGCCCAGGAAGCTCGGTGGATAAAAGCTGTCACTCGTGCTTGTTTGAGAAACTGGGAGGAAGTCCTGATGAAAATGGGGTGCCTGGGAGTGGATTAGAAGAGCTTTAAAACGTCAGGCTGATGGGGTAACTGTGGGGTGTGGGATGCCCGGGCTCCCCAGCTCCCTTTGTCAGTAACTTCACGTGGCCTCCTTCATTCATACATCACCAAGTCACAATGGAGCAAGGCAGAGAGCGCTGCTGTGGCCCCAAGGTAGGGAGAAGAGGGTCCGGAGTGGCTCCAGACACCTACAAATGTCTCCTGGGGATGAGGTCTTCGAGGGCCTCAGGCTGCCTTTCTCATCACCTGTTTTAGTGACCTTCGTATCTTCTCTTTTTAATTTTTATTCTTCTGAAATTAGCCTATTTAGGAAGTACAGTACAATACTTGTAACTATTCTCGGCCTCAGAAAGATTTACTTTTATAAAATACACAACTAAGTAAGTTGTGCAAAACACCTGACATAAGATATTTACAATACAGGCCTCTCCCTGAGCTGATGGTGCCGGGGGCCAGGGTTCTCAAGAGTCCCGGGAGCCAAGTGCATATCACAACTTGCAGAAGAAACAACACCTCATGCAGACACAACACTCTGATGTCAACGTTTGTAGATACACAAGAGATTGGCAAAGTAGAGATGTGTTTTCAGACTACTCTTGATTTCTCATTCGCTTTTTGTCATTTTTGTTGGTCATTTCAATTAGTAGACAGTAAGAATGCCAGTGCTACCCATGGGCAGCCAGCACGGTGTATTCTGACGTCAAACCGCTTCTTAGAAAGTCTGGGAACCTGCCATGACGCGCCATGCAAATCCGGTTGAGAGTCCTTTGTCTCTTATGATTCTAAACAAAAGTACCACCTTCTTCAGGGAAAGTGGACCAGCCAGTGCCCACTGGAGGGCACCTTCCGTGGGGTGTGGTTTAGTTTTCCTTTCAATGCCACGAACAATTTCACTTCCAATTAAGCACCAAAGCAAAAGATACACAGAAATAGTTCACTTGGGAGAGGATGGAGTCAAATCAGCTGTTTTTCTTTTTATTATACTTACTATAATGTTAAAAATATCCTAAATGAAGGCTACATGGAGAGAGTTCCTCCTGTTAGGGACTGGCCTGACATTGCACATCTCAGGTCTTCTGTGCAGGCAGAATCCACGGCAAAGACATGCCTTGTTATATCACCTGTACAGAGACCAAAGAAAGCAAGCTTCATGCTTCTCTTTCTCTCTAGAAACACAAAAGCCTGAGTCTGGAAGTCTATGCAACATGATATAGTTTTAGAAACTGTGGAAATTTCTGTTTGTATTTTGGGATGTTTTCCAAGCACCATGATGGTAGCACAACCCTCACCTGCCCCAGTTTGATTTGTCAGATTTCACCAGCTCACTGCACAGGCTGCACAGATGGCATGCAACAGTGTGTGCAGCTTACTGCTTATAAATCTACTAGCTTGCTCATAAGACACCGTTACCGCAGACTTTTTAATCTATCTTACCCTACCCCTGGGAAAAGGACTGGTAAGTATGACGTTCATGAAATATCTTGCGTAGGCAACGATTTACTCAAATGCCAAACTCAACTTAAACGTGAGTTTTTCCATGCGAAGCATTGGGAGGCCCGAACCAGCTCCTATTTGAGGCAGCATTAACATGCTTGCTCTTCATCCTAAGAGAAATATTCACTTTCTCTAGGGATGAGGAGTGGTTAGCAGAAGGAAATCAAACTTTTCTGGAAATGATTTCAGCATATTCATCTTGTAAGAATGTCTTCTGATATAATGCTTAAAAAAACAAGTGAATGTCAGAGTTGCTTCATGCAATTCCCCCTTGGGTTTTAGAAATTTCACCAAATACAGTCTGGGGACCTGGAGTCTTTCTGCCTGGTCAGTCCTGGAGGCAGAATCCGGAAACAGCCTCCGGTTTCTTGGATCGAAGCCTTCCACTGCTGGGCTCGGCCCTCCATTGGGTCCCTCCCTCACCCCACGCCCTTTCCCAGAGGCCTCCTGCTTCTCGGACCTGAAATGTTGATTTTGGTGGGGCCATGATTGGTGGTCTCAGAGCCAGAATTTCCCATCTCAACTGCCCTTTGAAAGACAATGGCAAGAGGGACCCAGGTGACATGGAACAGAGCTGGGTGCCTGCCAGGGAGAAAGTCTGTGTATAAGGAACGCCATGAGCCATCCCTGCTTCCAGTGGGCAAGACCAGAAGTCACCTGAACTGTGAGCCTGGTGGGTGCTCTGGCCTCTGCGTCTCAGCTGCTCATTTGTGAGGAGTAAATGAAACAGTTTCTGCACAGAGCCCAGCACTGTGCTGGATGCATCCCACACATTTCAGAAAATGTACCCTGACCACAGCATGAGCCACGGTGTCCACAGAAAACACAGAGTGTGCCCGGTGGGACCTTTGGACACAGGCAGAGTCCCCTTTACCTCTCCCCAGTCTCTGCATCCGTTCCCATTTGGCGTGTTGTCGGATGAAGCAGAGGGCTGAAGTACTCTGGCTTTTCACTGTGGGTTTCTGAGCCAATGTAAAGACACTTGTTCCCGGGGACCCTGGATTTTCAGAGACACCCAGATATCAGGAGCAGCACAGCTGGAGTTCTGTGGAAAGTCATACCAGTTATTTATGATCTAATGCTCTTAGATTAGAAAGATCAACAGCATCACATCTGGGGAAATAGTTGTTATGGTCCACTGTGTGATAAAAAACACAAATGACCCAAGATCCTAAGAAATATAATGTTCAATAAACAGGATGTTCGCATTCTAGTGTTTTCTGACTTTCAATTTATGTTAAGGCCTTCATGGAATCAATGTGACTTGGTGTAGAGATGGGGTGCCCCCACTGTCAATCACTCTCAAGAGCTTTGCTACCTCCTCCTCCCAGCCTCTCCTCCTAGGAAGCATCTGAAGCTTCTGGGGCTCCCTGGAGGCAGGTGCACAGCCTGGGCCCCCAGAACAGGTAGTGGTGCCATGTTTCCAGCCCATCTCCTTCCTATAATTACAAGTAGAAGAAATAAATGGGCTCATGGACTATTTGATAATCCAATTAATGAAAAGTTAATCATATGAAACTTCCAGAAAAATAACATATTTTGACTAATTAACCGCTGACACACCTCTAAAATACTTTCCCCCTGTAATTGTTGTCTGTGTATTCTTTGGTTGACTCTTCACATGCCAAATCTTGTATAGAGAAAACTAAAAGTTAATTCAGCAATCTAGCATGCATGACCAAAATTGATTTTTATTACTGAATTTAGAAAATATTTTATATAGAAAACGTCGTTGTAATAGCATGCAACTTTTTATAATTTTTTTGTTTCTTTTGGGAAAACCTCTACCAAGTTTCTTTTGTCCATAATGATAAGATTTCGGAGCTGTTCAAGTCTTTCTCTGCTCTGACCCCTTTTGAATTGGCCGTATCCATTAATGAATTTGCTTTTAATGTCCTCATTTTTATTATGTATGAAACTCGATGTCAACATTGTCCGTCGTGTTCCCATGAGTAACTCTTCTGTATCACTTGGATTACCAGCTAGCTCAGGAGCCCGTGGATTTCTTCTACTGGCAATTCCTCTTTCTTTTATGCGTTCTTTCTTACGTATAGTCTGAGTGTGTATGATTGCAAGGTGCTTGCAGACTTTCTGAGGACAAAATATAACACATCCTGAGACATGATCTGATTTGCAGAGACGCATAGAACATAAACCACACACACAGAGGCACCTGCTGTGTGTAACCCAGCTATAGTTTTGTACCACACACACAGGAATTCTGATAAACTCTATCTGGCACGGTTCATGTCAGTAAAGAAAAACAAACCTGATGTGCTCTTCATTGTAGATGCTGTTATCAGTAGCAATCCTGGAGGAATGCGTTTTTATTTTGGGTAGGCAATGCGACCTGAGTCCACTGTGTACAGTTTCATGCTCTTGAGGATTGAAAGAATTCTTTATAGATTGTTTCTAGCTCCTTATATTTAAACCTAATTTCTCCTCCAGTATTCACAGGCTGCCAAAGGACGTCCCCATCAGGACATGCCTCTTAGTTCTGCCCTCAGATCTCTGGGCCTGCTTCTGGGGGGACCTCACCCCGGCCTTTCTCGGCCACCAAGCCCCACCCCACGGTGCATCCCTGGGAGCCCCGGAGTCCGCTCCACTCTGTAGATTTGGCCAGGCATCCTGGGCCCGGGAATTCCCTACTCACAGAACCCTGAGCCCCTTGAGGGTCTGCATAAGCCCCTCAGTGGATCTTCCTTCTGAGGGTAGAACGCACTGTGGTGTGAGCCCCAGGTTAATGAGGGCAGCTGGCGGGAGCCATGGAAAGAGTGTGAACCTGGAGGCTGAAGGGCCCTGCAGTGCACGCATGCATCCAGGCAGGGGGCCCAGCTGGCATTGCCACAGGCCATGGGTGCCAGGGATGGGTGGGAGATGGGAAGTTTCCAGAGGGGTGGGAAGAGAAAGGAAGTGCTGTCCAGAGGCCCACAGAACACATTCGGTCAGGGACCCGACGCTGCCTCCTCTAGGGCCTGTGCTTGGTGAATGTTGGATTCTGAGGCTCCAGGTTTTGTTCAGCGTTTTGTTCACTGGCTCGCTCTTGGCAAGTTTCCTCCTCCTGTCAATATTTGTTGCCTTAAACCAGTCTTTTCCTTTCTTCTTGGGTTCTGTACCTCTGTTTGCCAATGCATCCCTTCTGAAAATTAAGTAATACAAAGCATATGGCTGGCCTTAGGTCCTTATTTTCCTTTGAAATCCTTCATCCCTACTACTATTCAGTGTCTGGCCAAGAGGGAAGCCAGAGACGCCCTGGTTTAGCATCCGGCTGTCTGGCGGAGGCGGCCGGAATCAGGATGAGGTGTGGCCATGGTGGCTGCACCTGCTCCTCCCACCATCAGTGCCCTTCCCGGCCCTTAGCTCACCCGACTTTGTCTTTCATGCCTCTCTGGGCCCAGCATCTACCGGTCCTCTCCAGGCTCCTCACATCACTCCCCCTCAGGCTCAGGCTTCCCCCAGAGCTCCAGCTTCTGAGTGTGGGGTGAGAGACCCCCACCACTGGGCAGCCACAGAGGGTGGAAGGCATGAAGGTGACAGGGGGAACTCTTACGGGTGACCCTGAATAGACACCATCTGTTGGAACACTGACAGAATATTTGCCTCTTCGGGCTGATGGATAAGGAAAATAATGCCCACTCAGTGCTTAGCAAAGGGTAGAGTTGGTGAGTGGTGGCAGGAAGGGGTGGGAAAGGGGAGATGGTGGTGGGGGAAAGGGCCTCAGATCTTCCATCTGGTCTTCCTCACTGATGCCAGAGACCTCTGCTGTGGGGAGCTCCGGACCTGGCAGCACAGCTTTGGGACTCCAGGAACTTGATTCAGCAACACTTCTCCAGGACCGAAACTGGCTTTGTGAGGGTGACCGCCAGGGCCTCAACGAGGTAGGCAGAGAGGGTTAAATAACCCATACAAGGAATAAGCAGGGACTAGTGCGGGAGCTATGGGGGAGTGAAGGATGTTGAAGTACGGAGAGGGCCCTGAGCGACCTGAGTTGTGGGAACTGCCGGTTGTGGTTGAGGCTCACATGACAGAATAAGTATCTGCACTTCTAAGCAGAAGGGTATTGATTTTGGGACACTCAATGGCTTACAGAGGCACTGGAGGAGCTAAATAAGTAGAATTCACATTGAGCTTTTAGAAACAGTTCCCGGAGCCTTGCCCTAGAACTGGGTCCCGAGAAAGCAGCTACCTCTTCCTTACTCAGGAGCCTGGTGCATTGGGGGCTGTCACCCTAGAACTAGGTCCCCAGGAGGCTGTTGCTACAGCTTTCAACTTTGGAATTACACAGCCTCATGCAGTCAATGCCTGGGCCGCAGAACCTCCTCCGTGTCCTTTGGAACGGTTCTTGCAGCAGCCTCTATCCCATCCCACCTTGCAAGTCTGGCACAGGTGCCTCTGATGGAAAGAACCTAAATGCTACCTGCAATCATAGCTGCAGAGTCATATGGGAGATGTGACTTTAGCTTTCAATCTCTGTTAAAGAGGTCCTCACATTAAAAATGGGAATGGCTATGGCCTGGCTATTCTGGGGGCATGAAAAGGGGACAGAGAGGAGCTGGCTGGAGAAGTAGAAATAGCCAAAGGGCTTGGTAAGATAAGTCTTCCTAAAATTTAAGCTCTTAGTTCTGATGCTGTGTGATAAGCCCTTGAACTTGGAGTAAAACTCTCCTGTAAATAATGCCTCCTGCAAGTGATGTCTGGGGAACATTAAGGAAAAGTGTAAGAATTCTTCCTGTGCACATGAGAAAAACTCAATTCAAACTAGCTCAAGCAAAAATACTAATTTATTGTCTCATGTAACTGAGAATTCTAAGAAGATGGACTTCAGGCATGGTTGGATCTAGGTGCTCAACCCAGGCATATCCCTGCTCTTATCTCTTGCCTTTGTTCTTCTTTGCATTGGCTTCATTTTTTAGAAGGCTGTTTCTATGTCCCGCCTACCACTCCAGGCTGATGTAATGTGTACAACTGACAATCTCAGAAGCAGAAGGGTTCTATTTGTTCTGGTGTTTGTATCAATTCTAGAAAAAAGAAGTTGGCTTGCTTGGGACGTGCACTGCATTTTGGCCCAGTTGCTGTGTTCAGGGGTACGGTGTTCTCCGGACAGCCAGGCTGTGCCCAGGGACAGTGGGATTGATGGGCAGCCCCATTAGAATCACGCACAGTGGAGCAGGGTGGTCCACAAAGGCTCTGATTACAGCCGACAGAGGCCCCCAGGGTGTGCTTGGAATGGCATGGGGCAGAAATAAGGGCATGGTCACCCACAGATATGAGGACCAAGGCAGGGCAAGCATGTGGGAGCCCCTCAGCAAGCCCAGACGCCACGTGCCGAGGAAGTTTCCTTACGCTGAGTCCCCCGAGGTCTGAGGAGGGCAGCTGGGTCCAGCTCCATAACCGGCACCACAGTTTGATGCGACTCACCTGAATGAAAGGCACACGGTGACCCAGCCGGCAGCCAGGTCACTCGGCACAATGCAAAGATTGTTCTTCTAACCATTCTGTTTGTCTCCAACTCCTGAGACATTTCCTTTCATTTTAACCTGACCGATTTTCATCCTGCAACTTTGAAGCCAGCGTAGTAACTACTCTCCTTGGGTCTCAGCAATCGGTGTATTTGAAGTTAGGTTTCCTGAATTGTATTCTTATTTAATGATATATCAAACATTTTTCAGCGGATTCACTAAAACCTGTCATCATAGACTCCATCTTTTCAAATATCTACATCAAGAATACAACTTAAAAAGGGTGAGAGACTGCCCAAATGTGGCCGAAGCTGAGTAATAAACACGATAATCCAATCAAAGGGGGCAGCGTTCGCATCTGGAAAAACAGACTTTCACTTGAAATAAAAACAATTGCACTTTGCTCTGTTTCAGTGGCCTCTAGGTCTTTGGGCTAACACATAAGATGGTACAGAAACTCCAGTGCGGTCTATTTAGAACCTCACAGGAGTTGGAATTACCTAACTTCATTGCCCAGTAGTGAGGCACTGTGTGCTGTGCACTCGTGTGTGTATGTGTGAACATGCATATGTATAGGTATGTCTTTGGGCACATGTGTGTACATGCATGTTGGTGCGTGTGTGTGCTTGAATGCTGGAATAACAAGGAATGAGAGAGCGATGTGTGGGGCAGATACAGATTTACTCACTATGCACTTTATAAAAACATACACATTTGCACAATATTTTATTTTATAAAATGATTCCTTACATCAATTTTATTTAACCTTAATAAATTGCTCAGAAGTTGTGGCTATGCAGCCTTTAGCTGTAAAAAGTGAAGTTTATAGACTTGTGTTATATTTGCCAATAAAGTGAAAAAGACATATATATCTTTTCTCAGTTTATGAGCATCACAATGACTACTGCAACCCAACACAGACTGTGGATCATGACGGAAGAATTCCTGCTCTTCACAATGTGTCCCTTCTGTTAAAAATAAGAGAGACATGTTTGTTATTTCTATAGCAACTCACAACTATCAAATAGATGCCTCCGCCCAGCGTGACACCCTTTCATTGCATCAGCTCCAGGCCCCACTTCTGTTGTTGAAGGTGCTGGGACTGGGACGTGACCTCTCTCAGGAAGGGGAGCGAGGCTTGCCATTCCCATCACAGCATCTGTGTGCACTTACTCTGGCCCGGGTGCAAGAGCTGTCAGCCTCTGTCCTGCAGAATGGGCTGGACAACTAAATGTGTGAGCATTAGATGTTATATTGCTCATGCCTTCTTACCTCATCCACCCCTCCTACTCCTCCCTGAGCAGCCTTAGCAAAGAATTTCCTCCTCCTCCTCCTCCTCCTCTTCCTCCTTCTCCCTACCATTCCATCTCTTGCAAGACTTTTGGCCCAATGCATTTATTTCCATCATATTTTGGCATACATTTGAATTCTAAATTCCAAAGTTTACAACTCCTTACATATAAAACAAACAAAATAATGTACTCTTCTGTTATTTTCAATTGAGCATGTAGAGCATCACAGATGCACACACACACACAGAATGTGCAGGGGGCTTCAGACCACCTGCGTTCACTCTGACATCGGTGAGGAGAACCAGGAAAATGCCAAGTGATCTCACCACTGGCTCTTGCTTTGCTGAGACAGTTTTCCAGACTCAGGTCTTGCAGGACAAGGACTTGAAAGTGTTTCCTTCTTCTTCCCTGGTCACAGCAAACCATTGACAGGCATAGGAAAGTAAGAAAGTGTGAGGTTCAGAAGAGAGGAGGGCGATGGTGCAGGCGATGGAGCAGTGCAGGGTTCAGCCTGGGAGGGGAGCGAGCAGCCGCTGTACTCCGAGGCTGTGCCCGGGTCTGACTCCTGGGGATGTGCATGCTGGTGTCACAGTGACATGTCCAGAGTCCGGCTTGGTTTTGCTGTGTGCTAGCACCATATTACCTGGCGTGGGCTTGAATATGGCCCCTTGCGCTGGGGGAGGGAGGGAGGGAGGAGACGCCCCATGGCCCCACGGCAGCTCTCCCAGTTAAGCTGAACAAAAGTTATTAAAAGTTTGGCCAACACTTTCCCTGCCTGAAGCATCTGAGTTATTCTGATGGCTCAGGGAGGTCCAGAGTACCTAGTTCTAGGAACCTGTGAGCTCCTTAGTCACAAAACCCATTTGCTTGTCTTTATATGTTTTTACTTCTATTTATCTGCCCAGCAAGTCCCTGCCGTTGTTCACAAAATCGTTTTTTGGTTTAGATGAATAATTTAATAGACTTTCATAGACAAGACACTGTCAGCAGTTGAGTCAATTGGGATACCCGGGTTTCAACCTGCAGAGTTAAAAGGAAAGCAAGAAAACACAGCACAGAAATCCGTCAAAACACACGGCAGAAATCCATCAAAGCACACATTGTCTGGGAGGAGGAATTCAGAGCCTCTCCACCCGGTGTGAAATTGTATCCTCCCCGCCAAACCGAGCACACTGATTTTCCTTTTCAACTTTGCCCAACGATGGTAACTGTTGAGTTTCCGGGGGCCACTTCAGCTACATGATATCACTTAAATTTACTGTTGCCATTCACAATGGGGCACTTGGAGATACAAAGTGATTTGGCCAGAGGCCCACGGCTGGTAGCTGCAGGGGAAGGATTCGAACGCAGGTCTGTCTGCCTCAGAGGTTCTTGTCTCATTCTCAGGCCATACAACGCCCCACCCCCACCCCCACCTGAGTTTTAGAAACAAAGTCTTGATTCTTGCAGCTGGAGATAAGTTCAAGATATTAATAAATGCAAGATATTATCTAATATTGTGAAGAGGAAAAAGGCAGGGTTGTGTGTGTGATCTCATTTTTTTTTTTTTTTTTGCAAAAAGGAAGTCTCCATAAAGGAAATACACATATATTAATAGAAAGATCACCAGGTGGGGGAGATGGCAGATTCTAGATGATATTTTATTATTTTTTTCTACTTTTCACCTTCACATATGTAGTCACCTTCACATATGTACGCCGCCACTACCCCAACCTTACATCACTGGAGTCATTCATTAAACCCCAATCTGTGTGAGTCACTGCAGAAGTGAGGCTCACAGAAGCCCCGCACTGAAGGCCACGTTCCTTCGTGGTGCCGTCCCACGCCAAAGCTGCTGTTCCCATGTGGCTATGGAGCTCTGGAGATGAAACGAGTGACATCAAGGGGCTGAATGTTGAATTCCATGTAATTTTACTTAATTAACATTTAAATAGCCTCGTGCGGGTAGTGACTACTGTATATTGCCCAGCACAATTAGTAACAGGGATGTTTTAAAACACACATTTAAATGAATCACAGGTGAAGTCGGGTGTGCCCGTCTGACTTGGCAGACAGGGGCCGACCACTGGGTACCTGTGCAGAGCTTCTCCAGCATCACACACAGTGCAGGATGGCACGGGGCCCGAGCAGCTGGCTTACCTGAATTGTGGCAGCAGCAGTAACAACCCCAAACTAGCTTCAGAGTGTGGATTTAATTACAGAAGTCAGAGGAGGGCAGGCACCGGCTGTCTTCATTCTTTCTCGGTGACCTCCACCTGTCTGCTTCCACCTGCAGTAAAAGTCTGACTTGATGGCTTCATAATAATCTAATTGATGAGGAAGTCCTTTTTTATATACTACCTTCATCCAAGACACAATTTCCTCCTAAATATTTCAATATGAAGACTGCCTCTTTGTTTAATGATTTTTTAAGAACAAATTTACTGCCAGAATTAGTGCACGAAGGTCCTGAGACCATGGCTGCATCCTAAATGCCCCAGCAATGAGCAGAGGGGAGCCCAGCCCAAGCCTCTTAACGGAGCTCTGGTCTCTAACGTGATGCTTCTGATCTTATGAGCCTTGGCTACTTTTTAAATCTAGGAGCACCAGAGCTCCAATCACAAGGTCCTATATTCTCTCTAGAATCTTGGTTAAAGCAATGAACGTGTCCCTTGCTTTGCTTTTGCCCCAGAGACCTGTAATTGCCAACACTTCACTTTAAAAATCTCTTACAAACCTTAATCCTCAAAGCCCCTCTGTAATATCATAGACAGGAAGACCAGTGTCTGCACTTCTACCGCTTTTCCATTTATTTTTATATTCATAATTTTATTCGTTTATTGGGAAATTTAAGGCATATAGAAGTTAAAACCACAGCTGAAGCCTCAGGAGGTGCACATTTTCAAAGATTTAAGAGATTCATTTCATTGTCTGCGAAGCACGTGCTCTTCCACACTGTGCTAAGTGGTCTGTGCCTGGGCACCGGGAGTTGCGGTTGTCAAATGGGCCTGGGGACAGTGGACAGTGGAGGAGCAAGTCAAGGAACGACATTGACAGTAATCACCCTGCTTCAGTGTTTCCATGAAGTGCTCTTAGATGCAATGATTGTGAAATGGGAAAATCATGAGTGGCCACCTGGGCGAGCCTCAATGGCCGACATCTCTGCATCTGAGCATCTCTGCAGAAGCTGCCATCTGGTAATTTCAGTCTGTCCTGGGCACCTGGATCAAAGTCAGAGGCCCTCCCTCATGGCTCCTCTTCACCTGCCCCCGCACTAGGGTCCTATCTTGGGCAGGATCCTGGAAGCTCACTCGCTTCTTCCCAGGATGGAAAAGGCGTCTGAGCTGCTTGTGTCTAATGAGGAACTTGTTTGACAGGTGAGAGGCACAGAGCGGATGAGTGGATTCATATGGAGCCAAGAGTTCCCAAACCACCTGCGCAGGAGACTCACAGGTTCCCAAACTGCCTGCGCCTGAGGCTTGCTGGGGGCACGACTCACAATGCAGGCTCCTGGGGCCCTCCAGAGACTCTGGTCTCAACCAGCCCATGGCACCCACCTCAAGTAACACTGGCCTCGGGCACTGATTCTCAACCGGGGCTAACCACTAAAAATTTACTCAAGGAGCTTTTAAAAAGTATCAGTGCCTAGGACACAACACAGGTTAATTGAATAAGAACTTCGGGAGGAGACTCTAGGTACTTGCATTTTCCTAAAAATCTTCCTAAATGACTCGGTTTTTCAGCCACAGTTCAGCAACGCTGGTCTAAGACGAAAAATGAAATGACTGGGTTGGAACCTCAGGCTGTGCGGAGCCCACAGTGGGTCTGGACTTCGGTTTCAGTGCCCTCCATGGTCCAACAGTCATTGAGGACCCCAAATTATTTATGTAAATTATATGTCAGTATCTAACATATTAGGAATTAAAACAGAAAATGTTTTAAATATTCTAATTCATTTTAAAATAACAATAATAAATCCATTATGTGTTAACATAACATTTTTGTTAAAACCAACTATATTTTTCGAAAGGGAAAATCAGTGAGAAGCGTGGCATTAATCTACATGTGTGTCAATATCTGTCTTGCTTTAATGGAAGACAGCTGGACTCACACAGCTGCTGCTGCATTCCACCTGTTATGGTGAGTTTTGGGGAATATATGAGGAAAATCCAGACCTCTGTGTGTGTGTGTGTGCGCGTATGTGTGTGTGTGTGTGTGTGTACATACATATATGTAGGGGGAGAAAGGAATATTTTAAGAATTTTTTTGGATTATTATGGATATTCTTATTTTAATCTTTACAAAAACCTGAAAAGTGATAGTTTTTTTGTTTTGTTTTGTTTGTTTGTTTGTTTTTTGAGACGGAGTCTCGCTCTGTTGCCCAGGCTGGAGCGCAGTGGCAAAGTGATAGTTTTTAAACTGATTAATGGGCACGTAGAATCCGAAGCCACGTGGGTGAACGTTTCCTTGTCTTCTACGCTGATATTCGTGTGTCTATCCGAAGCCACGTGGGTGAACGTTTCCTTGTCTCCTACGCTGATATTCGTGTGTCTATCCGAAGCCACGTGGGTGAACGTTTCCTTGTCTCCTGCGCTGATATTCGTGTGTCCACGTAGAATCCGAAGCCACGTGGTGAACATTTCCTTCTCTCCTACGCTGATATTTGTGTGTCTATCTTGCCCTTTGAATGGGCCTTTTACCCAGGCCTAATTTCGTAACTTCACGTGTTCACCATTTGGAAAATATCGGTTTACTGAGATATGCGGAAATTCCAAATGCAGACCTGTCCGAGAGACCGAATATATATGAAGGGATGCTGGGAAGACCACAGAAAGGCCTGAACTCCGACCCACACCTGCAGCAGCCTGCCCAGGAAACCTGACCTGACCTAGCACCTGCGAACGCCAGCCCCAGAGCCTGGCCTGCTATCTGGGTGTCAGGACTGCAGGAGGTGGGACACGGACCCCACCACAGCTGACCCTATATGGCAGGGCTTGATCAGCGACTAACAGCTTTCTTTACCGTTTCCCTGCTTCCCACTTAGCACCAACCAGAGAAAGCCAAATACACTCCCTGGTAAGTCCCATAGGATGCTCCGATTCCGGCTACTCACCCCCAGTGTCCCCAGACAGCAGCCTCCAGCAGGGCTCACCTGGGGTCTTCAGTTTTCTCATCGTAAGTCCCCGTACCCCTGCCTTTGAGTCTCTGGTGGACACTCACAGTAGTGACCGACGCCCCCGCCACAGCAAGCCCCGAATACACAGCCTCTGCGTGTTCCCGCTGAGTTGGTCTTTGTTTATTTTCACACTTAAATTATACACTATAAAAAAACCATAGTTGTTAATATTGCCACCCATCTCACAAAAAAGCCTCTCTATATTGTAAAACTGTCAAGCTCAAGGTGATAAATAGAAGTGACCCAAAATTCTAATGTTTCTCAAAAGCTCAGATTTTATCATGAGCCACAAATACTACTAATTCTTTCCCTTGGAGGAACATGTTGTTAATTAGCTAGGTCTGAGTACCACAGTTTGTCTATTGGTTGTTCTTTCAAGTAAAAACTGTGTTCCATTTAAAGAAAAAAAAACATAACCAAAACAGCGAGTTCAGCAGGTAACTGGAACGACGGCCTCAGTGCTTTTCCCACAACAGTGATCATGTTACTCCAGCGTGGAGAAATGCTTCATCCAATCCCCACTTCATGGCACAGAATATTAAAAAGACAAGCTTGCACGGGTTGAGACTAAATAGTTAATACTGAGCCTCACTGCTTGATTCTGGACACTCTTGGGTGAAAATGGCTTTTCTTTTCCCCGCAGGTGGGCGGAGGTGAAGAAGACCCCAGCTGTTTGTGTGGTTGGTCCTCAGCTTGCTTCGGGTTAAAGATTCGGTAGTTTTACCCACCATTGCCTTTATATACCAGCAATGGGATATCCACACAGTTAAAAAAAAGACTTAGCATTATGATAAAAATAGTTTTCCCTTTGTGGGCCCCCTGAAGGGTCTTGGGATCCCAGCAGTGTGGATAGCAGACTCGGGGACCCGGCAGGAGGGTTTGGGTTAACCCTCTGTTGCAACCTGAGCGTAATGTGAAGGAGTCCCAAAGCCCTCATGCAGTTTTAAGCTTTAAATGCTTTTCTTCAAGTTTCAGTTTGTGGGGGTAGTTTGGTCCATAAGGCAAAATGACTAACATTTCTATGAGACATCTGAGAACTGTGATCAATGAAGGAGAAACAGAAGTGAAGAGGCATCAGTTTAGGGGACAGCATCGGAAATACTAAAGGGTGACAGCTGTCGTGTGAATAGGACTGACCGGCTCCAAGGTCAGCCACTAGCCACGGCTGCAGTGAAATTCTGGCCAACCAGCACTTTCTGGGAGTCCTATGTCCTATCTTCCTCTCCTTGTCTCCTTTCCCAGGCAACCCAAACATAAGGCCAATTCATCTGCATTTAGTACCGCGAAGAGAGGAATTTCTAACGCTCTTGAGAGTCCTCATTTAAACCTGCACGTTGTGCACATGTACCCTAGAACTTAAAGTATAATAATAAAAATAAAAATAAAAATAAACTGCAATTTCTGAATTACTTGAGAATACTCACGGGCTATCTCGGATTTCAGAACATACAGGGGTTTATCATTAATGTATTGAGTTCCAAGAGGAGATTCTTAGCCCATCTGGCATTCTAATAAAACCTATAAATGGGTAAATTAGGCGTTGCTACTTAAATTCGGTTTTTGTCCTTGAGCTGAAAAGTCCTGCAGGGAAAACAGCCCGAGGGAGCTCCTGCAGGGGCGTTGCTTAGGAGAGGCTGTCCTGTTCCAGCCACAAAGGCAGCTCCGGGAGACAAACGAAGGCCCCAAATCCACGAATCCACGGTGCCTGATGCTGTCAGAGCCACTTCCTCAGCAGAGCATGGGCCCGTCCAGCCCGACCTTCAGGGCACAAAGGGAGGCGAGCGCACCCAGCCTTCTCTCAGCTCCAACCCCCATTTAATTGTTTGGTTTTGAAAGATTTCTCCAAGAAAAATTTATATATGTAAATTATGTATGTCAAGATTTACCATATTAGGAATTAAAACAGAAAAATTTTAAATATTTTAAAACAGCAATAATAACTCCATTATTTGTTAACAATGGAATGGAGAGGCTGGATATTGTGAACACTGGAACGGAGAGGCTGGAGAAGATGTGGCGAGCACTGGACGCACATGCAGAAAGTGGCGAAACCAGAACTGGCTCCCTGGGGCTGCCCTTGCCTCCCTTGTCGCCGACTGCATCTGTCACAGGGCTGCAGCACGGTCATCTTCGTTTTGACTTTACTTTCAGGCGGCAAGGCACAGTGCCACAGCCTGTCGCTGTCACCTGAGCACAAGTGCAGTCACAATCCTCCCTATGAATTTTGTCGCAGCTTCATACCTGAAATAACTATCATTGTGTTATCACGTCTTTGTGGAAATCCACATCTTTCAACGCTCCTTTTGAGACACAGATTACTGTAAGTTGAGAAACAACTGCTTTTCCAGATGTTAAATTCACGCAGAGAGCTCTGTTGTGATAAAGTTATTTCTCACTGATGCTTCACTCTCACCAAGCTTCCAGGCACCTAAAAAGCATCACTGTCATTGCAGGCAGATGTAAGAAACAAGAAAACATCCACACATGCTCAGCGTGGAAATCAATTCGGTCCTCAGTGCCAACGACAGGCATCTCTCTAAGCTGGCTGAGGCCTTCTTGGGGCAGGACCCTGGGGAAGAAGTGCCTTCTTGCATGGGCCAGACCTGGGGGCCCTGGGGGGCTCCCCTGGGGGACTTACTGAATGGACACCCACCACCCCTTAGTTGTCTCCAACTGTACCCTGAGGAAAAATAGTTCAGTTCCTCCTCTTTCCCATTGAGAACAGCCACCAGTACGTGCTGTCATGCAAAGGCCTCTGACGGCCAACACCAGCTTTCAGTGAGGCAACTAGGGGAGGAGGAGCAACGATTCCAGGAGTCGGAGATTTTACAAGCAGCATCTAGATGAATGACCTAACTTTTCCAAATTTCTGGTATCTTTTTGCCAAAATGTGTATTGGTTTCAAGTATCAGGAGAGTTGAGGAACTGAGTGAGTTTATACAACGGATTCTCTGTATGGAGAGGGTTTAAGTCTCATTTTCTCCTTTGGTTTATTTTTTCCCTTGGACCTGGTTGGGGGTTGAGCCTACAGAATCATCCGCTGCAAAAACAGTCATTTTACTTGCATGTTAATGTCACTAAAATCCAGCCAAGCATAATCTTTGAAAGGCAAGTGTGTTTACTAGGACGAGTCACAACCTGACACCCTGTGGCAGATGCCGACGGACCTGACTTACTCAGAATTTACCATCAGTGTCTAACATCTTGGCGTGGCACTGGGTGGAGATCTTTGATGGAAATTTTAGTGATTCTTACAAATGTGGAACCATTTCCATGCTTGAAGGACTGAATCATATAAATAATATTGCTTTCATAGAGTCCGTAGGCTGAATTAGACTTTAAAATCTTAACAGCAAAGATGTACTTAGCATTAGAATCAGAAGCACTGGCGGGAGGTGAAGGGTATATAAAGGGAATAGTATCTTTTATACACATGCAGCATCTTTTGGGAAACTCTCCGAAATGCCAAGTTTGAGGACTTCCCAGAGTGAGTCAAAACTGCCTCTTGTGGTTGACAGAAAGAAGCGTTTTAGGATGTATTTAAATGTTGCATTATGTCTCCCTGGGGCATTTGTGCTTTATCTCTTACTGGAATAAAACTTTGTTCCATAGAAAGAAATTTGGGGTGCACTGTTGAGATGAGGGAGTGAGGGTGAAGTCCCTTCCAAAGCCCCAGGGGTCACCCCCACAACCCTCTCCACCTACTTCATAGGGAGCCTTGAGACTCGGGGGC
Source organism: Macaca mulatta (assembly GCF_049350105.2). Classification (NCBI taxonomy): domain Eukaryota; kingdom Metazoa; phylum Chordata; class Mammalia; order Primates; family Cercopithecidae; genus Macaca; species Macaca mulatta. The sequence goes on along the minus strand of NC_133409.1, from coordinate 3,803,594 downwards.
AGGTCCTATTTCTTCTCTACTTTTTATGACAAGGCTGATATTTTTTAGAAATATTAATGAGCATTTCTATTTTGCATTTTCTATATACAACCTGCTTAGCAGATAGCAGCCTTGGTGGAATGAAGATCATTACAAAATAATGCAGAGTGATGGAGTGGACAGTCCCTTCAGACACGCTAGCCAGGTAAATGCAAAGAGTCAGAGTGGACAGTCCCTTCAGACATACAAAGCAGGTAAATGCAAAGAGTCAGAGTGGACAGTCCCTTCAGACATACAAACCAGGTAAATGCAAAGAGTCAGAGTGGACAGTCCCTTCAGACATACAAACCAGGTAAATGCAAAGAGTCAGAGTGGACGGTCCCTTCAGACATACAAACCAGGTAAATGCAAAGAGTCAGAGTGGACGGTCCCTTCAGACATACAAACCAGGTAAATGCAACGATGCTAGTCAGCGATGATTTCACACACAATGATTTCACCGCCTGTGTTAGCATCGAGGCCAGCTCGGTGGAAAGGCTGTGAGGTTCCTATCATGGAGGTGCTGGCAGTAAGGAGAGAAGGGCTGGGCAGGGAAGCCACCTTCGCATTCCAGGGAGTCACCGGTAAAGGAAGGGATAGAGACATGGGGGAGAAGGCAGGGCCCAGCTGCCCCATTGAGAGGAAATCATTGGGGCGGGGGCTGAGAGGAAGGCTGGTCAGGGCAGCCCTGCTCCCACCTGCAGGCCCAGCTGGCAGCAGGCTGCAAAGTCTGGGCGGGCTTGAAGGGGTCCGCATGGGCTCTCAGCCACCTTCTCCGGGCCTCAGCGGCCTGAAGGCGGAGGGGAGAGTGAGTCATCCTGCCCTTAGCCCGTGTGGCAGGGAAAGGAGAGCACTGAGTGAGTGGCCTGAGGCAGGGCCCTGAACAGCCAGGGGCCTGTGGTCAGCAGAGGGGCCTGTGAACTGCGGAGGGTCTGTGATAAGAACCGAGGATCTGTGGTCAGCAGAGGGGCCTACGGTCAGCCCACCCAAGGGCTGAGCACCACCAAATGGAGGACTGCGTTACTGGTCGCCTGGGTATTTATTTATTTATTTTATTTTATTTTATTCTTTTTTTAAGATGGAGTCTTGCTCTGTCGCTCAGGCTAGAGTGCAGTAGCGCGATCTTGGCTCACTGCAAGCTCTGCCTCCTGAGTTCACACCATTCTCCTGCCTCAGCCTCCCGAGTAGCTGGGACGACAGGCGCCTGCCACCACGCCCGGCTAATTGTTTTGTATTTTCAGTAGAGACGGGGTTTCACCGTGTTGGCCAGGATAGTTTTGATTTCCTGACCTCACGATCTGTCCCCCTCGGCCTCCCAAAGTGCTGGGATTACAGGTGTGAGCCACTGCGCCCGGCCACGGTAGACTGGTTTTTAAATTGCCATGGACTAATGATCAGCCAAGAACCCCTCCTCCCAAGTCAGTTCACATCTCCTTGGACATTCGGGTTGAAGGGTGGGTGAGGCGTGGCCCGCACCCTCCACCTCGCATTGGGTCTATTGGGAAACAGGTGCTTCTCCGACAGCCTTGGTTCAGGAATAAAACAGATGCCTTGGGACTGGGGGCTGCGGTGGGCAAGGTGGGGAGGCCGGTTTGGGACAGGATGACAGTGGTGGGGGTCAGGAGGGTGTCTCCTGTGATCGACGCTAGAACAAATCTCAAGAAAGCCGGGTTTGCGCCCAGCTGGACCTGGACTCCACCCTGGAGCCCACAATCAGGAAGCCAGTCCTCCTGGTGTTTCTTCAGCTGAAGCATTACCTTGAAGGGCTCCCCAGGTGCAAAGCGATGAAGGAACGGCTGGAAGCAGAGTTTGATGCGGAAAAGTCCTCACCACAAAGGAGGCTCAGCAGGGAACGCAGCCTGAGGCCCTGCTTCTGAGTAGGAGGCGGAGGGCTGTGAAGGGCACGCTTCTCGGGGCTGCACCGGCTGCCTCTGGGCACCCTTTTGCCAGGGTTGGTGTTGAGGCCAATGCATGGGTATGGCTCCCTCAACTCCATCCGGATGCCTCGGGAGCCTGGGCTGTTTTTCCCATAGCAAACATATGTCAAACCATCATCGCCAAGGGAAAACGAGACCAAGTCTGCAGGGCCACTGACAAAGGTTTGCAGCGTTGGTCGGATTTTTGAAAAAATTATCAAAGCCCTTAATAATGTCACTGATAAGTGTGTGGTGCAATTGTCTCTAAAATAGGTAACATGATGGGTTCTTTTCAGAATGTGGATAATAAGGCATTTAGACAGAGGACAGCCCGTGTCAGGCTGCACGCAGTATCTGAGGGCAAACACGGCTCTAGCCCCAGCTGCCCGTTCCGATGGCAGCCGTCGGCAGGCACCATCGCAGGACAGCCGTGCGGGAAGCCCAGGGATTCTGTGGAGACGTTGTGAAGCTTCCTCTGCAGCTGCCCTGCAGGTGCTGGGCACAGTGTAGCTCAGTTTGAAGGGCAGTCATCTTCTGGAGGGGGCGGGGCATTGGTGGCAGGACCCCTTCATGAACCGAATCTGCACACGCATCCCAAAATCAGCTCTGACGAACCTGAATATACAAAAACTGTGCCCTCTGTACATGCCGGTTTCAAGTTCCATGAATACTGCAAAAGACTTTCTCTGTTTGCTTTTACAAGGACTGACACAGAAAGAAAACCTTTGGAACAGGAAAAGAAGAGCCTCCTTTGACAAAGCAAAGGAGGATCACAGAGTTCCAGCCTCGAGGGCTGCGTCTGGGGGTTTCCTGGCATTAAAGGAGCTGATGGTGAATTTTCACTCAAGTATCACCGGCAATGTGAAATTCAGTGAAGTGAAAGGCTCCCTGTTCCCACAGGGTCACATTCAAGCACAATTCAAATATGAATACAGTAAAATCATGAGATCCCAGCTACTCTCAACAAGTCTTACCCACAGCGTTTGTGGATTTTGTGCCAGGCACAAACTGTGCCATTTTGTGCTGGGGTTGGGTCTTGTCTGTGATCCATGGAGCCTGCTGTTTAGTGGAGGAGACACAGGTTAAAGCAGCCCTTCCAATAAGTGTGCAGGTGTTAACGGGGAAGGTGCAGCACGGCCATGTCCATCTGAGCCTCCTGTGATCAAGGAAGGGTCAGGAGGAAATATGGTCTTGCCTGAGACCTGAGAATGACCAGAATCAGCTGGATAAAGAGGGTGTGTCGGGGAGGATGTCCCAATGTCTATGCAAATCTGCAGTAGGAGAGAGGAGCGTCCAAGAGATGGAAACAAGGTCAGCTAAAGCAGCAGAGTGAAACCCAATTCTCAGGAATTGGGTTTCCCCAATATCTGCAGACCCAGATTACACACAGCAGCCCCTCAGCTTGCAGCCTGCTCCTTTCCTCCTGCAGAAATGGGAGCACGCAACGTGTCTGAGTTGAAGTATCAGGAGAGTCGGCCACCATCACCCGTGTTCGACAGCCTCAAAGGCAGCCAGAAGGGGGGGGGCTCATGGTGCAAAAGTGGAAGGTGCCAGCTGCACCCTATGGAGGCTGCTGGTTGGGGAAGATAGAGGCAGGGAACTGGCATCAGGGCACTCTGCAGGGTGTGGTGCACACTTGGCTTTCTCTGGTTGGTCCTGAGTTGGAAGCAGGGACAAAACCTAGGCAGCTGTCAGCTATTCATCCAGTCCTGGCCGTCTTGGGTCAGTTGTCACAGGGGTTCCTGCTTGGCATCCTGGGCTGTGGGTTGGGGTTCCATCTTTGCACATGGCCTTGTTGTCCATTTCTGGGCTGCGGGTCGGAGTTCTGTCTTTGCACATGGCCCTGTTGTCCATTTCTGCATTCAGTTTCCCCCTCCCTCCAGCGACGCTGCAGAGGGTCTCGAATGCATGCGTGCATATCAACACCCCCACTCTCACTTCCAAGCACCCCTCCACCAGAGCCTCCTGTTGGGACTTGGGGTGCACGCTGGCAGCACGGGTGGGCCTTGGCTGTCTAAGCAGGGGTAGGCTGGCACAGACCCTGCCAGCCCAAGACATGGGGCAGGAATTCCAAGTCCCAGGTGTTGGCTTGGCCTAGAGAGTGGGCATGGGGCTGGGTGGGTGGTCAGTCCCTCTGCCCTGTGGAGCCTGCGCCCATGG